>NC_133460.1:2896666-3607500 GCF_048565385.1 Saimiri boliviensis | reverse complement strand
AGTGGGAGTTGAACAATGAGAACACGTGGACACAGGGAGGGGAACATCACACACCAGGGCCTGCTGGAAGGTGGAGGGCTAGGGGAGGGATAGCATTAGGACAAATGATACAAGCAAGCCTTAAAACCTAGATGACAGGTTGATGGGTACAGCAAACCACCATGGCAAACATGGATACCTATGTAACAAACCCACACATTCAGCACATGTATTCCAGAACTTAAAGTAAAATAAAAAAAGAATCCATCAAATGAGCTTAACTGTAGCTTGAACATAGCATAAAAATATAGTAAAAAGTTTAAGTCAACAAAATTATCTATACTGGGCCGAGCACAGTGGCTCATGCGTGTAGTCCCAGCACTTTGGGGGCTGAAGCAGGCGGATCACCTGAGGTCAGGAGTTCAAGACCAGCCTGGCCAACACGGTGAAACTCCACCTCTATTAAAAACACAAAAATTAATCAGGCATTGTGGCATGTGCCTGTAGTACCAGCTACTCGGGAGTCTGAGGCAGGAGAATTGTTTGAACCTGGGAGGTAGAGATTGCAGTGAGCTCAGATCGCACTATTGCACTCGAGCCAGGGTGACAGAATAAGACTCCATCTCAAAAAAAGAAAGGAGCATCAGAGACCTGCAGGACAAAATTAAACAGCATAATATATACATAATTGGGGCAGCCGCCGTGTCCATACCTGTAATTCCAGCACTTTGGGAGGCCAAAGAAGGTAGATCGTTTGAGGTCAGCAGTTTGAGACCAGTCTGATCAACATGGTGAAGCCCTGTCTCACGAAAATTTAGTCAAGAGTGGTGACTAAATTAGTACAAAATTAAGTCAACAGCACAAAAATTAGGAGTGGCAGCACATGCCAATAGTCCCAGCTACTTGAGAGACTGAGGGAGGAGAATCTCTTGAACCCAAGAGGCAGAGGTTGCAGTGAGCCAAGATTGTGCCACTGCACTCCAGCCTGGGAGACAGAACAAGACTACATCTCAAAAAAAAAAAAAATTATACACACACACACACACACACACACACACACACACACACATCTATATATGTATATATAATTGGAGTCCCAATAGAAAATGAAAGAAAAATAGTACAGAAGAAATATTTGAAGATAAAAGAGGAGAATTATCCAATTTAAAATACGGTATCAATCCACAAAACCAAGCAGCTTAACAAACATTGAGCAAGATAAATACAAAGCAAATTATCCCCAGACACACTGTCATCCAATTTCAGAACACAAAAGACCTAGTGAAAAATCTTAAAAGTATCCAGTTTAAAAAAAAATGCATCTTGCAGCAAAAGAACAACAATGAGAGTTGGCTGACAGATACTTAATCAGAGACAAGGCATGGCAGAAGACATTCGAATAGCATCTTTGAAGCTGTAGAATTTAATTAATTAATTAACACATCTATCAACCTCAAATTTCCTACCCTGTGAAAATGTCTTTAAAAATGAAAGCAAGTTGAGAATATTTTCCATTAATAAGAGCTAAGAAATTTTGGCTTCAGCCAATCCACAGCAGAAGAAATGGGGAAGGCTAAATGGTGGATGCTCAATTTATCTACAGGTAGGTGTGCAAAACAGTCAATATGTTTGTCAATATAAACAACAATTTATTTTTATATTTTTTATTTTTTAATGCTCAAGTGAATTTTTAAAATATCGAATTAACACATAGCTATTGACTACATAAAGGTAGCATGATTTTTTTTTTTTTTTTTTTTTTTAGATGGAGTCTCCCTCTGTCACCCAGGCTGGAGTGCAGGGGCGTGACCTTGGCTCACTGGAAACTCTACCTCCCGAGTTCAAGCAATTCCCCTGCCTCAGCCTCCTGAAGTAGCTGGGACTACAGGCATGCGTCACCACACCCAGCTATTTTTTATTTTTATTTTTATTTTTATATTTTTAGTAGAGAGGAGGTTTCACCATGTTGGCCAGGCTGGTCTCGAACTCTTGACCTCAGGTGATCCATCCACCTTGCCCTCCCAAAGTGCTGGGATTACAGGCATGAGCCACCACAACCGGCCAAGGTAGCATGATTCTAAGGTCTTGTGGGTTGACAACCCATTTCGAAATAGTGTGTTATGAAAACAATAGTGTAAGGACAAGGTATAGGAGTAGTGGTATCGTTACAGTAGGTAGCCGGCCAGGTAGGAGCAGGGCAGGAAAGGGCTCCCGGCTACAAACATCAGGAGTGTTGGGTGACCATCAGAGTCTGGTCAGGGGGTTCTTACACTGTCTCTGTAATAATTGGTCCCAGCTGGCATCAGGAAAAGGTGTTCTCCTAATTGATAGAAAACGTCTTAAACTGGTGATCAGCAGCTTACTGATAAGATCTCAGGAGTGGGAAAAAGTCATGCAGGTAAGGCATCCTCTGGGTACCATCCTTGAAGTATGCCAACTTATAAAACCCCAAGGCAAGAGGTCACGCTGTGCACTTGGTCGCTCCAGTGGGCCACCTGGCCCTCTTTCAAGTGTACTTTCCTATCTGCTCTGAAGCTTTGTAATAAACTTTCAACTCCTGCTCTAAAACTGGCCTTGGTCCCTCCTTCTGCCTTTTGCTCCTCAGTCGAATTCTTTTCTCCTGAGGAGACGAGAATTGAGGTTGCTGCAGTCCCGTATGGAGAACTACTATCGCTGCCAACAGCACGACTGGAAAGACTTTACCGCGTTTGTGTAATGGCATTATAGTATTTAAAGGTAGACTATATTTTTCCTGAAGATGAGGTTTCACTATTAGCTGGGCATCATGGTGGGCACCTGTCATCCCAGATACTTGGGAGGCTGAGGCAGGAGAATCACTTGAACCTGGGAGGCAGAGGCTGCAGTGAGCAAAGGTCGGCCCACTACACTCCAGCCTGGGTGACAGTGCGAGACTCTGACCATCAATCAACACAGTGATGCAAAAGATTTATATTATAAACCTGATGATTTCACTAAACTGAACAGAGAATTACTGCCTTGAAGGCCTTCAATGAATTTGATGAGTTCCACCTAAGTTATAAAGGATAACCTACTTTACTTAACATGAATCACATCTAAAACACATTTTTTTTTTCTGAGACAAAGTCGCACTCTGATGCGACCCACAAGACCCCATCTCTACAAAAAAAATTTAAAAATTATCTAGGTCTGTTAGTGCATGCCTGTAGTCCCAACTACTCAGGAGGCTGACGTGGCAGGATTGCTGGATCTCAGGACTTTGAGGCAGCAGTGAGCTATAATTGCACGGCTGTACTCCAGCCTGTGTAACAGTGAGACCCTCGCTCTAAATGTATGTACAGACACCCCCCTCTCCACTCAACACACACACTCTTCGGATTTCCGTAATAATTTTCCTCTAGAGAGATCTCTACTGAGACAAAAATCTCTTTCTCATTGCTCATCTCATCTCCACATTGTGGCGCAGTATCTGACTCCCAAATTTCTCCGACCTCAATTCTTGGTGTCTCAGGAAACCTCTCACGCTGGCCTGACACCTAAGTCAAGGCTACTAAAGAAGCCTGGAGAGAGTCTTATTTATGTATCATTTTCCCCTCTCTTCTCTTTTCCCTGTACTGGAGGAAATTTTGGAGTAGTTCAAATTTGAAGTCCACACCTTATTATCTGAGCTGATTTCTTTTTTTTTTTTTTTTTTTTTTTTTTGAGACGGAGTTTCGCTCTTGTTACGCAGGCTGGAGTGCAATGGCGCAATCTCGGCTCACCACAACCTCCGCCTGCTGGGTTCAGGCAATTCTCCTGCCTCAGCCTCCTGAGTAGCTGGGATTACTGGCATGCGCCACCATGCCCAGCTACTTTTTTTTTTTTTTTTTGTATTTTTAGTAGAGACGAGGTTTCACCATGTTGACCAGGATGGTCTCGATCTCTTGACCTTGTGATCCACCCACCTTAGCCTCCCAAAGTGCTGGGATTACAGGCTTGAGCCACCGTGCCTGGCCCTGAGCTGATTTCTTAATCCGTAAAATGAAAAACAAATAATGACTATAATATGCTGCAATAACTATTATGGGATATTAAAAACACATTATATTTTTATATGCTGTGCCATTTATCGTTATGAATATATTTTGGTGTAAATGTAACAAATATCTTTGTGTTCTTCCTCCTCTTCCCTTATCATACAATATAACAGGTGTCAACTTTATACCATAGTATTTGAATGTTGTTTACTTTATATCACAGCATTAAAGCTATAAAATGTCAAGAAGGGTGAACCTTACCCAAGGACTTAGCATCCTCTTCTGGATAAAGGGTTAATCGTGTCTCAGGAGTATGCAGGATAGTTGTATCATGTTAGGGGAACGTATCACTGTTTATTTTCTTTATCTGGAGGTTAAGTAAGGTTTAAGGAGCTATGTATGGGTGCCAAGTTGACAAGAGATGGTCCGTGATCATTAATTTTATGCATCAATTCGGCTAGACTGTGGTGACCAGTGTTTAACAGTAGTCTAGATGCTGCTGTAAAGACATTTTCTAGCCACATGCAGTGGCTCACACCTGTAATTTCAGCACTTTGGGTGGCTGAGGTGGGTGGACCAGGGCATTTATTGAGTCCCAGATGGGGGTGGTATACCAAAAATTTACATTTCTTCCACATCTTCTCGTGCCAGTTACAAAGAGAAAATGCTTCTGTAGCCATGGAAAAGTATGACGGGTGAACAGTGACCAGATCACTGTGTAAATGCATACATGCATATGCGCATATATGTATGTATGTGTAGCCAAGCATGTATGTATTGTCAAAGAGTGTTCAATATTTCATAAGTTCTCAAAATATTTTCTACTTTTTCACCATCCCCCACAAAGGAATCACTGAGAGGAGGCAAAGTTCCTACTTTCAAACCAAAGACTTTCCTGTTATCTTATATGAACTATATTTCTAGTTCGTATCACACACACAGCCAGATAGAGGGGGCACCTCTCTGGCAGTGAAGAGAGTATTAAGTTTCAAACATAACAGTGCCTATACACCCACAAGTTGACCTCAAGTAAAATCACTTCTCATCTCTTTGATTTCACCATCTGTAAAGTGAGCTGGCTGGCCTGGCTCATCTCTGAGGCTGTGTAAACTCTGGATAATCCTAAGAATCTAAGATACTTGCTTTGTGTGGGTTCCTGCCCTGCCTTCTCCACCCCAGCTCAAACTCTGGGATTTTGACTGACCAGCAAAGGCTCAGAATACACAATTCTGAGGCCAAACGTGGTGGCTCACGCCTGTAATTCCAGCACTTTGGTAGGCTGAGGCAGGTGGATCATCTGAGACTAGGAGTTTGAGACCAGCCTGGCCCACGTGCTGAAACCCCAGCTCTACTAAAAATACAAAAATTAGCTAAGCGTGGTGGTACACACATGTAATCCCAGCTACCTGGGGGGTGCTAAGGCAGGAGAATTGCTTGAACCCAGGAGGTGGAGGTTTCAGTGAGCTGAGATCATGCTACTGCACTCCAGTTTAGGTGCCAGAGCCAGACCCTGTCTCAAAAAGCAATAAATAAATAAAATAGAATAGAATATGCAATCCTGAGCTTGCAGCAGGTGCATGAAAGAGCACAGCCATTCCCCTCCTTGTGCTAGAGATAAGCCTTTGTTCTTTAAACGGCCTTAATGACGCTCCACTATGAGCCACGTCTGTTTTATTCTCATTGGTCCAGCGACTTTGCTTCCCAGAATGCTCTGTTCACCTAGTCTGCCTTCTTCCCAGTCTCAATTCTGTCTCGGTCCTAGACTCTGTGATGTTTCTTATCATTGAATGATACTGCATGGAACAGTCCCCAGGACACAGTTAAGTGCTCAGTGAAAGTCAGCTATTGGTAGTGTTAGTTACTATTGAAGCACTCTCCTTCAATCATTTCTTCAGCTGGTTAAAGGTAAATCAGAATCTGAGTGTTTAGTTTGTGTGGATTATGCAAATCTGCCCACCAACTCAAGGAACCCTAGTGATAGCACGATAGTACCTAGCACAGTGGTTAAGGGTGAGGGGTTCTAGGACCAGACTAGCTGGGCTGATGTCATGAGATTCTCACTTATTGACTAAGCGATCTTAGACAAGGAACTTATCTCCTCTGCACCTCAGTTTCCTCATCTACAAAATACAGGTGATGGCTAGGCATCATCACTCACACCTGTAATCTCAGCATTTTGGGAAGCTGAGGCAGGCAGATCACTTGAGGCCAGGAGTGCAAGACTAGTCTGGCCAACATGGTGGAACCCCATCTCTACTAAAAATGCAAAACAAAAAATAGCTTGGCATGGTGGCACATAACTGTAATTCCAGCTACTCAGGAGACTGAGCAAGAAAATCACTTGAACCCAGGAGGTGAAAGTTGCAGTGAGCCAAGATTGCACCACTGCACTCCAGCCTGGCTAACGGTACAAGATGCTGTCTTAAAAAAAATAAAAAGATAAAATACAGGTAATGATTATCATACCATGTTACCTAACTTCTAGTGTGGTGTTAAATTAGAATGAGTTGTTTCGCATCAAAGGGCTAGATCACTGGCTGACATATAAACTAAGCTTTAATAAATTATAACTGCTATCCATCTATTATGAGATACTTTTACCTTCTCAGATTTGTAAAAGTTTTATCTCTTGGGTTTCTCATCCCATTAAACTCCCTTGCCACCATAAAAGGGAAAGGAAGAAATAATCTAAATTCATCTGACAGAATAAGCTTATTAAAGCACAAATATGGGCCAGAAAGTCATGAGACTTTAAAGTGAAAAGAAAACTCTCAGTAGTATTTGTTAAAGTGAGTTCCATGGGCCCCTTACAGGAGAATCACCAGGGTAACCTGTGAAAATGCAAGGTCTCTGAGACCTGCTCCAAATCTTCTGAATTACATTCTCTGAATGGGACGCTATAATCTGCATGCACCATCAGGCTGCTTGATTCTGAGACACTATAGGAAAGCTAAAATCAGAGCTGCACCTATAGTAACAACAGCCGGAAGAGGCCACAAAATGGTTTGATAGAGGAAGAACTAACAGAACTTGGTAAAACCCTACGGGTAGGAGTGAGAATGAGGAAAGTCAGCTCTGCAATCTCTGCTATGGGGGCACTGGAGACTCCTGCTGCCCGAGGGATAATAATGGCTCCACCGTATTCATTCCTCACTGTGTGCAAAATACCTGCTAGTTACTACCTCACTGAATCCTCATCATACCTTCCTGAGGTTTTTAGTGTTTTAATAGTAATGATGTGTTGGAGCCAGCATGTATCAGCTCTTGAGAGCTGACCTTGCACAGCGCCACCTACCTTTAAATTCACCAATGTTACTCTGGTAGCTTAAAGTCAACCATGCTGACTGGGCGTGGTGGCTCATGCCTGTAATCCCAGCACTTTGGGAGGCTGAGGTGGGTGGATCACCCGAGGTCAGAAGTTGAAGACCAGTCTGGCCATCATGGTGAAACCCAGTCTCTACTAAAAATACAAAAATTAGGCAGCTATGGTGGTAGGCACCTGTAATCCCAACCCCTCAGGAGGCTGAGGCAAGAGAATCACTTGAACCCAGGAGGCAGAGGGTGCAATGAGCTGAAATCAAGCCACTGCACTCAAGCCTGGGCAACCAACTGAAACTCTGTCTCAAAAAAAAAAAAAAAGGCAACCATGGTGCGAATATTTACACCACAGAAATTGGCCAATATTACAAACTAGGACCTTTTCCTTTTTTTGGAAATCCATGTATTAAACCTTAGCAGCACACCACTAAACATAAATCCCAGGAAGCATGAAGACAGTGACACCATTTGCGGGTTTCTTTGTTCCTCCTGTGCTCAAGCAATTCTCCTCAGTGCCTTGCACAAAACAGATGTTTCATAAATGCTGAATTCATTAATTAGGTAAGCTTAATATGCTCATTTTACTCAGACAACTGAGGCTCAAAGATGCCGTCACGTGAAGTGTTACTGGTGGAGGGTGTCCAGGTTCTTGGCACTTTGAACAAAGAATTGGATAAAACACACGAAGCAAGGAAAGAATCAAGCAACAAAAGCGGAGATGTATTGAAAACAAAAGTACACTCCACAGGGTGGGAGCGGCCGAGCCTAGGGCCTCAAGAACCCGGATTCAGAATCTTCTCTGGACCAAATATCCCCCAGAGGTTTCCCATTGGCCACTTGGAGCTCACCTCGTGTAAATGAAGCTGTGGCCCGCCATGCGTCCACGAGTCTGACTGGTGATGAAAAGCAACCAACCAGAGGCGGAAGCAAAGTTACAAGGGTTGCCCTTCTATGAAAATCAACCAATCAGAGGCACTTCGAATTTCCCATCCGCCTGGCAGAAAACGTGGGGGTTTGCAAAGGAAGTAGGCTCTGGTCCTTGTTGTTACTTAGGCATGGAAAGTTAGGGTTTTCCTTTCAATTTCGTTCTAGGAAGTAGCCGTGAAACAGCCTTAGCTTCTCTGCCTCCAGGCCCTGTTCTCCTGCCTCAGAAGGCTGCCCAGCTCATCACCAGCTGAGCCAGGCTTTAAATCCAGTTTACTCTGATTTCAAAGCTAAATTCTACATTGCCACAAACACAGAAAGGGGGCCCAGGGACGGAAATGCCCTCAGACATTTTAAATATCTCTGTGAAATGGCTACATTGTCTGGGGTATATACCCTGGGGTTCGTGATCTGGCGCAGAGAAAGAATTCAGGACACAGACATATGTGGGCAGGTAAAGGAATAGAAAGTTTAATGAACAGAAGAAAGGAGAGAGGAGAGCAGCTGAGGGGAGGGGAGGGGAGGGGAGGGGAGGGGAGGGGAGAGCGGGGAGGGGAGAGCAGGGAGGGGAGGGCGGGGAGGGGAGAGCGGGGAGGGGAGGGGAGAACGGGGAGGGGAGAGCGGGGAGGGGAGGGGAAGGGAGAGCAGGGAGGGGAGGAGAGAGCGGGGAGGGGAGGGGAGAGCAGGGAGGGGAGAGCGGGGAGGGGAGAGCGGGGAGGGGAGGAGAGAGCGGGGAGGGGAGGGGAGAGCAGGGAGGGGAGAGCGGGGAGGGGAGAGCGGGGAGGGGAGGAGAGAGCGGGGAGGGGAGGGGAGAGCAGGGAGGGGAGAGCGGGGAGGGGAGAGCGGGGAGGGGAGGAGAGAGCGGGGAGGGGAGGGGAGAGCAGGGAGGGGAGAGCGGGGAGGGGAGAGCGGGGAGGGGAGGAGAGAGCGGGGAGGGGAGGGGAGAGCGGGGAGGGGAGAGCGGGGAGGGGAGGGGAGAGCGGGGAGGGGAGAGCGGGGAGGGGAGAGCGGGGAGGGGAGGGGAGAGGAGGGGAAGGGAGAGGGAGAAGAGAGAGCGATCCAAGAAAGGGGAGAGTCTTCTCACAGCAGCAGGTGTTACAGGCAGGCTGGAGGAGGCAGTGTCTGAATTAGGTGTAGGGTTCACAGATTGGTTCAATCAGGTAGGACATTTACGTAGCACGTGGGGAAGGCTGATGGCCAAACCCTAATCTTACTGTGCAAATAGGCGTTCCAGTGGATGGGTGCCACCTTGTCTGCTCTTTACTGTACACTTCGGGAAGATGGAGCCGACATCTTGAACGCGTCTGGTCCCTAGTTCCTGGGGCATTCAGGGGCGCAAGCTCCCACCCTGCTCGTCTGTGTCTGCAGCTCAACTTCACAGGCTGCTCTTTGTGAGAAAATGATTTGGGGTTGCCTTTCATTCAAGAGAAAAGCCTTACCAACGACTCCCATACCCTTACTAAGTGATTTCTTCTTAACTTCTGTATCGCCTCCGAAAGGACTTTGAGGGAGAATCACCATGATCAAGACCCAGTGCAGCTTGGAAAACTACAGGTCTCAAGAGAGCAGCTTGTTTTACAAGCATCCTTGACACATTCCCCTCCATGACACATGTTTGACAAAAATAAATTCTCTCTGGGCCCACAACGACTCAATTTGAAAATACTCAAATATCTCCAGACTTCAAAATGACAATGGAAGCAGATTAAAGGCAATCAGAGCCAACAGGAAGGGGTAGGGTTGCCGCTAGCCATATTTCCTCTTTGCTCAGAAACCTACGTCTGGTCCTAAATCTCTATTATTCTTCCAGGAGGATGGTCATGATTAAAGAATTTCTTCGGCAGCTGAGGCTCAGTGATAAGGCTTTTTGTTCAGACCCTCTTAACTACAAAAAGAAAAAAATAACCATAATTTTGCACTAAGTTGGGTTCTGTATTGTATTTTCACTGGAGGTTTTGGGGTGGAGAGAAAGCAGGCTTAGAAAACTGCGTTTGGTAAAAGAAGTGGGTACCTAATTTGTTTGATGACTTTTTGATGGGGGCAGTTAATTACACAGTATCATTAATTAATCACTCATATTCTTGAGACATACCAACCAACTTGCTGGGAAGGGACCAGGTATTTATTTAGCCCTACTGTGTGCCAGGCATAGTGCGATGTGGCCTATATGTTACCTCTTACTAACATGAAAATTATGTGAAGTTTGATGTTATTAACCCCAATTTTATGGCGAGGAAACTGTACACAGGAGGAGTTTAATGCCTTGCCCAAGGTCATACGGCTAGTGACTAACAGAAATGATAAAGCAGCCAGACACAGTGGCTCAGGTCTGCAATCCCACCACTTCAGGAGCCTGAGGCGGAGGATTGCTTGAGCACAGGAATTTAAGACCAGCCTGGGGAACCTAGTGAGACTCCATCTTTACAAAAAATAAAAACTTAGCTGGGTATGGTGGCACACGCCTGTGGTCCAAGCTACTTGGGAGGCTGAGGTGGGAGCATCTCTTGAGTCCAGAAGATTGAGGCTGCAGGGAGCTAGGATTGCACCCCTGCACTGCAGCCTGGGTGACAAAGCAAGAACCGTGTCTCAGAAAACAACAAACAAAACTGTTAAAGCAATCCAGGCATCCTGAATCCACAATTCAATTTCATTCAGTTGCTGCCTCCACAATCTAGAGCCAGGGCGTTCAATCTTTTGGCTTCCCTGGGCCACAATGGAAGAATTAATGTTTTGGGCCACACATAAAATATGCTAACACTGACAGCTGCTGAACTAAAAAAAAAAAAAAAAATTGCAAAAATATGTCCTAATGGAACCGCCTTTGCAAAAATCATACCTGAGAAAATTATGGCTGTGAAAGATATCAGACCTAACTGACTTCGTCTTGCTTCTAACCTCTAACCTCTCTTTGTTCATTCCCTGGCATAGGCCAAACTAGCTTTGGGATGGAATTTAGTGTGTAGTTTATGTAATAGCCCTTCCCAAAAAGACCAAAATGTTCATGTCAAACAAATGAAAGGCCACCAAGTCAAGATGAGAGGGACTGGAATTCTAAGCATTGCCAACCCTTATTTCAGAGGTTGTAAGATTCACAACTTCCCCAATTACTCTTGAAGGTCACATCACTATTGTGAACCTAAGATGGGCCTTTTGAGATGCCTTTTCAGGTTTTTGCATTTCTACCAACCAGATGGCCCCACCTGAACCTGCCAGCCAGCTCTGTAGCCCTCACCCAGGAACTGGCTCAGCAGAAGAGAACAGCTTTGACTCCCTATGACTTCATCCCTGAGCCAACCAATCGGTACTCCTGATTCGCTGCCCCCCCCCCTACCTACCGAATGATCCTTAAAAACTTTGATCCTCGAGTTTTCAGAAAGACTGATTTTAGCAATAAAACAAACTCCGGTCTCCCACACAGCTGGCTTTTCCTGGATTACTCTTTCTCTATTGCAATTGCCCTGTCTCAATAAATGGACTCTGTCTAGGCAGTGGGCACGGTGAACTCCTTGGGCAATTATACTCAAGTTTTAAGAAAGTTTGTGAACTTGTGTTGGGCCACATTTAAAGCCATCCTGGACTGCACATGGCCCACAGGCTGCAGGTTAAACTGAACAAGCTTGGTCTACGATCTGAACCAGAACTTCCCGTCAACAGGATTTCCCTGAACAGAATCTAAAGGAAGCAACACTGGACTTGGGTCTATGCAGTGGTTCTGAACCGAAAGGAGATGCCGCGGTGGTGTGATCTTTGTCCCTCCCCAACCCCCCAGGGGATACCTGACAATGTCCGGAAATACTTTTTGTTATTGTCAGAGGCCTTTGAACCAGAGCAACTCCATTTTGAGTGAGGGCTAGGAAAATGAGGCTGGGACTTCCCAGAAAGTTAGGTCATCCTGGCCTCTAGATGTGTACGGTTACGGGAACAAATTTAAAATGTTTACTAAGCAAACCCAGGCTTGGGAGTGTCCAGATATCCCGATATCTGGAGAACAAAGGCATTCTTTATTTTGCTTTAACGATAATATCGATTCTTGCAAAATATAGTAATTAAGAAAATTAGTCTTTATCACAAACCCTTGTAGCAGAGCTTGTCTCCCCATTTATTCAAACATTGTACCTAGGGTGGACACATTCCCCTGTTACGTTCGGGAACGCCCTATTCTGTCTATGGAATAGCTGTTCTCTCTCCACGTTACTTTCTTAATAAACTTGCTTTTACTTTGCACTGCGGCCTCGCCCTGGATTCTTTCTCGTGAGAGATCCAAGAACCCTCTCTTGGCGTCTGGATCAGGGCCGCTTTCCTGTAACATTATCACAGCTGAGGGGTTGGGGAGTGCCACTGGTATCTAGCGGGAAGAAGTCTGGGACGCTGCTAAACATTTTACAATGATCAGGACATCTATCAACAAAAAGCATGATGCACACCGCAGTACCGCAGTATCGATAGTGTCCAGGCTAACAAACCGTGGTCTTCAGTGACTACAGTAGATGTTTTCCTCTTCCCAGAAATATCCTCCCGAAAAAGGAGAGGACTCAATCCACAGGAGTGGAATTTCAGGCGGATACTTAGCGTGATATTTGGGGATATAAAGCTCTTACTCTGGACCACTTGCAACCTTTTGAAATTGCCTTCCAAATCTGCTTCCTGCACCCACCCACCCTACCCCATCTCCTCTCCTAGTTACTAGTTGAAAATTCTTACAAATCTTAAGGTTCATCAAAAGTATTATATAGTGTTCTCTTGCTGGGCCTAGTGGCTCACGCCTGGAATCTCAGCACTTTGGAAAGCTGAGGTGGGCAGATCACCTGAGGTGAGGCGTTTGAGACCATCCTGGCCAACATATAGTGAAACCCCATCTCTACTAAAAAAAAAAACAAAAACAAACAAACATTAGCTGGGCATGGCGGCTCATGCCTGTAGTCTCAGCTACCAGGGCAGCTGAGGCAGGAGAATCACTTGAACTCAGGAGGCAGAGCTTGCAGTGAGCTGAGATCGCACCACTGCACTCCAGCCTGGCCAACAGAACCAGACTCCATATCTATCTATCTATCCACAAACTCACACAACTCACTGGCATTAAAAATGCCTGACTAAGCTTCTTCACTTTTGTTAAAAGTCTTTAAAAGCGAAAAGAAAAACAAAACTTTAATTTTTTATTAGCAAAGTAATGTGTTCATAGCTGAAACTTTAGCATATAGAAGCAAAGAGAGGCAAATAAAATTCTATGGCCAACCCATCAACCAGAAATAACTGTTTATAATATTTTGGAAAACAAACTTCAAGTGTTATTTTTTAAATAAATACTTAGATAAATGAAATTATCCAAAGAGGCCCTACAGTCACCAGGAAGGCATGCAAATCACAGCAAATATAATAAACAGTAGCAAGCGTAGAACTAAAAGCCAACATTTCTGTAGTACAGCTTCTATGCCAGAGGCTCTTCTAAGCCATTTACATTTAGGAATTTTCTTAATCCTGTCAACAACTCTGAGGTGGATGTTATTATAGTTCCCATTTTCAAGATGAGAACATTGAGGCAACATAGACAATTATGGGTAAGGACGAAGCTTACCTGTAGTGGCTCAGGAATGCAGAACTTCCAGTTTCTTCCAGAAGCTTTTTGAAATCACCGTTGCAAAATTATGACTGAGAAAAATTATAATAGTGAAAGAGACCTGCCCTAACCAACTCCATCTTGCTTCTAGGTTAGAGTCTAACCTGTCCTTGTTCAGACCTCGCTGTAGGCCGAACTAACTTTGGGAGGAACTTAATTCATAGTTTAACTTTGAAACAAAAAGGACAGCAGCCTGCCGAGTACCAGCTCGGTCAGGGGACCCCCAACCAAGCGGCACTGAAGGTACCGAGAGGCTGACACCCAGACAGAAAGACAGCCTGAGAGCAGAGAGGCTGACAACATGCCAGGCTGAAGGCCCCGAGCAGTCTCATCCACGTAGTTATTTGTTCTTAGACAGGTGATTCTTATTAATAAACAGGTGCTTTACGTTTACTCGTAACTCAAGACTATACCAAATAGACCACTGTTGCCTGCCTACCACTAATTACAAACCAAAAGTTACCCTCCGCAGAGGAGCCACGGGGGCAGCGTGAACTTAAAGTTTCTCAGCAGAAACAAAACCCCCTTCCTGCCTGGGGATTGGACTGCCTTTAAAGGACTAATGAATTAGCCACAAGATTAGAAATTCTGGTTTAGGAGTCATGCAGCTGGAGGCTACAAGATTCTGACCCTCTCCAAATCGCTCCCGGGGATGGCATCACTATCGTAAAACCTAAGATCAGTGCTTGAGATATTTTGCAGACCTTACACTTGATGGATCAGCTGGTACCACCTAGACCGATAAACTGGCTCATCTGCTCTTATGGCCCCCACCCAGGAACAGACTCAGCAGAAGAAGACAGCTTTGACTCCCTGCGGTTTCATGTCCTACCCAACCAATCAGCAGTCTCAACTCACTGGCTGCCCCACTCATCCACCAGATTATCCTCAGAGACTCGGATCCCTCAATGCTCAGGGAGACTGATATGAGATCTACCAAACAGCCAGCTCTGCATGAATTAAACGCTTTCCCTATGGCAATTCCCCTGTCTTGATAAATCAGCTGTGTCTAGGCAGTGAGGAAGGTGAACCCCTTGAGCGGTTACACTTTTTGTATACCTTCCCACTTCCCGATACTAAAAGCTGTATTCATTTCCTGTGGCTGCTGTAATGAATTAACCATGCACCCCGCAGCTTAAAACAACAGAAATTTATTCTCTCAAGTGTTGGAGGCCGGAAGTCAATATCGCTGTGTCAGCCGGGCTACGCTCCCCCAGAAGCTCTAAGGGAGAATGTGTCTTTCATCTGTTCCAGTTTCTGAGAGCTGTCAACATTCCGTGGCTTCTGGCCCCATCTCTCTCCCCTTTTCCTCATATTGCATTATCCTCTGTGGGTTCCTCCAAAACTTCTCTCCCTCCACCTTTATTCCTTCTTGCATTTCTAGTCTCCCCTCAGCTTCTCAGCTTCATCTTGTCCCAAGTCCTCTAAGCTGTAAAACTCATCTCATGTGTCCACCCCTGCAATCTACGTCATCTGTCTGGTTGGCTCTGAATCTTAACAATCTTCAAAGCATGGTTCTTGGAAGGAGATTCAGATTTGTCTTGCTAAAGTTGGCTGCTTCTCATGGCATAACTCAAAGCTCATTCCCTATGAAAAGAACAATGGCTGAAGAACGCAAAGAAAGACAGAGAAATTTGATATCCTTCTTTCACGGGGACTTTGGTTATTTTCCTACCAATTAACTCACTCAGCCAAGGGAAAATGTATTAAATCAGCTCAGTTACACTTTTAGCCATCCTGGACTTCTCTTCAGCATTACTGAAGAAGAAGAAATATTTCTCAGGGAGAAATTACTTGTTGAGAGAGTCAGCCCTTAACAACAAAATCTCATTCTTCTGATTTTCTAATCCCTCTCTTTGAAACCACCATTACAAAATTATGACTGAGACAGTGACAGAGATCAGACATAACCAACTGCATCTTGTTTCTAACCTCCAAGCTGTCCTTGTTCATTCCTGGGCATAGCAGAACGAACTTCGGGAGGAACTTAGTTTTAGTTTGAAACAAAGATGACAACAGCCCTTTCTCAAAACAAACACCGTTCTTTCCCGGGGACTACATTGCCATTCCAGGACTAAAAATCAGTCAGGTTTAGGAGTTACGATTTCGGAGTCATCCTGCTGCAGGCTACACGATTCTGACCCTCCCCAAGCTGTTCCTGGGGATAAAAGCACTAAGACCAGTGCTTGAGATATTTTGTAGACCCTGTACTTGACGCAGCAGCTGGCACCATTAATAACCTGGCTCATGTGATCTTGTGGTTCCCACCAAGGAACTGACTCAGTGCAAGAAGACAGCTTTGACTTCCTATGATTTCATCTCTGACATGACCAATCAGCACTCTCACTCACTGGCTGCCCCCCACCTACCAAATTATCCTTAAAAAGTCTGATCCTCAAATGCTTGCGGAGGCTGATTTGAGTAGTAATATATCTCCCACACAGCCAGCTCTGTGTGAATTACTCTTTCTCTATTGCAATTCCCCTGTCTTGATAAATGGGCTGTGTCTACACAGCACACAGGGAGAACCCATTGGGCAGTTACATCTTCTCAAATCTTAGAGATGGACAGACAAGGGACTTTCTGCTTTTTTTTTTTTTTTTTTTGAGACGGAGTTTCGCTCTTGTTACCCAGGCTGGAGTGCAATGGCGCGATCTCGGCTCACCGCAACCTCCGCCTCCTGGGCTCAGGCAATTCTCCTGCCTCAGCCTCCTGAGTAGCTGGGATTACAGGCACGCGCCACCATGCCCAGCTAATTTTTTGTATTTTTAGTAGAGACGAGGTTTCACCATGTTGACCAGGTTGGTCTCGATCTCTCGACCTCGTGATCCACCCGCCTCGGCCTCCCAAAGTGCTGGGATTACAGGCTCGAGCCACCGCGCCCGGCGACTTTCTGCTTTTTAAAGTTACTGTGATGTGCTCTTTAACTCAAGAAAGCAAAATCAGGACTACAAATGGACCCTTCCTGGGATGACATAGACATTCTTGTGTTTGCATTCTAGGCACTCTTAGTGCCATAACGTGTCAGGGCAGGTAATTAAACAACAAAGCAGGAGCTATCGGGGAACAGTGTGGATGGTGTGGTGGACACGAAGCCAAGCCTGCAGCAAAGGAAGACATAACTTTGTTCTGTGAGCTGCACCCTTGAGTTCCACTTTGCTGCAAAACAGACCCCATTTCAATCACATATTTTAGATGTACGCATATATCTTTGTACTTTGGAAATGAGAACATATTCATATTCTTAAGTGGTATTAAGTTTACAGTGTTGGAGGTTTCATTTGCATAATAAAATGCTATGCAAGAGGAGATGAGGGTTAATCAAAGGGTTTTATCGCTCTTTTTAATTATCTTCATTATGCCAGAACAAGATGTAAATTTTAATTCTACCTTGTTAGCTAGCAGATTCTACCAAACTTTGGATATCCTAATCATCTGTCATTTTTAATAGGCACAGATGCCAGTGATTTTAGCAAACTAAATGCCCTAAATATTGTAAGCTTTATTAATTTGATTGATATATCACTTCATATCATTTAGCAATTATTAATGTTAAACATAAGGAGTGTGTGTCCACTCGAGACGGAGGCCCCTGTGAACCTCAAATGTACCTCCTTGGTTTTCCTTCCTCATCCAATTCTTTATCAATCTACATCTGAAGTTCCTCTCTGTTCACACAGCACCCCCTCTTTTTTTTCTCTCCTTCTCTTCTCTCAACTCTGCAGCCACAGCTTGGAATCTGTGAGTGGTTATTTTGCATTGACCTATACTCCCTCTAAGTTTCTGAAAGGATAAGACCATCATGTTCTTAGCTCACAGACAGGAGACAGACTTTCAAGGGGTGGACAGAGTAGGGATGTGTAGTAGGTATTGGATTTATCTGCTAGGCTCATCATACAGGAGTCAGCTGAGGTCTTCATCCCAACCTGGGGGACGGGATGGCCTGCTGATCACGTTTAAGTGAGTACATTGCTGGGGTGTAAACACCAAAGGTAACTTCCGCTGGGCTCCTGGAGATAAGCACTAATGCAATAAGAGGTGGCTGCCGGTCAGGTGCGATGGCTCACTCCTGTAATCCCAGCACTTTACGAGGCTGAGGCAGGCAGATCACCTGAGGTGAGGAGTTCAAGACCAGCCTAAGCAACAGGGTGAAACCCCGTCTCTACTAAAAATACAAAAATTAGCCAGGCATTGTGGTGGGTGCCTGTAATCCCAGCTAGTTGGGAAGCTGAGGCAGGAGAATCACTTGGAACTGGGAGTCGGAGGTTGCAGTGAACTGAGACTGCACCACTGAACTCCACCCTGGGCAATAAGAGTGAAACTCTGTCCATATATATACATATATATATACACACACGCATATATATCAGCTTTAGTCCTGATGAGGAGGATTTCTAAATAATTAGGGGCAAATGCCTTCCTCTCTGCCTGGGATTGTTTTCCCTGTGGTAAGATAGAAAAGCAAAGTCAAAGATGGTAAAATTGTGAGAAAGCGAATGATAGCCAGGATTGAGGTGGGGAGAGGCCTTCACTGAGGACGGAATTGGGACATAACCCTCTTCCTTTCCACTCCGCCAACCAAGTTGCATTTTGCAACTGATAACCAGTGAAAATGGCTATAAGGACAGGTCTTTGAAGTCTAAATGCATCAAGTTATAACACTGATATCCATGTAGAAGACTGATATCTGCAAAAGTCAACACGAATACAGAAAGACAGTTTTCAATCTGCTGCTCGCCCTGCAAACAATCTCTGCCCAATCTTTTCCTCTTTTTCTCTTTTTGGAGACAGTTTTGTTCTGTCATCAAAGCTAGAGTGCTGTGGTTCTGTCTCAGCTCACTGCAACCTGCACCTCCCGGGTTCAAGCAATTATTGTGCCTTGGCCTCCCAAGTAGCTGGGATTAGAGGTGTGTGCCGTTACACCCTGCTAATTGTTGTATTTTTAGTATAGATGGGGTTTCACCATGTTGGCCAGGCTGTTCTCGAACTCCTGGCCTCAAGTGGTCCACCCACCTTGGCTTCCCAAAGTGCTGGGATTACAGGCGTGAGCCACCACGCCCAGCCTCTGCCCAACCTTTTCTAAGAAAGCTAACTCTGAATGACTCAGAGCTAGGTAAAGGTTTCCCTTGGTTTTTTTTTTGGTTTTTTTGTTTTTTTTTTTCAGGATTAGTATTGGAAACAGAATAGAATAACTATATTAAACAGCCTTGCCTCCAGGCCTTGGCCCCGTTACAGCAAGCTACAAGCAAGGATAAAGCAAAAAAATTGAAGACTGTTTCTCCCTGTGTGATATGTGAAATCTAGAATCTAGGATTTCTGAAGCTTGGCTTGTGTGGGGTTCTAGGTATAGGTATGGGTGTGAAAGGAGGAACCTAATCTGTTAGGAATACGAAGGACGACAAGGGGCAGGTAGCAGGGGCTTCCCCAGTAGCGTCTTCATTCTTTCACTTGGGCAATGACTCTTTTGTGTTATAAGGAGGACCAAAGTGGAAAGGAATTCAGAGGCCATCGCCACTCTGGAGCTTTGTTAAAACCTCTCTTGTTTATGTCACTAAGGGATGAATAACATAGCAACCACGTCTGCCATTGTCGTGGGCCATATTAGGGATACATGTTAGACTCAATTCTGGCCAGGGATATATAAGAGAAACTCTTCCGGGTCCTTTGGTTTTTGTACAACAGTCCTTGCTTCTGTTTTGCACGCTGTGGCATGAGGATGTGATGTCTGGACGACTGGCAGCTATTTTGTAATGAGGAAGCAACATATCACTGATAGGATAGCAGAACAAAATTTTTGAAGAGGACTGGGTTCCCCGCTGACATTACTGAAGTGCTTTGTTCTGGTCCACGCATCTCCATACTTCATGCTAAGGAAACGATGCACATTCTATGATTTGAGCCACTGATAACAAAAAAAGCTTCTAAATCAAAAGGTATCTTAATACCTATTCTACCTAGAGTATCTACTCTCTGTACTTTTCAGGGTCAATGTCTCTTGAAATTCAGGTTGCTCTTGGGTAAACCATGCCTTTTTCTTACGACCCAGACGGACAAAGCTATGAAGCGTGGTTTCCTCAGACTGATGAGGTGAAGGGGTCTTGGGGGAAGAGCTCAACCCAGAAAGCAGAGACAAAACCAAGAGATTTGGAGTGACTCACAGACTGGCATCACTTGGACTGTGTAAGGGAACGTTGTTCTCAGACTAATCATGCCTCGCATCTGATCATATTACACGCTGCTCAAAATCCTTCTAGCGGTCCATTTGCCGAGATCACACCACTGCACTCCAGCCTGGGCAACAGAGTGAAACTCCGTCTCAAAAACAAACAAACAAACAAAAATGTTCATAGCAGCATTAATCAAAAGAGCCAAAAAGTAGAAATACTCTAAATGGCTATTAACTAGTCGGTGGATAAGTAAAGGGTGGTATATTCATACAATGGAGTATTATTTAGCCATAAAAATAACACTGTTTTTTGTCTTGCTCAAAGTAAGTCATTCTCTCCTGGGTGTTTGTCGTTCCAGATTACACGAAATAATAACTGTAGCCACTTCTTCAAGCCTCATGTTGCGTCTTGTTCTGTTTTATTTAGTGTTTTCTTAGCATCTGTCTTACAAAGGTGTTTGTTGAGTTAGTCAGCATACATGAAATATGTTTTTTGTTTTTCATATTTTTATTTCCTTTATTTTTTTACAGAGTCTCGCTCTGTCACCCATGCTGGAGTGGAGTGGCACAATCTCAGTTCACTGCAACCTCTGTCTCCTGGGTTTTCTCCATTTCCCACTGTCCTGGGTTCAAGCGATTCTCCTGCCTCAGTCTCCTGAGTAGCTGGGATTACAGGCGTGCGCCACCACACCTTGCTAATTTTTGTAGTTTTAGCAGAGATGGGGTTTTGTCATGTTGGCCAGACTGGTCCTGAACTCCTGAGCTCATGCAATCTGTGTGCCTTGGCCTCCCAAAGTGCCGTGATTATAGGTGTGAGTCACCACACCTGGCAGCACACATGGAATACAGAATGCAATGTGCTTAAAGTAGTTGCCGCTGGAAAAACAGTACCTGCTGACATTGGGTGTCACAGAGCGTGGTGGCACAACATGTGTGGTTATCTAGAATGAAGTTTGAGTCCCTGCTTGGCATCTTGTCTGCTTTCCCACCTTGTACTAGTACTTGAATTATTTTGGCCTCAGATTGTTATGGCTGAAGTGTTGATGATAACATCTGCTTCGTGAAAGGCAGTTCCAAGAATTATATAAGAGCATTTTAGAAAAGACTAAACCTTGTACAAGCGAGGAAAATATAACAATAGGAAAGAAATATGAGGAAATTCTTCAAATGCTCATTCCTAAAGCTGCCTCTGAATACATAAAAGAATGTGTTTCCAAGGCTGGGATCTGAAGAACCTCACAAAGTGGGATGAATGGCATTTGAGAGCACCGTTTTCTAATATGTAACAACTTGTATCTCTTCTTCCCAGATACCCATCCACTGGCCTAGGATCTATGACTTTGGGTCCATGAATCTACATCCAAGAGATCTTAAGTAGCTGCAGGAGAGCAAGAAATTGTAGGTGCCAGCCAGGCGCAGTAGCTCACGCCTGTAATCCCAGCACTTTGGGAGGCTGAGCTGGGTGGATCACTTGAGGTCAGGAGTTCGAGACCAGTCTGGCCAACATGGTGAAACCCCATCTCTACTAAAAATAACAATGCAAAAATTAGCCAGGTGTAATGGCGGGTACATATAATCCCAGCTGCTTGGAGGCTGAGGCAGTAGAATCGCTTGAACCCGGGAGGTGGAGGTAATTTCGTTAAATTACCTAGGTGTGGTGGGCCACGCCTGTAATCTCAGCTGCACGAGAAGCACTTGAACCTGGAAGGCAGAGGTTGCAGTGAGCTGAGTTCGCACCACTGCACTCCAACTTGGGCGATAGAGGGAGAAAAGAAAGTAATTTGAAGATCGGATTCTTTGGATTCTAGGTAACAGGTGTTATGTTTATGGCAATTACAGAGACTGCTATTGCCTACCTAACATCTGTTCTCTCCTCGTTACTTAGCAAAGCCTCATCAGTGGTTAACTTCGGCGTCCACTCCTGGCTTGAAAACAACTGGAGAAGCTGTCACATGACATGCTTGGCCCAACCGATGACTACCATGTCAAGGGGCCATTTTGAGTGTCAGCCTTCCAATTCTACAGAAACTATAAACCTGACCCATTCTAAAAAACTGCCATAGTTGCTGAAGCCAGAGACTCAAGCTACCTGTCACTTCACCATGAGAGGATCCAACCAGCTCCCTATTAAAGTTATGCACCAGGGGACAAATGCTAAATGTGTGACATCCTTGTGGCAATGGCACAGAATAAATGGCCCAGTTAAAATCCAGCTGTCTTAAAGGTCTTCCCAAACAGGACATTTTTACTGATATATAAAATTCCTCTTGCAACAAGTGTCTTTTTAGTTAAAAATCAATAAATGTTCTTTTTAAAAAATCAAAGTGATTCGTGGTTTGGATAGTTGTGTGTGTGTGTGTGTGTGTGTGTGTGTGTGATTTTATAGAAGTTAAAAATAAATGTGGACTGGAGGAAATGAACCAGTTACTAAGAATAGAACATAGTCCCTTTATAGAGATGCAGGAACCCTATTTTAACACTGTGCAATGGAACTTTCTGGGACAATGAAAATATTTTACACCTGTGCCATCCAACACGGTAGCTACTTACACATAGAGTAATTGACATTTGGCTAGGGTAACAGAGGAACCGATTGTGTGTGTGTGTGTGTGTGTGTGTGTGTGTGTGTGTGATGAAGCCTTGTTTTGTCACCCAGGCCAGAGTGCAGTGGCACGATGTCGGCTCACTGTAAACTCCGCCTCCCGGGTTCAAGCAATTCTCCTGCCTCAGCTTCCTGAGCAGCTGATACTACAAGCAAGTACCACCAAGGCCAGCTCATTTTGGTATTTTTAGTAGAGATGGGATTTCGTCATGTTGGCCAGGCTGGTCTCTAACTCCTGACCTCAGGTGATCCGCCCACCCCGGCCTCCCAAAGTGCTGGGATTGCAGGCGTGAGCCACCACACCTGGCCAAAATTTTTAATTTTATTTAATTTTAAATAATTTAAATTTAGCTTTAAATGGCTGTACGTGGGCCAGGGAGGCAGTGGCTCATACCTATAATCCCAGCAATTTGGGAGGCCAGGAGGCAGGAGGATCACTTGAGGCCAGGCATTTAAGAATAGCTTAGGCAACATAGCAAGTCCCCGTTTCTACAAAACAAAACAAAAAGCTTTAGCTGAGCATGGTGGCATGTACCTGCAATATTACTTCAGCCCAGGAGTTCCAGGCTGCGGTGAGCTATGATCATGCCACTGCACTCCAACCTGAACAACAGAGCAAGACCTCATCTTTACATAAGTAAATCGCCATATGTGGCTAGAATCTAGCATATGGGACCATACCACCTTATGTTCATTCCAGACTGGAACTGAGGCCCTCAGAGAATTCTTATGCTACAGATGAGCCGTGTCACATCCTTGGACCAGTTATTGCCAACCTATTCCCAAGGTCCAGGAGACTAGGGCAACCATCTCATTGTTTTTTATAATTTCCTTCCGTTTTCAGTGAGTGAGCACTGTTAAGCACCTAGCCTTGCACTAGACATCGAGAAATCAAGTACAGTGGTGATGACCCCAGAAGTTTACAGTGGGGAAGACAGACTGAAAAACGAGGCAAATTGCAACCCAGGAGTTCCATGATAGATACAGAGCACCAGGTTCTGAGAGAGAAGTCATTTATCCCAGGGAGGGGAAGTGAGCATAGACTACTGGGACAAGGAAAATGGAAATGGATTAGCCAATATAAGGGGAAGTGATTCTAGGAGAAAGGCTGGGCCCAGCTGAGCACGGTGGCTCACACTTGTAATCCTAGAGCTTTGGGAGGTGAGGCAGACAGATCACTTGATGTCAGGAGTTTGAGACCAGCCTGGCCAACATGACAAAACCCTGGATCTACAAAAAAAAAAAAAAAAAAAAAAAAAAAAAAAAAAAAATTAGCCAGGCGTGGTAGTGCACACCTGTAGTTCCAGCTACTCAGGTGGCTGAGGCATGAGATGCGCTTGAACCTGGAAGGCAGAGGTTGCAGTGAGTCAAGATCGCGCCATTGCACTCCAGTCTGGGTGACAGAGCAAGACCCTATCTCAGAAAAAACAAAAACAAACAAAAAAACTGGGCCCATGCAAACAATGGTGACCTAAGAAGATGTGGGCTTGTATCCAGTTTTCATTTTCAACCACCACATATATTCTGCAAGGGCACCTGCAAGAGACTTTAGACCTTGGTTCTAACGAAGGAAGTTACAGGGTATATAAGCATATTAATGGTAACCAGGATAACACATGGATTGAGGGACCTTTGTCAAAGACTCTGGAATAAGCTACATTAAGACCACCTAGGACTCTGTTTAAGTCTGGGCGACCCTGAAAGATCATGTATGACAATAGCAGAAATTAAAATTCCCACCACTCTACGGAGATAAAGAAATGTATTGAGAAATATCTAGATTTCACAAGAAGAATACAATATTCTCTTCAAGTAATGCTTTGTTCTTCCACCTATTAACAGGAGCTTTGACAAAGGTCCGTCAATCCACGTGATATCCTGGTTACCATTACTATGCTTATTTACCCTGCAACTTCCTCTGTTAGACCTAGGGTTTAACTTTCCTGGCAATGCCCTTCTTTGCAGACTTCTGGCAACCACCTGAGGCTGCAAAGGCAATAATGTCATACTCCCTCCCTTTTGCTGGACCTGTCTGAATCTCCATCACTTCACCTGCTTTGGAGAAACATTCTCATCTTCTTTGGGAGTCAATGCTTTCTTCTTTCAGTTTTTCGTCATGAAGAATACAACATTGTCTCTTAACAGCAGGCCCTTAAAAAGCCAGTGTTAGTCCTAGGACTAGGTGGATAAAATGCTCAAGCCAGTAAAAATTTTTTCTTTTTTTTTTTTTTTTGAGATGGAGACTCACTCTGTTGCCCAGGATGGAATGCAATGGCTCACTGCAACCTCTGCCTCCCAGGTTCAAAAGATTCTCCCACCTCAGCCTCCTCAGTAGCTGGGATTATAGGCACCTGCCATCATGCTCAGCTAATTTTTGTATTTTTGTAGAGACAGGGTTTCACCATCTTGGCCAGGCTGGTCTTCAACCCCTGACTTCAGGTGATCTGCTTACCTTGTCCTCCCAAAGTGCTAAGAGTAGAGGCATGAGCCACTGCTCCCAGCTGATAAAGTTTTTTGTTAGTAATTCATCTGCTACAAAATAGGAAATGGTCTGTGGTTCATTGTAACACACTAGGGAATATCTAATCCTGGAGTACTAAATTCTTACGGTGAGTGTGTAATGGATATTTTTCAAACTTTTTGTTAGCAGGGTTTGGCTTTCTGCGTCTGAACATCTTTGTATGCGTAAAAGAAATTATCCTGCATACGCCTTGGTAGCCATTGTAGCCTGCCTCATATCAAATAAACTGAAAGGCCAGTGGCACGGGTTGGATTATGTCCCCCAAGAAAGAAACATTGAAGTCCTGGTACCAGTAACCTGGGAATCTGACCTTGTTTCAAAGTAGGGTCTTTGCAGGTATAGTCAAGTTAAGATGGGGTCACTAGGGTGATCTCTAATGCAGAATGATGGTGTCTTTATCAAAAGGGGAAATTTAGACAAAGACAGGCGCAGAGAAAAGGTGATATAAAGGGACACAGGGAAAAGACAGCCATTTATAGACAAAGAATGTCCAAGGCTACCAGAAACTAGGAGAAAGATCTAGAGCCAACACTTCCCTAGTGCCTTCAAAGGAAATATGGCCCAAACTGTGAGACAATGCATTTCTATCGGTCTAAGCAACCCAGTTTGTGGTTTGTTATAACCATTGTAGGAAACCAATATGACCATTCCTCACTTCCTCAGCCTCCCTTGCAGCTACACTGGTGACATGTGACCAAGGTTAGCCAATCAGATGCATGCATCAGAACTTAAAGCACTAGAAGGCGGACACAGCACCGGCATCCTTTTCAATGGGGGAGTCATGCCAATGAGGCAGTGAGTGGTCAGTGGTGCCCTCACTGTGGACTGGTGCTGTGGCATGAATTTGCCCAGGGTTCTGGCTGTCTTGCCTTCCTTTGCTCCTGCCTGTTTCCTGAGGCCGGCAATTCTATGGGTCAACCGAAAGCCTTCTGGTAAATTCCATTGCCGATGAAATCAGCAAACAATAGTTTCTTTCACTTCTAATGAATGACCCTGGCTGATACAGACGGAGAACCATGAAGGAGTGCAACGCTTCTCCGTGGTGGTGGATAGGGGCAAAGGAGTCTGTAAGTAAAGTGTCAAGTGGCTCCAGGCTGGAGGAGGGGATTAGGATCCAGGAGGGAATTTGGGATTCGGGAGAGCCTGACAGAGACTGATTTCACGTAGGGTGAAGCATGGGTGGATGTGTGAAGGGGAGTGTGAGGGTGGGTGTGGGTGTGGGTAGATGTGTACACGCATTTGCACATTCTCAGCAACCCTCCCAAGAGAATGCGGCTGAACATGCCCATGAAGTGAACTCTGGTCGCCTGACAGAGCCCACTAAACAGTGTGTTCAGGCTCCGCTGGCGCTGAGCGGGGCCAACGACAGTTTCCAAGTTTGAAAAATGAGCCGCTTCACTCGCCTGGTGCTAATGCCTTTTTCAAAGAAACTTACATCTTGGAAATGTCATGACACATTGCAATCACGAAGAACACAGCCACAGTAATTGGGAGTGTTTCTTCAAGAGCAGAGCGTGTCAAAGAAGATACATGGCTCGAAGCATAATTTCCCGCAACAGTGGTGGGGAGCTGGGGGGGAAGGGAGGGTGTGCAGGAAAGCTGCCTTTGAAATAAATCCTGCCTGGAGCTCCAGCACCTGGGCCCTGTTCTGGGTGATGAGGCTGCTGGCTGCAAACGCGCTGTGTGAGTATGGCCATTCCTATCAACTCCTCCATGAGTCAGTTTTCCCACCTTTCAAATGAGAGTGTCATAGGCATGAGGCAACCACATTTCAATGAGCTAATAATAATCATTAACATTTATTAAGCACCTACTGCTTGCCAGCCACTAAGCCCTGTTCATGTATTAACTGACTTCAGTCAAGTAAGAAGCCCGTAAAGTGGACGCCAATTATCACTATTTAGAGGATGAGGAGGGTATTGAGTCACACAGAGGCTAAATATCTTTTCAAGGTCATTAGAATGTGGTGATGCCAACATTTGAGTACAGACAGTCTGGCCTGGCATCTGAATTCATGACCACTACATGATTTACCTGTCACCATGGGTACTGTATTATTGTGAAAGGTACAAAGTGCTAGTAAAATAGATGATGTGTTCATATTATCAGTGTTGGGACATCTTAAAAAGAGAGCATGAGGGCCGGATGCAGTGGCTCATGCCTGTAATCTCAGCACTTTGGGAGGCCGAGGCAGGCAGATCATGAGGTCAGGAGATCGAGACTGGCCTGGCCAATGTGGTGAACCCCCCCCTCTATAATAATACAAAAATTAACCGATAGTGGTGGAATGCACCTGTAGTTCCAGCTACTTGGGAGGCTGAAACAGAAGAATCTCTTGAATCCAGGAGGCGGAGGCAGAGTGAGCAGTGAGCAGGGATTGCACTACTGCACTCCAGCCTGGGTGACAGTGTAGGACTGCATCTCAAAAAACAAACAAACAAACAACAAAAAAAAAAAAAACAAAGAGAGAGAGCATGAATGTGAAGAAAATCAGAGCAGATTTGCTTCTAACTGCAACAGTTCTGAATAAGCTATGAAAACAGCAGCAAGAATAACTATCATAACTCCCACTGTGGGCCAGGCATTAGGTACTTTCAATAAAAGATCTTGATTTACACATTCAGGAACTCAGTAAGTAAGGGGACAGACACCTTTTCCATTTTACAGAGGAAAGACTTCAAGCCCAGAGTATCTTACATTCCCGAGATTATCCAGCAAAAACAACCATGGATGGGTGTGGTGGCTGAGGCCTGTAATCCCAGCATTTTGGGAGGTCATGGTGGGCGGATCACTTGAGATCAAGAGTTTGAGACCAGCCTGGTCAACATGGTAAAACTCCGTCTGTACTAAAAATAAATACTAGCTGGGCCTGGTGGCACATGCCTATAGTCCCAGCTACTTGAGGCATTGAGGCATGAGAATCACTTGAACCCAGGAGATGGAGGTTGCAGTAAGCCAAGATGGTGCTACTGCACTCCAACCTGCGTGACAGAGTAGGACCCTGTATCTAAATTAATAAATAAATAAATAATAAATAAACGACTATGACGGGAGTCAAGTTGAGATGGATGGATAACAGAGGCTTTCTTTCCTCTATAAAATGCAGTGATAGACCAGATTCCCTTCAAGGAATATGCATTTAAAATATTCGTACCTTCAGGCTCGAAAGAGAAAAGCACAAAGATGTTAACAAGATAATGTAAATATTAACATTCATTTTAAGAGGTTAAATTACCTGGAAGCCCTCTTTTCTAAAGGCCAAGCTGCTCTGGTCTCTGTTCTCAAAAAGCGCTATGATGTTTTCCCTGAGGAAATTATCCAACCGACACTTGCTTCCCGGGACCTTAGGATTTCTGGGTTGTCATCTGGGAAGAAAAGAGAAAGGAGAAAAACATGCTTCCTCCTGTTCTTCACTCGCCGTGGGACACGGGTTCCTTCGGTCGGTTCCTGGGATGCGTGTGTGGCTTCAGCCTTTCTGCTCTCATTAGCCCACCACTCACAAGCAACCAAGGGTATTGTGAAACCGGAAGTACCTGAAACAGATCTCAATCAGCGTAGAAAGTTTACTTTGCCAGAGTTAAGGATGTACCCAAGACACTGTCTCAAGAGGTCCTGATACGGTTTGGCTTTGTGTTCCCACCCAAATATCACGTTGAATTGTAATCTCTAGTGTTGGAGAAGGGACCTGGTGGGAGGTGATTGGTCACGGGGCAGACTCCCCTCTTGCTGTTCTCATGATCCTGAGTGAGTTCTCACGAAATCTGGTTGTGAAAGTGTGTAGCACGTCCCCCTTTGCTCTCTCTCTCTCTCTCTTCCTTCTCCTCTGGCCTTGTAGAATTATGCTTGCTTCCCCTTTGCCTTCTGCCATGACTGTAGGTTTCCTGAGGCCTCCCCAGAAGCGGAAGACTGTACAGCCTGCAGAACTGTGAGCTCATTAAACCTCTTTTCTCTATAAATTGCCCAGTCTCAGGTAGTTCTTTGTAGCAGTGCAAGAATGGAAAGCAAAGTAATGAAATGCAGTGTTTCTAATACAGCACCACATACATAGCTATTTCTTCTTCTGCCATCTTTAACCTCTCATTTGTGTCTTTAAACATGCCACTCAGGACGTAGTCGTTCAAACTCTGTAAATCAACTGGACACGTTTTTTTGGAGTTGGACAGATATCTCAAATGGAAACGGAACCAAACTTGATTCTCCCTCTAAAGCTCTGTCTAAGCACAGCGTTCCCTATTTAAAGTGATGATAATGCCATTATTCCAGGTGCCAAAACCCACACAAAAAAACACAAAGTGTGAAGAAAATAAATTTTTTAAATTCATTGATTAATTTATATACTGAAGCCATGTTATTGATACATAAATGATCATGATCCTTATTATTATTATTGTATTTTGAGATGAAGTCTCGCTCTGTCGCCCAGGCTGGAGCGCTATGGTATGATATTGGCTCACTGCAGCCTCCAGCTCCCAGGTTCAAGCAATTCTCATGCCTCAGCTTCTTCTTGAGTAGCTGAGACTACAGGCATGTGCCAACACAGCAGGCTAATTTTTGTATTCTTTGTAGACATAAGGTTTCATTATGTTGGCCAGGCTGGTCTGGAACTCCTGATCTTGGTGACCCTCCTGCCTCAGCCTCTCTAAGTGCTGGGATTACAGGCATGCACCACTGTGCCTGACCTATATTTTTATTGCAGATTGTATGTTTTACCAGTGTAAAGTGATCCTTGCTGCATTTCATGTACTTTGCTTTGTATCTTACCTTAGCAAAAAGTAGAATTTCCAGCTCTTTTTGTTTTCTTCAGATAAACGTTTGCTTATCTCATTGATTTTAACTATTTATGGCGTTTCTCTTTCTAGTTAGTTGCATTTGATTTTCTATTTTTATTTTTTGCTTATTCTGAAAAGCTACTAATTTCATCTTCTGGCTTCTGTCTTTTTTTTTGTTATTTTGCTTTTAGGGGCTTCTTTTCTTTTCTTTTCTTTTCTTTTCTTTTCTTTTCTTTCTTTCTTTCTTTCTTTCTTTCTTTCTTCTTTCTTTCCTTTTTTCTTTCTTTCTTTTTTGAGACAGCATCTTGCTCTGTTACCCAGTGGTGCAATCTCAGCTCACTGCAGCGTTGACCTCCTGGGCTCAAATGATCCTTCCACCTGGCCTCCTGACTAGCTGGGACCACAGATATGTGCCACCATGCCTGACCAATTTTTGTAGTTTTAGTAGACATGGGGTTTTGCCATGTTGTCCAGGCTGGTCTTGAACTCCTGAGCTCATACAATCCACCCACCTTGGCCTCCCAAAGTGCTGGGATTACAGGTGTGAGCCACCATGCCAGGCCGGGGCTTCCTTCTCTGACCTTTTCCCTAGGATTATGTTTTGGCTAGGGTTATGTTTTCCCATGATGTAAAGAACATATATCTTAGTTTTTACTCTATTATTGGCTAATATTAATTTTCTCAAGTCAACATCATTAAAACTATATTGTCACGTGTGACTCGTTTCTACGACCATATATATTTTAACTTCTTTTTTTTTTTTTTTTTTTTTTTTTGAGATGGAGTCTCACTCTGTGCCCAGGCTGGAGTGCAGGGGCATGATCTCAGCTCACTGCAACCTCTGCCTCCATAGTTTAAGCAATTCTCTGCTTCAGCCTCCCTAGTAGCTGGGATTACAGGTGCCCTCCACCACACCTGTTTAATTTTTTTTGTATTTTTAGTAGAGATGGGGTTTCACCATATTTGCCAGGCTGGTCTTGAACTCCTGACCCAGTGATCCACCCACTTTGCTTTCCAAAGTGCTGGGATTCGATTATAGGTGTGAGCCACCATGTCTGGCAATTTTAACTTCTGTATAATCTGTCTCGCCCATAGGATGTATAACTTTTTGTTTGATGATTTGCCCCATAGATACACTTTTGTATACCTGACTCATAAGGTCAGGTGCTTATCCTCATCCCCACTGTAGCTCTGGCATCAAGCAAGAAGCATGGCACCCAACACAGGCTCTGTAACTTTTTCGATTGAAGGAAGAAATTCTTCATCTCTTCTTCCTTTCTTCTCAGGCTTTGTAAATATAATCTGAGAGTCAAACCCAGACGGCTTCTGTGTTATTATTTTCATAAGATAGAACACTTTTCTTCTGGAATTATTTTGGCCTTTAGGTACAATTTTGTGATCATACCTACAATGATCCTCCTCCCACTCACCAAACGCTACCCTAAATTTTACTACCTCTAATTCTACATTTAGGCAGTAACAGGTGTTCTCCTTTATGCAGAAAAAAGCCTAGTCTTCAGAGACAGAGCTGCCTCAGCCATAAGATGATCTGAGAAAAGAGGTCTGAGGTAGAATTGGGTTGAGATGATTCTGTGGCGCAGGGAGGTGTTAACCACCAAATTCCTCAGTAGTACAATGTATTGAATATTAATTTAGCACCTGTTCTGTGCTGGATATCATGTAAAGTACAGGTTTAATATAGATGAACAAAACATGTTCATTCAACAAATGTGCATTGAGTCCCTACTACGTGGCAAGCACTGTGCCAAGCTCTTGGGATTTAATGAGGAATTACACAGGCACACTTGATGCCATAAGGTACTAATGAACCCAATTGTCCCTCCTGTCTAATTGACACGTAACAAAATTTTGGAATAAGAAAGAAAATATGGCTTTCTCTCCTGTAAAGAAAAGGAACCTTTAAGGCGATGAAATAAAAACAAACAAAACATCATTGCCGAAAGCACACACAAAAGTTTCAGAAATTCCGGAAATTCCTAAAGCCTTTCACTAAAAACTAAGTAAAGGATATTCTGAGCCAAGGGCTGAGGTACATCACTTTGAGAGACAAATTACCAGTAATCCAGTTAAATTTTAAATAACATTATCTAAATGAAAAATATCCAAGTATAAGATATCCCAGCAAGAATAGCTCCAATTTCCTGCCTGGATGCTAAGTAAGGAATAGACTGTTTAATATCATCTTGATAACATTTTTATAGGTTCATGGCCCATCAGATTGCAATTTGTCACGTGCTATCTAACAATTTTCTAATTCTTCATCACTTTACAATGTAAAATAATAGCTACCAAATTGTGAGAGTTTTTTTTTTTTTTCATAATAATAGAAAAGGTAGAGTGAAAGTAAAGGGCTTTGTTTTTACAAAGTGATGCTTTTTCCTGGTTAGAATAAGAATGGTTGTCAATAATTCAAACACAATATGGCATTGAGCTCATTTTACTTTTCACACTGAATTAATTTGTGAAAGGTAACACAAGATGAAAGAGAAAAATCCCCAAATCTCTATTTTCCTTACCCCCAGCTCTTCCCAAAAGTTAGCGAAGGGGGACAACGTTGAGAAGACACATGCATAGATGCACAGTACAAAGACTTGGGCATAAAGTTAGAGAGTCTTGGGTTTGAATCCAAGTTCAGACACTTAAAGCAATGTCACATTGGGCAGCACCCAATCTCACTGAACTCCTTTCTTCTTCAGTAAAATTGGAATGACAAATCCTCCTCACAGGTTCTTAGGATAATTGGGGTTAAGCTGTGAAGCCTGCTCCAGAATCAGAAATATGGTAAGCACTTAGTAAATTATAGATTTTAATGCTACAGCTATTGTTCCGTTTCTTATCTACCCTTGGCAGTGCAATGCCTTCAAAGACTTGTCTGGACTTTTTTTTCCTCCCTTTTCTAGTCCTGCACCACTTGACTGACACTGGTAGACACATAATGATGTGACCAAGTAAGCATTGGCCATCTGCTCTCAAACAACATGATATATTGGCTGATAACTCAAATTTAGATTCCAAGGCCAGAACTCTCTCCCAAATTCCAGACTCTTATGTACATTTTTCTTTTTAACATCTCTATTTGGAAGACCAATTAAGATCTCAAACTCAGCATATTCAAAACTAAACTCTTCATCCACCCAGTAAATCCTGCTCCATCCACAGCCTTCTCCATTTCCAATGAGAACAATCCCATCCTTTTTGCTGCCCAGAATAAAAAACCATAGACACCCTAATTCCTTTCTTTTTTGAGAACCCCACATCCAGTACACCAAGAAATCCTGTGGGTTCTGCTATCTTGCCAACCCGGAACTCTGTGAGGAAACAAGGAATTCAAAAGAAACTTTTCATGATGTATTTAGTTGTTCGGTTAACTCTGTTGGCAACTACTCAATCCCGTAACTTGTCTGTTGCTCACTGGTTTCAGTTGTAATGAACGCTACCTTAGCCAGTTCGAGTGTTTAACTATCGTGTGTCTGTTTCAATGGAGGAAAACAATGTGACTGTTTTTCTCTCAATCATCAAGTGGAAAAGAAAGAAGAACATGTTAAATTCCCCAGTGAAGTACAGAGAGGCACTGACTGGTTCACTGGCATTGTGGCTGGAGTGATATTACCAGGAGCATGGGGAATAGAGAGGTACCAGCCAAAATACAGGTCACACCTCTGTTCCTTTTCTTCTGAAATGCCATCTCCTAACTGCTATTGGCCAAGAACCAAGGATATTTCACTACTAATAGATAATCCTTTACCAGGAGAAAGAGTGAGATAGATGTGTCCTTTCAGGGTATTCCAAGAGCTAAATATTAATGTGTATGTGTGTGCATGTGTGGGTGGGTAAAGCTTTTCAAAACAGCCTTCTCAATTACTATATTTAATAACTTTTACAAAATAATTTCTGGAAATCTTTCACTGCCTGATTTCATTTGATTCTCAGAGAAATTCTGAGATCAAGGGAGAAATCTGTGACTATTTCCATGTTATGCATGATTCCCTTACTTCACTTTACATTTTATTTTTTTCTAAAGCATACATCACTTTTCACATAACACTCAAAGTGCTTATTCATTATATTGGCTGCATATATTCTCACTTCTGCTAGAATGAGAGCAGAAATTTTTACTTACGTTACTCATTAATCCCGAATATCTAGAATACTTCCTAGCACACTGTAGGCACTCAACAAATCTTTGCTGAGTGAATAAATATTAATTTGTCTACGAAGTATGTATCAACATCTACATCATAATCACCACCCAAAGACTGTGACATCCTCTGGACTTCTATTCTGCTGTTCCCTCTCTATGATACTCTTTTCTGGGACACAGCGAGCCCTTCTTAATATCCAAACCTCAGTTAAGAGGTATGATGCTACTGAAGACCTACTAAAATAAATTGGTAATCAGACAATGAAAGCCTTAAGGCATTATTCTTCTACTTTTTATTGTCTGTCAAGAAGCTCAGAGCTAGATGCGTTATCCAATTCAATTATTAGTTCCCCCTTCATTTAACTCTTCCTGAATTCCTTTATTCTATGGCTCTGTGTGCTTTCACAATAAACCCATTGCTTTTTTTTTTAAAAAAAAAAATGGGTATACCCAGCACTATGGGTGGCTCAGGCGGGTGGATTGCTTGAGTCCAGGAGTTCAAGACTAGCCTGGGCAACGTAGCAAAACCCTGTCTCTACTAAAAATATAAAAAATTAGTTAGGTGTGGTGGCATGTGCCTGTAGTCTCAGCTATTCAGGAGGCTAAGGTGGGAAGATGGCTTGAGTCTAGGAAGTGGAGGTTGCAGTGAGCTGAGATCATGCCATTGCACTCCAGCCTGGGCCGTAGGGGCAGACCTTGCATTAAAAAAAAAAAAAAAAAAAGTACAGATAGATTAAATTTAGACTAAATACAAACTAGGATATTACAAAAGGAGTTCTCTTTCTATCAAATTATAATGCCCAAATCACAACCCAAAAACTACGGTAACCATTTATTGGATGCTTAGTATGTACCGGACATATCATCACTCTCTATTTCATAATAACTGACTCACTTCTCCAATTTATGAGATGTTCCTGGTTCCTAAAAGTATTGCAGTTGTAAGTTTCTGGCCTTGAGGTCAGGTAACATTTGAGATGGTTAAACCGGCAAGCAGGATTCTGGAGAATGCCGCTTTTTAGGCGTAGAGGAACATGTGTGGAACACAGAGCTGACACTATGGTAAATAGAAAGACAGGCTAAGGCCTTAAAAGAAACCATCTAGTCCACTGCTTTCCATGTTCCCTGCTAACATACACACACATACTCACTCTTAGAATGTTTACATCTTGATGTGCACCATTTTCTTCTGGTTGCCCAAAGCAGGCACGTACCTTCAAATGACGCAACCTATTGTATTGTGTTCACCCTGTAAGACGCCAGTGCTTGTTCAAAAGAAAGATCTGGTGATGGCTGATGAGATGCCTGCTTTCTCTCCGCCTTTGTTATGTAGATGAGTTTCCATTTTATTTTCGGTGTTTCCGTTGAATCCTGAGCATTTTAATAGTTGTGAAGCTTCACTGAACTCTAGCGGAGCTTAAGATCCGAGATGTTAAATCAGCTCGGCAATAATATCTAGCAGAAAATGAGGGTCTCATTCTTACTTCTCCTTTTCCTCCTTAATAATGAAGAACCGATTTGTGCTATTAATGTGACTCTTACAGGAGAAACTCTGCAGTGGTCCAGGGTAATTCATCATTAATTAACGTGCCATCTTTTCAACCTGTCCCCATTTAATCATAAGAGCTGGTGAATATTAGAGCTAAGGAGTAGCTGATGGTTGAAAGAATAGAAGGAAAATATTAACTCTGGGCACGTTTCAGGGTGAGAATTATCTTCCCCTTAGAAAATCCTAAGAATCCTTGGCTGGGCAAGGTGGCTCATGCCTGTAACCTCAGCATTTTGGGTGGCTGAAGCAGGTGAATCATGAAGTCAGGAGTTCAAGACCAGCCTGGCCAAGATGGTAAAACCACCGTCTCTACTAAAAATACAAAAAAATTAGCCAGGCATGGTGGCAAATGCCTGTAATCCCAGCTACTTGGGAGGCTGAGGCAGAGAATTGCTTGAACCCAGGAGGCAAAAGTTGCAGTGAGTCGAGATCACGCACTGTACTCCAGCCTGGGCAACAGGGCAAGACTCCATCTAAAATAAAATAAAATAAACATTAAAAAGAAAATTATAAGACTCCGACAAGTTGTTTGCAAGTATTGTGAACCCTATGGTACACCTGCTGCCTGTACGCTACTGCTCTGATCTCTGGCTTCTTAGAGACTTTCTATTTAGCAACTTCAGGATTCTTATTTTTGTTGCTTTTTCATGGGATCCGATTTGAACCATTTTTGAGCCTTCTATGCTAATCTCTTTCATTTTCAAGGCTTTTAAAATTGTAGTAAAATATACATAATGTAAAATCTGTGATTGTAACCATTTTTAAGTGCACAATTCAGTTCATGAAGTGTCTTCATATTGTTATGCAACCATCACCACTATTTTTTTTTTTTTTTGAGACAGAGTTTTGCTCTGTTGCCCATGCTAGAGTGCAATGGCATGATCTCGGCTCACGGTAACCCCCGTCTCCTGGGTTCTAGTGATTCTCCTGCCTCAACCTCCCCAGTAACTGGAGTTACTGGTGCCCGCCTGTAATTCAGATTTTTATTTTTTTTAATTTTTAGTAAAAACAAGGTTTCACCGTATTGGCCAGGCTGGTCTTGAAATCTTGACTGCAGGTCATCCACCCACCTCGGCTTCCCAAAGTGCTGGGATTACATGCATGAGCCTCTGTGCCTGGCCACCACTATCTATCTCTAGAACGTTATCATCATCCCAAAAGGAAACTCTAACCCATTAAAAAATAACTCTCCATTTTCTCCTACCCCCAGTCCCTGATAACCCCCATTCTACTTTTTGTCGCTATGAATTTGACTATCCTAGGTACCTCATATGAGGAAAACAACACACTATTGGTGTTTTTGTGTCTAGCTTATTTCACTTAACATGATAATGTCTTTATGTTTCATTCAGGTTGTAGAGTGTATCCGAATTTCCCTCCTTTTTAAGGGTAAATAACAATTCACTGTTTATCTATATCTCTATCTGTGTACCACATTTTGTCTATCCATTCATCTCTCAGTGGACATTTGGGATGTCTCCACACTTTGGCTACTGTGAACACTACCGCTATGGATTTGGTGTACAAATGTCTCTTTGAGTTACAGTCCTCAGGTTTTCTGTGTGTATATACCCAAAAGCAGACTGGTCGGATTATATGCCAATTCTATGTTTAATTTTTGGAGGAACTGCCATACTGTTCTCCACAGTGGTTGCACTGTTTTATATTTCCACCAGCAGTGCATAGGGACTTCAGTTTGTCCATATCCTCATCAACATTTGTCTTCTGTTTTTTTTTTTTCTTTTTATAATAGTAGCCATTCTAATAGATGTAATGTGACACTTTATTGCAGCTTCGATTTGCATTTCTGCAATGATTCATGATATGAATATTTATTCATGTGCTTATTGGCCAGTTGTGTATTTGTTTCGGATAAACAGCTATTCAAGTTCTCCTTCCTTTCATTTTTTTTTTAAGAGATGGGGTATTACTCTGTCATCCAGGCTGCAGTGCAGTGGTTCAAAAACATGGCTTAGTGCAGCCTCAACCTCTCATGCTCAAGCAATCCTCCCACCTCAGCCCCCCAAGTAGCTGGGACTACAGGTGCATACCACCACGCCCAGCTCATAATTGTATTTTTTGTAGAGAAGGGGTTTCACCATGTTGCCCAGGCTGGTCTCAAACTCCTGAGCTCAGCGATTTGCCTACCTTGGCCTCCCAAAGTGCTGAGATTGCAAATATGAGTCACTATGCCCAGACACTTGTCCATTTTTAAATTGAGTTCTGTAGTTGTTATTGAGTTATAAGAGTTCTTTGTATATTCTGGATCGTAATCTTTTATCAGATAGATAATATATATCTATTTTTTTCCCATTCTGTGGGTCTTCTTTTGACTGTTGATAGTGTCCTTTAAAGCAAGAAAGTTGAATTTCGATGAAGTCATTGCCAAATCCAGTGTCATAAAGATTTCCCACTCTCTTTTCTTTTAAGACGTTTATAGTTTTAGCTCTTACATTTAGATATTTAGTTCCTTTTGAGTCAATTTTTGTATAAGCTTGGATAAAGTATTTAATATCCCTGAGATTAATTTTCTCATCTATCAAATGGGTATGTATGGTAATGCTTGCCTCTTGGAACTACTGTAAAGATCACATGAATTAAAATATTGAGCACATGGTAAATGTTCATTAAATGATTACTCAATTTAAAACCTCTCTAAGCTTTCATTTGTTGTCTGCATAATAAGAAAATTCACACTTACTACATAAAACATAGTTCATGGGTTACTGAAGATGAGAAAAGAGGGAGAAGAAAAACATCTGGAAAATGGCACCTGGAAGAATATTTGAACTCTCGATATATGGCTAATTTAAATATGAATCTTTTTACACAGCTTAAGAAGAACTTTTAAGATTATCTGCTCTTTTATCAATAAGCACCATGCATAGCTGACCACTGCATTTCATCCCTGAGATTTACACCAAGGCTTTTCCAACTTGACATTTTCTACAACCAACTGCAAAGAATAAAATCCAAAGATGCCTTTTATTTGTATTACATGATAACAGAATGTTTTTTTCCCCCAATTTGGTTGTGTCCACCTAAAAAGTGAACGCAGTGACTGCCGTAACCAAAATCTTTTTGTTAATTTGAAAAAAACAAATAGATGACTAGGCACGGCAGCTTACGCCTGTAATCCCAGCACTTTGGGAGGCCAAAGCAGGTAGATTGCCTGAGCTCAGGAGTTTCAGACCCACCTGGGCAAAATGGCGAAACCCCATCTCTACCAAAAATGCAAAAAATTAGTCAGGCATAGTGGCATGCTCCTGTGGTTGGAGCTACTCAGGAGGCTGCGATGCTGAGCTCACTTGAGTCTGGGAGGCAGAGGTTGCAGTAAGCTGAGATTGTACTACTGTCACTCCAACCTGAGTGAGAGTGAGGCCCCATCTTAAAAAACGAAAATGAAATAAAAACAAATGGCAATACTGTGTGCCAGCAATAATGCATGGCACTCTCGTACATTGCTGACAGCAATCAAAATGGTGCTGCCATTTCAAAAATTAGTTTGGCATTTTCACTGAACTAAATACATATTTCTCTTATGACCACCAGCCCCACTCCTGGTATCTATCCTAGAGAAATGAAAACTTATATTCATACAAAAAAAACATGTATCTACATATTAATGGCAGATTTATTCACGATTACCAAAAACTTTTTTTTGCTTTTTGAGGCAGAGCATGGCTCCATCAGCCAGGCTGGGGTGTAGTGGTATGACCTCGGCTCACTGCAATCTTTGCCTCAGGGTTCAAGTGATTCTCTTGCCTCAACCTTCTGAGTAGCTGGGACTACGGGTGCACACCACCACACCAGCTACTTCTTGTATTTTTAGTAGAGATGGAATTTCACCATGTTGCCCAAAGCTGGTCTCAAATTTTTGACCTCAAGCAATCTACCTGCCTCAGCCTCCCAAAGTGCTGGGATTACAGGCATGAACCACTGCGCCCGGCCATGATTACCAAAAACTTAAAACAACTAAAATGTCCTTCAACTAGTGACTAAATCAGCTATGCTATACTATATCCCTACAATGGAATACTATTCAACAATAAAAAAAGAATAAACTACTGATACATGTGACAGCGTGGACACATTTCAAATGCATTATTCTGAGGGAAAGCAGACAGCCTAAAAAAGCTACAAATGTAGGGTTTCATTTATCACGCTATTCTGGAAAAGGCAAATATATAGGAATAGAAAACAAATCACTGTTTTCCAAGAGCTGGGGATGGGGGAGGGCTAGACTACCAGGGGTATAGAAAAAACTAAGGGGGACTTAATTTTGGTGGTGGCTACATAACGGTGGGTATTTCTCATAATCCACAGAACTGTACAGAAAAGATGAATCTTACTGTATATAAATGATGCCTCAATTTTAAAAGAATGAAAAAAAATTTTTGACTTTCTTATTTATTTATTTACAGGCAGAGTCTCCTTCTGTCCCTCAGGTTGTAGTATAGTGGTGCCATCTCAGCTCACTGTAACCTCTGCCTCCTGGGTTCAAGCGATTCTCCTGCCTTCGCCTCCTAAGTAGCTGGAATTACAGGCACACACCACCATACTCAGCAATTTTTTTTTTTTTTTTTTTTTTGGATTTTTGATAGAGATGGAGTTTCATCATGTTGGCCAGGCTGGTCTCGAACTCCTGACCTCAAGTGATCTGCCTGCCTTGGCCTCCGAAAGTGCTGGGATTACATGCATGAGCCACCGTGCCTGGTCCAAATCTTGTTGACTTTCAAATATTTATTATTTGACATTCAAATCGTAAGTGCTCAAAATATGGAATTTATCTTAGATGCTCACCTGTGGCTAGCCTGTGCATGTGGTTTCTAGCGAGGCAGTGTCCTTTTTGTATCAAATGGATAGTCCTTGGTTGAACTTTTGCTCCAAACCCTTTTAAACCTGTGGAAATGTGGGGAAGACTCCATGATTCAGCGTTACTATCCACAAAGAAGGCTCCACAGAATCTACAACACTTAGGAGATACCAGGACTCCGTATTTCATGAGGTGTAGTTTATTAAACGGTTGCCAATCTTTTATGTTCATGAACTGCTAAATATGACTGGTGACTCTGACAGTTACCATTTGTCAACAGCTGCTTCCAGTGTCTTTACTTCATTTTAAGTGTTGCACGTTTCATTATGAATGGTGGGCTAAACCTATCTATAACTTGGATAACTCAATTCACTTTGTTAGTAATGGCTTCCCAAGCAGTTATAACATAACAATAACCATGCTAGGGATAAATGTTTCATAAAGAATCCATTAGTATTTATTTATCATTTATAACATGCGTTCCAAAAGCATTACAGAATATTTATTAAACATTTATAGATAATTTTATGCTACCACTAGCATGTGATATAAATACATTATTAATTCTCTTGAATTGTTGATGGATTGAGTTCAAAATAAAGCTGTGCCAACCGGGGTTCTTGCCAATATATGGGGGTAAAAAAGAAAGAAAGAAGTCTACTGTATCTGCAACTTTCAGAGACACAGTATTATTCTCTCAGAAGGTTGTGGTGGTTTTTGTTGTTGTTGTTGTTGTTGCTGTTGTTGTTGTTTTGGGGGGGCAGTCTTACTCCGTCTCCCAGGCTGGAGTATAGTAGCATGATCTCAGCTCATTGCAACCTCTGCCTGCCAGGTTCAAGCAATTCTCCTGCCTCAGCATCCCAAGTAGCTGGGATTACAGGCATGTGTCACCTGCCTGGCTAATGTATTTTTAGTAGAGACAAGGTTTTACCATGTTGGCCTAACTGCTCTCGAACTCCTAACCTCAAGTGGTCCGCCTGCCTCAGCCTCCCAAAGTGCTGGGATTACAGGCATGAGCCACTGTACCTGGCCCCTCTCAGAAGGTTTATTTGTGAATTGTGGTTCTGCGTTTCAAGAATCAATTAGCCATCCGGAAGAAACACACATTAATGAGGAGTGGATTAAAGACATCTCTGTTGTTGAGGTGACTTCTTAGTGGTTGCTGATTTGAAAACTGCCTACACATTTAGCCCATCAGCTCAAATTCACATTAGGTGTCCTAGCAGTTCAGGGGACCAATTTCCTTAAAGCAGGAGTTAAGTTTTATAGCTGTTCTTCCTCTGCATTTTTTTTTTTTTTTTTTTTTTGGACAGAGTCTTTCTTTATTGCTCAGGCTGGAAAGCAGTGGCATGACCTCAGCTCACTGCAACCTCTGCCTCCCAGGTTCAAGTGATTCTCCTGCCTCAGCCTCCCGTGTAGGCTGGGATTATAGGTGTGCACCACCAGGCCTGGCTAATTTTTGTATTTTTAGTAGAGACAGGGTTTCACCGGGTTGACGAGGCTGGTCTCGAACTCCCGATCTCAAATGATCCACCCGCCTTGTCCAACCAATGTGCTGGGATTACAGGCATAAGCCACCGTGGCCAGCCTGCATTTGTTTCCTTTGACTTCGATTGCACTTTTGCACCAACTTCTGGAGAGCCCACCCTGTTTTCTTTATTAAGCATGGCTGTTGGAAATGCTAAAGGCAAAGCTAGCCTCCTTCCCCAGGAACAGGCATATCCCAGAAGTAAGGATGCTTTGTCAAATGGATCTCCTGCCCCTTATTGGACTGGATGACCTCTGCCTGGATTCAGCGCTGTATATACTGGAAATGAACTATTCCTCATTTGGTTTCTGATGCCCGTTTATAGGCTATTGTGTTGAGAGATTTTTTTTTTTTTTTCCGTTTTTTTCTTGCAACTCTTTCTAACTCTGGAAATTTGCATCTACAAAAATGGGAGGAGGAGACTAGGTAAGATTTCCAAAGTCGTAGGTCAGCACAAGGCAACCATGTTTATAACAAAAATAAATCAATACAGAGTAAAGAGGTACCTTTCTTTACTAACGGAATGTACAGTGACTCAAGCTTTGCCCTGTAACCTGTGAGTGAGCTGCCTAGATTTTTCCTGTGGGCATGTTCTGGTTAATTTCTGACATGGCTAATAGTGACATTAACTAGGCAATTTTAAAAAATAAAAATCTATATGACTAGCAAAGATTTACAGGGACAGACACAATTTGATAGTGTTCACAGCCATAGTTGGCCATGATCAGATTACACACTAGATGGAAATTCTACTATGTGTGCATGAGATTATTTTATCACTTTAAAGACTTCAAATACTATGGATCATAGAGTAATATAAATGTGATTTCTTTCAGAGCAAAAGATGAAGATTAAGACAAATTTAGAAGAAGTTTTAGTCTAAGAGTTCCAAAAAGGTAGCATTTTCTAGATGGACCAATCCCCAAACCATCCCATTGCCTTCTGTTTCACATGCCTCAGTTGGGTTGTACATCATATATAATCGGCAGGCCAAAGTCAAGACTGAGCTGGCAATGTGGGTCATTGAGACAAATTTCAAGAGTATGGAGAGTTATCAATCCCTCTTCTGGGTATATACTCAAAGAAAATGAAATTGCTACCTCATAAAAATATCTGCACTCTTAAGTTTATTCAGAATAACCAACATACGGAAACAACAGAAGCATCCACTGATGGATAAATGGGTTTAAAAACTGTGATACACACACGCAATGGAATATTTTTCAGCTTCAGAAAAGGATATCCTCTGTAATCACAGCACTTTGGGAGGCCAAGGCAGGATTGCTTGAGCCCAGGAGTTCAAGACCAAGCCTGGGCAACACAGTAAGACTCTGTCTCAAAAAAGAAAAGAGAGAGAGAGAGAGAGAGAGAGAGAGAGAGAGAGATGGAAGGAGGGGAGGGAGGGAGGGAGAATATCTTGCCGTTTGCCATTATATGGATGAATCTGGAGAACATTAAGATAAGTGAAATAATCCAGACACAGAAAGTAAAATACTACATGATTTCACTTACCTGTGGAATTAAAAAAATATATAAAGTCATATACACAGAGAATTAAACAGTGGTTACCAGGGTTGGAAGAAAGGGAACAGAAAGAAATTGAGAAATATAGGTCAGAGAATACGAATTAATAGATAAGCAGGATGAGGAAGTCCAGTGATGTTATTTATTTACAACATGAGCACTATACTTAATAATACTGTAATGTACTTGGGACTTTTGTGATAAGAATAGATTTTAGGTGCTCTTGCCACATTCAGAAAAATGGCTAACTACGTGAGATGATAGATATGTTCATTTGCTTCACTACTGCAAACACTTCACTACCTTTATGTATATCAAAACATGTACACCTTAAATATATACAATAAACATTTTTTAAAAATGAGAACTGATTAAATGGTATTTCGTTTAATCAGTACTTTGTGAATACCATGATGTCCTAGATGAAAATACAAAGACAAATAAGACAGTTCTCTTTCCCCCAAGGAGTTGCTATCTAATAGATTTGCTTAGTCTCAGATATGCTATGGTAGATTCTGGGAACTCACACCTAAGATTTCAAACTCGAACAGCAATGTTATGTGCTGGGAAGCCCAGGCAATGTATTGCTGGTATGTATTTGGTATGTATTGCTTATATGGCATTTTATTTGAGGACTTTAGTCACAGAGCCTCGAATTAATTAAGATTTGGTCCAAGAGCCGCTTAATTGCTTGTACTTAGAATGGGGGATTGAGAGGATGGATGGAAGTAACAGGGCCGTCATGCAGAATCCTCTCCCACACCCCTCACTGAGTGACCATTACACTCATGGCTGTTATTTAGGTTTTTCCTTCTTTTTTTTTTTTTTAATCAGTGCATGGTGCCAAGAACCTGGCATTTTCAAATACTCATTAGTGCTATTCTCTGGGGCTTAACATAGCAGTTATTAAAGAATGAAGTCTCAAGAGACAGAATGATCCCACAGTGGCTAAGAATGACGGAAGTTCAGGTGTATCAACCCCCGTCACTTGCGGAGGCATCGCATGGCTAAATTAGCTTTCAAAGTCTTAAAGCGAACTTGTAAGGCCCACAAATGTCATGTGGTATATTCTCTGGAGGTTAAATTTAGGTTTTCCCTGGCTCCTGCTGCCAATTTGAAAGGAAGGAAAATGTCAGCGTGCGCGGAGTTGAAGTTGAGGTAGGAGACTGCCAGCATGGAACCCACTGACGTTGACATTAAACTGCCTCTGGAAATCGGAGCTGTGGAGCGGCATCCGCTGTCCCCAGACTTTCCCGGATCGCTCGTTAGGTCTTCGGTTTGCTCCGAAGCAACAGCAATTTGCTCCAGTTGACTTGCCTGGCCAGGGGGTTCTAGCCACACTTTTGTCTTCATGATAATTGAGTGTATTTAGATGCAGCAACAATCTGCTGAGCTGGCATTAGAAAGAGCAAGATAAGAAAGAAATGCTAATTCCTCCAGCCAAGGCCAGACAAAATGTGCATAGTGATTCTATGGCCTAAGGATATAAGAGAAGACCATGGATTGAGGGGATTGAGAGTCACTTACCGGCCGGGCGCGGTGGCTCAAGCCTATAATCCCAGCACTTTGGGAGGCCGAGGCAGGTGGATCACAAGGTCAAGAGATCGAGACCATCCTGGTCAACATGGTGAAACCCTGTCTCTACTAAAAATACAAAAATTAGCTGGGCATGGTGGCGTGCGCCTGTAATCCCAGCTACTCAGGAGGCTGAGGCAGGAGAATTGCTTGAACCCAGGCGGCGGAGGTTGCGGTGTGCCAAGATTGTGCCATTGCACTCCAGCCTGGGTAACGAGAGCGAAATTCCATCTTAAAAAAATAATAATAATAAAATAAAAAGAGTCACTTACCTTCCAACCCTTACCACCCTGTGAAACCATTTCTAGCAGCAAAATTGACTTCAAGTTGAGATCGGAATATAAGTAATTGGGGCAAGGGGCATATAATCCCAGTACTTTGAGAGGTCGAGGCAGGTGGGTCATTTGAGGTCAGGAGTTTGAGACCAACCTGACCAACATGTGAAACCCTGTCTCTCCTAAAAATACAAAAAATAGTAGCCAAGCATGGTGGCACACACCTGTAATCCCAGCTACTCAGGAGGCCAAGCCAAGCGAATTGCTTGAACCCAGGAGGCAGAGGTTGCAGTGAGCTGAGATCACACCACTGCACTCCAGTCTGGGCGACAGAGTGAGACTCTGTCTCAAAAAAAAAAAAAAAAAAATATATATATATATATATATATATGTATGCATATATATATATATTTGATGGGTGGAAAAGAATCTCCTCTTCTCTCCTGTATCCAGAAGTTGGGTGTCTTGACCCTGTATAAAGAGATGCTGTGTTATACTCTTAGGTCAATTATAATTATGCTTGGCTGCATTTAACAGAAAAACCAAAAGGATGAGGTCTTAAATGAGTGAGAGCTTTGTTCCGTCCTCATGTTAAAAATAAAGTTCAGAATCAGGCAGCTCAGGGCTGATAGAGTGGCTTAGGAACTCAGGTGTTCATCCTCAGGGTCACTTCATGGTCAAAAACAGCTGCTGGAACTCCAGCCGTCATGACTCCATCCCAGGCAGCAGGAAGTAGGAGGAGCAAACAGTCTCCACTTCCCAGCCAAGTCAGCTCCTTCTAAAACATTTTTTCATAAATCTCATATATTTTCATTTCTACACAGTTGAAGACAACTGAGTCTCATAGCCACCCCTTGCCACTAGGAAGGTTGCAGTATCGTAGTAATTGGAGTAATGCAGTATTGTAGCAACGTAGTGTTGTAGTAGTGTGGTATTGTAGTCATGTAGTATTGTAGCTGAGCACTTTGCCACACCAAATATAATGAGAGTGTTCTTTTGCTAAGTAACGAGGAGAGAACAGATGTTAGGTAGGCAATAGCAGTCTCTGTAATTGCCATAAACATAACACCTGTTACCTAGAATCGAAAGAACCCGATCTTCAAATTACTTTCTTTTCTCCCTCTATCGCCCAAGTTGGAGTGCAGTGGTGCGAACTCAGCTCACTGCAACCTCTGCCTTCCAGGTTCAAGTGCTTCTCGTGCAGCTGAGATTACAGGCGTGGCCCACCACACCTAGGCAATTGTGTTATTTTTAGTAGAGATGGGGTTTTGCCATGTTGGCCAGGTTGGTCTCGAACTCCTGGCCTCAAGTGATCCACCCGCCTCAGCCTCCCAAGGTGCTGGGATTACAGATGTGAGCCACCACATCAGGCCCAAATTACTTTTTAACAGACCATGTGGTATAGACGGAAGTGCTTGGATTAGGAGTGAGACCATCTCTGATGCTTACTAACTGGGTGACCTTAGGAGATGCATTTAACTCCTGTATATCTGTTTCCTCATCTGCAAAATCGTTATCTCAGCCTATTGACTACACAGTTAAGTATCTGCTCGGGTAAGAAATGTGAAAGCGGTGTGCCAAAGTGTCAAACAGATGCCAGAGATTAATGAACATGGTTATGACTGATCCAGGTACTGTATTCTTTAAGAAAATGGATTCAAAAAGGCTTCATTGTTCATAGAACTATAACTTGTATTATTTGTTATCCTGATAGTACCTTTCGTGTCTATAACACTACAATCCATAAATGACTTGTATGCATGGATCTCACTTCATCCCCGTGACCCTCCCTGTGAGCACGATGGGGGAGGAATCGCCATTTACCGAAATGTACTGGTGATAAAACTGCAGTTCAGAGAACCGAGTGTCTTGTACAAGCTCACACAAAGGTGTCTGTGGTGATAATGGCTTAAGTGTTAGAACTCATGAGGCTCCAGCTTTTTAAACAAAATGAATGCCTGAATTTAGAGCTGGGGCGGCTGACCCTGGATGTGTGGAGCGGGCCCCTGTACCTGGAAGCACGGGGACACCTGATTCTCATCCTACCCAAACTGGAAGCCATTTTCTTTCCTTCTCCCTGCGCGTTTCTCTTCTTAGATCTTCATCTCAGAGGGTGGCACCACCGCCTGTTCCCAGCCAAGCCGGGGATCCAGAAGTCTCCCAGGTAAGCCCAGTGCCGCCCTTCCCACCCATTTCCCCTGTGGTTGGTTTCTTTCTACAGGCTGGCTCTGTATCCTCACAGGCTGTAAAAGTAGGTCAGCCTTGGAAATGATCTTTCTACATCTTTCCCTTTTTTTTCTTCTTATCCCTGAAATATTTACCACTCCATGGTCACAGGGACTTCATAAAATGCAAGTCTGATTCTCATTCCGATTTAAAATGTCTGAGTAGCTCCCTGTGGTCCCCAAGATAAAGTCCAATTCTTTTTTTTTTTTTTTTTTTTTTTTTTTTTGGTTTGGGGGGATGGAGTCTCACTCTGTCGTCCAGGCTGGAGTGCAGTGGTGTGATCTCGGCTCACCACAACCTCTACCTCCCAGGTTCAAGCAATTCAGCCTCAGCCTCCCGAGTAGCTGGGATTACAGGTGGCCATCAGCACACCCGGTTAATTGTATCTTTAGCAGACACGAGGTTTCACCATGTTGGCAAGGCTGCTTGAACTCCTGAGCTCAGGTGATCCACCCAAAGTGCTGGGATTACAGGCTTGAGCCACCGTGCCCGGCCTAAAGTCCCATTCTTTAAAACAAAATCGTTTAAGGCGCTTGTGGTCCGAGCCCTGCCTGATGCCCCACGCCCCAAATCACACTCCTTTCCCATCTCCGGCTCTGTCTTTCCTGAGGACGCCATGCTCTTTCTTTAGAATCAGAGCTTTTGAATGTGCTGCTCCATTTAGCTGAATTACTTTCAGGCGTCCCCAGACTTTTTTACACAGGGGGCCAGTTCACCGTCCCTCAGACCGTTGGAGGGCCGCCACCTACTGTGCTCCTCTCACTGACCACCAGTGAAAGAGGTGCCCCTTCCTGAAGTGCGGCGGGGGGCCGGATAAACGGCCTCAGGGGGCCGCATGCGGCCCGCGGGCCGTAGTTTGGAGACGCCTGAATTCGTATATCTTCTTTGCCTGCTCGGTTCCTTCTTGTCCTTAAGCCCATCCAAGATAATCACCTCCTTCAGGAGGATTCCCCTGCTGCCCCAGGCTGGATCAGACAGCCCAACTGTTCCAAAACTTCTTGGTGTGTCTTCCTATCACAGTATTTGATAGGCTGAATTGTCATTTTCTGTATGTCAACCCTTTCTCTACTCCATAACTTTTGCAGCCTAGGAACAGCAGCTTATTGAGCTCTGATGCATATCAGCAACTGCTCTAGGCTCTTCACAGGCAGAAACTCATACAGTCCTTCTAGGAATCCAACAACATGTTGTTTTGTTATCTCTTACAGAGATTAGGGCACTGATGCATTTGAAAGATAGGTATGGAGCACAAGATCTCATGGCCAATGTCAGAGTCGAGATCTAAACACAGAAGCATGGCCGGAAACGGTGGCTCATGCCTGTAATCCTAGTATTTTTGGGAGACCAAGGTGGGAGGATAGCTTGAGCCCAGCAGGTGTTCAAGACCAGCATGGGCAACATGGTGAGACACCCCCACCCCCCATCACATCACCACAAAAAAAATTTTTTTAAGCCAGGCACAATGGCATGCCCCTGTGGTCCCAGCTAATCAAGGAGCTGAGGTGGGAAGATCGCCTGAGCTCAGAAGTTCGAGGCTGCAGTGAACCGTGATGGTGCTACTGCACTCCAGTCTAGGTGACAAAGCAAGACCCTATCTTAAAAAAACACACACAGAAACAATCCGCCTTAGAAACCTTGGGTCACAACTAGCTATATAGTTTTTAGATTCGCGTATAATCCACATACCACAAAATTCATTTGTTCTTTTTAGCATAGCCAAAATGTTGTAAATTATCGTCACCACTATACAATGCCAGAATAGTTTCAGGACCCCCAAAGGCAGCTCCCCATTTCTCACTGCTCACAGCCTGTAGCAGGCACTTATCTACTTATCGTTTCTATAAATTTGTCTGTTTCAGAGATTTCATGTAAGCGGAATCACATGACGTGTATACCTTTGTATCAGGCTGCTTTTACCTAGCACATTGTTTTTCATTCATTCATTCATTCAGGAAATATTTACTGAATGCCTAATGTACGTCAAACATAGTTTTCTTTCTTTCTTCCAACTTTTATTTTAAGCTCAGGGGTACATGTTCAGGATGTGCACGTTTGTTGCATAGGTAAACGTGTGCCATGGTGGTTTACCGCACAGATCACCCCATCACCCAGGTATTAAGCCCAGCATCCATTAGCTATTCTTCCTGATGCTCTCCCTACTCCTACCCGCCACCGTCCAATAGGCCCCAGTACGTGTTGTCCCCCTCCATGAGGCCTTGAGTTCTCATCATTCAGTTCCCACTTACAAGTGAGAATGTGCAGTATTTGGTTTTCTGATCCTGTGTTAGTCTGCTGAGGATAATGGCTTCCAGCTCTATCCATGTCCCTGCAAGGACATGAACTCATCCCTTTTAATGGCTGCATAGTATTCCATGGTGTACCACGTGTTCTTTATCCAGTCTGTCATTGATGAACACTTAGGTTGATTCCATGTCTTTGCCATCGTGAAGAGTACCTGCATGTTTTCAAGGGTCGTATCTGTGGTAGCACATATCAGTGCTCCATTCCTTTTGGTGGCTGAATAATATTTCATCTCATGTATATGCTCCAGCTGGTTTCTTCACTCATCAGTTAATAGATGTTTGAGCAGTTTCCATTTTGAAGCTAGCCTGAGTATGCTTTTACAAACACTGTTATGTAAGTTTTTGCGTGGACCTGGGTTGTCAGTTGTCTTGGGTATAAATCCCTGAAACTCAAATTGCTGGGACAAAGATAATTCTGTGTCTAACATTTTGAGAAACTGCCACCCTGCTTTCCAAGGCAAATGCACTATTTTATTATTCCCATGAAGCCAGCAGTATACAAGGGTCTCAATTTCCCCACATCTCTACCAAAACTTACTGTCAGTATATACTATTTTATATATTATTTACATATGATATATGTTGTATATATTATATAATAGCCGTTCTTCTGAGTGTGAAGCAGTAACTCAATGTGGTTTGGTATTGCATTTCACTAACATTTGTTTCTTGTCCTTGTTGACTGTTTATGTATTTTCTTTTTCTTTTCTTTTTCTTTCTTTTTTTTTTTTTTTTTTTTTTTTTTGAGACGGAGTTTCACTCTTGTTACCCAGGCTGGAGTGCAATGGCACGATCTCAGCTCACCGCAACCTCCGCCTCCTGGGTTCAGGCAATTCTCCTGCCTCAGCCTCCTGAGTAGCTGGGATTACAGGCACGCGCCACCATGCCCAGCTAATTTTTTGCATTTTTAGTAGAGATGGGGTTTCACCATGTTGACCAGGATGGTCTCGATTTCTCGACCTCGTGATCCACCCGCCTTGGCCTCCCAAAGTGCTGGGATTACAGGCTTGAGCCACCGCGCCCAGCCTGTTTATATATTTCCTTTGAAAAAAAAAAAAAGTCTGTTAAAAATTTCCCCATAAATTAAAATTAAAAATACACAATTTTTGATCATGTATTTATTTTTTTATTGTTGAATTATAAGAATTATTTATATATTCTGGGTACTAGAATCTTATCAGATACATGCTTTGCAAATATTTTCTTCCGTTCTGTGGCTCATTCTTTTCAGTTTCTTGTGTGCTTTGAGAAGGGCAGGCTTTTAGTTTTGATGCAGTTATATTTGTCTATTTTTTTCTTTTGTAGCTTGCGGTTTAAGTGTCTCATCTCAGAAACCACTGCCTAATTCAAGATCACAAATATTTATACCAATGTTTCTTCTAAGAGTTTATAGTTTTAGCTCTTAATTTAGGTCTTTGGCCAATTTTGAGTTAATTTTTGTATATGATGTGAAGTAAGGGTTTGACTTCATTCTTCTGCATATAGATATTCAGTTGTTAAAAATAGTATTTTTCCCTATTAAACGGTTTTATCAGCCAGGTGCAGTGGCTGGCTCTTGTAATCTCAGCACTTTGGGAGGCCAAGGTGGGTGGATTGCGAGAACTTGGGAGTCTCAGACCAGCCTGGGCAACATGGCAAAACGCTGTCTCTACTAAAAATGCAAAAGTTAGCAGGACATGGTGGCATGCGTCTATAATCTCAGCTACTCGGGAGGCTGATGCAGGAGGATCACTTGAACCCATAAGGTGGAAGTTGCAGTGAGTCAAAATAGCAGCTCCACTGCACTCCAGCCTGGGCGACATAACAAGACTCTCAGAAAAAAAAAAGGTTTTGTCGTCGTTGAAAATCAATTGACCGCATATAAACCTAGAGTTTATTTCTAGGCACTGTGTTAAATTCCATTGATCTATATGTCTATTCTTATGCTAGTCCCATCCAATCTTGATTACTATAGCATTGTAGTAAGTTTTGAAATGGGAAATGTGAGTCCACCAACTTCGTTTTTTTCAAGATGGTTTTTGCTGGCCCGAGGTCCTTATATTTCCATATGAACTTAGAATCAGCTTACCAGTTTCTACTAAAAAAAAAATGAATGTCTAGAATTTTAATAAGACTTGCATTGAGGTGGGGTGCAGTGGCTCACACCTGTAATTCCAATATTTTGAGAGGCCCAGGTGTGCAGATCACCTGAGATCAGGAGTTTGAGACCAGCCTAACCAAGAGGGAGAAACTTCATCTGTACTAAGAATACAAAAAATTTGCCAGGCATGGGGGTGCATGCCTGTAATATAAGCTACTCAGGAGGCCGAGGTAGGAGAATTGCTTGAACCTGGGAGGCAGAGGTTGCATGCCATTGCACTCCAGCCTGGGCAACAAGAGTGAAACTCCATCTCAAAAAAAAACAAAAAAAGACTTGCATTGATTATGTAATTAACTTTAAGGAGTATTGCCATTCAAACATCACTAAGTCTCCAGTCCATGAACACAGGATGTTTTTCCATTTAAGTCATGTTTAATTTTCTTGAACAATAATTTGTAGTTGTGGGGGGTACAAATCTTACGCTTCTTTTATTCAAGTATTCTTAAGTATTACATTCTTTTCGATGCTATGGTAAATGAGATGTTTAAGTTTCAGATTTTACATTGCTGGTGTATCAAAATCTAACTGATTTTTGCGTATTCATATTGTATCCTACAAACTTGCAGAACTTATTTATTAGCTCTAATAGTGTTTGTTGTTGTTGTTTTTAAGGTATGGATTCCTTCATATTTTCTCTATAGAAGATCATATCATCTGCATATAGGCATAGTTTTACTTCTTACTTTCCAATCTGGATACCTTTATTAAAATAATGAATTACCTATACCATATTTTCTTAAAATAATTTGTAGAATTTATCACAATTACCCCTTTACACATGCTTGTGTGATTAACTAAGTTTAGTCTTCTTCTCTAGACTTGAAATTCTCCAAAAATAGTGAGGGTGCTAACTTCGACACTACTGTAATCCAAAAGCCATCTAACTGCTTGTACTTACTACATCTTCCATACGTAGTTTTTGAATGGGATAATTAAATGGGGGAAGAAATTAAGGATTTTATTCTGGGAAGAAGCAGAGCTAGATTAAGACTTTGGAATGATCATTACTGTGGCCTAAGGCAGGGTACGTATAAGCAGACTGTTGGGATTATTGGTTTAGAAAATAGGGAGCAGACACCCCCAGAGCAAAATGTGGAGAGGAGACAAAGAATTTAAGAGACATTCCCAGACATGGCCACAGAGAAGATGTAAGAGGTGAGGAAGAGACCGGAGGTACAATAATAACACCAAGGTTTCCAGCTCGTGTGAACCTTGGTGCCATTCACTGGGGAGAGAATCCAGATGGAAAACTAGGTCAAGAAGAGGGAAAATACATCTAGGATGCCTCACTGCTCCCACATGGCTGGAGTGGTGCCCAAGGCCTGGTCATCCTGGCACACAGAGATGTACACAAGGAAGATTCAGTTCTGTGGGTGCTGGAGTGCCTCAGTTTTAATCAACAGCCTTCTCAGAACTCCCTCGCCTCGGGGACATCTGTGGAGTCATTGACACAGGAAGAGGTTAACTCTCCTCTCTCAGAGCTGCTGCCAGGCAGCCTCTGAATGCCCAGAGACCCAGGTCTTTCTCACTATTGTTATTTTCCTTCCTTTCATAAGGACTTGGATTTTACTGAAGTCAATACTCCCTCCAAGCTCCAAGTTACCTCTTTGACTCTATCAGAACATAGGTTAACCCTCAGTACCTCACTGGAAGACATTAGAGGCTCTGTGCCAGGAGTCCTGCTCTCTTCTCACTCTGCACACGTCGTAGGCTTGAACTTCATGCATCTGAAATCTTGGATGGCTAGGTGAGTCCATTTGGCTCATGGTATGGGTTCCTTCTGGACAAAAGCTTTAAAGGCAAACACGTGGCTTGCGACGTGCCCCTTCCTCCTACCTCTGCCAGTGAGGAGCATAGACGGAGACTTCCTCAGCTCAGCAGCTCCTCACGGACCACAATGAAGTGAGCCCTCCTCACACCCACCTCCATCAAATATGAACATTTAATGTGACTAAGAAACAACTCACTTTGTTGTTTCGGCCCACTAAGATTTTGAGCCTGTTTGTTACCGCAGCATCATTTAGATTCTCCTGACTGATACATCTAGGACTTTCCTTCCAGGACCTTCATAGCTAGAGAGAAGTCAGTGCCTGGCTTCAAGCTTCAAAAAAGAGGCTCACTCTTTGTTAGAGACTAATGCAGCTGGTGACTTTGAGCTAAAATAAATTCCTATTTGCCATCTGAAAATCCTAGGGCCCTTAAGAATTATGCTACATTTACTCTGCTTGTGCTCTATAATTGGAACAACAAAGCCTGGATGAGAGCACATCAGTTTATAGCATGGTGTCCTGAATTTTTAAAGCTCACTCTTGAGATCTTCTGCTCAGAAAAAAAGATTCCTTTCAAAATATTACTGCTCATTAAAAATGCACCTCATCAGGCCAGGTGTGGCAGCTCACTCCTGTAATCCCAGCACTTTGGGAGGTCGAGGCAGGCAAATCACAAGGTCAGGAGATCAAGACCAGCCTGACCAACATGGTAAAACCCCACCTCTACTAAAAAATACAAAAAATTAGTCAGCCCTGGTGACACATGCCTGTAATCTAAGCTACTCAGGCGGCTGAGGCAGGAGAATCACTTGAACCTGGAGGCGGAGGTTGCAGTGAGCCAAGACCACACCATTGCACTACAGCCTGGGCAATTAAGAGTGAAACTCCATCTCAAAAAACAAAAAAAGGCATCTAATCACCCAAGAGTTCTGGTAGAGATGTACAAGGTAATTAACACTGTTTTCGTGCCTGCTAACGCAATATTCATTCTTCAACCTATGGCTCAAGGAGTAATTTTGACTTCCAAGTCTTATTATTTAAGAAATGCATTTTGTTCCAAGTCTTTGCCATTGTAAGCAATGCTGCAATTAACATACGTGTACATACATCTATATAATAGAATGATTTATACTCCTTTGGGCATATACCCAGTAATGGGATTACTGGGTCAAATGGTATTTCTATTTCTAGATCCTTGAGGAATCGCCACACTGTCTTCCACAATGATTGAATTAATTTACACTCCCACCAACAGTGTAAAAGTGTTCCTATTTCTCTACATCCTCTCCAGCATCTGTTGTCTCTAGATTTTTTAATGATTGCCATTAGAACTGGCGTGAGATGGTATCTCAATGTGGTTTTGATTTGCATTTTGATTTGTGATGAGCTTTTTTTCATGTTTGTTGGCTACATAAATATCTTCTTTTGGAAAGTATCTGTTCATATCCTTTGCCCACTTTTTGATGGGGTTGTTTTTTTCTTGTAAAGTTGTCTAAATTCTCTGTAGATTCTGGATATTAGCCCTTTGTCTTATGGGAAGATTGCAAAAACTTTTTCCCATTCTATTGGTTGCCGATTCACTCTATTGATAGTTTCTTTTGCTGTGCAGAAGCTCTTAAGTTTAATTAGATCCCACTTGTCTATTTTGGCTTTTGTTGCCATTGCTTTTGGTGTTTTAATCCTGAAGTCCTTGCCCATGCCTCTGTCCTGGATGGTATTGCTAGGTTTTCTTCTAGAGCGTTTATGGTATTAGATTTCATGTTTAAATCTTTAATCCATCTAGAGTGAACTTTTGTATAAGGCGTAAGGAAGGGCTCAAATGCCCATCAGCGATAGACTGGATAAAGAAAATGTGGCACCTATACACCATGGTATACTATGCAGCCATAAAAAAAGATGAGATCATGTCCTTTGTGGGGATATGGAAGAAACTGGAAACCATCATTCTCAGCAAACTGACGCGAGAACAGAAAACCAAACACCGCATGTTCTTACTTATAAGTGGGTGTTGAACAATGAAAGCACACGGACATAGGGAGGAGAACATCACACACTGGGGTGTGGGGGGTGGGGGCTGGGGGAGGAATAGCAGGGGGTGGAGGGATTGGGGAGGGATAGCACTAGGAGAAATACCTAATGTAAACAGCGGGGCAATGGATGCAGCAAACCATTACCATGGCACATGTATACCTTCGTAACAAACCTGCACGATCTGTACATGTGCCTCAGAATTTAAAGTATAATAAATAAATTAATTTTTTAAACAAAGAAATACATTTTGTAAGGCCATGGTTGCCATAAATCTTGTCCTCTGACGGATTCAAGCAAAGTAAAATTGAAAACGTTCTGGAAAAACTCAGCATTCTAGAGGCCATTAAGAATGTTTATGATACACGGGAGGTCGAGATTTCAACATTTAGCAGGAGTTGAGAAGAAGTCGAATCCAACCATCATGGATAACTTTGAGGGGTCCAGGAGTTCACTGGAGGATGTAACTGCAGATGTGGTGGAGACAGCGAGAAAACCAGAATTAGAAGCAGAGCCTGAAGATGTGACTGAAATGCTGCAGTCTTGTGATCAGACTTTAATGAATGAGGAATTGTTTTTTATGGGTGATCAACTAAAGTGGTTTCCTAAGATAGAATCTACTCCTGGGAAAGATGCTGTGAACATTGTTGAAATGACAACAAAGGATTTAGAACATGACACAACTTAATTGATAAAGCAGTGGTAGTGTTTGAAAGGACTGACACATTTTGAAAGAAGTTCTACTGGCTGGGCGCGGTGGCTCACGCCTGTAACCCCAGCACTTTGGGAGGCATAGGCTGGTGGATCACTTGAGGTCAGGAGTTCGAGACCAGCCTGGCCAACATGGCAAAACCCTGTCTCTACTAAAAATACAAAAATTTTCCAGCCATGGTGATGCGCACCTGTAATCCCAGCTACCTGGGAGGCCGAGGCATGAGAATTGCTTGCACCCAGGAAGGAGACATTGCAGTAAGCCAAGACTCTCACTTGGGCAACCAAGTGACACTGAGTTTCAAGAACAAAAAACCCACTAAAGAAACAGAAAGAAAGAAAAGAAGTTCTATCCTGGGTGAAATGCCAAACAGCATCACATGCAACCAAGAAATCTTTAAGGAAAGAAACAGTCAATCCCTGTGGCAAACTTCACTGCTGTCTTATTGTGAGAAATTATCACAGCCACCCCAAAGTTAAGCCCAATGTTCCCCTGATCAGTCAGCATCCCTTGCCATTCCCATCGAGGCAAGGCCCTCCACCAGCAAGAAGATGACAATTTGTTGAAGGCTCATTAGCAACAGTATTTTAAATGAAGGTGTGTGCATTTGTTTAGACATAATGCTGTTACATACTTCAGGGTCCACAGAACAGTGTCCCTGTAACTTTTATATGCACTGGGAAACAAAAGTATCTGTGTGACTCACTTTATTTATTGCAGTGGTCTGGAATTGAATCTATAATATCTTCAAGGTGTGTATATGTTTGTGTATATATACATATATATATAAACATATATATATATACACATATATTAGCATATTCTCTGATAAATAGTGGGTACACTTGATACAGTAGATGCCTTCTTTTCTTTTCTGAGATGGAGTCTCACCCTGTTGCCCAGGCTGGTGTGCAATGGCACCATCTCAGCCCACTGCAACCTCCACCTCCCAGGTTCAAGCGATTCTCCTGCCTCAGCCCCCTGAGTAGCTGAGGTTACAGGTGCCTGCCACCACACCTGGCTAATTTTTTTGAATTTTTAGTAGAAATGGGGTTTCACTACATTGCTGATCTCAAACTCCTGACCTCAGGTGATCCACCCACCTCAGCTTCCCAACGTGCTGGGATTGCAGGAGCGCGCCACCACGCTTGGCCGGATGCTGCCTTTTCTTGTATGCTGCTGCCTCACTGAACTCTTCTCATATAAAGGCTGTCTTCCAAGAAAGCTCATCTATCTCCTTATTCATGCAGTTTCCCAGTTACTTCTTCGTCTTTTTGGCTGTGAATCATAGCACGTTTCCAGGCATGCTTTATCTCCTATTTCCTGCATAAATAATGGTCCCAGATCCAAGGGGCAATGTATATGCAACGGTCCCAGGGCTGGCACAGCACTTAGCTCAGCTTTTAATATGCAGTGTGGTGAAAAGGGGTGTCAGGTTGGGAGAGAAACCTCATCTAACATAGTTCAGGCCACTTACATTCATCTGAAGAGAGAGAAGGGATGCATTTGGGCTGCAATTCTGCCCCTTATAAATAGACATATATAGCTCTGCATACATTATTAATACAGGCTTTATTGCTAGCTTTATTGAATCCACGATGGGGCTTCTCTCGGGAAGCCACAGAACATAGGGAAGATTGCACAGACGCCGGAATTAACCAGGACCGCGATATACCAAGCAAATAAGGCTGTGCAAACAGCAGTATTCATGGGAGCTGCATCCTACAATTCAAATAACATAATAACAAATAATGTGCTCAAGCAAGCCCCACAGCTGCCATTTAAAGTATTTTATGCATTTCTTATCCATGTTGCTCATGCTAGCACAAAAGTAGGCAGGGAAAATGTGTTTTAAGTAAGTATCTTAGTACGGCCTGCTGAGCACTACATAAAGGGGCCTGCCTGACTTGGCAATCTCACCTTGCACCCGACCTCTCCCTTCGCTCGCTCTGCATAAGATGCCCCGCACATCTCTTCACAGTCAAAACGATTTCCTGTCTCCAGTCCTTGGACCTGGCAGGTTTCTCTGCCCAGAGTGAGTGTTCTCTCTCACACACATACACACACACACACACTCACACAGACCCTCACACACCTTCATGTCACTGGATTTCTCATGCCCTTCTGGTCTCAGGTCAGGTCCAGTCTCTTGTGAGAGTCCTTCTGTCATCACCCAGTCAAAAGTGGAAGCTCCCATTCATTTCCCATCATTTACCCTGTTTACTAGAAGAACTTATTTTTGGATGCAATTTTCTTTTTTATTTTCCTTTTTTTTTCTTTTGAGACAGAGTTTCGCTCTTGTTACCCAGGCTGGAGTGCAATGGTGCGATCTCGGCTCACCGCAACCTCCGCCTCCTGGGTTCAGGCAATTCTCCTACCTCAGCCTCCTGAGTAGCTGGGATTACAGGCACGCGCCACCATGCCCAGCTAATTTTTTGCATTTTTAGTAGAGATGGGGTTTCACCATGTGGACCAGGATGGTCTCGATCTCTTGACCTCGTGATCGCGCGGTGGCTCACGCCTGTAAACCTTTTTTTTTTTCTTATCTGTCTCTTCACATCTTTATTATCTGTGTCTTTCTCTAGAACAGGGGTTCCCAAACACCTGGCTGCAAAGCAGTTCTGGCCCGGGACCTGCTTGGAACCCGCCGCATGCAGGAAGCCAGTGAGCATTCTCACCCGAGCTCCCCCTCCTGTCAGATCAGCAGCAGCATTAGATTCTCATAGGAGCGCAAACTCCATTGTGAACTGTGATGAGAGGGATCTAGGTTTCCTACTCCTTATGAGAATCTTTTGTTTCTGTTTTTGTTTTTGTTTTCAGATGGAGTTTTGCTCTTGTTGCCCAGGCTGAAATGCAGTGGTGTGGTCTTGGCTCACTGCAACCTCTGCCTTCTGAGTTCAAGCAGTTCTTCTGCCTTAGCCTTCCAAGTAGCTGGGATTAAAGGTGCCTGCCCCCAAAACCTGGCTTTTTTTTTTTTATATTCAGGAAAGTGGGGATTTCACCATGTTGGTCAGGCTGATCTCCCGCCACCACACCTGGTTTGGGGTTTTTTGTTTGTTTGTTTGTTTTGGTATTTTTAGTAGAGATGGGTTTCACCATGTTGGCCAGGCTGGTCTCAAACTCCTGACCTCAGGTGATCTGCCCACCTCAGCCTCACAAAGTGCTGGGATTATAGGTGTAAACCGCCACACCTGACCTCCTTATAAGAATCTAATAGTCAATGTAATGCACTTGAATTATCCCGAAAGCAACCCCCTATCCCCTGCCTGTGGAAAAATAAGCTTCCACGAAACCAGTCCCTGGTGCCGAAAAGGTTAGGGACCTCTGCTCTAGAATATAAACTTGATGGGAGCAACAATCCTATCTGATTTATTCATCACTGGATCTCCAATACATAGATAATATTGGCGGCATGCAGTAGGTTGGCAGTAAATATTTATTCAATGAATAGATGAACGAATCAGAATGAATTCCACAACACAACCATCATGACCGACAGGCTCCTTCATCTTCTTTGTCCACTGTCAATCTCTCCTTGATGTCAACTTCATGAAAGGCAGTACTCTGCCTGTTTATGGCTGAAAGCAGGAATGTCACTTAGTAGGTCCTCAATAAGCATTATTAAACTGAACAGAACTAAAGTCTGTTTCAGAAGTATTAGGGGGCCTGTGTGGTCCATGGTGGCTCTAGCAGTGTTTTTCCCATTCTGTTCCTTTGATACTCCATCTGGGAGAGAATGGAGTTTTGAAGGGTGTGGCTTTTCCCCTGGCTTCCTGTCACTAGAAAATTACCCCTTTGTGAAACTGGGCCAGGGAAGCCCCCATCTTTTATTGATGACAATGACTCTGGGAATATAAATTATTGCCCCTTACATACAGAATTTAGGGTGTGAATAGATAGTCGGGACCCAGATTGTTATTACCTGAAAATGTCCAATAAGAACAACCATTCCCCTTGCCTCCCCTGATAAACGTTCACTATTATAAACCATTCACCACTGACAGGTTCCCCTTAGCCAGATCCTAGTTTAGCAGAGAGTGTGTAACCCAACAGTGGTCAGTAAGACATTAGCCCAGCTAATTTTTGTATTTTTAGCAAAGACAGGGTTTCGCCATGCTGGCCAGGATGGTCCCAAACTCCTGACTTCAAATGGTCTGCCTTCCTTAGCCTCCCAAACTACTGGGATTACAGGCGTGAGCCACTGCGCCCAACCTTGACACTGAGTTTTGAAGCTGAGTAGGAGTTAGCAATTAGAGGAAAGAGCAGGGTGTGTTTCATTAAAAAAGAGAGCAATAGGAAGAGAGTCATGCAGTCTTAGGGAACAGAACCAGGCTCTCTGTTGTGCTGTGAAGATGAAGGCTGTTGGACTTCCGAGTGATTGTGGGGGCCGTTCTGGTGCTTTTCATCCAGGGACAGAGTCATGGTCAAATCCTGCCACCCATCCTTCTCATGTCTTATTTCCCAACAGCAATCTCTACACGCAGCAGCCACGTTCCTTTTTCCATTGCTTAGCCAGCATGCCAAATTCAACCTTCGCATAGCTCCGGTGAGAGCTAAGTTGATGGGATAACAAACTTAAATCTCTTCTGAATCTGTGGAATTTGGAAGTACAAAAGGGAACCTGCCCTAACTTACCTACCGCTGAAGAGCAGGGGAAATGGGGCAGAGGGAAGAGGAAGCAAGTGTGTGTTTCTGTCTCCTGGGAGGGAGCAGTCATTGCAAGAGGTGGACTACACAGGGTCTCCAAAGGCTCAGGAGCCCCACCAACCAGCACGCATTAACCTGAGCTCTGACTGCACCTGTCAGCAACCCACCTCTTATGTGAAAGAGAAATGCTTGAGGAGGATGCTGAAAGATATGGCAGTGTTGGAGAAAGATAAAAATTTTACCCTCAAAAAAAAAAAAAAAAAAAAAGGGTCAAGGACTGAAAGTAGAAAAACGTAAACTTAGGCCAGGAGCAGTGGCTCAAGCCTGTAATCCCAGCACTTTGGGAGGCCGAGGCGGGTGGATCACGAGGTCGAGAGATCGAGACCATCCTGGTCAACATGGTGAAACCTCGTCTCTACTAAAAATACAAAAAATTAGCTGGGCGTGGTGGTGCGTGCCTGTAATCCCAGCTACTCAGGAGGCTGAGGCAGGAGAATTGCCTGAACCCAGGAGGCGGAGGTTGCGGTGAGCCGAGATCGCGCCACTGCACTCCAGCCTGGGTAACAAGAGCGAAACTCCGTCTCAAAAAAAAAAAAAAAAAAGAAAAAGAAAAGAAAAGAAAAGAAAAAAGAGAAATGTAAACTTACTTGGTCATGAAAAACCTTCTGATGTCCTGAGAAGGAATTTGAACTTGATCACCAGGCTGCAGCTGCCCGAGCTGTGGGAGGAGTTTCAGCAAGTGGTAGAATACATGGTGACTTGTGAAAAGGCCACTGGGGCAGCAGGAGGAGGTGATGTGGGCAGAGCCTTGTGGATGCACAGTTGGAAGCAGAGTGGACAAGAATAATGCCCTCCCATCAGGGCCTTTCCTCTCCTCAACCAAATGCTGCTCTTGGATCTGGGGTGGTTCTGTGTTCTGTTCATTCTTCAGCATCAGGCTCCCGGGAGACAGAACGTCTGCTGCAAATAGTAACTGTGATGAATACTGAGGGCTGTAGATGCGGGCTGGCTATCTTTTCCTGTAAGGGCCCACACACTAAATATTTTATACTCTGAGGGCCAAAAGATCGCCTTTGCAGCAACTCATGTATGCCAACACAGGACAAAAGTAGACATAGAAAATGCATACGTAGAGGGGTGTGGTTGTGTTCTAACACAACTTTCGAAGTGGTGGCTAGATTGGACCCATGGGATAGCACGTAGCTGTGAGTTTGCAGACCTCTGCTTTGAAAGTGGTCGTGTTTTCACCTCTACCTACCTGGTGCACTTGGAAGAACTCCTTAATTTCCTGAGCTTCTGTGTCCTTCTGTGCAAATTGTACATAGTACCTGTGATGTAGTTCTATTATGAGGAAGAAATGCGATAATCCTTGTAAAATGTGGGAAGTAAAAAATTTCCTTTTCCAACATAAAACATTTAGCACAATGCTTCACGTGGTAGGGTACCACGCAGTGAGTTGAGTATTTGTTTTTGTATCGTAGCTGCTGTTTTTTTCTTGGTTCTATCAGGTGTGATTGAAAATGGAGTCCAACCTAGAAGCCTGCAGTACTGGAGTGAAAAATGTTCACCAGAGCTGAGTCGGAAGGGAAGATAGTCCCTTTCCAGCTGTGTTTTTCTTTAGCTGCAGCTGAGGCTGTTTCTAATTCCTGAAGGACATGAGCCATTTAAGTAGATGGGATTGGCATTAATTATTAAAAACAATCATTTATTAATAAATAAGAACCTAAGAATGCCTTGCCCTTGTTCAGTGCTTTATAGTTTTCTTTTATTTTTGCTTTATTCTTTTCAAAAGGCTTTTAAACTGGGGCACACAGTGTACCGGGAGGCATATGAAAATACGGAAGAAAGGCTTCTTCCTAGATTATCAACCGTATGCAATTTGGGAGAGAAAACAACATTTTATGTTAAAGCAAACGAATATATTATGGTGCAGAATGCAGAATGTGTGTGATTTTTTTAAGATAAAGTATGAGACTTCAAAGATATTTCAAGTTTTAAGATTCACTACTTTGGGCTGTGCCCCAGACGGCTGAGAGATAAGGAAATTGCTTGTGTCTTTTCTGCACAACCCCAGAAGGAAGTTTTACAAATTCTGCAGATGAAGAAACTCTGCAGAGAAGTTGGTGGGCTTGCTCAAAGTCTACCGAGAACTCAGTGGCAGAATGAGTTCTTTTTTGTTTTGTTGTGTTGTGTTTGCATGTCCAAATAGTATTTATTTTATCTGATGTGTTTGAAAGGTGTCTTCTGGATTTTAGAGATTTGCCTGGTTTTAGGGGTTTTTATATATGTAGTCCAGGCCTGGGTAACACAAAGTGAGGAAAGGTACTGGTGAATTGAAGTCTTGTATCTTTGATGAAACTGGTTCCGGGTATCCCTTAGATGGAGGCTGCTTAAGAGTCCCCAATGATTTTTTTTGGGGGGGGGTCACGGTCGCTCATTTCACTATTGTGACTCTTAGCTTCATCAAAGCGTCACTATTTGGGTCACTATTGTGACTCTTTCCTTCATCACCATACTGGTTTATTTACCTATCACATAATACTCAGCCAAGCAATTAAGGCAAAAAGCTGCTGTGACATGTGCAGGGACATCCTGAAACACACAGGATATACACAAAGGTAACCTGACACAAAGAGTAGTTTCTTCACGATCTTCCCGTTCATACAGAGCGCTCTCTTACTTCTGACTTCTTAGAAAGTGAGATTTTCCCCCTCATTGTTTCTTTTTTCATTTCCATTTTTATTTATTTGTTTGTTCTTTTGTTTTGTTTTTGTTTTTGAGATGGAGTGTCCCTCTGTTGCCCAGGCTGGAGTGCAGTGGCACAGTCTCTGCTCACTGCAACCTCTGCCTCCCGGGTTCCAGGAATTCTCGTGCCTCAGCCTCCTGAGTAGCTGGGATTACAGGCATGTACCACCATGCCCAGCAAATTTTTTTGTATTTTTAGTAGAGACGGGGTTTCACCAGTCTCTTGAACTGCTCACCTCAAGTGATTCAACCTACCTCAGCCTCCCAAAGTGCTGGGAGTACAGGTGTGAGCCACCATGCCCAACCTACTTTTTTTTTCAGTAGGTTTTTGGGAAACAGGTCGTGTTTGGTTTCATAGATAAGTTCTTTCGTGGTGACCTCTGAGATTTCGGTGCACCCATCATCTGAGCAGTGGCCACTGTACCTCACGGGTAGTCTTTTTTGTTTCGTTTTTTGATTCTCGCTATGTCACCTAGACTGGAGTACAGTGGCACAATCTTGGCTCGCTGCAACTTCTGCCTCCTGGGTTCAAGCGATTCTCCCGCCTCAGTCTCCTGAACAGCTGGGATTACAGGCACCTGCCACCATGCCCGGCTAATTTCTGTATTTTTAGTAAAGCTAGGGTTTCACCACATTGGCCAGGCTGGTCTTGAACTCCTGACCTGGTGATCCGCCTGCCTTGGTGTCCCAAAGTGCTGGGATTACACGCGTGAGCCACCACGCCCGGCCCCTAATGGGTAGTCTTTTACCCCTCATCCCCCTCCCACCTTTTCATTGTATAGTTCTTTGCCTTCGCATGCTCACAGCTTAGCTCCCACTTACAAGTGAGAACATAAGACGTTTTGTTTTCCCATACCTGAATTACTTCACTTACAAATACTTGTCTTCAATTTCATCCAGGTTGCTGGGAATGCCATTATTTAGAAGGAGCTCTTAAACCTAGGATTTCTGGCTCCTGTTTCCTCCCTGTGCACACTGGTGAAGGAGGCTCAGGGTGAGGCAGGAGCCTGAGTAACACTATGTTTCAGGCACCGTGCTAAGTACTAAGGGATACAACAGGGATTAAGACTAGGTCCAGAGGCCAGGCTCAGTGGCTCATGTCTATAATCGCAGCACTTTGGGAGGCTGAGGCGGGTGGATTATTTGAGGTCAGGCATTTGAGACCAGCCTAGCAACATGGTGAAACCCGGTCTCTACTAAAAAAATACAAAAATTAGCCAAGCTTGCTGATGGGCACCTGTAATCCCAACTACTTGGGAGGCTGGGGCAGAAAAATTGCTTGAACTCAGAAGGTGGAGGTTGCAGTGAGCTGAGATTACACCACTGCACTCCAGCCTGGGTAACAAAGAGAGACTCAGTCTCAAAAAAAAAAAAGACTGGGTCCACAAGGATATAGAAACATTCAAGTTCAACGGCTGGGGGGCCTGAAAAAGCAGCTGGCTCAGTGCCACCTTGAGCAGCTGGTTGGTTCCCCAGGGAACTTGAGTCACAGCTTTTATCGACACTCTCTTCCACCGTTCCTTCGGGATTCAGTCTATTCACCTTAGTTTTGGCCTCAGTTTCCTGACACAGCAACAAGCCTTTTCACTCATCTTTGAGCTCTACCATTAATGCTTGCAGCAGAAAAGATCCTACTGCCATAGCCATATATTCCATGGATATAGTCCATGAATCCCCCCTTGTATCACCTACTTGGATCTTCAGCAGCAATGCACAGTGTGTCTGGATCTGCATTTCTTTTTTGGTTTTTTGTTTTTTGGGGTTTTTTTTTTTTTGAGATGGAATCTTGCTCTATCACCCAGGCTGGAGTGCAGTGGCGCCATCTTGGCTCATTGCAATCTCTGCCTCTCGGGTTCAAGTGATTCTCCTGCCTTTGTCTCCTGAGTCGTTAAAATTATCGGTGTGCACCACCATGTACAGCTAGTTTTTGTATTTTTAGTAGAAACGGGGGTTTCACTATGTTGGCCAGGCTGGTCTTGAACCCCTGACCTCAGGTGATCCTCCCGCCTTTGCCTCCCAAAGTGATGGGATTGCAGGCGTGAGCTGCTGTGCCCAGCCAGTATCTGCGTTTCTCCCCACCCCATGGAGAAGAACCTGACCCCTGCGGGAATCCCAGTTTTGCCTTTTTAATCCCTTTGGATTCTGTGGCATCTGTCTTTTTTTCACAAGAGCCAGTCTCATCCCCCCGTGCTTCTGCTACCTACCTCCACCAGGCTGTGCAGCTGACACATACCGCGTCAAGGGAGAGATTGTGCCTTATATCCTCTGAAATACTAGCACATGGCACAGTGACTGGCACATGGAGGCTGCTTTGTAGCGATCAAGGAATCCACGGGTGAGCCTTCTTGTTGGCTTTTCTGCACTACAGTGTCCATCATTGCTGTTGCCTCATGATATAGTTGGTTACTCACCTGCAGATTCAGAACCCCCACAAGATGGTAGAATTAAGGCTTTTATAAATGTCTAGCCTCATCTAAAATTGGCATGGTTACTGAGATGAGACTAACACTGGGTACTTGGGGAATAGAAAGAAGGAAGGGGAATGCCTTTTTCTAAATCCATGTGAGAAGAAATTGGGGAAACAGTAATTCAAACACTGCAATGATCATTGTACCTAAGTGGTGTAGATGGAACATTCTACAGACATAGTAGGCCTCGGAGTTTATATCTGTGTCGTAATAGTGAGATGCTAAGAGTACAGAGAGTCCTGAGTCCAAATCCTGCCTGCCACTTACTGGGTTAATGCAGAAAGTAGTTGTGTTTTTTGCCTCTAAAAGCCATGACAAAGCTGCAATTACTTTTTTTTTTTTTTTTTTTTTTTTTTTTTTGAGACACAGTATCACTTTTGTCACCCAGGTTGGAGGGCAGTGGTGGGATCTCTGCTCACCACAACTCCTGCCTCCCATGTTCAAGCCATTCTCCTGCCTCAGCCTCCTGAGTAGCTGGGATTACAGGCACGCGCCACCACACCTGGCTAATTTTGTATTTTTAGCCGTGATGAGTTTTCTCCATTTGGTCAGGCCTGTCTTGAACCCCTGACCTCAGGTGATCCGCCCACCTCAGCCTCCCAAAGTGCTGGGATTATAGGCATGAGTCAGCACGCCTGGCCAATTACTCTTGCACCAACATAATCACATTGGTGTGAACTTTGGAACATTTCTTGGGCTCTTTAAGGCATCGGTTACACGGTCTATAAAACAGACTTCAAAGGGAGGTGTGAATTCTTCTATATGAACTGCCAAGTGCAAGGGTTGGCACCCAGTAGGTGTGAGGTGATGTCCCAACAGGTCTTTGCTTTGGACAGATTTGGTTCCTTGAAAGAGTTATCAGTGGGGAGCACTGTGGCGTGGTGGCTGTGGGGCTGGAGCTCCGTCACCCTCGTGCTTTGGTGACTATGCATGCTTGTCCTTAACTTTTGTCCCCATATAAAACAGCATCATAAGGACCCTTGACCTGATTTCTGGCTCAGAGCCCTCCATTTTCTGCTCTGAGCAAACCACCCGTGATATTCTGCCCTCGTCTTCGGGAGGAATCTATTTATAGCAGCCATCATTAACTCTCCCTTCCCAGTCCACAGAGCCTCACCTGTTCCCCCCTCTCCTGCAGAAGTTGACTTCACAGCGTTTTCTGAGAGTTCTTTGTAATATTAGTTAACATGTACAGGAAAGCCCCAAGGTCATGTTCCACTCTTGGCACCCTTCACTTTAGATTTGAGAAATCCCCTAAAACTCTCATTAGCGGAGGCTGCCTCACACCTATGAAACTTTAAAAATATCTGGCTAATCAGCCACTTTGCACACCTCCACGCAGGCAGAGAAGGAACCTCTGCTCTTCTCCACATCCCTTCTCCCGGCATCACATTTGTGCAGACGAGAGCTGTCAAAATCTGACTTCCTACGGTATTTAAAATACAAGGCAGGGAACATCTCATCTGAAACCAGCATTACCACTTAAAGAGAAACCAAAACCAAAAGGGAGAAGCGGAAAGCAGAGTGGGGAGGAGGGGGTAGTATTCTGGAAGATCGTCCTTGTTCCAATTCACTTTTCAGTAGAACTTGACCATTGGAATTTAAAGGGATATTAACGATAATAAGATGAAAATAAGTCATCACTTATCAAATGCCTTTTACGTGCTAGGCACTGTGGTAACTACTCAATTGTCTTATTTCTGAGTCTCTCGAAAACACTGAAAAGTAAATCCTAGCTTACATATCAGCATAACGATGTTAAGAAAGGGTTAAGTGGTAGCCTCAAACTGACGTAGCCAGTATGTAGCCTGTGCAGGGTTCTCGCCTATGTGTCTCCAGAATCTGTGCTCATGCCAGCATGCATGCTGTCTCCCAGGTGAAATAGAAATTTTCAACATGGATCATTCTCTAACCTACTTAGATGGAGCTTCCATGGGGACTTCTTCTATTGCCCACCCTTCACCAGAGATAAAGCCAATCACTATTCTACAGTGACTTTTTTTTTTTTTTTTGATATAGAGTCTTACTCTGTCACTCAGGCTGGAAGGCAATGGCTCGATCTCAGCTCACTATAACCTCTGCCTCCCGGGTTCAAGTGATTCTCCTGCCTCAGCCTCCCAATAGTTGAGATCACAGACACCCCCCACCATACCCGACTAATTTTTATATTTTTAGTAGAGATGGGGCTTCACCACGTTAGTCAGGCTGGTCTCGAACTCCTGACCTCAGGTGATCCACCCGCCTCTGCCTCCCAAAGTGCTGGGATTATAGGCATGAGCCACCGTGCCCGGCCTCTACAGTGACGTTTGTAAACTTGTGAGCCACACACCACTGTCATCAGAATTATCTGGGAGTGTTTATCGAGTACACAGATCCCCAAACCCTCCTGAGAAGGACTGAATTTGAATCTCTGAAGGGGGCCACAGACACCTTGCCTCACTGAGCATCTCCAGGTGCTGTTTGTCCACACAGATGCTTGTTAAGCACTGCTCTATGTCTAAGACGGTTTGCAGAGATTCTTTAGGGCTTGACTGTGGACAAACCCTGCAGGTCCTCTGCAGAAAATGGAAGGCTCTTGTCTTGACACATCTTCCTAGAAAAGACAACATCAGGGTAAAGGGAGAGAAACTCCTCACTCCGTGAGCAGATGAATTAGTCTCTTCCAAAAGGTGCCCAGTACTGAATTATGAAAACAAAGGTAAGTGGCACAAGAAGAAATCTGTTGGACTCAGAAAATTTGCCAGACTCATAAGAAAAAGTCTTGAGCTAAAATAGCAGCATCTGCTGGGCACGGTGGCTGACGCCTGTAATCCCAGCACTTTGGGAGGCCAGGGGGAGCGGATCACGAGGTCATGAGATTTGAGACCATCCTGGCTAACATCGTGAAACACTGTCTCTACTAAAAATATAAAAAATTAGCCAGGCGTCGTGGCATATACCTGTTGTCCCAGCTATTTGGGAGGCTGAGGAAGGAGAATCACTTAAACCTGGGAGGTGGAGGTTGCGGTGAGCCAAGATCACACCACTGCACTCCAGCCGGGCAGCAGAGCAAGACTCTGTCTCAGAAAATAGGTAAATAAATAATAGCATATTAGATTTTGAACTGGTAGAATGGAGAAGTGGGGGATGATGGAATTAGAAGGAAACTTGCTTATCTGTGCAGAGGGAGAGACTTGAGAAAATATCACAGGTACAGAAATGGTTCAGGAGAAAGCAGTTCGTCCAGTCAACCCAGGTAGGTGAGTAACTAGCAGAGGCCGATTCATTTCAGGCTTCCATCTGGGAAGCAGGAAAACAGGGAGAAGATGTGGCCCTGAAAGATGGCGGTATGATGAAGGAGCTGGCATGATTGACACTAGTGCAGAAAACCCAATGAGAAGCTCTCATCCATGAATTTCACAATCACTACAAAAGCAACTACTATGTGACAGGCACTGTGTTATGTGCTAGGGTTTCAGAGAAAATAAAACACAGTCTCTTTCCAGATTCAGTGTGATTCAACTGTCACAGTCTGGTGGAGGGACGGAATTATAAACAGACAACCACAACATGGTGTAATAGCACTGTGCTACAAACAGAGGCAAGGTGGCCTTGAGAACATAGAGGGAGAGCTGTGCTGTCAGAGAAGGTAAATCAAAGAAGGCTGCCTGGAGGTAATGATGTCTCAGCAGCAGCTTGGTAGATTAGGATTAGGCTGGGAGGAAAAAGAGGAGAGTCAGAGCTCCCACAAGATTGGTAGATACTAGACCATTATAATTTTTATTTTTATGTTTATTTTATTTCATTATTCTTTTTGAGACAGTCTCACTCTGTCACCTAAGCTAGAATGCAGTGGCACAATCTCAGCTCACTGCAACCTCTGCCTCCTGGGTTCAAGCAATTCTGGGACTACAGGCATGCACCACAACACTGGCTAATTTTTGTGTTTTTGCTAGAGATGGGGTTTCACCATGTTGGCCAGGCTGGTCTCGAATTCCTGACCTCAAGTGATCCCCCTGCCTCAGCCTCCCAAAATGTTGGGATTACAGGCATGAGCCACAACACCTGGCCTATAATATTTATTTATTTACTTATTGATTGATTGATTGATTATTGACAGAGTCTTGCTCTGTCGCCCAGGCTAGAGTCCAGTGGTACAATCTCGGCTCACAGCAACCTCCGCCTTCTGGGTTCAAGTGACTCTCATGCCTCAGCCTCACACAAATAGCTGGGATTACAGGCTCCCATCACCACACCTGGCTAATTTTTTTTGTATTTTGAGTAGAGATGGGGTTTCACCACGTTGGAACAGGCTTGTCTCAAACTCCTGACCTCAAATGATCTCGCCTTGGCCTCCCAAAGTACTGGAATTATAGTCATGAGCCACTGCCTCTGCCAAGGCTCTTACATATTTCTATCCTCATCCAAAATTGGTTTAGTTACCGAGATGAAACTGAGACCAGAAATTTGGTGTTCCTGGTGTTAGTCCCACCAGGAATTGGGGTATAGAAGGCAAGAAGAGGAATGACTCTTTCTGGCATCTTGTGGTGAGAAGAAATCGGGAAAACAGTATTTTACACTCTGCAGTTACAATGGCTTCTACGTGGTATAAATGGCACCTTCTGCGGGTTCAGAAGAGGGAGGAGGCAGGCCAAAATGGTCAGCAAGTACGGATCAGGTGGAACTCATGTGAGGTGCTAGTTTTCTGTTGGTACGTCTGGAATAGACAGATCAATAGAATGTGTTAAATAGTGAGATTGTAGTCGTCAGTGTAGTCTGGATGTGCTGTTCCCACTGTCTCCTCAGACTTGGGCTCTCTGGGTGGAGTTCATTTTAGAATAGGTTAGTATTATTAGGCATAGAGGAACAGTACGTCTGAAATAATCCTTCTGAGTGCCCTGAGGAGTGATTTCCTACATGGCTGAGGGTTTGAGTGCAGAGGGCAGTACAGAAGGGTTGCATGCTGACTTGTGGCATTTAATCACAATTACCCTTCTGTTCCAATGTAACTGTCGAACACATTCAATTTATTTGTCTATTTCATCGGAACCTTTATGGAAGGTATCATTCATTGACAATAGTTGGTCTAAATTAGATCAGTGAGATTACTGAAATCCTGTTGGCCATGTTGAATGAGAAGAGAAGATGGGCATTCAGATGTCTGTCATTGTTTTAATTTTAATAGAGTTCTCACCACGCGTGGTGGCTTGTACCTGTAATCTTGGCACTTTGGGAGGCCAAGGCAGGGGGACTGAGACCATAAGTTAAATAACAGCCCTAGGCAACATAGCAAGACGTCTCTACAAGTAATTTTTTTTAAAGAAAAAATAATGAAGTTCTCAGTGCAATTTGAGCCATACACAGAACATACAGCACATGTTCTTAATCCATAGACACCTAAAATTTCTCTGACCCCTAAAATTCTTTACAGTCTTTTGAATACATGCACATACATACATTTTTTTCCCCTAGGGAATGAATCCATTGTTTTAACGGTTTCAAAGAGGTAAGACTCACCCGTGCACATGCATTCATACTTACACAAAAGGCTAAGTCATGGAGATGAGTTTGAGTAAAGCATTGGATGTTGGAAGCCTGACAAGGCGTATACTTTGGTTTCTGTCTAAAATGAATTATTTTCTCCAAAATCACATATTGAAGGCACTTTATGTAAGCCAGGGTTATTTCTTTTTTCCCAGTTACTCTTGGTTAAGTTGGATTTGATGATGAGTTAGGATGAAGGTAAGGTCAGAACTGTGCCACAGTCAAGGGATACACAGACAGATAAGTCTGATAATTGCCCCATAGGGAAGAGGTGCAGGAGACACCACAGTCTGGCACAGTGACCTAATAGTGCTCCTTCTGTGTAGGAAATAGAATTAAGTAGATATTAATTGAAATGCAAATGTTTGATTTGCATTGAATTGAATAGAAAGAACCCTTTATGTGCACTAAATACTCATGTACACGTTGCTGTTGAGGGCAAACACATTTGGCATTTGCCCACTTCATGTTTACAAAAATGGAGGCATTCCCATTTTGCAAACAGCCCACAGATACATTAAATAACCCATTTCATGATGGACATCTGGACTCCCCAAACCTGCCAAAAGTGAAAAGGCTCACAACCGCCTTCCAGCTTTATGGTGGAGAACGGCTCCTTCCAAATGTAAAAAGCATCACTCTGCAAAGCGTGGCAGGTTGGGGTCTCATCTGTCCAAATGTAGCACATACATTTATTTTTATGTCAGCTGTGTCCAATTCGCTGCCTGCATATGCAACATCTCACACACCTGAGCAGGTAGAAAAACAAACAAACAAACAAACAAAACCTTTGTCAATTACAGCAGAAAAAACCTTTGTCAATTACAGCAGCAATTCTGTAAGGTGGCCTGACAGTGGTCACCTGAATGGTGATGAAACTCAGTAAGATACATGGGTAGGTAGGAATATCTGACGGGACTCTTTATTTTGGGATTTTGTATTAAATTGTGAAAAACAGGCTTAGCTAAGCATCATGAAACCCACACTGCGCAATGGAAAGCAGAAATAATTGACCATGGAGTTGGTGTAAGCCACGTTCCTAGCCTTCTTCCCTGAGTGTATGATAAAGTCCTTGGCCAGGTGTGGTCAGGATAATTCACTCTAACTTGCTCCAGCCTGTGTTTCACTTCTCGCTGATGATCTTTTGTGTGTGCCCTGCTGATAGAAGCCAGTGTGTTTCCAGTGTGTTTCAACAGCGCCTGCCATGAAGGCTAGGAGAGTTTGAGGCCGCCACCTAGTGGCCAGCAAGATCGCTATTCACGCTCCCGTTTTGTCCCGGGCTTGGGGGTCAGTTTGCAGATCGTTCCTGAGTCATTGTCATACGGGGGCTCAACTATCAATGTTTGCCTCTAAAGTTCAGTTCAAACAGAAATGTTGAAAAAAAAAAAAAAATACTAGGATATCTCTAAGTGGCGATCTGTTGACCTTACTCTATTTGATGCGTGCTATACAGGTAAATAGCAAAACCCGTGGCAGAAAACGAAAGAAAAAAGAAAAGGCTATTTTCAGAGGCCCACAATGTGAAGAAAGTATAAGCAGGGATATGTAGGCATGTGTATTTTTGCATGAGTGTATCGGAAGTTACAGATAAGTTTCCAACTACTCTCCCATGTAAATATATTATTTTCATTTTTGTGCACCAAGGGTTGACCTTTAATAACAATCATGTGATTAGGATAAGAGAGACTGTACTGAGTATTATGTGCCTGGAACTGTGCTAGGCAATTTTCATACATGACTCATTAAAATGTATATAATTCATTCTTACTAGGTAAGGGCCTTAATGTGGGTACAGCCCAGACTTTCTACCCAATAACAGAAAACCCTCTACATGGGGGCTTCTCAAACTGTCTATGGTAAAGCACAAACCAATGCTTTTATTTATTTTTATTTTATTTATTTAATTTTTTGGAGATTGAGTCTTGCTCTGTCAGCCAGGCTGAAGTGCAGTGGCGCCATCTCAGCTCACTGCAACCTCTGCCTCCCAAGTTCAAGTGATTCTCCTGCTTCAGCCTCCCAAGTAGCTGGGATGACAGGCACCTGCCACCAGGTCCAGCGAATTTTTGTATTTTTAGTAGAGATGGGGGGGTTTCACCATGTTGGCCAGGCTGGTCCCAAACTCCTGATCTCAAGTGATCCGCCCACCTCAGTCTCCCAAAATTCTGGGATTACAGGCGCGAGCCACCTCACTTGGATCATTATTTTATAAAAAATAAGTTATTTGAGGCAAGAAATTAAATGTGTACTATACAAGCCCAAATTATTTGGGTTATTTTTATTTGATTCAACAAATACAAAATTATTGTATCAAGTTGCTAGAAAACCTTATAAATTCTTGCTCTCAATTTCTGAATTTACTTAGCTGCAGACCATTAACAATGTATACGCTGGTGTCAATGTTCAGACCACATCTGCAGTAGAGCGGATCTACAGGATTTTTACCAAGCATCGTGCAGTCATGAAATAGCTTCCCTGCCCAAGACTACCCACCTCACAAGGCAGCCCATTCTACTGCTGAACTGGTTTGATGACCACAAACCTAAATGTGATTATCTGTATCCACTGGCTGTGACTTTACCTCTCACCCATCCTCAACAACATTCATCTCTCATTCCCCAATCGCAGCTTTTCAGATATATGAGGATAACTGCTTTAGGATCAAGTTCTGACTTGTCTCCTGCTCCTACATACTTGAGTTTGCAATAGTTCACTTGAAGTGGCTTGCAGGAGTAAATGCAGCTGGAGGCAATAACGGAAGCTTCCACCCCATTGTCTTGCTTGTCTGTCATCTGATTTCTGACTTCTTCAAAAGAGGAGAGAAGAGTGATCTAATGGTTCAGGATGCAGATACTATTTGACCCTGTTCACGGTAGGCTAGGTCACTGTGGAGTTCAAGACCATGCACCCAGGAGTCATTTTCTCCTTTGTATTTCTGCCATCATTTCACAGAAAGTAAACTCTTCATGGCTGCCTGATTTCATGGGAGCATTCAGGATAGTTACTCTTTTTTCTTGCATAATCTAAAAGGTCATTTCTTTAACTTCCTGTATCATGTGGCTGGCCAGATAGGGAAAGATGCATCAGTTCATATTCATGTTTCAAGCAGCAGGCAAAGAACTTGCCTAGGCTTCAAGATAAAGCCCAAAACTTCAAGATATCTCCTTCAAAGAGGTTCTTTGGCCTGGACCTACGCAGTTACAAATTCATACTTGTATTTTCATTTGCTCTTCCTCTTGATGTGTAATGTTCATTCAATTACTTCACATTCCTGTGCCTTAATTTCCTCCTCTGAAAAAAAATGGATATAATAGAATGAACTTCATATGGTGGCTATGAAGATTAAATGAGATTTAACGAAATAATCAGTGCAACACACTTAGAACAAATTGTCACATTCTGGAAGCAAATGCTTAGGACGATTTTGATTTTAACATCTGACTATTGACTTTTAACCTGCCATGGAACTTTGAGAAGAGGGGCTTGATTGGAATGGATGTGAATATTCCTGGAACTTCTAAATTGATCAAAGACCGTGAAATACCAATGCAATGACATGAAGTCAGAATACGTAAGAGTATGGTCTCACCAGCAGGAAGTAGGGAGGGAAATTTACCTTTCTGGTTCTGAAGATGTTCTTCCTGTTAGTTTAACCCTCAAACACATGAATTTACGATGGTGATGCTGGTCGTTGCGTTTGCTGACAGCCACTTTGGCTTGTTCTTGTGATAGCATAATCTTACTTCATACTGACCTTTTCCCAGCCAAAACACCTAAGTAGCTCTCATTTATGTTTCTCTAAGCACATCCTTATCCTCTACTTGGGCTTCCTTTGCGGGATTTGGTGCAGAAGCTTATGTGTATTCCTGTTCAGTTTTATCTCACACTTGGTCTACTGCTTCCAAATATCATCATTAGTATTAAATAGAGGTGTCATCTAGTCTAGGGCTTGGTGCACCTTTTTTTTTTTTTTTTTTGCCATAAAACTTTTGTTCAACTCATATCTTATGTGAAATCCATGAAGTTACAGCAATGACAATGGAGCTTTCGAGAGAAGTGGGGACAGGGTCTTTCCCCCTGGACTTCCCCAGAAACCACTGGAAGTCCTTTATAAAACCCTAATATCTGAGAAGCCAAGTTATAAACATGCTTCCTAAACCTAGCCCTATTATTTTACCAATGGGGAGACTGAGTCCAAGAAAGCATATGAGAGTTACACAAAACGATGCAGCTAATTAACGGTGCAGCTGGATCTATTTCATTTCTACTAGGAAAACAGAAAATGGAATATCACCTTTTCCTTAAATCTTACTCTTAAATGTCAGAATCTATCAGCTCTGAAGATTTATCTGTGAACATGGGGTCAAAGCTGGACTCTGAAAGGTTAAGCCTTTAATCAAATCATGGAATTGATCCCTTGCAGGTCAAGTGGATTCCTATAAAATGTGCTCATGCATCATTAGCCAGCTATCCAATTTTGTATATGTGCAACACTGGTCATTTAAATGGGATTTGGTTAAAAAAAAAATACTGCAGCACAGAATGGCTTGAGGTGAGACCTCCACGCAGCAGTAGGGTTGTCTCATGTAGTTTAATCCTTATTCATGAAGTTCTTCTGACTCCAGAGGTTCTGCTCATGACCACAATGTCTGCTGTTTCTCAATGTGGCCGCTGTCCTATAAATAACGTACTTAGCAAAGTGAGTCAAAGAGGAGCTAACGTTTAGCAAAGAATTATTAGATTCCAGGCAACTGCCTTGAAAGATTTATATTAACTAATTCATACGATGCTCACGATCACCCTTAGAGTCAGGTAAGTGGTAGTACTAGTAGTCGTCATATTTTAACCATTTCATATATATCCATATATATATAAACTCATATATATAAATAGCTATGAGAAATATATCTATATTCATGTACAGAGAGATATACATATAAATTATATAGCTTGTAAATCAGGGACCGTCTGTATATATATTTATAGGCTGTATGTATATATATTTATATTATACAGATGGTCCCCGACTTACCATGATGCAACTGACAATGGTTCAGCTTATGGTTTTTCAACTTTATGATGGTGCAAAAGTAATACACATTCAATAGAAACCCTACTTCAAATATCCATGCAACCCTTCTGTTTCTTTTACCGTCAGTACAATATCCAACAAATTACATTAGACATTCAACATTTTTTTTTTTTTATAAAATAGGCTTAATGCTAGATGCCTAATGGTAGGCTAATCTAAGTGTTCTGAGCATGTTTAAAGTAGGTTAGGCTGAGCTATGACATTTGGTTATGAAGTTAGCTATATAAAATGGGTTTATTAGGATGTAGTGGCATTGTAAATCAAGGAACATTTGTGTGTATGCATGTGTATGCAAATATATATGTGTGTGTATATATATATGTCTCATATCTAATTAATTTTCTACATTATATATAGATATAAAGTAGTTTGTCTAAACTTACATAGCTTGTAAGCAAAAGAGACAGAATTTGAAGTCAGAAATCCCAGTTTCAGCTGGGCGTAGTGGCTCACACCTGTAATCCCAGCACTTTGGGAGGCCGAGGCAGGCAGATCACCTGAGGTCAGGAGTTCGAGACCAGCCTGACCAACATGGTGAAACCAGGTCTCTACTAAAAATACAAAAATTAGTCAGGCATCGTGGCACATGCCTGTAATTTCAGCTTCTTGGGAGGCTGAGGCAGGAGAATCACTTGAACTCAGGAGGTAGAGGTTGCAGTGAGCCAAGATCACACCACTGTACTACAGTCTGGGTGACAGAGGGAGACTCCATTTCAAATAAAAAAAAAAAGAAGAAGAAAAAAAGAAATCCCAGTTTCTAGACTGTGAGTTTAACCACCTTGTTGTGCTATTGCTAACAATTACGCCAGGTGCTTTCATCCATAGTACTTCATTTCAAACACACACACACACACACACACACACACACACACAGAGCCAACTTACTCATTAGGTATAGTAGGCACAGTGTCTAGGGCTCACAATAGTTTTCAGAGTCTAAGACAATGTTTTCATTTCTTTTAAAAACAGAAAAAAAGAATCAACTTTAGGTTAAAGAAAATATCCTGATATATAATCTCAGTATCCATGCCTTTATACCCAATGAAATATGTTGTTCAATATTTACTATGGAGAGGGAGACTATGACATCAGAATACGACCTTGCATGTACAAATGGCACGCTAAGGTGGAAGCTATTATCCGCATGTTGAAGAACATGAAGCTGAGCTTCAGAGTAGTGAGTTCACATGTCCCAGTTAACTCAGGATCCAGCAGACCGGCCCTGCACACACGCTGCGGTCTGTGAGGTCAGAAGTCAGCAATCTGCAGCAAGTGCTTTCATGGACGATGGCAGAAAGGTGCAGTTTTAGAGTTCCCTTTCAGGAGGCATGAATAAACGTGCTCACTCCAGCTCAAAGCCAAAGAACCCCAGGTGCAACCTGGTCATGACATTTTGGGGTAGGGAAGCAGGCATCCATGGCTACACCTTTCTTCTACAATCTGGAAAAGCCGGAAGAAAGGAGTAAGCTGGAGGGACTGTGGTTAGAAGGAAGCTTAGAGCTGAGCAAGCATTGCCCATCTTCAGGGTCTTTGTTTTTCTCAAGGGGGAAAAAAAAAAAAGAATTCTCTGCCCACACTCCAGCCCAGCTGTCTACAATGATAAATGATGAGCCTTTCTTTAAATTTCCTTTCTGCTCTGCGTGAGGACTGGCCAGTGTGGATATGTACTCGACACGGATAAATGGCTCTGGCAGGCCCACCAGATTGTCCACGTGGCAACAGATGGTCCAGCTCAAAGCTTTTGTTGTGCTCATGTCGGAACTTGCTGCTACCTGAAGCAGTTATCGTTTCATAAACAATGATGCTGCCACCGCTCAGTGGATAAACTGTCCTTTCTACTTTGCAGGACCCACCATGGGTGTTGACAGCTTCATGTTGGTAAGAGGAGAACCCCCAGTCATTCAGTTATAGCTGCAGCCAAAGAGAAACACTTAATGGGATGGAGACTATATTTGGCTTCTGTTCATGGGCTATGCATATGTCCAAATGTCCACCCTGAGTTACGGTTAACAAGAAGGAGTAAAATTCCACTTTGTTGGAAAGTGAGACTCGAGACAAATTGTTCCCTTGGCGTCTTTACGTTTGCATAGACTCCCTTAGAGCTTTTTAGAAACTGTAATAATGAATATATAGAGAAGGGTCTGAGGTTTATCAAGGACCTACTATGTTCAAGGTCTTATAACAACATAATTATTGTTTAATTATTGTTGGTGGTAGTAGTATAGTAGTAATTGGAGTAACTGTCTTTTAATGAGAAACTTCTTAAATGCCAGGCACTGTGCTGAGACCCTTATGTAAATTATCTGATTATAATTATTGCAAGAAATTCACAAAGGAACTGAAGAATAGTGTGCTGGTGAATCAGTTATCTGTAGGGGAGGTGGGAGGCAGGGCCCTACTGTGTAGTGTTTGCTGATTTCTCTGGTGTAAATGCTACCACCATGGCCCAATTTTAAGCTACCAACAATGTAACAACCTGCTCACAAAATGTATGAATATTCAACCATCAGCACTGGTGAACCAGCACAAGCTGGTTTAGCACATCACTGAAACTCAGGTACAGAAAGGATGTTCATCCCAGATCACCCAACTATTAAGGGACAGGACTGAGATATCTGTCCAAGAACTCAGTACACTGCTCTAAGACTATAAACCCATCAGCTACTTCAATCCACGGAACAACTCCATGTAGCAGGCATCGCAAGAGACCTCTGACTTTCAGGAGTTAAACAAAAGAGGTGCCCAGCGTCACACACCTGTGATGGAACCGGAATTCAGGCCTGGCCTGTCTGAGCTCACAGCAAAGGCCCTGGCCCAGTTTACTTGCTTCCGATGCCAGCCAATAACAAACGGAAAAGCTGGAATGACTATTTCTCCCATCTTTGTTTTCTCTTGAGTGGAGAAAATAAAAAACAAAAGCAATAAATAGCCCAAAGAAATCCATCTCTATTGCTGTCATCTCAGACACTGGTCATCGTATTTGGGGAAGCAGCTTTACCTGGTTCCTGAAATCACACCACAGAGGTAATGGCGGTGGGATTTTGCCCGCCCCTTAGGTTAAAAATGATCAGCTTTAGGCTGTAGAAGTTATTTAGAATCTTCAAAGTGCTTCAGGTGAAGACTGTTGGAAGGCAAAGAGTATTTTCAACAGACATTCTTGGTAAAATATCTCATCTTCTTCCTGAAAACTCCAGAGAACCCACAAGAGCGTATAATAGTCGTTGCTCCCAGAAGGCTGAGATTCCACACTACACACACAACCCATTCTCAACTCATGGCCTCCTCTGTGCCCAGGGAGCAGAACCTGCTAATGAGAGGAACAGAAAAACCCACACAGGAGAGCCCAGCAGATATTAAAACGTGCTCCCCACGGCTATGTGTCTCCCTTATTAAATCATAAGCTCCCACAACCTCATTAACACGTGGTAAATACTGAATGAATGAATGATTGCAGAAAATGTTATCAAGAGGAAACAAGAAACAGATCAGATATTGAACTACCAGATTTTCTGATATGCAAGAATCAGAAGTATAGAAGAAATTACTCTCATTTTACAAGGACTTTTTGGGAAGGAAGTAAAAATAATCAGAACACATTTCATCATCCGTGTGTTCAAAATTATTTTCAATTGCATTTATGATGACTTTTTTGTTTATGCTCATACAAATATGTTTATACTGAAATGATACAAATTTCTTTCCAACACTGAAAACCAAATTATTATTTTATATCTGTTTGATTCTCTGTAATCCATTTACTATTTGGGCATCTTATATGAAGAGTATTTTATGGTTTTTTGATTTTTTTTTTTTTTTTTTTTTGAGATGGAGTCTCGCTCTGTCATCTAGGCTGGAGTGCAGGAGCATGGGAGGTGATCTTGGCTCTGCAACGTCTACCTCCTGGGTTCTAGCCATTCTGCTGCCTCAGCGTCCCCAGTAGCTGGGACTATAGGCACGAGCCACCACATCCAGCTAAGTTTTTCTATTTTTAGTAGAGACAGGGTTTCACTATGTTGGCCAGGCTGGTCTTGAACTCCTGGCCTCCAATGATCCACCTACCTAGACCTCCCAAAGTGCTAGGATTATAGGTGTAAGCCACCATGCCCAGCCTATTCTAGGAATTTTTTAAAATGCATTAAAATACCTGCAAATACAGTGCCAATTCTTTAAGGAATATTCCAGCCCTAAAACTCTCTAATTATTTGAGACTTTTTTGTTTCCTCCTCAGAGAAGAGTGAAATATTTCCCCAAACAGAAGGTTAACAGTTTGGGTTGTTTTTGTCAGTTTTGCTTTTCCTCTCCCCAAGCCCTGCCCCATCACTATTGTGAGAGAGAATGCACATTTTTTCTACCCATAGTAAAATCGAAAACAGAGACACTGTCCTCTCCAATTCCCAGTGCCCTGCACCCCTGCTGCAGACAGTGAGGCTGAAGTGTAGCGGGAGGGGCTTCTTAGAAATAAGGCCCCATCCAGCATGACACTTCCAGATGATCTGGGGGCCACGCGATGCAGGTGCTATCAGCAAGCAGCAGGCGGCATGGCTGGCTTGTGAGTTATTGCTGTGGTCGCCAGATCTCCTTGCTGTAGCATCCTGCATGTGTAGGTGATAAATCTTACGGACCCGAGGGAACACATCAGGCTTCTCTCCTCTGGCCCATTATTTTTCTCCTACGTCATTTAGAAAAGTGCAGGTCCGGACCTTTTAAAAAAAATTTTTTTTTGGATCATGAATGTTTTCTTCAGCTCCATGCCGCATTTCCTTCTGCATGTTCAGTTTCACAACGGAGTCTATTTTTAAAGCCTGGCTCAATAGAAGACGAGCGAACAGAAACCTTAAGCAGGAGACAAGAGAAAGAGACAAAACCACACGTTGGCTGTCTTTGTTCTCTCTGCAAGTGGCAATGTGAAAGTCCAGTGGAGTCAGATCCAGTTCCTGCTTGCAAAGGGAGCAAAAGGGAGAAAAACTTACATCTTTTAAGAACATGCTGTGTACCAAAATCTATGCTACAGTCTGCAGAGTCTAAAGCATGTCTTTGTGGTCAAACACATCTATACTGCAAGTCAAGGTGCCTGGGTACAAATTCCAGCTCCTCCTCTTGCAGTTGAGTGCCATGGACAAATGACTTAATGTCTTCACCTACAAAACAGGCATAATACTAATTTCTACCTCACTGGACATTTTAAAATTTAGATTAAGTTAAACACAACATGGACTTAAACATGTTTAAAGGTACAAATAAGCAGCATTTAGTACCTTCAGAATGTTTTACAACCAACACCTCTATCTCATTCCAAAGCATTTTAATCACCCCTAAAATAAATCCTGGGCCCATTGAGCCATCCCTCCCTATTGCCCTCATCCCAGCCCCTGCCAACCACTCATCTACTTTCTATCTGTATGGATTAGTTTCTTCTGGATGTTTCCTATAAGCAAAATGGTATTATATGTGACCTTTTGCATCTAGCTTCTTTCACTTAGCATAATGCTTTTGGGATTCATCTACATTGTAACGTATTTCAGTACTTTATTCCTTTCGTATGTCTGAGTAATATTCCATTATCTGGATATGAACATTTTGTCTTTCTGTTCAACCATTGATGGATATTTGAGTTATTTCCACCATTCAGCTATTGTAAATAGGGTTCCCACGAACATTCATGCACAAGTATTTGAATACTTCTTTTAAATTCTTTTGAGCCTATACAGTTAGTTCTCATTATTCCCTGTGGTTATGTTCTATTAAGATGTAGCAAACACTGAATTATCGAAGACTAAATCCTAGCTAAGAGAAGTGTATCTGTTTCCCTATCTATTATCTATCTATCTAGTATGTGTGTGTGTGTGGTGGGGGGTAACTGGTCCTGCTAGATTCTATTTTATTTTACAAAAGAGAAAATATGATTCAGAAGTGTTGAGAAACATTAAGTTGACCCTGCCCTCATGGCTCCTCTGTGGGGGGTACCTTTTCGTCTGTAATCAGTGGTAGGCAGGTAACAGCTGCCTCCTCAGCACATTCTTGAGTTATAAGTAAATGCAGAGCACCTGTGTATTAGTCTGAATCACTTGTCTAAAAGAGCAAATGAATACACGGATGAGCGCCTACTCAGGCCCTTGAGCCTGGAAAGCCATCAGCTTCTCAGCTCACAGGCTGCTGGTCCCCCGGATAGATCCACTGTTTGTCTATCTGGGTGTCAGCCTCTCGGTACTTTTAGTGCCGCCTGGGTGGGGGTCTCCCAACCGAGCAGGTTCTCTGTACAAAAGTGTTGGAATGGCCAGATGTGGTGGCTTATGCTGTAATCCCAGCACTTTGGGAGGCCCAGGCGGGCAGATCCCTGAGGTCATAAGTTCATGACCAATACAGTGAAACCCTGTCTCTACTACAAATACAAATATATACATATAAAAAATTAACTGGTTGTGGTGGTGGGCACCTATAGTCTCAGCTACTTGGGAAGCTAAGGCAGGGGAATTATTTGAACCCAGGAGGTGGAGGTTGCAGTGAGCCAAGATCAGGCCACTGCACTCCAGCCTGGACAGCAGAGCAAGACTCCCTCCCCGCACATCAAAATAGAAAAAGAAGTGTTTGAGTGACTTGCCTGAAGACACCGCATGGACAGATGTGCTTCCAACTCCATATATACCCGGCTCCAAAGCCAGAGCTTCTTGTACTGCCCTGCACCGCCCCCTACCGGCTCCATCCTGTGGGTATCTGTGTATGAGAGCTGAAATTAGAAGGTAGAGCAAAATTTCTCGGAACGTGTATCAGGCAACTCAAATTTGGGGTCACTATGTACATGTCTGTGCAAATGACCCTAAAAGAGCCACAACTACTGATTTGAAGGTTACAGATAAATTTTAGCAAAAACGCAAATTTGCAAATACAGAATCTATGCACAAGGAGGATTGGTGGCACCTAGATGTGCAATTGCTGAGTCATGTGGTAATTCAATGCTTTTTTTTTTTTTTTTTTTTTTTTGAGAAGAAGTTGCTCTCTGTTGCCCAGGCTGGAGTGCAGTGGCACAATGTCGGCTCACTACAACCTCCACGTCCCAGGTTAAAGTGATTCTTCTGCCTCAGCTTTCTGAATATCTGGAATCACAGGCGAGCACCACCATGCCCGGCTAATTTTTGTGTGTGTGTGTATTTTTAACAGAGACGGTGTTTGACCATATTGGCCAAGGTGGTCTCAAACTCCTGACCTCGTGATTTGCCTGCCTCAAGCTCCCAAAGTGCTGGGATTACAGGTGTGAGCTGCCGTGCCTGGACCAAATGTTTAACTTTCTAAAGAATGGCCAAACTGTTCGTCACAGCATTTGCACCATTTTATAACCTCATAGAATTTTTATGACAGATAAAGAAGTTAGTGTTTGTGGGAAATTACAACAGAGCCTGGCAAATAGTTACTTATCGTTATTTAAATTAATTAAATAGGTAACACTGCCAGGGTTAGCTGCCAATCTCAGTTCTCTCCCACTTATAGGACAGAATATCTCACAGTCAGATAGTGTGGGGGCCCTAGCAAGTCTAATTCAAAAGAGAAAAATGTTAAATGTTCCAGAGCAAAAACTACCTTCAACCAGAGGAGGATGCTTCATTTGTTTTTACATACATGTATCCACCTGGTGCCACGCACTCAGCGTATACTCAAGAATTGAATCTCCTGTCTGTTTCATAATTATTTTCTTTATAATAAACTCATGCAGATTCCTTGCATAAATTTGGGGAATCAGACACAAGCATAACAAAAATATTGTAACTCACCTGTAATCTTGACGTTTTACTTTTGTATTGTACTTCCTTTATTTGCCTTATGCAATTAAAATCATAGAATGTGTAGCGGGGCCTGTAATCCCAGCATTTTGGGAGGCTAAGGCAAGTGATCACTTGAGGTCAGGAGTTTGAGACCAGCCTGGCCAACATGGTGAAACCCCATCTCTACTAAAAACACAAAAATTAGCCAGGCATGGTGGCACTCGCCTGTAATCCCAGCTGCTTGGGAGGCTGAGGCAGAAGAATTGCTTGAACCTGGGAGGTGGAGGTTGCCGTGGGTTCAGATGGTGCTATTGTACTCCAGCCTGGATGACAAAATGAGACTGGGTCTCAAAAAAAAAAAAATGTGTGCAATTTTGTAGCTGTATTTTTCACTTAACACTATATTAACATGTAACCATGTCCCTAAAAAGTCTTTGAAATCCTGATTTCTAAATACCACCTGTGGTTTCATTGTGTGTTGATACCATACTTCAAATATTCTCGCATTGCTGAATATTGTCTCCCAATTTCTGTTATGATTAACAACGCGGTAACTAAAACCCTCGTACATGAATAATTACATACATTAATGATCATTTCCACAAGTTTGATTCACATGGAATTGCTTAATCAAAGGTTTGTCTTTTTAACACTCTTTTGCATAGAACTAGATTCTCAGGGAGGTTGTTTTTCTCCTTTTTGGTGTTTTGCTGTGGTTTTTTTTTTTTTTTTTTTTTTTTTTGACTTATCTAAATGCTTTTACTTTATTTTACGCAGTCTAACCCAGGCTTCTTTGTTATGTTTACATTTAGTACATATTTTTTCCCCACAACATTTTACTTTGCCATTCTGTTAGGTTAACGCAAACGTAATTATGGTTTTTGCCATTTAAAAATAACAGCATTTTAAAATAATGGCAAAAAAAATGCAATTACTTTTGCTCCAACCTAATACGGTCACGGTGAAATGACTGGATTAAAGTCTCTTTTCCCCATTGGAATATAAGCTCCTAAAGGCTCAGCATTAGACTCATTCATTTCTATGGATCCAGTGCTCAGTAGGGTTGGTTCGTAGTCAGTGCTCAGACAACGCTAGAGGCATGAGGGGGTAAATCTGTCCACTGAGTTGTTATCAGTTTTCACCCCCACTAGTGGTGCATGAAAATGCATGCTTACCAATCCCTCCACTCACCGCATCCTCACCGGGATCCTCAATGTTGCAGGTATTACAATTAGAAAAATTAAGTTGTCATTTTGATCAATAAAAATTGAGATCCTGTTGTTTTATTTTGCATTACATTGATTACTAGAGACATTAAATTTTTTTCTCTTCTTGGCTGGGCACGGTGGCTCATGCCTGTAATTCCAGCACTTTGGGAGGTTGAGGCAGGTAGATAGCCTGAGCTCAGGTGTTCCAGACCAATCTGGGCAGCATGGTAAAACCCCATCTCTACTGAAATACAGAAAACTTAGCCAGGTGTGGTGGAGCACGCCTGTAGTCCCAGCTACCTGGGAGGCTGAGGCAGAAGAATTACTTGAATCTGCAAGGTGAAGCTTACAGTGAGCTGAGATCATGCCACTGCACTCCAGTCTGGGCAACAGAGCAAGACTCTGTCTCAAAAAAAAAAAAAAAAAAAAAATTCTCTTCTTGTTTCTTGTTTAATATTTGCACTGGATAGTTAATTCTCCTTTGGTAAATACTAATCCATGTTCTTTGCCCAATTAATTTTGTTTCTTGCCCAGTTTACTTGGTCCACATTTACTGAATATTTCCCTCCTGGGCCCCAAGCTCTCCTGGCATTTTTATGTGCCTTTCATACAATTATTTCTTTAGGTGCCCATGCGTAGGGTGCAAACATACTTCCTCAGGCTGTTGACAGAGGGAAAGTATATCCATCTTCTTTCCATTTCTCAAATAACTATTTCATGGTGCTGGAGCCCCTCAAGGAACGCATTCAGGCAGGGTTCTACAATCCTGTGAGTGTCGGATTCTTAGGGTGAACATGGGCAGAGACGGCTGGGAGAAGAGGCTCACTGGTGGTGTTTGGTTGTTGGGGATCAGACTCCAATTTAAGCTGGGCTTACATCCCAGCCACTCCACTCACAGGCTACATGACTCAAGCAAAGAACCTAGTCTTTTTTCCCCCTCCCCGCCCCCGTTTGTAGAATGCAGACTAGTCATCGGCGATGCATAGGTCATTATGTGAATTAACTGAGATAGGAGAGAAAAAGGGAAAGAGATAAAGGAAGAAGAGAAAGGAAAGAGGAAGGGAGGAAAGAGGAAGGGAAGGAAGGAAAGGAAAGAAGGGAGGGAAGAAGGAAGGAAGGGAGGGAGGGAGGGAGGGAGAGCAAGAGGGGGAGGCAATGCCTATTTCCCGTTTCATGACTGGGGCCTGTATCTGAGCACTCGGTGTTTGCTCAGTGAGTGTGTTTCCTCACATCCAGGGCAGTCTCTAATCCATCACTGTTGTCTTCCTTTGGAAGCTGTTATGAGGAGTTTTAACAGTCTCCGTTCTGTTTGCTGGAGCTGATGGAAGAACTCTCCTTATCTCCAATATTAGAAGTGGTAGAAAATCAATACAGGGTATAACATTCTTCACCATCATACTTGGTAATAAAGCCTAACTAGAAAATGTGCAGAAACTTTCTGCATCTGGTACGTTTTGCTGGTGTGAAAAGCAGCCCAGTATATCCGGAGTGATTCCCTTCATTGATTGAAGAATAGAAAGAGGAAGGTGCTTTGTATCAGCCCTCATTAAAAATGGAAGACTTGTCTACAGCTTCTAACTTGAAAAACTGACCCTACTGGGGTGGGGGCAGGGGACGTACAGCATGTGCCTGAATTTTGTTTTTCTTTCCTCTCGCGTCTTTAAGAAACACGCTACAGACAGTCTTCCTAATGCCAGCAGAAGGCCGTACAGTTCTGAGCCTTTTATAAATGACATTTGTCCAATAGTCTGATTTACTAAGCGTGATTGAGAACAACAATCAGGCCACAAGTGATATTCGAGGGGGAAAAAAATACAACAACAAAGGCATTAAGAAACGAGACAGCTTTCCAAGGCTATGAAAACTTATCCAAAAGGAAATATATCACTCAAATATTTACAAAATTGCCGGTACAATTCAGCCTTCTCAGTAGCAACGATTTTTATGTCCTAAAGAGAGTTTGTATCTAGAGGTAATTGTGTTCTGCAGCAGTTCGTAAGTCTGGGCATTTACGCTGGCAATTCCAGATTTATAGGAATAGAAGAAATTTCCGTGCATGATATACTGTACAAATTGTACGTAATAACCACAATAAAAAATTTCATTAGGCCTGCTATCACCAACCACCAATTCCCTTGGGAGAATTTATGTGCAAACTTCAGTTCCGTTTACCATCTGGGGTATTCTTTGGAGGATGGGTAGCCCCGGGTTCCTTGGAAAAGATAAGGGGGTGTATATATATATATATATATATATATATATATATATATATGTATATATATATATATCCTCTCCCTCTCTTGCCTTTGGGATAAGCATTTTAGAAAAAGAAGGCCTTTGTGTCTGAGGGAGCAGGAATCTCCAGACGCCCTCCCATGAGTTTGCTGACATCTCTCCCCTATCCCAGTATCACTTCGGCAGCTGTCCTTAAAACGCGCAGCTCTCAAATCTGAGCACCATGTCCTGTTGCATATTTTATGTAGCCCATCACAGAGATGTGGATTCAGATTTCCATAGTTATAGGAGAGGAGGCAGAAATGGCAAAGACAAATTGGGTCATCTTATAGTTTGCAGCTGTGAAATCCATTTCAAAATTGCAGCCTTGCAGGCCTGAGAGGCTTCCCCGGACTCGATGGAGTTATAATCATGGTGTCGCCAAGGAACAGCATTCAGGCCTGGCAGTGCTTCTGGGCTAGTAGCATATGTCCTCGTAAAACATCCTCTTTATGACCAGAGTTTCTGTGCATATGCTCCAAACAGTGACAACCTGGATCTCGCCTCTGGTGGGGGAATAGGAAATTAAACATCTCACCACCGCTTTGCAGAATGGGAGTCGGCATTTAATAAGAAAGGCTTCCTCTCACCCTGTATCCCTCTCTGCAGCCCCCGCCCTGAGTTCTGCCTGTGTCCTACTGATGGGCATATGCGTGTGTCTGGCTTTGCCCAGCTGCCAGGTCCACAGAGCCGGACAGGCACAGTCCCAAGCTCATGTGCAGTTCCAAGCTCGTCCTAGAAATGTCCTTGATAGATTCAAGCTTGAGGAGGACACAGGAAGGGGTGGTGAGGAGTGGGGCTTTTGGAAAGCATTTCAGGATTTTCTAAGTGTCTATCAAGTTAGAATCCCAAACTCAACTTGTTAAAATTGACTTGCTGAGTGCCAAGCTCTACACTTTTCATTGCGTACATAAGACCTCATTTTATTCCAAGCACCCCGGATGTGATAATAAGACTGCTCAACTATGTATTTATTTATTTATGACAGAATCTCACTCTGTCACCCAGGTTGGAGTGCAGTGGCACTGTCTCAGCTCATTTCAACCTCCGCCTCCCAGGTTCAAGCGATTCTTCTGCCTCAGCCTCCCGAGTAGCTGGGATTACAGGTGTGCGTCACCATGCCTGGCTAATTGTTGTATTTTTAGTAGAGATGGGGTTTCACCATGTTGGCCAGGCTGGTCTCAAACTCCTGACCTCAGGTAATCACCCCACCTTGGCCTCCCAAAGTGTTAGGATTACAGGAGTGAGCCACCACGCCTGGCTTGGACTGCTCCACTTTAAAAATCAGGAAAATAAAGGTTAAGGTGTTAAAAGTCTTAGGAACTCTAGATTGCTGAGCATCTACCTTGTGCCAGGTGCTGCATCAGGCAATGAGGCTGCAATGCAGAGGAGACAGGCTCCCTGAAGCACCATGGTTATCATGATCTAAGAGGTAAGCGTCACTAAAATTAGACAAATGTGCACCGTTATTTATAGTTTCTATTTACACAACTCTACTTTGTGCCCGGTACTGTATTGGGAACTTTTGATCCGTTTTCACTCTTAATCCTCACAACTTTGTCTGGTGGTTCTTATCTCTCTTTTGCAAATGACTAAACTATAGGACTCAGGTCACTTAAGTGGCTTGGCCAAGGTCACAGAGCGAGAAAGGGCTCCCTACGGGGCTCAGTACGAGGCTCAACTTCCCAGCGGAGATCTCCTTCCAGCATCACATTACAGCACTGTCTTCTCTTGGCATGTGAAGTTTCGGTTTTGATTGGAATGGATCACAAGATGTCAAAACACTGTGAAAACAATATCTCTTCATGGGAAGAGCTAAAACCCGTTGCTATAAATTCTTCAATGTGGAAGGCACATGAAGAAAAGATAGCAAAGGTTCTAGCACCAAATGGTCTGGATTCCAGTTTGAGCCCTGTTGTGTGACATGATGCAAGTTACTTAATTTCTCTGAATTGTATTTTCTGGTTGCCGAATGGAGTGAACGAAAGTATCCACTGCAGACTGTTGCGTATGTATTAAATGTACATTTTTGACACATCACAGTGTATTAAAATATTGGAGTAAGTTATTTTTTTCTCTAAAAAGCTACAAATCATAAATAAGTCTTTTGGCCAGGTGTGGTTGCTCATGACTGTAATTCAAGCTCTCTGGAGGAGCGTGGGTCACTTGGGGTAAGGAGTTGGAGACCAGCCTGGCCAACATGGAGAAACAGAGCCTCTGCTGAAAACACAAAAATTAGCCAGGCATGGTTGCAGGCGCCAGTAGTCCCAGCTACTCAGGAGGCTGGGTCAGAAGAATTGCTTGAACCCAGAAGGTGGAGGTTGCAGTGAGCGGAGATTGCACCTCCAGGACGCTGCAGCCTGAGCTGGGCACTGCACTCCATCCTGGACTAGTGAGTCTGAGCAAGTTTTGCCCAGGGCATTGCAGCCGGAGCAAGGCTCTGTCTCAAAAACAAACAAACAAACAAAAATCAAGTCTTTTGACTTCTGGAAAGGGACTAGCATTGGAAGGTTCAGCCTAAAAAACAACAACAACAAAAAATGAGTTTCCATCACAGCCCTGCAATATGATGCCTGGGTGAATGGAAGCAGAGGCAAAAGTGGCTTTCTGAGAAGTTCAGTCAATTACGGGGATTATTTGCCAGGCATCGGAGCACGTTCAATGTTGGGATGACCTCTGGAATGGAGAATTTGGCTTAGTTCTGCAACTTATTTGCTTAATAGCTGCCATTATGCAAGAATTGGTGTTTGGCACAATGAGAAAAATACATGCAAAATGAGATATTGCCCTTTCCCCACTTTGTGGAGCTCACATTCAAACGCAGAGCACAGAACACGCATGAGTCACCACTGCCCACGACAGCATGGCCATGGCCGAGAAAGAGTCCCGGTTGTTCTTCAAGAATGGTGAGCATGCAATCCAAGGTAACACCAGAGGACAGAGGAGGCGACTGTGGTGGAGAATGTGACTCAGATGTTAAGTTCGAAGTATATATTGAGCCTAAAACCTAAAAGACATTAACGATCATGCTCAAAGATCTTAACTTTATTCCGTAGATGAATGTGTTTGAAAAGTGAGGTATTTCATGCACTGTGTTTAGGAAGTATATGAGTCAAGATGTTTCTACTGCAAATGATCAGAAATTTAGCACAAAAAAGAAAAAGAAAAAAGAAAGTTACTGGATACTATCATTGGGAAGTGAAAAGCAAGAGCATTCTAAATTCTTCAATAATATCATCATGAGTCTGTCCCTCTCCATAGTTTAGCTCTTGTTTCATTGGGTAGGCTTTCTTCTCCTAAAAGTTCTTCCAAGTGGTAGTACAAATGGCCACCAGCATTTGTAGGGTTCCATGCTACCTACTTAATTCATTTCCCTGTGTAAAGTAAGCACTTCTCTCTTAACTAGGTATTGATTTTCATTCCTTGGCTCGGGTCATTTGCCTGTTTTTGAACATGTAATGAAGGGCAAGAGGATGAAATGTTCTGTTTTGCCAGTATGGAACCAGATAATCACCTCTGAAATGGAGAGGAAGAGGTAGCCAGCCTCGCTCTTCACTCAACCACCTAGAAGGAGTGTGGAGGGAACAGCTTGCTTCTACAAAAGAGAAACAAATGAAAGTGTATTGGTCAGATATGATGGGTTATGCTGCTGTAACAAATAATCCCAAAACCTATGAAATCAAATAGAAATGTATCAGTCAGATAAGATGGATTATGCTGCTGTAACAAATAATCTTAAAACCTACATGGGTTGAAACAACACAGGTTTATTTCTCATCACACTATGTATTCATAGTGGTTAGAGGTGAGGCAGTCTGCTTTACTCATCTTCACACAAACTAGATGAGAATGTGCTTCCCAAGTTCCAAGATTGCTGAGGTAGGAAAAATGAATATGGTAAATTTTACACTGTTAAGAGCTCCTACTTGAGAGCCACACACATCACTCCCACTTTAATTTTCTTTCCAAAGCAAGTCCCATGGCTATACCTAACTTCATGGGGTAGGGAAGTTTATCCTATTATGAGTCTAGAATGAAGAAACACTGAAAATATTTTGATGGACAGCACCAAAACTAACAGGACAACTGGTACAATGATATATCAATGCAAGCATCATATTTCTGAAAATAATTTTGGTGTGTCTGCATGTATGTTTATATTTATGTGTGTGTGTGTGTGTGTGTGTGAGAGAGAGAGAGAGAGAGAGAGAGAGAGAGAGAGATGTTATGATATGCCCATATACTCAAGATCATGCTGATTGGAATCATTCCTCATTGAGATGATTCTATCTTTCCTTTCATTTGTATTCATGCTGGCAGTATGAATTTATTGACACCACAGAAATTATTAGATCTTTTTGACATCCCTTATTTCAGAGATACAGATGCATTATTATGAAGAAGTGATTAACTAGAAAAATATTTCCTCTCTAAGATGATAACAATAATAATAGCAACAACAACAGCAGCCTATGTCTCCTCCCTTAAAAACCAAAACTACTACAATTTGAAAAAAGAAAAAGAAAAGGCCGGGTGCAGTGGCTCATGCCTGTAATCCCAGCACTTTGGGAGGCTGAGGCGGGTGGATCACCTGAGGTCAGGAGTTCGAGACCAGTCTCACCAACATAATGAAACCCTGACTCTACTAAAAGTATAAAAAAAAAAAAAATAGCTGAGTGTGGTGGCATGTGCCTGTAATCCCAGCTACCCAGGAAGCTGAGACAGGAGAATCACTGGAACCTGGGAGGCAAAGGGTGCAGCGAGCTAAGATTGCACCACTGCACTCCAGCATGGGCAACAGGGCAAGATTCTGTCTCAAAAAAAAAAAAAAAGAAAAAGGAAAAGAAAAGAAAAAATCGTTTGACATACGATCTGTTTTGGAAAATTCCTGTTCACTGCAAAACTATTGAAATTCAAGCAGTGTCTGCTACTCTTTATCCAATTAACTGCAGTCCAAATAGGGAATGGAAAACTCACTTTGAAGATTATGAACTCCAACCACCTAACAAATTTTAATAGTAAATAAAACCAATTTGCCCTAACCTTTATAATTATAAAATATTTAAATACATTAAATTTAGAAATAACATTCCAAATTCTAAACAACGTTGCAACATGTCTGTGCAGGCCATTGGTGGCAAGCAGCTAAGAAGTGCAGTGGAAGTGAACACACGTCGAGTTTTCTTTCTGTTTGTTAAAGCATCCTATAAGGGTCCTCACTTCTTCCCATCAGGTCCCATTACTGTCAGAGACCACCGAGCGATGTGATTAGTAAAAACCTCATTGCGGACCTCAAAGCATATACTGCTTTCTGTAGGATTTCATGAAGTCTTGGCAGAGTCTTCAGGGACTGTCTTCACCATGCTGCAAATTCCAAAATGGTACCTCATCCATAGCACTCTTTACTGCCATCTCCTGGGAAATGGTTGTTATAACTGTACAAACCTATAACCACCATGGGGGAGATGGGACTCCTGGAGTTGAGGTATGCTTAGTCTGCCCAACCAGAAGCACACAGTCCTGAGGTCTGCCTGAATCTCCCTTTGGTGAGACAGGAATGGTGGTCTCTGGTTGTACCGTCAAAAGGAAACTGTATTCCCCATTATTCCACAACACAACCAGCATGTGCTGCGACCCATCAGATAACCCAGTCTCTGCCATCTGATTTGCCTTCCAGTGCCAGATGTTGACTTCAAACCCAGTTAGCCTGTGGTGTTTCTCCTGACAGCCCTGACCTCTTGTCAGATTCAAAGTCCCTCAAGGGCAGTTATGCTGCCCTTGTCAGCGAATGAATGAATGGCTTGAAGAATGCCACCAGCAATAGGAGTGATGGTGGGAGAGTTTAGGTAGGAGAGCGTGAGTCCGTGCACAGGAATCAGTAAGCACACCCCAGCACGCCAGGTTCAAAACTCCACAAAAACATTTCAGCTTCATTTCCTGGCATGTTTACTTCTGTCCTAGTTACTTTGTTACTTCCAGCTTAGCTTTCATTTTACCCTGATTCCTTCATCAACCGTCTTGAGGTTCCAGCTTGCTGTCCAGACTCCAGAGCTCTACCGAGCAGTGTTCTGGTCAGCAATGGCAGACCTGAGCTGGTGGCTGGATGCTGCCCCTCTCTGGCACTAGCTGGTACTACGGGCTTCCTCCAAAACACAGCTCTTGTTTTAACCCTTTACCTTTTAACATCTTACCCTGGGGAGAAAAGAGCTCTCAAGTGAACCTGGTGTCAGTGATCAATAAATTCGAGACGAGGACTTGGGGAATGGTGGAGGCCCATGGCGGGTGGATAGGCCAAGCTTCTCTGCCCTGGATCCTGGGCAAAGGTGATGAATAAAATCAATAAAAGCTAACATTTATAGGTCTTTTATAAAAGTGATAAAAATGTCACATACCTGATCTCACATAGGCCTCCCAACAAGCCTGTAAGGAACAATTATTGTTCTGTTTTATAGACAAAAACCCGGTAGCCTAAAGGAGATAAACAAGTTATCTGATTTTATGCTTTTAAAACCTTGCAGTGCCCAGATTCAAACTAGGTCTGTTTATGCCAAAATGTAGTCTCTTAACCCATAGTTATGGAAGACCTGGGGACTAATTTAAACAGAATCTGAAATCTTGTGGCTCCAGAAGCATAATAACGTTTCTTTCCCCCTTTTATTGGAAACAGGATTACCAGCTGTAAAAGGTCTATTGTTCTAACACAGAGCCGCCTAAACCACTCTATTCCTCCCAGAAAGTTAAGCTTCACATTTGCACATAAAGAAGATATCACACTAAAAAAATAAAGTCAAAGGGAAAACCCTTAAATCCTCTGATTAAGAAACGCTGTGTTTAGAAATCATGCCTGCTTGCCCTTTTATATTTAAACGACTGTCTCTTTCAGAGGAGGAAGGGACTCACCCTTTGATTTCCAAATAATGCCAAGAAAAGTCGTGATTGCCTGCCTGCATGAGCTCACAATTTCTATCCTAGGAAAGGGAGTAAACAGAATAAAAACACTCACACATTTACCAAACAGTTGCTAGGTATTTTAATAAGGGTTTCACTCTTGATATATTCCCAGTGCTAAGTGAGCTACACCAGAACGAGGGATTGGAATTTCTTGGACTATTTTTTTATTTTGTATTTTTAGTAGAGATGGGGTTTCACCATATTGGTCTTGAACTCTCAACCTCAGGTGATCTGCCCGCCTTGGCCTCCCAAAGTGCTGGGATTACAGGTGTGAGCCACCACATCTGGCCAGAGATGAGGCTTTGCCGTGTTGTCCAGGCTGGTCTTGAACTCCTGGACTCAAGCAATCCACTTGCCTGGGCATCCTAAAGGGCTGGAACTTCAGGTGTCTTGGACTATTGAAGACTACTCCTGTCCATGGACAGCCAAATGTGGGGCTGCTCATTAGTGCTCTGCCTTTTCTCTGGTTGAGAATAAGGAAAGATTGCAGCCTCTCTCGGTGTTCTACAATTAAAGGATCATTATAATTAAAATAAAAAAAAAACTAACTCCCCAAATTGGGAAGCATCTGTAACTATGGCAGATCCTAAAACAACTATACTTAGTACACTGAAAGTAGTATTTGCATTTGAAGTAGTTAGCAGGTGATGTGCTCTATGAGCATGGATCCCTTGGCCAATTTCTTCCAAGTGTCTAGGAGCTGGTACTAGAAAGGACAAGGAAAATGAAATGAGAAAATATGCAAAACCCAGAATCAGAAAAAATGAGTTTGAACCCTGTCTTCAGCATTTGCCAAAGGAACGTCTCTGGGACAGTGACTTGGTTGATACTTGTTGAGGGAGCATCAACTGCGGGCATCGTTACCGGGCATCTCAGGGTGCTCGAGGAGTCGGCCAATTTTTGGTTCCAGTGTTAGTGTGTCCAACTCCTGCCTTTAATATTCAGAAATGTTGCTTTGGCCTTTCCTGCCTCCATATTGTAATAGGAGATGTGAGCAGTGATGAATAGCTGACTTATAGGGCTCCTGGCTTGTGCACCAGAGGTGTTTTGCATGTTCTTAGAGGATCTTAAGATCCTGTAGCTTTTTATAGGCTGCCCTGCTGAATGATGCCTAGACTTGCCAGCATGGCTTCCTTCCTGCATATTGTTCACTTGGAATATTTCTCTCATTGTGGAAATTCTTTTTTTTTTTTTTTGAGATGGAGTCTTTGTCCAGTCTGGAGTGCAATAGCACAACCCTGGCTCACTGCAACCTCTGTCTCCTGAGTTCAAGTGATTCTCTTGGTTCAGCCTCCTGAGTAGCTGGTAATACAGGTGCCCACCACCATGCCAGGCTAATTTTTGTAATTTTAGTACAGTTGGAGTTTCACAACGTTGGTCGGGCTGGTCTTGAACTTCTGACCTTATGATCCACCCACCTCAGCCTCCCAAAATATTGAAATTACAGGCATGAGCCACCGTACCCAGGCTGGATATTCTTTTTTTTTTTAACATGTTATTTTATTTTTGTAGAGACAGGATCTTGCTATATTGTACAGGCTGGTCTTGATCTCCTGGCCTCAAAGGCTCCTCCCACCCCGGCCTCCCAAAGTCATGAGATTACAGGCATAAGCCAGTGCACCCAGCAGTGAACATTCTAACTTAGAAACCACCTAAAAAATTAAAGAGAGGCCGAGCACGGTGGCTTCTTTCTGTAGTCCCAGTACTTTGGGAGGTTGAGGCAGATCAACTGAGTTCAGGAATTTGAGACCAGCCTGGCTAAAATGGTGAAGCCCTGTCTCTGCCAAAAATTTAAAAATTAGCTGGATTTGGTGGCACCTGCCGGTAATCCCAGCTACTCGGGACACTGAGGCAGAGGAATTGCTTGAACCCGGGAAGCAGAGGTCGCAGTGAGCCAAGATTGTGCCACTGCAGTCCAGCCTGGATGACAGGTGACAGAGTGAGATTCTGTCTCAAAAATTAAAAAAAAGAAAGAAAATTAAAGAGAAAATCACAGGTCCTGTTAGTCCTGTTAGTCTGTTGCTCTCAAATATGGGACCAGGTTTTCAGCCATGAAAGAAGGCAAAGGGATTCAAACAAAGTCAAAACACTTCAGAAAACATTGTCAAAAGGCATGTCACCTATCCTGATAAGACTGATAGGAGTATATTTAATTGTTGGCTTGTTTTGTTTGTTTGTTTATAGAAAGAGACTCTTAGAAATAGCCTGTCTCTGGACTGTGTAAATTGCATTCAAGCCTGTCTCTGTCAGGAGAAGCAGGTATTTATTTGCTTGATTCTTCCCTATAAGGCTCACACCAAGAGGTTGGGGACTTCCTACCTAGGTCAATCATTCCGCTTTCTTGAAACAGATATGCTCAAATCCTTTAAAAATTATTCCATCTCCTGCTGTACTGAGTGTGGAAACAAAGGAGAAGTCAAAGGAAGAGGAGGAGGAGAGGAAGAAATGGAAGAGGGAGAAATTTCCGCAGTGTGTTTAATTCTTGTTTCCATTTGTATCCTATGGGGCCACTGGAAAAAAAAAAAAAAAAACCCGTTCATTCTATCTTTGACACAATTCTCTTTCAAATAGAGGAAGATATCAATCATGCCTCATTTGTTAGCCTTTGTTTTTCCCCCACTCTAAAAACCTTTGACTCCTTCAATCATGGGAAAAAAAAAAAAAAAGTAGCTTGATACTGTAGAAATGGCTTGGGTTTTGTTCATTTGTTTATTTTGTTAGAAGATCAAATTCAGAACTCAGCCTTGTCACTTACAAACTATGATTCCTCGGGCAAGTTGAACATTTTTCAATTTATCTCTAAAACTGGGATAAACTTCAGTGTTGTGAACATGAAGACCTAGATGTTATAAAATGCCTAGAATTATGCTGCATCAATAATTGGTAGCTAAATTAGGCAGGGTAGACTAGCTGCTGTTACAAAACCATCCCAAAACGTCAGTGACTTAGCATAAAAAAAGTTTAATGCCCGTTCACACCACAGCGGAACTGTGCTTCTGATTAGCCGACAGTGCTTCTGATTGGATGGCTCTCCTCCAGCTGGTGACTCAGGCACCCAGACCTCTTCTACCTTTTTGTTACACTGTCTTCTAGGTCATTAGAGTTCTCTCCATTTGGCTTTCAAATGGAGAAATAAAATGGAGGTACCGATAGAGGGGTTATAGACCCGTCATTGGAGTAAATAACATCAATCACTTCTGCCCACATCTTATTGGCCAGAACTCAGTCGCCTGATGCCATCTAACTGCAAGTAGACTAGGAAATGTACTCCAGCTGTGTGCCCAGGAGGAAACAAGAAATTATGGGGGCACAATAGCCACATCCTGCCACCCTGGCTCCTTCTTGATTTTATACTGTAGTATTGAGCTTCCTTATCAGAGGTAACTCCTGACAATGAGTTCCAGTTGATCTCTCACCAGCCAAAGATACAGTCAACTCCCTTATCATCTACAAAGTCAGGATGCTTATATGTGTATTTACAGTGTTGTGTATGGTGGTAGCAAATGCCCCTGTCCTCATGGAGTTTACAATCTCCTTAGGAAATAATATGGTTTGTCTGTGTCCCCACCCAAATCTCACTGTGAATTGTAATAATCCCCAAGTGTCAAGGGTGGGACCAGGTAGAGATAATTCAGTCATAGGAGTGGATTCCCCCGTACATCCCAAAGTGTTGAAATTACAGGCGTGAGCCACCGTACCCAGCCTGGGCATTCTTGTTTCTACCATTTTATTTCATTTTTGTAAAGAAACAGAGGCTTAATGTACTTACCAATCCATGTGGCTGAGGAGGCCTCACAATTGTGGCAGAAAGTGAAAGTCTTGTCCTACATGGTGGCAGGCAAAAGAGGGAATAAAAGGCAAGTGAAAGGGATTTCCCCTTATAAAACCATCATATCTCATGAGACGTGTTCACTACCACGAAAACAATATGGGGGATACTGGCCCCATGATTCAGTTATCTCCCACTGGGTCCCTTCCACAACATGTGGGAATTACGGAAGCTACAATTCAAGAGGAGATTTGGGCAGGGGCATAACCAACCCCTATCAGCTGTCTTCCTGACTTGCAGATGGTGGCTTCTACTCATAGTGTTCTCACATGGTCTTTCCTTAGTGTGTGCATAGAGAGAAACAGGTTGAGATTTGCCTTTTCCTTTCTCTTCTTATAATGCCACTAATCATACTGGATTGGGGCCCCACCCTTATAATCTCATTTAACCTTGCCTCCTAAACACCCTATCTCCATATATACTGGGGGCTAGGGCTTCCAAATATGAATCCAAACAGAATGTAGTCCATAACATTGCCCTTCTTTCTTTTCTTCAAACCCAGTAGCTCTTTCTGGTCAAAATGCTTTTGCATCCAAAATTCCTGAAATGTTCTTTCCCTCCTAGCTCCAGATCCTCCAAATCCCAGCTACAATGTCACCTGCTCATAGAGGCCTTCCTTGGCCATGCAGTCTACTGAGACCTCCTCTGTCATTGGCAATGTGAAGCAAAGCAGAAGTTATCTGCATCTCCTTTAACCAAGGCAGTTCTCTTTTGCCTGCTTTATATACTGATATGCTATTTAAAATTTTCTACAGGAAAAAAAAGGTTCTGTGGTTGGGGAGGGGGATGAAGATGGAAAATATCTGTTTAGATCAACGATTCTTAAGTTATCATCAGAATAACCTAGATAGCCTTTTAAAAATATCAATTCTCAGTCCACACCCAAACCTCTGAAATTAGAATCTCTAGAGCACCGCCCAGGGAATGTTTATTTTTCAAACCTCCTCCAGGCAAAAGTGATGCCACTCTGAGTTTGGGAGTCACTCTGTATCTCTGAAGTCCTTTCTCAGCCAGAGATTCTAGGATTCAGAATTTCCCTGAGATCAAAGACCAACAGACACTTTGAATGAGCCCACCTGTTCGAGAAAGGCTACCTCCACTCTGCTGATCTGGAAAATGAGCTTATTGTTGGGGGCTGCTCCTCGCTCTCTGGGATTTCTGTGTTCTTGAAGCTCTTTAATAGTTAAGGTGCTTTCAGCTGCAGACATTGGAAGTTCAGCAGCAACTAACTGAGACAACACAGCAGTATGTTATCTCACATCACAGGAAGTCCAGAGGTAGAACAGGCCATGAATCAGCGCTCAGCAGAGTCATCGGAGACCCAGGATCTGTTCATATCTTCACTTCACCATTCTCAGCAGTTACTTCACCTCCCAGCGGGAGGTATGTAAGATGGCTGGAAACGTCCAGGCACCACTTCCAGACAGGGGAAAGAACAGCGTTTTCTTCTTATGGTTCTGCCTTAGGAGAGAGGAAGATATACCAAAAGGACCTCCAGCATACTTCCCAGGCATCAGTCAGCTAGAATTCAACCGCCTGGTTGTCTCTAAGCCAACCATTCATAAAGGGACAGGGAGGAGGCCCTTAGAACACGGGCCCATCAGAGCTGGGAGCGAGTCGGCTTCTTGGGTCGCACGTGCTGCAAGGCAGGGAAGGGTGGAGACTGGAACAAGATTTGGGTCCTGTTAAGAAATGGGGATGGGGTGAATGCTGTCCACCCCAAGCTCTGTCCTGAGAGAGAGTGCACAGTAACAACTATTACTGCCATCACCCAAGGGAAGAAGGGTGTGAGGAGATAGTTATACTTAAAACAAAATAAAAGCTTGCAATAATTTCTCAGGCTCCAGATGCTCTTTATTACATAATGGTGATCATAAAAGGCCTTAATGGGTACGATTCTCCCGGAATTTCTACTCCCTCTCAGAAGCAGGGCTGGGGAGGTCTTTGCATGCCAATGAGCAGGTAATTGGAGCCACAAAGAAAGAAGATGGTTCAGTGACTTCCTGGCTCAGCTCTTGGAGGGGAGAAAAACCAAAGAATGTCCTAGAAATGCCCAGGTCCCTACTGGCTGAAAGTGTAGGTCCGCAGTGAGTGAGGAATCAAGCCTAACAGGATTTTAGGTGCCAGTGAGTTATTTCTTTACCTTCATCCAATCTTTCCATTTATTAATTCAGTTATTAATTCAACAACGTTCATGGAGTTCCACTTAACTGGTGATCGTTATAGGCTTTGGAGATACCAAGGTAATAAGTAAGACAGTATTGATCTTCTCTCTCTCTCTCTCTCTCTCTCTCTCTCTCTCTCTGTCTGTCTGTCTTGGGTAGGTCAGGTGCAGTGGCTCACGCCTTTAAACCTAGCACTTTGGGAGGCCGAGTGAGTCACTTGAGGTCAGGAGTTTCAGAACAAGCCTGGCCAACATGATGAAACCCTGTCTCTGCTAAAAAAAAAAAAAAAAATACAAAATATATTAGCCGGGCATTAGTGGCAGACACTTGTCATCGCAGCTACTTGGTAGGCTTAGGCAGGAGAATTGCTTGAACTCGAGAGTCAGAGGTTGCACTGAGCCCAGATCACACCACTGCACTCTAGCCTGGGCAACAAGAGGGAAACTCTGCCTCAAAAAAAAAAAAAAAAAAAAAAAAAAAAAAAAAAAAAAAAGAGTCTTGGTCAAATATGAATTGTCCGGAGTTAGAGTCAGATTCAAATCCTGGCTCTGACACTGTCTAGCTGGATTTTATTGATTTATCTCTTTCTCCCTCCTTTCCTCCCACCCTCTCTTTTCACACCTGAAAATGAATATATATATAGCCAACCCCAGTGGGTTGCTATCAGGATTAGTTGAGGTAGTGTTAGCACAGCATACAGCTGAGTATTCCCTGGCAAAAAGTAGGTGCTCAATACATGCTTACTGTTGTTATGGTAAGAATTATTATTATTAAGCTGTGCCCCCATCCCACATGGAGCTCAGAATCTAAACCTAATGTTACAGGAAAATGCCCGTGATGAGAACATTTGAAATTAATCAATAGTACTCTCTTTTTGGGGGGCGGGCTCTCCAGGATTTAAAATTTAAGGAAAAGCAGCCGTTTATGAAGCAACTGCCAGTCTGTGTGACAGGGGATTAGGCGTGGTGTTTTGTTTAACTCTCATAACAACAGAGCGCTGTAGAATTTTAGTAGTATTCTCATTTTACTGATGAGGAAACTGAGACAAAAGTGGTTAAACTTGTAGCCTGAGGCTTTACTTTTTTTTAATTGCATTTTAGGTTTTGGGGTACATGTGAAGAACTTGCAAAATTGTTGCATAGGTACACACGTGGCAATGTGATTTGCTGCCTTCCTCCCCTTCACCTGTATCTGGCATTTCTCCCCATGCTCTCTCTCCCCAACTCCCCACCCCCTGCTGTCCCTCCCCTGTTTCCCCCCAACTGACCCCAGTGTGTGATGCTCCCCTCCCTGTGTCCATGTGTTCTCATTGTTCAACACCCACCTATGAGTGAGAACATGCGGTGTTTGATTTTCTGCTCTTGTGTCAGTTTGCTGAGAATGATGGTTTCTGGGTTCATCCGTGTCCCTACAAAGGACACGAACTCATTGTTTTTGATGGCTGCATAATATTCCATGGTGTACTAAGGGGTGGAAAGATTCACCACTGATGGTTTAATTGCTTCAAAAAGTTGTGTTTTCTCCGCTCCTACTTTGCATTTTTAAAGTAATCTTTTATATTTAAGAGGTAAAGTCCCCCTTCCCTTCCAAATATATCTCTGTATTATTTGAAATATGCAGAACATTCACTTTCTTTTTTTTCTGTGAACCAAAAAAAGGTATGAAATCATCATTATGTTGAATACTAATATTCTAGAAATTCCTTGCCAATTATATGTTCACAGTAATTTTTTTATGGCGGGTTCTCCCCCGATAAAAGGGAAGGTCAAAAAATTTTGAGCATTTTCTTAAAGGAAGCATTTCTATCTTTGGAAGAATAGCAATCTTTTACCACATCTGTATTCCAGAGAATACTTTTGGACTATTAGCACCTGAGGAAGGTACATTAAATCTCTAAAGGATTAAACTTCCCAGCTTCCTCTAGTGATTATTCTATTGCAAATTTCCAAGTTCAATAGGTCCCTAGTGACATTCACTGTTAACGGAATATCTGCCAGAAGTAGGGTGGATGAATACAACGGTTTTTCAAGACCACTTCCTTTTTTGTTTGTTTTTCTTTTGAGTCAGAGTCTCATTCTGTCACCCAGGCTGGAGTGCCGTGGTGTGATCTTGGCTCCCTGCAACCTCCACCTCCTAGGTTCAAGTGATTCTCCTGCCTAAGCCTCCTGACTACCTGGGATTAGAGGTGCCTGCCACCATGCCCAGCTAAGTTTTCTATTGTTAGTAGAGATGGTGTTTCACCATATTGGTCAGGCTGGTTTTGAACTCCTGACCTCAGATGCTCTCCCACCTCGGCCTCCCAAAGTGCTGGGATTACAGGAGTGCACGAGCCCCTGCGCCCAGCCGAGCGCTTCTTTTTCTACTTCTTGTAGAACCTGTGGAATATGTGACATAACATTTGAGTCCCACCATTACACTATCCAAAGTACAAATGGATTTTAAAAGGTACTTTGGGTTTGAAACAGAGGTGACTTATCTCAGCTGACCACAGGAGACCTCAAAATAGGAAGAACTCCCCCTTAACTCCAGACTCATATTATTAACAGCTTATTGTATGTCACCAACAGGATATTCCCAGATAATTCAAATTCAGCAAGCCCTAGTTGATTTCCCCATCTCCCCACATACATCTAATGAGCCTCCTGCATAGCCTCCTCCATCAACAGTCAGTACTGCCCACCCTGTCCCCCACAACAGAAGCCCAGGACGTATGCTAGTCTTCTCCCCTCTTTTACCATCCCAAATCTGAGTCTGATCAATTTCATCTTCCTAACTGTTGAGACCCAGAGTGTTGTATCCTGCAACATGTGGGTCCAGTGGTGTTTCTTTACCGTGGACATGGAAAGTTCTAGGAGGCAAAAATAAAAAGCTTAATAATAAATGGAGCAGCTGAAACAGATATTTCAAACACCAAACAGCTGAGAACATGTTTGCAGGTTTTACCTGCTGGGCACTAGTTAACAATGAAGGAGATGAACTCCAGTGTTCCATTGTTTCACGGGGGATGTAAGCCCCAGCTCAGGTGACACAGCAGGTACGATGAATACTGTGGTTGTCAGCCTCTTCTCTAGGCATGGACAATGGTGTAACTTGAGCTTGGGCTGTCTCCTTGTGCTCCCACAGCCAATGGGCTTGTCCTGATCAGAGCCCTTAATAGAGAGGATTTTAGGTATCCATTTACTTTTCTGTCTCCTCATCTAAACTTGAGCAACTGGAACCCAACAGCTGTGTCTAACATATCTCTCATTAGTAAGTCCTGGTACAGTTGGCAACACTGAGTTGTTTAGTGGGTGGATTACTTTCTTGTGGCTGCTGTAAGAAGTGACCACACTGGGAGCTTCAAGACAACAGAAATGTATTTTCCCATGATTCTGGACCCCAGTTATCTGAAATCAAGATGTTATCAAGGCCCTGCTTCCTCCAAGTGCTATTGGGAAGAACGCTTCCTTGCTTCTTCCTGCTCCTGGTGACTCCTGGCATTCCTTGGCTTGTAGCTGTGTGTGTGTGTCTCTGTAATCTCTCCTCTTCTTAAAAGGACGCCAGCCATTAAAGTTATTGGATTAAGGGTCCACCCTAAATCCAGTGCAGTATCATCTTGAGATCTTTAAGAACCTATTTCCAAATAAGGTTACATTCTGAGGTTCCAGGTGGACATGAATTTTGAGGAGCACCCTTCAACCCACATACAGCAAATATGCAATAAATAGTAACTGCCATGATTCCCCTCATCTAGACAGATTCCTTCAGTATATATGCTCATCGAACCATGATCCTTTCTTTGAATTCACAAGCTTCACGAGAGTAGGGGCAATTGTAAATCTTGCTCAACTCATTATTTTATCTGTAGTACTCACTACAGTGCTTCTCACATAGTGGGACACAATAAATAACTCTTGAATGCATAAATGGCTGAATTAATAAATAAACAAATGAAAAATCACCTACATAAATATGCTGCAGTTCTGATCCTGAGCTAGGAGGTTCCATCCAAGGCCTCAGAAGCTCTGGCTGCAGAGCCAGCCTTCACACAAGGTTCAGCTGGCTCTCTCTGGAACTGGTTGAGTTTGTTTAATCATATTATACAGTGTGCATGTTTTACATGATCAATATATGTCACCCTAAGTGAACATGTCACCCAGCCTAATGGCTTCTGCAGGAAGAGTTTATTGGGGTTGGCATTCTCCTTTGTAGATGCTTGCTTCAGCGAGGGCAGCAACAATGGGCCCAGGACCCTCGGTGCCCCATGCCTCCCTTGTGCTGTTTTTTGCTAAATGAAATATGACAGGAGAGTAGCTTCCAGTAATTGCAATAATTGACTGTAGAGCCCATGATTATGTCATTAGCTCCTCTCCAGTTAACGTGTTATGATTGTGGCCATATTTCTCTGCTTTGGAGACCATCAAAATTGCATGAAGGGATGACCAGGATGGTGGGGAGCTGCCTTCCCCACTCCTCCCCATTAGACGGTAAGTTTTATCATACTAGGGAAATGCATACAAAGGAAGGGCTATAGTAAGAAGACCTGGGTCCTAGTTCCAGCTTGACCACTTATTACCATGTGGTCACTGATAAAAGTTTTTAACTCAGATCTCTGATGGTCAACTCCCAAGGCTGGGGGTTGGGGAGAAGAGAATAGTCCATTCCCTCCCCCCCACCACATATGGTGATTGAGAACACCCAGGTATGCAATTCTGCACATTACTAACATAATAGAATTCATATTATTAAAATGCCTGCGTTCCACCTGTTCCTAGAGAAGGAAAGATAGCCCAGTGTTTACAGTGAGCCTACCTGGACATTACTCAGCTGTTAGTTTCTTGAATAATTATAAGAAACAGAGATGGCTGGGTGTGGTGGCTCACACCTGTAATCCAGGCACTTTGAGAGGTCGAGGCAGGCGGATCACGAGGTCAAGAGATCGAGACCATCCTGGTCAACTTGGTGAAACCCCGTCTCTACTAAAAAAAAAAAAATACAAAAATTAGCTGGGCGCGGTGGTGTGCATCTGTAGTCCCAGCTACTCAGGAGGCTGAGGCAGGAGAGTTTCTTGAACCCGAGAGGCAGAGGCTGCAGTGAGCCAAGATTGTGCCGCTACACTCCAGCCTGGGGCCTGGTTACAGAGCAAGACTCTGTCTCAAAAAATAAAATAAACAGAGAGAAGAGAGTATGGCCAGCAGTTGATAAACTGGACTTCAGAATGTCTTTTATTCAGAGCGGAAGCCTAAGCTAGCAACCCTTTCCCTGACAAAGCATTCTTTCTTCTAAAAATGCAGAAAAGATTATTAGTGAAGGGAGCATGACAGAAATCGAACAACCAGAGATGGCAGATATGCATTCATCACTCATTGCTCTATATCCTCTTCCTGGGGCTCTGGCAAGTATTACAGAAAATAATCGTTCTTTTTCCCATGGAGCTTTGAAGTGAGTGGTACAATGAAGAGTGTTTACCAATCCACTTTTGGTGAGGCTGAGGTGAGCTCTGGTTCTTAGCTGGCGGATACCCATGGTGTAAATTTTCTCATCATGGCTGGCATCAAGCTACCATTGTGGCATCGCCAAATGCAGAGTTGGTAAGTGACATGATCAGTCGGCTCTCCTGAGCCTGTGTGAACTGACTTCCCCACACCATTGAAATATTTTTCAATACAAAGTTCCAGAGATCCATATCCAACCATTTAGAATTGCCACAGAAAAGTGAAAAGATTTTGCTATCTCTTTTAACCCTCTAATTTTACAGATAAACAGAGTTCCAGAGAAGAGAAAGAAAGTGTGCAAAAATCAACACAGCAAGTCAGGGAGCTAAAACTCCAGTTTCCAGCATGTAGGCTCTTTCCTCTGTGTGACACCTTCCCAGAGGCTGCATGGGAAGGTGGGATGATTCTACAACCACCTGACCAACAGTGGCTCAGAGAAGGATTTAGTATCCTTGCCAGATATCTTAACATCTCTTTATTTATTTAAGCCTAGCAACTCCATGACATAGGTACTATTATTACACCTATTTGACAGACAAGAAAATAAAGGCTTAGGGAAGTCACATAGCTTTCCTGAGGTTGGAGGGTAGGTTCTGGAGCTATAAAAACCATACTTCAATCATACTTACCTTAGGTAGCTTCTGATGACTCCATTAGTTTCCTCCACCTGGTATCTGTGGTCTTTCACAATTCCCTCCCTTTGAGGGTAAACTAGATCAAGAGACCTGCTTCTAATAGGCAGAATACAGAAAGGCAATGAGATGTCATTTCTCTGATTAGGTTACAAGAGACTGTGACTTTCATCTTGCTGGAATAGTCATTCCTCAGCATCCACAAGGGATTGGTTTTAGGACCTCCATGGACACCAAAACCCACAGATGCTCTCATATAAAATGGCCTGGTATATGCATATAACTTATGCACATTCTCTTGCACATTTTAATCATCTCTGGAGTGCTTATGTATAATACCAAATACAAGGTAAATGCTATGTAAATAGTTGTTATACTGTATTGTTTTTATTTGTATTATGTTTTATTGTTGTATTACTTCTTTTTTTTTTTTTTTTTAGTATTCTTGATTCAGAGTTGATTGAATCTGTAGATGCAGTGCCCACAGCTACATAGGGCCACTTTCATTCTCTCTTTTGTCTTCTCTGTTGCTTACTTTGATGAAGCAAACCACCGTGTTGTAAGATACTCTATGTAGTGGCCAACATGCTAAGGAACTGAGAAAGACATCCGGCCAATAGCTCTTGGGGAATTGAGAGCTTAGTCTAGTCCAATAGCCTGTTAGGTTTTTAGGTGCCAACAACCACATAGGAGAGCTTGGATTTTTTACCCAGACAAACCTTCAGATGAGGTGGCAACCTCAGCAAATGTCTGGATTTCAGCCTTTCAAGAAAACCCTCAAGACAAGGCTATCATCTAATTTATGCCAGGATTCCTGATCCACCAAAACTGAAATAATCAATGCTGTTATTTAAGCTGATATATATTAAAGTACTTTGTTAGTAATAGATAATTAATATAGTGCTAGTCTGCCTAGAATTAACCATTCAAATAGGATAAGTTGGGTAACCAGGTTATTTAGGTACACTAAAATTCAGTCTTTTCTTTTTTAAAATTGGGGGTAGGAGGTTTTACAACAGAACCTGCTATACAGGTAAAGGGTTGTTGGGAAATAGAATGAGGTAATAAGAAGAAAATGCTTAGCACACAAATCAAAAGCATCCAAAATGTGGCTGGAAACCAATTTCTGGCCTCAAATCCTTGAAGTACTGTATAAACACAATGGGCAACAAGAGGTAAGGGAGATAAGAGGTGAGAGGAACCAGGAGGGATTTTTTATTTTCATGAGCAGGACAGAAATGAGTGAGTGGTGTTTGAACTTAAGGCAGAGGCCCAGAGAATATCCTACAGTTTGTTAAGACACTGGAGATGTTGGGATAGATAATGTCTACAATGCAGGCAAGGACAGCACCATTTATTCTCCATAAAACTCTCAGCAGGCTTTGTACTTTTCCTCAGAAAAATAAAACTAACTGGTAAATAGATGTCATTTTATGTACCACGTAACCGCAGATATAATTATCGACTTCACTCATCCACACATCACAGAGGAATGAAACTTGTTAGGCACAACCTTCTCAGCCCACCAAGCTTGTGTGTGAACTCACTGCGTCTCTTCTGATGCCACTGGCTGACAGTTTAGTAGATTTTACACATCTAAAAGTCTTGAGAGCCCTTGGTCAGCATATCTCAGCTGAAATAATAGTCACAAAAAAACTTCTTTTACAAAACAGAAATTATATTTTTTCTGGTTAGAAAGGGATGGGAGACTACCTTTTAGTTCCCAGATTATAATATCTTGGTGGCTAAAAAAGCAGACTTGAGAGTAACCTGTCTGGGTTTAAACATAGCCACATAATTTTGCCATCACTGTGTCCCTCAAAAAGTAACTTCACCTCTCTGAACCTCAGTTTTCTCTTCTGAAAAAAAGGTGATAACACTCCCTAACTTCACTGTGGTTTTAATAATAAAATGAGTTTGGGTATATAAAAGTTTAGTGCAGTAGTTGGTATATGAGAGGAAGGCCAATGAATAAGCATTCTGCATCATTTTGTTTGTTTTATTATAACCATGAAAACAAAATGCAACACATTAAAAAAAATTCTCAAGGTCAGTGTGTTTGCAGTCGATTTGCAGAATAATGTTAACTGGCATTGAACAAAAAATTAGAAATGATAGAAGAAAAGAAGACATGAAAGAGGAAGGAATTTGTTTCTATTTTATTTTACTTATTCTTATTTACTATGGTTTTATAGTCCAATGAGTTTATGAAAACACGGACATTTAAAATAAAAAAAATTTAAGAAAGATTTTCTTTTCTTGTAGGATTTTTCAGAAACTTTGCAAATTTGCATGGGACTCCTCAAGAAAATAAAGTGTGTGATGTTTTTATAATTTATTTCAACACAGAAACTCTTTTTTTCTCCCTAAAATTCATATTAATATATTACAGAAATCTGTTTTAGAGGGCATACTTTAGAAACCATTGCTGTGAAATTATCACAGCCCAATCAGACATTCTCAGCTAAAAATTTCTGGTCATTTGTAGCTATGTTCCACATAACCAGAGCAGTAAGTAGAATCTATTCTGTGATTTATTTTATTCTCTTTTCATACTTTCAGTCCTATAAAAACCATCTAAATATTTGGACCACCAGATAGCCTGTTTTTGTTAGCTGTTCCCTTGGCTGTGCTGCAGAAAGCCTGAATTTCCACTTTGATTTTTGCATTTACTGCGTTAAATCTCTCTGCCACCCTCTTCCCTCTTCCTTGGCAGGGCTCTCAGTGCTAAATGAGCCGTTTTCTTAGGATTCTGACTTGGGGATGGAAGGCATCCTCTTTCCTGGTCTCTGTCCTTGTGTAATACAATAAAATTTGAAACATCTGAGTCCCCAAAACTTTGGTCCTCCTAGACATTGATCCAGAGTGTGATTCTGGTTGAATACCTTCAGCAACAAGGTTCCAGATATGACAAGTTCTGCTTAGAGAGCAGGGACTAGTGGCCTGGGATGAAATGCATGCATTTCTTCATGAAGATGGAAATTACTCCTCTAGCTAAGTGTCTCTTCAGAATAAAGCTGGAGACTCCAAAGTGTCAGTCAGTTGCTTCAACAACAGCTGACAGCAGAAACCAGAATTGCCCCTTGTAGAATGGGTCCATGACTGAACCCAAGAAATGTTCCTGCCATAGCCTCAGATTCTTTTTTTTTTTTTACCTCCTGAAGCTTTCATCTCCCTATATTCTGATCTACCCCAAGTTGTTTTCCCATATCTCTTCTCAGCTGACTGTCAGGTAATCCCTAAAAGTGTTAAGCTGCTTGCTTTAGTGTAAACTGATTTAAAAGAAAAGATGCTAGCTAAACAGGCTAAACATTATCAGAGAATCATACATTTTAGATAGGGTACTTCAAGACTGATAAGCCCTAAACCTCCCATAAAGCCATACTTGTGGCACAGAAGAAAGAGAGGAAAGAGTGATAAGTTGAAATTCTGGTTCTGCCCATTTATTTCTTCTGTGTGCATTTATTTACTAAATATGTACTGAGAACAAGCTCTGTACCAGGCATTATGTTGGGTGCTTAGAGTAGTGAACAAAACATCCAGCCACCAATGCTGTCGTGGTAGGCTTTACTAAACTAAATTATTGTATGATTATAAAACTGTGATAAAGCTATGATGAAAAAGAGGATGCAGTGATAGGAAATATGTAGAATGTCTTAATGCAGACAGAATGGTCAAGGAAGTTCTCTTTGAGTTGGTGGCATTGAAGCTGAAACTTCAAGGATGAGAAAGGAAGAGCTATGAAGCTGTGCAGAAAGAGTGGGGAGGAGTGGTTTCGAGGTGAAGCAGCACATTTGCAAATGAAATAAGAAAAGAAAGAGATTGGCTTGTTTGAGGGAGTGAAAGCAAGCCAATATGGATGTAATAAACTTAGTGAAGGAGAGAGTGCCAGAAGACAAACTTCACGGCTCAGCTATCTTTGATAGAACAATGCTACATAACAAACAACTATACGTTCCAGTGGTTTTTGACAGTACATTTATTGTTTATGTATCTGGGGTCAGCTTGGGATCAGCTCTAAGTTCTGTTTCACAGATCTCTTATCCTCTGGCAGTGTAGTCCAGACACGGTCCTCAGACAATGGCAAAGGCACAAGGATGCACAAAAAGCAGGCAATGCCCCTGCAGGCTTAGGCTTGGAACCAGCATACCATTATTTTATTAGTAATGCACATCACAAGTCTGATCTCTGAGTCAGCACAGGCAGATATGGTATATTTACATGGCAAAGGGTCTGCACACTAGAAAGGGTGGAGAACTGAGGCCATTGTTGCACCTTCCACAATTAGAGAAACAGACAGATAGAAACCATTCCAATTAAGTATTTAAAGGCCAATGTATGTAGTTAGGTTTTATTATAAGTACTATGGAAAGCTATTAAAACTGGCTATCTAATGACCATGTGACCTTGGACAAATCCTCTGTGCTCTTGAATATTTGTGTCCTCATCTATAAAATGCATGTGTGTTGTGGATGAGGGAGGGGTTGAGTCTCAAGTAAGATGCTCAAAGTCTTTGAGCCTTGTAACATTTATGTGTACAAAGTGAACTAATCATATATATAATATTGTAGGATTATTGTGATAAGATTATGAATGTGAAAGTGCTGTGTAAAGTGTGAAATGCTCTGCATTCATCATTTCACATATTATTTAGAGAAATTCTGCAAAATGAGGTTAGCATTTTATAGATGAAGAAGCTGAAACTTGGGGTTGTTAAATAACATGTATATTGTCCACAGTGAGGAAAACAGGAGGAGCGAGGGTGAAACACTCATCCATCTGATTTCAAAACTCCAAGTCTTTAATTAACTATAAATTAAATAAGTTGCTTCCCTGTATGAAGAATTGGCCGCAGTAGTGCCTTTAACAAAGATTACTGGCTTTGTAGGAAGTGATGGGTGTGATTTAGACCTTTCCCAGATGGTGCTGAGCTCAGCAATAGTTTCTTATCCCAGGCAGGCCAGTGGCCAGGATCTAATTCACCAGGGGCCATCTCAGCTGATTGGTTCATCAATAACCCATTATCTCTGCCATTGTAAATATCTCGGAAAGAATGTGACTTTCAGGGAAGAATACCCAAGCACACCCAGGCTGCAGCCTGTCCATAGCACAGATGTCTAGGAAAGAAAATAAATATATGTCTTTTCTGGCTTTACGTGACAAAATGTTACAAAATCCCCCTGCAGTCTCTGACAAGGGGGTACTGGTTGGATCTGAAGATAGGATCTTTCTTTAAGGAATGTGTCATTATTTGCTACTCCAGGACTCTGGCAGGATAAAAATGATTGTCATAAAATAAAGCAATGGCTTCCATCCCTGGACCACAGAGCAGCAGAGGGCTGAATGCATAAGAAGCAACCAGTGATCTTGTCTGTAAATCTGATTCTCTGGATTTGTCCCTAGATATTCTCATTTAGGAGATCTGGAGTTAAGCCCAGAATGTGGGGTTTTATTTTCACCCAATGATTCTGATGTTCTGATGCAGAGCCAGGTTTGGAGACCACTAATAAAATCCAGTTTTCATTTAACAAATACAGCCAGATAATCTCTATTGTGAGTCAGACCCTCCTGTTGAGTGCTTAGACAGAGATGAATTAAACACAGCCTCTGACCTCAAGGATCTCACAGATCAGTTGGCAAGACAAATACATGGGCATGTAGTGAAAAGGAATCATCTGTGCCTACCTAGGTTTATTACACCAAGACACCCCAGCTGCACAAAAAGACAGCCCATTGGTGGCCTGTTTCCCCCACACATTCCCCAACTCACTCAGCTTTCATTTTCATTAAATACTTTCCTCTTCACTGCTTTGCCTTATCTTTCACATTTCTTCCACGTTTCTGACCATGGCTTCTCACTCCAATGGTAATTTGGAAATTCTCACTCTACATTCTCACTCTGGCTGACTGGGACGGACATTCTGTTCAGTCCCAATCAATACAGAAGAGTGTTCTACTACTTACTACTGTACTTCCCACTCCACTTCTGTGCAAGGAAGAAATCCCAAGATACCCTTGAGCCCGAAAACAGGTAGGAATAAATGCCACAGAAGCATACTAGAGGCGTTGGTGCATTCTCTCTTACCCAGATGTAGAGAAAGCCATTATCCCTCACTCAACACTAAAAGGATTATGGACATGAACACGATCACACTTGGTGATAATAGTCCATTTTGTTAACTACAAAGAGGCTTTGTTTTATCCAAGCTGTAGGATAATTTGGGAGATGAGGTAGACATTTTTCTTTGGAAGCAAGTGGATTTTTGTCTGGGCATTTACCATTCTCAAAAATAAGGCCCTTTACAATTTTTAGAAAGTACTGCCCTCTGCTTAGATGTCATGTAGGAGCTGGGCCCCGAGAAGAGGGGGATACAGGTGCTGTCTGGGTATCAAAGCAGGAAGCAAACTGGAGAGGTCACTGAAGCCTGGTTTTTTTTTTTTTTTTTTTTGAGACAGAGTCTTCCTCTGTCACCTAGGCTGGAGTGCAGTGGCATAATCTCAGCTCACTGCAACCTCCGCCTCCTGGGTTCAAGCTATTCTCCTGCCTCAGCCTCCCAAGTAGCTAGGATTACAGGCATGCGCCACCACGCCCAGCTAAGAAGTCATTTTTTTAACCCATGTTGGGTTTCCACCTGACGCCAAGCATCAAGTACAAGGGTGCTTACTGTAATGAGTTTGTAACAATACAAATTTGAAAGGAGGCTATGTAAAGCAGATTTATTAATATTTGCTATATAGAGAGAGTGAAATAAATGCATGCAACTGTTTAAAAACAATGAGATCTCAAAGGTTTACTAACTAAAAAAAAAAGATTGGCTAGGTGTCGTGGCTCACACCTGTAATCTCAGCCCTTTGGGAGGCTGAGGTGGGAGGATCATTTGAGGTCAGGAATTCAAGAACAGCCTGGGCAACATAATGAGAACCCCATCTCTACGAAAAAATTTAAAATGTTGCCAGATGTGGTGGTGTGTGTCTGTAGTCTCAGGCTGACGTTTGAGGATTACTTGATCCCAGGGGTTCAAGGTTGGAGAGAACTATGATTGTGCCATTGCACTCCAGCCTGTAAGCCAGAGCAAAATTCTGTCTCAAGAAAAAAGACAAATAATTTTTTTAAAAAGAAAAAATATTCAAAACATTATGTATAGTATGTTTCTACTTGTAGTAAGAAGATACACACACACACACAATCTATAGACAGTAATTTCTTTCTTAAGAGGAACTGAGAAGGGGCTGAAGGTAATCTTTACTTTTAAAAACTTTTATATGTATCACTAACTTGTTAAAAAATATAATGGTAACGGGCATTACTTAAGTGGAAAGGTTATGGGATTTTGTTTTTAACTTTTTAATTATATGTAATATGTCTCTGTGTATTTTAATAATGGATATATTATTATGTATATATACCAAAGAAAATATCACGTATATATAATACTGCATTACATACTAAACTATATGGAACTTACCAGTTTATCTTATTCATTTGAAAGATTATTATTAGTATAATTCACTTTTTATAATTACCCATATTGAAATTATCAGTTTATGCATTTATTAATTGATAAGATTATTATTCATTGATCATTCATTGATAACTGGAGCATGTAATACGGTTCTGGAACTTAGCAGGTTACCCAGCAAAAGTCTATTATTGCTGAGTCAAAGAGACAGCAGCTCCATTATTTTTTAACAGATCAACTCTCAATGTCACTTTTACGGAGCAAGATTCTTATTTCTTTACATGCTTTTTCTACCATTGCAAGCAGGCAAGACTTTTATTCAAGGATTCATTCATCCATCCAACAGACATTTATCATGCTATTCAGGTTCAACAAGAAAAGAACAATAAAGACAGCACAATGAAGTCTCCTGTTTTGCTCCTACACTTGAGCTTCTGGGTTTATGTTCTTTTGGAGAGAAAAAAATACATTGTGGAAGAAGATTTTGTGTCACCGTAAAAGTCATCCCACACCCAGAGGTGACCCTACACTGGCCCAAACCATCTGAAACATCAACTCATGCCACTCACATGGAGACAGCAAGGAGGGCTTCTCAGATGAAAGCTGAGTATTTTCATGTTATTCATGGGGGAAATGCCATTGACCACATACACCTCTCCCTTCTACTCAGAAGACATAATAAAATGACAGTAAAGATTGACAAGGTATTAACAAAAAGGACAGAGAATATGAGCTAGAAGATCATAGAAGATGAGAAATAAAAATGAAGTTACAACATAAACGTTTGAAGATGGGATATGTGAACAGATAATTCCTCCTAAAAAAAATCCCTGAGAGTTTCCTACTGGCAAGAATTTTCTACCTAGCCTACCTAATCATCTTCCTTAACCTGAGAGCAGTGATGATCGAGGCTGAAAGGAGATAGCTTTTATAGATCATGATTAGACCATCTGTTTACCCCATACATCTTCATGGTCACTACTAGAGCTTTAAGGTTCATTTACTGAAGAAATTTTACACAGAACCTCTAGATGCAGGGACGTAGGGCACAGGTGAGAGCAGAGTTTCTCTGCCTCCAGAACACCAGCCATCAGGTACTCACTTTCCAAAGCAGAAAAATAGAAGCTTTATTTTTGGAGAATCCTAGGGAAGCAAATTCCTGATCTCTGTTATTGACATTTTGGGTCCTTTCGTAAAAAGTATGCAACACTGAATGGTTAAAGTGAAACATACCAGATAACCACAATCCTCTCCCCACCACTAATGCAGAGGTTTTGGTTTTTGTTTGTTGTTACTTTTGTTGTTGTTGTTTTGAGATGAAATCTCATTCTGTTGCCAGGCTGGAGTGCAGGGGCACCATGTCAGCTCACTACAACCTCTGTCTCGTGGATTCAGGCAATTCTCTTGCCTCAGCTTCCTACGTAGCTGGGATTACAGGCACCAACCACCATGCCCTGCTAATTTTTATATTCCTAGTTGTGACAGAGTTTCACCGTGTTGGCCAGGCTGGTTTCAAACTCCTAACCTCAGGTGATCCACCTGCCTTGGCCTCCCAAAGTGCTGGGATTGCAGGCATGAGCCACTGTGCCTGGCCCATGCAGAGGTTTTTTAATGCATTCCTAAATATATGAACTTTCGTTCAAGGACCAGTAGACATTAGAAAAAAAAAGCCTTTGGAATGAAAGAATGAGGACCTAATAAAAGGACCCAGAGAGAAAAAAGAACAAATAATCCAGAGAGAAAAAGAAATTTACAAGTAAGTTACCTCCAAAAGATAAGAACAAGATATTACATCTGTAAAGCAAGAAAAAAATAGGTGAGTGTAGGGAGCAGAATCAAACAACACAAAGTGAAAATGTTTTAAATACAATAGAAAAATTTTTAGAAGTCAAGAGTGTTTTACGGAACAAATTCAAATAAATTTCCAGAATATAAAATAAAAGTACAGAAAATAGAAAATTTGAGTTAAGTATATGTTTATAAATTCAGAAGGAAGTCTAATATTCAAATAATAGATGTTTCAGAAATAATTAAAATTGGGAGGGGATTATCTAAAAACAACGAAACATGCTTTCTAGAACTGAAAGATGTGTGTTTTCATGTCAAGTGTGTCTATCTTCAGCTAAGGAAGGAAGGAATAAAGGAGAGATGGAAGAATAAGGGAGAGAGTGAGAGGAGAATTCCACACCCCACACCAAGATGCATTATTATGGAATTTCAGAACATTTAAGACACAGGATAGTCATTAAAAGATTTTAGGAAGCGGATAGAAGTGGAGAGAGAAGTAACATGTCACATACAAAGGAATAAGAATCAGAACGGCATTAGAAATCTCAATGGAAACATCACAGTCTAGAAGACAGTGGATCAATGTTATCAAAATTTTAAATTAAAAAAATGATTTTTAACTTAAATTTCTATACCCGGCCAAATTATCAATCAAGTGAAAGGGTAAAATAGAAAATTGTCTGATATGTAAGTACAAAAATACCCTCTGTTCATCCAGGAAACTCCCAGAAGATAAGCTTTAACACAGTAGAATATTAAATCAAGATAGAGACATATACAAGATCTGGTACACAAAAGACCCAACACAGAACTGAAGAAAAAAACAGATTACAGTGACTAGCTGTGCTCAGGCCTAGAGACCAAACAGAGGAAGAAAGGCGTTTATGGATTGTTTTTTTGTGTGTGTGTGTTTGGGTTTGAGCATTGGGTAGAATTGTTTATACTTCATATATCAGTTGCAGTATTAGACATTATGCTAATCACTGAAATTATATTATTTGAATTATATGGAATCTAATTATTGTATGTTTACTATTACAAAATTGTTATTTATGTTATCATTAAGTTATTGTTACCTCACGAGAGGAAAACATCTAAATGGGTTTCCACCCTATTTTCAAGATTGTGAATAAAAATATAAATTCTTATGTTAGCATAAATTTTACTTTGAAGACCAAGAGGAAGGTATTAGCTGGAACTGATCCACAATGAGACATGCAACTGCCTGATAACGGACATAAACCATGAAAGAAAAGAAAGAAAATAAACGAACTTCAGACGTGAATCCAAAAAAATGGAGCAGGAAAGATGATTCAGCTTTGGGAATTGATGCATGACTGTGCTACTTCCCACAAGGGCAGATCTACATGTCCCTGGGAGAGTCACAGCAGGGATTCATTTATACTGTGAAAGCTAACAATGCTCCCCTAATGTCAGAATTCCCAGTCCGCAAAGAGCTGGACTGTCATGGGAGGACCCATACACAGAAATTTGAGGCTATGGTTTGACAGGGACAGAAGTGGAAGCATATAAAATCGTTGTCTGGAAGAGTGGTCCATCCCCCTCCATGAAGAACTAGAATCTTTCTGCTGAAAGAGTTTCATGGGAAAAATAGAAATTGACCAGGTGGGAGGAGCTGACATCGTATCTGTGGCCGATGGAAGTACAAATTTGAATGTATACGACCATAGAACAGGAGAGACAGGATAAAGAGATGAAAATTGGGCTGTAAACAGACTACAAGAATCTTGACTTTCACATTTCATAATAGTAACTGCTAAAGTTACTTCCGGTCATACTACAGGGCAGGTATTAGGCTAAGCACTTATTTTGTTTAATATTAATTCCTGAGTTATTTGCTTCAGACCACTTTATAGACTGAGAAACTGCCATGCAGAAACAACAAGTATGTATTCTATAAGAGGTAAGAAGGCCAGAGCAATTCCTAAATGCAAGATGGGTTATTTCAGTCAGAAATATTTGGAATTTAAAACTGGATTTTGGGGCTGGGTGCGGTAGCTCATGCCTATACTCCTAGCACTTTGGAGGCCGAAGCAGATGGATCACTTGAGGTCAGGAGTTCGAGACCAGCCTGGCCAACATGGTGAAACTTCATCTCTACTAAAAATATAAAAACTGTAATCCCACCTACTCAGGAGGCTGAAGGTGGAGAATTGCTTGAACTTGGGAGGCAGAGATTTCAATGAACCAAGATCACGCCACTGCACTTCAGCCTGGGTAATAGAGCGAGACTCAGTCTCAAAATAAAATAAAATAAAATAACTGGATTTTGGGAAGGACAGTTGTACCGCTGCCACCACTCTCAGGAGCAGAGTCTAGAATGCACAGTCCTGCATGGCATTTCACCAGCCTGATGCTTGTTAATTAGTGCTCAAGTTAATTTCATCTTATTCCCTGACACAGGGAAAAGACAGAGGAAATGGAAGTGGCTCTCAGTTTTCACAAACATTGCCTGGATTCGAGCTTTCCAACAGATCGTACATTGCAAGAAGCGAACTGGACAGATTGACTCTCTGGGCTGTTGAAGCTGGAGAAAGTTCAGTAAGTCAGCTGTCAGTGCAGGGTCCCTTACAGGCTCAAGAATTTCAATTTCAAAGTACAAGAGATTGAAGTCTCGAAACACAAGATCATCAAAAGCTAATGATTCCTGAATTCTGCTAGGGGCGTGGAAGCAGGTGAAAAACAGTGGTTATCAGAAGGGTGCTCAGGAGCCCAGACATTTCTTGCACAGGATTAATTTTGCAGGCGTTTCGAGGAAAGAAAGGAGCTTGAATGTGAGGGCTGGGCCCCCTGAGATATTTCAAAGGCATGGGAAGGGCCTTGTATTCATACCCACTCTTGTTTCCATTGCTCCCTGGCCAAATAGGTGAATCTCCAAAGCAAAGACAGACTCACTGAAAAGGCAGGTGACCCACAGCAGGAATAGAGCTCAAGCTGTCTATTAAAGAACAAAGCCTTATCGCAGGGGAGGGTTTTCCAGACACTGAACATTTATTTGTATGGTACAGGCTCGAGGTTTTTATGTTCTAAAGATAAGATGAACATTCACCTTGTTTCCCCAGAACAGCCCCCCCTTTTATGCCCGCTGTCCCACTCATATCAATAGTGAGCCTTTCACTCTCAAATGGACGCCAGTTTGTTTCACTCAGTATGATGTTACTTTTTGTTGAACGTTATTCATTCTTTGCTATTGCTGAGTACATATAAAAATGCATACTGTATGAGTTCGTTTAGATGAAGATCATGCACAGGCAGTGTTAACTTATGATGGGTTGGGAAGGTGGCCAGGAACTGTGAAGGGTCTTGTTAGAGCTTTCTGGGCTGATAAGAATTGTTTTCTATATTGCTCTGTGTGGTGGCTACATGGGTTAATATATATGCAAAAATGCATCAAGATACAAGTTAAGATTTATACATTTACTCTATGGAAATTTCACCTGAATGAAAAGTGTCCTGGTTTAGACAATATATGGCCATTTTAACAGAGTCTTCTTTCAGCCAGAAACTTGAGTGGGTTTCTATGCCTGCCAGCTGTTTCTTTAGCTCAGAGGGTGCAGTTTTTCTATAAAATGGGCTGTGAAGTGCTTCCAAGATTTATCTACAGAGACTTCAGTCCTGCTCATCGCTTGGACATTCCCTGATTTTGCATTCAGGTTATGTAAACAAGCAGGCATGAACTCCTACTGTGTGTGGGACCTAGGGGTAGACCAAAAACTTGCAGAAAGTATTTTTAGTTTTCTTCTTTAGGGCAATGCGTCGCTGCTATCACCTCCTATCTTGTGGCTTTATTCCCCTAATATGTCTCTGAATGCTGAAAAGAAACTGCAAGGTACCAAGTCAGCGCAGGGCTCGGCATCTGGGAGCAGATCGCTGCCAGGGTCCCGTATTGGGACTGAATATATCTAAAATGCCGCCTACTATTCATACGTGTAATGAGCTCACATCTCCAAGATCAACATCAGAGGCAGCTGTTTAAACAGGCATAACAATGGGTTTCAGCCGATGCTTAGGTCACTTAAGGGTTAAAAAATGCCACCCCTTTCATTTTTACAGCTGACCTTATGCAGAAGGCAGGTGCCATTCTCTTTAAAGGTTCAGGGAAATCCAGGTATTGGAATGAAACGGAGACTTGCACTATCAATAAGAGAAAAGGGAATTGCCAATTTCCTAGGCTCTGAAACCTCTGCACCTAAGCGGCCACAAGAAGAAAAAGATTAGGGACTTTTCAATTCAAGAAAGAGCGAGATGAACACAGAATAAAGGCAGGGCTTCCAAACAGCACTGGGAGCAGAGAGGAGAGAGAGGAGGAAGGTAAGGCTTGTCAAAAAGGTTGAAAGCCAGAGGAGACTAGCAGATTCCAAGCAGACCAGAATGTCTGCATCCATTTAAGGCTGGGAGTCTGCAAAGTTAGTTAAAGAAAGTCATCCTTAGGCATTGGGAAAATTCAATTTTCATCACAGGCCCTGATGACATTTCCTTTAAACGCCAGATTCAATAGTGAGATACACCTTCAGGGGGAAAAATTCTCTACAGTAAGAAGGCCAGATAAGGAAATGAGTTAAAAGCTCTTTTTTCTTGCTATGCAAATATTCTCCAGTAACACTAACAAGATAAATATATTTCTGCAAGATAGCAAGTTTTCTCAGTCACAGGTTTATTTGGGAAGATTTCTATCCACTCTTTCCTTCTAAATTGAACACCTTGTCGCTGAAAATTTAAAGGCATTTTTCTCCAATGGGAAGGTCTGTGTTCAATGTTCAAAATCCAAGGGACAGAACACAGGTGGCAATTCCATCTCTGTTACGTCCACAGATCTGGATGAACTGGAAATATCATGCCAAGGTCTCATAGAGGTGAACCAATGAGTAAATGTCACCTTGCCCATACCTTCTACCCACATGGATAAAGAGACAGGCCAAGAAAAAAGGGATTCGTGAAAGGTCACTCGATTGAGGACAATACCTGATTGTCTATCATCCATTTCTGCAATCATTCCACCATGCCCTGACTCAACAGCAAAGGCAATATTGAGAGATCACCCCTTGGTAAATGTCAGTTCTTGAGGAAACCACTCAGGATGGAGATTTCTCATTGTGGTGGAGCGGTATGGTAAGAACATAAAGTCTGGAGCCAAACTCGGACTGAATCTCTGTAACTTTTCTCTCTGTGACTCATTGGTAAAATGGAAATGATAATTACTTACTTGCCAGGTGATTACGCATGTAAGTCAGGTAACATGAGCAGAGCACTTAGCACAGAGTCAGAAACAGGAGATGCCTGGATTTGCCATCAGCGGTATGAGTTTCCTACAGTTGCTGTGAAAAATTATGACCAATTTAGTGGCTTAAAACTGCAGAAAGTTATCATCTGACACCAACGGCGGTCAGAAGTACGCAATGCAAAATTCATTTCTTTGCTTTTTCCTTCCGGTTTCTGGAGGTTCCCTATATTCCTTGGCTCATGGCCCCTTCCTCTGTCTTCAAAGCAGCAGCATAGCATCTTCAACTCTCTCTCTCTCTCTCTCTCTTTCAGTCATACACACACACACACACACACACACACACACACGTTCTTTCCATTATCACATCTTCTTTCCTCTAATTGTGACCCCCCCCCCCCCCCACCAATCCCTCCTTCTGATAAAGACTGCTGGGATTGCAGGTACATGCCACAATGCCTGGCTGATTTTTGTATGTTTAGCAGAGAAGGGATTTTTGCCACGTGGGCCAGGTGGATCTCAAACTCCTGGCCTCAAGTGATCCAGCCACCTCTGCCTCCTAAAGTGCTGGGATTACGGGCATGAGTTACTGTGCCTGGCTAAGCCTCCTTCTTCTTTGCTTCCATCTCTTTACAATCACTGCTTTATATATCACATCGGACTCACCCAGTTAATCCAAGATAATGCCCCCATCTTAAGATCTTTAACTTAATCACACCTGCTAAGTTGCCTTTCCCACAGGAATCAATAATATATTCACAGGTTCTGGGGATGAAGACATGAATGTATCTGAGGGGGATGCCGTTCAGCCTCTCATAACTGTTAATGCTTTTACTGGCGATATGGTTTGGCTCTATGTCTCCACCCAAATCTCACCTTGACTTGCAATCCCCATTATCCCCACATGTAAAGGGCGGGACCAGGTGGAGGTAAGTGGATCATGGGGGTGGTTTCTCCCGTGCTGTTCTTGTGACAGGGAGTGAGCCTCACAAGATCTGATGGTTTTATAAGCGTCTGGCATTTCCTCTGCTTGCAGTGACTCCATCCTGACGCCCTATGAACAAGGTGCCTGCTTCTCCTTTGCCTTCCACCATGATTGTAAGTTTCCTGAGATCTCTTCAGCAACACAGAACTGTGAGTCAATTAAACCTTCTTCCTTTCTAAATTACCCAGTCTTGGGTATTTCTTCACAGCAGCATGAAAATGAACTAACACAATTGGGTTGGTGACTTTCCAAGCAATACTGCTCAAGAAATCTGGATTCAATATGCTGAGATTATGTTTTTGAAATTTATGTTGTTTTAAAATGTTGGTATTTAGTTATTCATTTACTTTTTTTTTGGTGAATTGATGTGTAACCTAAAATAGGTCTCTGTTCCACAAGTGGTCCCGTTGCTCTTCATAATGGAGGGAAACATTCAAAGTGCATAATTTTTGGTTCTCAGTTGCTTCAAGTTAGTAAAGAAGGATGGGTGATATACAAAGCAGGGGTTGTAAAGAGATGGAAATAAAGAAGAGGGAGGCTCAGCCAGGCACAGTAGCTCATGCCCGTAATCCCAGCACTTTGGGAGGCAGAGGTGGCTGGATCACTTGAGGCCAGGAGTTTGAGATCAGCCTGGCCAACGTGGCAAAATCCCTTCTCTACTAAAAATACAAAAATCAGCCAGGCATTGTGGCACGTGCCTGCAATGCCAGCTACTCAGGAGGCTGAGGTAGGAAAATTGCTTGAACCTGGGAGGTGTGGAGGTTGCTGTGTGGTTGTGCAGTGAGCTGAGATTTGGCTATTGCACTTCAGCATGGGCAACAGAGCAAGACTCTGTCTCAAAAAAAGAAAAAAAAGGACCGGGTGCAGTGGCTCATGCCTGTAATCCTGGCACTTTGGGAATCTGAGGTGGGTGGATCACCTGAGGTTGGGAGTTTGAGACCAGCCTGACCAACACAGAGAAACTCCATCTTTACTGAAAATTGATAAAATTAGCCAGGCCTGGCGGTACACACCAGTAATTCCAGCTACTCAGTAAACTGACGCAGGAAGATCGCTTGAACCTGGGAGGTGGAGGTTGCAGTGAGCCAAGATGGCACCACTGCACTCCAGCCTGGGTGACAAGAGTGAAACTCCATTGCAAAAAAAAAAGAAGAAGAAGATGGAGACAGAGCCAGGAAGCTTGTCAAAAACCGGTAATTCAGTCACAAAAAAATTGAAATGCCACATTTCACCTGATTGCTTAGTTGGCACAAAGAAGTTTTTAGTGAAGGATTATAATAACGCCTCTCCACCATCCTCTCCACAGTAAGCTCGGAGAAGAGAAAATTCGCTCTGCCAGAGAGTGTCCCTGAAATCCTCTCTCCTTATTCTATTTTGAGCCTTTGCACCAGTTGCCTCCTCCAAAGATAATTTCCCGAGGGCAGCCTCAAACCAGAAGAAAGTAATTGCATTTTTGCTGGGGTCCATGTTTCTCTGAATAGATTTGTACTCTCACCCATATTTTCATACTTCTATTCAGAACTGTCCATGGACCATTAAACCCTGTTACAAAGAAAAAAAAAGTTAAAACATGAACAGAATCAAACCATGAAGGTAACCTTCAGTTTTAGAATTCAGGGGGAACATGGGCTTCATGTCAACAGGTCCATCCTTTCAACCAGGCTTGGCCAATATTTTTTTTTCATGAAGAGTCAAGTAATCTTTTAGACTACCTGAGAGTCAGTCTAATCCTTTAGACTTTGTGGATCATATGGCGTCTGTCACAGCTACTCGATCCTGTCTTGGTAGTCTAAAAGCAGCCATAGACCATATGTACATGAATGGGCACGGCTGTGTTCTAATGAAACTATTTACAAAAACAGGCAGTCTATGGATTCGGCCTGCAAATTATGGTTTGTCAACTCCTGCTTTAAACTTTTGCAACAGTTAGAGAAGAAAGGAAAAATGAAAACAGTGGGAGAGAGGAAAAGATCCAGATTGAAAACGAACTGGAACATTTATTGGCCTCCCCAGGAGCCAAATAAGTGACTGAAAATGTGGGTAAATTTCATTCTTGGCTGGGCACAGTGGCTCACACCTGTAATCCCAGCAGTTTGCAGGGTCGAGGTGGGCGGATCATGAGGTCAAGAAATTGAGACCATCTTGGCCAGTATGGTGAAACCCCATCTCTACTAAAAGTACAAAATTTAGCCAGGCGTGGTGGTGAGCGTCTGTAATTCCAGCTTCTCAGGAGGCTGAATCAGGAGAATTGCTTAAACCCAAGAGGCAGAGGTTGCAGTGAGCCAAGATTGCATCACTGCACTCCAGCCTGGGTGACAGAGCAAGACTCTGTCTTTAAAAAAAAAAAAAAAAAAAAAAAAAAAAATTATTCTTTTCCTTCTAGCTCAGGGCTGGCCTCAGGCAAAATGATAAAGAAAGCAGGAGCGCCTCAATTCTGCCCATGCACCCTGGTGCTCATGGGCTGTTACAGTCGGGGGGCGCCTAAGAGCTCATTTCCACCCTCCATGTGAAGAACCCTCCCTTGGTCATTCTGAACAGGTGGCCACTGAGCCACAGCATGAACACCTCAAGTGATGAGGGTCTCATTTCTCCAGAAGGTGACTGATTCCAGCAGATGGAATATGATATGATAGAAAAAAATGAATTTTTGAGGGAAAAAAATCCCAAACAAACAAAAAAACCAGAATTCTGAGTCTGTAACTGTCCACCTTGTCACCTGATGCACGCCTTTAAACCTGGGACCTTAAACTTTCTATCAACTAAGCCCTGACAAAATGTCTTAACCATAATTATTCTCCCAAAATATCCTGTCTATGTGGAATAAATGGAGTTCCAATTTTTAAAAACACCAACAGAGAAAAAAAAAAAACTATGAGTTATTCTCAGAGGTTGGAGCTTGACAACATGATTCTAAAACGTATATGGCCAATAATTGTCAGGATAAGAGAGACAGGAGGTTCATCCTACTACATATCAAGAATTAGGATAAACCTAGAGTATGTCTACCTTCATTAAATCTGAGATGCCACTGATTGTGAGACACATACTATCTTACACACCATAATGAGAGAAAGTCAGTGCCATGAGTTGCATTGATAGTAACATGCATCACAATTTCAGAGATGGTAAAGTGTGGGGGAGGAAAACTACATCTTAGAATCAATGATGTATAGTAAAAACAGTGTGGAACACAAATAAAATCAGATCCCTCACTCCCACCTTATAAAAATTATATTTTGAATGGATTAAAGTCCTATCTGTGGAAAAAAAAAATCTTTAAAATATTTTGTAGGACAAAAATAAAATACCCAAAGAAAAATTAGAAGACAAGCCACAGCTGGGGGAAGATATTTGCAACACATAAAATGAAGAATGGATTCGTTCCCAGAATATAAAGAAGTCCTACAGATCAATAAGAAAAGACGAGCAAGCCAACATGAGAAGAGGCAATTCACAGAGGAGGAATTCTGCACGCCTAGTAAATGTGTGGAAAAGAGCACATCCTGCCCTGTAAGCAGAAAAATGCAGATTAAAACAATAAGATAGATACCCACCAGGGCAGCAAAATAATATAAAGCGTTGGCAAGAATGTGTACAGACACAAGCTCTGCAGCTTGTGGGAGCAGAAACTACAAGATCACTTTGGAGACGAATTTGATAACGCTTTAAATATTTGAAGATGTTCATCTACATCCCAACATCTAGGGCTTCAAGAAATATACTCTAGATATACATGTACATTTGGAATCAGAGAAAAAGATGTCTAATTTTAGCATTGTTTGAAACTGAGAATTTGGAACCAACTGTCAACTGAACAATGAATAAATATAGTACATTATAGCAATGGAATACTACTCAGCTGTCAAAAGGGATGGCCTAAATCTAAATGCTGAAGGTTGTTCAACAATATGAATGTCCTTATAATATCACTGATCTGTACACTTAAAAGTGATTAAAATTGTAAATTTTATGTTATACATATTTTGCAACAATAAAAAAAATTCAAATGATCCTTGAATAAATGGCTGATTCAACATCTGAGGTAAGGAAAATACAAAATGAGGTGGAGTAACTTGTGATACCAGAAAGCAAGTACTAAAACAAGTAAAAACATGAGGGAATGTCAAAGAGACAGCAGTTAACTTGAAACAAAAGCTGGAATTCAGGTTGCAAAAGCTGGAATTCAGATGAGGCAAATAGCATAGTATTGGATTATAACTCAAAGTGTAAATATATAACAATGAGTCTATACTGCTACAAATAAATGATTGAGTGAATAAACAAGTGGGGGAAGTAGACAAATTTGCCTTATAAAATAATTTTCTTTATTACACATAGATACTCCTTTCTCCAGGAGGTGAAGTTTAAAATTTCCACACCTTAAGTGTAGGCTAGATTTAGTTACTTGCTTTCAAGCAATACAGAATGGTAAAGTGGGAAAGAATAACTTTACCATGGAGAAATCTGCAGATTCCCTTCACCAAGTGATGAAGGTTAACATCACCAGGGACATGATGTGGACATCGGGTCTCCCTGATAGGATGAGATGAGAAGCACCATTAACCTCTGTGCTATTCTTTCCAAGATCTCATAATCCCAGTGTCATCAGGAGCAACTATTAGACACAATGAGATTAGGGGACCTTCTGTCAGATACCTGGGCAGTACTTCTCAACCCTGTCCCAGGTCATTAAAAGCAAGGGGGAAAAAAAAAAAAAGCAAGAAACAACCAAGAAGAGACTGGGGAAAGGATTAAATGGGACATGGTGCTCTCATTAGACCCTGGAACACAGAAAAGACATTGACAGAAAAACTAGAGAAATTCCAGTGAAGCCTAGAGGTTACTTAATAATAATTCACCAAAGTCGGTTTTGTTGTATTTTCACTTTGACCATAACCCATGTTAATATACGATGTTAACGATGAGAAAACTGAGCGAAGCGTTGACGGCAACTCTTTGCACTGTCTGTTCGATATTTCTGTAAATGTAAAATTTTGCCAAATCATAAAGTTAATTTAATGTTTAAAGTAAAGTGAATAAGCAGAAAGAAAATGCACACAGTATTACTCCATTTTTGTAAATATCTAAAACACTCAAAAACACTGTTTTTGTTAAGAGGTACATACTAAAGTAGTGAAAATATAAAAACCGATAAATGAAATAAAAGCATAAAAGGGGGGTAATGCAAACTAGCTTTAGGAAACTTATCATCTCTGGAGAAAAAGGAGGGAATTAGACTGGGGTGTAAAACTGCCAATTTAAAAATATATGCTAAGAGTCATCAAAATGTGTTTGATACGTTTATGAGTATTTACTATTCTCTGTACTTTTCTGAACACATAAAGCTTCCCAGAATTCATAAATAAGTATGTATAAAGCCAAAAGGGGGAGGAAAGAGAAAACTCTAGAACCAGATGGACTGGTTTGAGTCTGAGCCTGTTATATAGTTGCTGTGCACCCTTTCTAAACCTCAGTTTCCTCGTCCGTTAAATGGGGGATAACAGTTGCATATTGCTATCGCTATGTGAATTCAATGAGACGGTATCAGGAAAGTTCTTAGCATAATGACTGGCGTAGACAGCACACACAGTGCACGCTAGCTGGCATCTCATTTTAATCTTGAACTATTTTGACTCCTGGAGTCAGATTTTGTCTCTTACTTTTCGTAATGTTATGCCTCACTTGTCTCCCCATACACATATTAGTCTCAACTGCTGTTTGTAGGGGATATTTATTTATGCCTTCAGTGTGTGTGTGTGTGTGTGTGTGTGTGTGTGTGTGTGTGTGTGTGTGTGTTTCATTTTATATATATATATATTTCATTAGATTTTATAATATATATATTTCTTTAACAAATATATGAGCTTATTCTATGTGCAAAGCAACATTCTGGGTTTGGAGGGCACACAGATAATAGACCAAAGCTGCAAATAATAGAAATATCCCTATTGGGAAAGAGAGAACATGGAGGGTAGTGGAATCTCAGAGTGGGGTAATTCCACTCAACCTTCAGGAGAAAGGAATGCTTTCCTAGTGCAGAAATGGCTGAGCCAAGTTTTGAGCAAGGAGTAGAAATTATCTAAGTGAACTTCCAGAAAGTGAGTTTCTTTGGTGCAAACCAAAGACCATCAACTTTTGGGATCCCTGAAATGTGGAATACAGTGGAGGGTGTGGAGTAACAGGGGTCAGGAGATAAAAATGGATTACAAGTCAGAGCTAGATCACAAAAGATCCCGAATGCTGGGCTACAATATTTTTAAACTTAATTCTAAGGGCGTGGGGAAGCTCTGAAAGATTCAAGTGAGAAAGCGCCCTGCCCAGACCGGGAACAAGTGTGTGGAATATATTAAGGCTGTGAGTTGGAAGGCTGGTGGTTATATTGATAGATTCACAGCCAGAAACAAAAGAGTGGAACATTTTTCTTTACTTCATACTCTGTCACTCCACCACTCCCACGAGGCTCCTGAGGAGGCAGAACCTGTGAGGAACTGTGGGGGAATGGATCTCAGATTTATCTATACCTTATCAATAGCAGCACAGGGCCCCAAATCTCCATGATGAAGACTGGTTTGTAGCATGAGTCCACCACTCCAGGCATGAGTAACCCCATGACTCTCCCTGGCTCTGTGGATTCAAGAAGAAGGAAGTGTCATGCATTGTCCTACCCATTCCCATGGGCTAAAACTTGGCAGGATGCAAGTAAAAGAGAATTCAGTCTAGATACAGAGATGCTAACCCCATCCTCCAGTGGAATGAGGTTTATGGTCTGTCTTGGATGCTGAGGTTGGGTGTTCTTCCAAGGGGCTAATGCAAAGTGAGGAAGCTCTAACTTTCTTATTTTTTCTCTGTGTGTTCACTCTCCTGCCCTGCCCTGAACCCCATCCCAATTTGCCAGTGAAGTTCACTTTGCAGAATGTGTGTTTCTGAATATACTTGGCCTTATCTATTTTTCTACAAACAATCCTAATGGTATTCCTTCAGAAAAGTTTAGGTATCTAAAGTTGTGCCAGCGTGGAGGATGTCTTTAAGAGTTTGTATTTGCTTCCATAAAGGCAACACATTAACAAACAAAACATTTTTCCATCTTTAAAGGGCTTGGAGGTGGGAGCAGAGATGGGGTGGTAGGCAAAGACAGGCTTGGAGTGTGGAGAAGGGACTCTGTTTCTCCTCATGTGGAATGAAGTTGACTCTAGAAGTAATGGGCTCTTGGAAGGGTTAATGTTGTTCCTTACAGAAGCCAAAGACTCTCCTTGCTATGTATCATCCCCATCACTCCCCACCAAAAAATGTCTTCCAGACTCTTCCTGTACAATCTGGAAAGCATCAGAAAAGAGAGAGATCACAGCTTCCACAAGCAATGCAAAATTCACCTGCTTTTCAGTCAAGGGAGAATGAACCACCAAACAAACAAACAAAAAAGGCCCTGGGATCGGGGAGGAATTTTCAAATGAAATATATATCCCCCCCTCCCTCCATTGAATATTCTTCTGCCATTTACACAAACTAAACCTTGGATGCTCACCACCTGCTTTTCTCTCCAATCGGGCACCACATCCAAGTCTTTCTCCAAAGTCCGCTCCCCACCTTTGTGGATTTTTTTATTTATCTTTTTAAAAAACTACTCTTTGAGTATGGTTATTTTATCTGGGGTCAGTGCTCAGTCAACTGTTAAATAAATTGCAAATTCTACAAAACACAGCCAGCAGAGCCATTTCTAACTGTAATGCCACAACTTCGAGCAAAATTACATCTGGCTACAATACTATTCATATGCATAAATTATACCGCCTCTGATTATCTTAAAGAAAATTCAGCCATTAAACTTATTTTATAGGCAGAGAACCAGGGGGGAGCACCAGGAAGAATCTGCATCTCCTGAAAGTCACAGGGAAAGCAGAAAGAAACAAAAACATAATTGGCAAACCTTATCCGCCTGCAGTTCTGTCTAATGGGCTCTGTCTCTCCTAATTTTCCATCACCACCCACCACTGACATACACCGCACAGCAGGGGAAAGGGAGAGGGCAGGGAGGAGGGGGTGGCACCAGTCTGCATGTGCTTAGGACAGATTAAGGATTCATTCCAGCTCTGCACGTGTCCCCAGAGGGGAAAAGCTCTCTGGGTGTACCTCAATGGGAAATTCAGATTTAGTGCAGACATAAATCTAAACCTTGCCCAGGAGAACGGAAAAGATGGTTTCCGAGTCGGATGCAGAATCTATTTGCAGTACACATCCAAAATGTATCCTAGCTTATGTTATGGAGTTGCCTTTGCCAGCTACATTGTTTGAATCATAACAGGAAAAATAACAGTAATCAGTAAACGCTTACTGTTGATTGTTTATGTGCCACATGTATCCTAGTCAACTGAAAGAATAACCCAATGAGGTGGGAATTTCTTTATTTTATTGTATTTTACTTTAAGTCCCAGGATACATGTGCAAGATGTGTAGGTTTGTCATATAGGCATCCATGCGCCATGGTGGTTTGCTGCACCTATCAACCCGTCATCTAGGTTTTAAGACCCACATGCATTAGCTATTTGTCCTAATCCTATCTCTTCGCTTGCCCCCCACCCCCTGACTGGCCCCAGTATGTGTTATTCTCCTTCCTCTGTTTATGCGTTCTTATTTTTCAACTCCCACTTATAAGTGAGAACATGTGGTGTTTGGCTTTTTGTTCCTGTGTTAGTTTGCTGAGGATGATCACTTCTGGCTTCATCCATGTCCCTGCAAAGGACATAATCTCATTCCTTTTTACGGCTACAAAGTATTCCCTGGTGTATATGTACCACATTTTCTTTATCCAGTCTATCATTGATGGGCATTTGGGTTGGTTCCATGTCTTTGGTATAGTAAATAGTACTGTACTAAACATACGTGTGCATATGTCTTTACGGTAGAATGATTTATAGTTGTTTGGGTATATACCCAATAATGGGATTGCTGGGTCAAATGGTATTTCTGGTTCTAGATCCTTGAGGAATCGCCACACTGTCTTCCACAGTGGTTGAACTAATTTACGTTGCTGAGGTGGGAATTTCTATCAAATACCTTTTCTACATGAGAAAACTGAAGAACAGAGAAATTAAGTTACTTTCTCAAGCACACACATTTAGGAAATGGTGAAACTGGGACTGGAACCCAGATAGTCTGACAGTAGAGCCTGTGATCTTAACTGCCATGTTGCTCTTCCACTGAGATTATTAAGGTGTTAGGGGTTCTGAGCTGTTACCAGAGCTCATCATTTAACCATGGACCTCAATCTTTGCTATTTTTTTTTCTGAGATTTGAGATTGAGTTACAGGTAGCACCTGAACTTAGCTAAGCCAATCAGATTATGTTTTCTGGGAATTTGAAGTTGGACACCTTCCCCTAGGTAGTTGGCAGTCAGTGCCAGTTTGAGACAGTCACAATGGGTCATGTTAATAGAGCAGAAACAGAGATGGCTAATCATCCAAGAAAGGAGAATAAAGCAGATGAAATTGACATAAAAATGACGATGGTAGAAAAAGACAGAGATTGAGCACCTTGATTCCAGCATAGCTTTCCCCAGAGTCAGTAAGTTCGTACTAAAACATGGCAGCACTTCCTGTCCTCTAATTCTACGCATGGAAGCCCCCTTATTCTCATTCTTTATGACAAAGCCTTGTTTACTGGAACTCACTCAGTGGGTTTTGTATAATCAAACCAAGCCTAAGTCCTTGCTATGTACCAGGCACTGTGCTAAATACTTGATGGCATTAGTTCATAGAACTCTCAGGAACTCTACGAAGGTATGCTTTGTCATCGTCCCCATTTCCAAGATGAGGAAGTTCAGCTAGATAAAGTAACCCACCTGAAGTGACGGAATGGCAAAGCCTACATTTGAACCCAAGCAGAGAGGCACCAAAGCCTATGCTCTTAGACCCCGTCTCCCTACCTGCCATCTTCCCCTCTCTCTGGTCTCTGCCATGCAGAAGGAAAGGTGATCTTTAGTTTACACCTATCAGTTGTCCTCACCCACTGCACCTCTTTGTCCCCTGCCACCCGCCTTCCTTTGCCTCTGTCTCTCTCTCCCACTCTTCAAGAATATTAAAGATGATAAATCTAAGTTGAAAACATGCATTTTTTTGTAAGACTGCAGACTTCATCCCTTTTTGTAAAGACAGACATGACAATTTATAAACTCTGACGGAGCTCTGATGGAATGGAATGAGGCCTTTTCAACCCACCTTGTGGTGGACAGCTCATCACCCCTTTTTCTGACCTCTAGTATGTGATTTAGGAGAAAATTGAGTCGGGAGGGGGAACCCTCTAGTGAGTGATTAGAAAAACTCTCCCTCAAATTCTGTAAGCAGTGGATTAGATCTTATCAGCCCTCATCTGCCCCTCCCCACATTTCACTCCAGGTAGTGCGTCCTGGGTAAGGGAAGGCTAAGACTGTCAATTTGTTAGTTGAAAACAGTTTTAAAATCCATTTCTCCCTGTGAAATATGTCAGCCACAGAGAAGTATCTCTCTGCTTTGACACCGCTTTATGTGTGTCATTTAAGATAACAATGAAAAAGGCTCCAGGAGGCAGAGGTTGGGTGTTCTTCCAAGGGGCTAACTCAAAGTGAGAAAGATCTGTTTCTTATTTTTTCACTGCTTGATCACTCTTCTGCCCTCTCCTGAACCCCATCCCAATTTGCCAATGAGATTCACTTTGCAGAATGTGTGTTTCTGAAACGACTTAGCCTTATCTATTTTTCTACAAACAATCCTAATGGCATTCCTTAGGAAGGGTTTAGGTATCTAAAGTTATGCCAGGGAGGAGGATGTCTCTAAGGGTATTTGCATTTGCTCACACAAAGGGAATGCATTGAGATTCTCTCCACAGCTTAATGCCCAATGAATAACAACAATAATAACTCTGTGGGCTGGACATATTCCTGGAGGTTTTATGTCTGTAACTTCTCAATTAAAGCCTCTTCACCAGGGTGTGGGTATCATCTCTGTCCTGGAAGAAACACTGAAACCAATAAGCCAATCATGAATAGACACTTAATCTAGTGGCTGATAAATGCCATGTCTCTACTTTTCTCTCAAAGCTCCTTTGAGTCCTTAGGAAATAAGCCGACAAGGGGTATCCCATTTGTCCCTTTCTTTTTCTCTCTTCTTCTATCTCCAGGCAAAAATACTGACTATTTCACTACCACATGCCAAGAGATCAAAGTCGAAAAGTCCTTTATACCAGGGAGGTAGTTCTTGTTAAAAATGGAGTTTCTCAATGCCATCAGTGGGAGTATCGTGGGGTCTTTCAGATTCTTCACAGGGGAGATGCTATTAGCAAAATTTCATCTTTTTAGACCTGACTACCTCCCATAACACAGCTTCATGCATTGTAATGCCGAAAGATCCTTCCTCCTCCCCACCAATTTTTCAGAAATAAAGCAATTTCGTGTATATATATGAATAGGTGCCATTCATATCCCCCTTTTTTTGCAGAGGAGGAAACTTCAGCTCAGAGAGGTTAGAGGAGTTGTCCCAGGTTCCAGAGTTAACAAGTAACAGAGTCTTTGAACCCAGGCTATTAGACTCCACAGTACAGCACATAGCAACATATTCATTTATTCCACATGCGTTAAGTATCTACTATGTGCTATCCTTTGTGTCTGGGTTATGATGGATAGTTTTTAAATGTTCCTTGCTCCCAAAGTGCTTGCAGATGAGTAGAAGGCTCAGGCAACCACAGAACAATGGATCTTAAAAGTCAATCGAATGGGCAGAGCACGGTGGCTCACACCTGTAATCCCAGCACTTAGGGAGGCCAAGGTGGGTGGATCACCTGAGGTCAGGAGTTCAAGACCAGCCTGACCAACATGGCGAAACCCTGTCTCTACTAAAAATACAAAATTAGCCAGGTGTGGTAGCACATGTCAGTAATCTGAGCTACTCAGGAGACTGAGGCCGGAGAATCACTTAACCTGGGAGGCTGAGGTTGCAGTGAGCCGAGATCGCACCATTGCACTCCAGGCTGGGGAACAAGAGTAAAACTCCATCTCAAAAAAAAAAAAAAAAAAAAGTCTATTGAATGAAGAATGAGTGAATGAGCAAACTCTATGATAGGAATGTGTTGGAGGTGCAGAAAGAGCAAAAAGGAAGGCGTACTGACCATATAGTCAGAATCAGTAAATACTGTTCCTTTTTTTTCGCTCCTGTCTCCCCATCGAATGGATAAGGCTTGAGTGGCTTGCACAAGGTCACAGGTATCCTGAGGGCCTCTCCCGCCACCCTGGTGCTCTTTCCTGTGTTTTCCACTTTGTCTTCCCAGTCTTGTAAAAGCTTTAGGGCCTCTTACTTCCAAACTGACTCTTCTAAGGAAGAGTCCATACTAATCTCAGGGAACAATTTCTATTGACAGAGAGTTTGCCTCAGAACTGGAGGGATCAAGAAAATAAACTAAAAAGCAAAGACACCACTTAAGAAAACGGTAAGATCAGTCAGGCTGATCAGAGATGCAGTGATATGATGAGTGGTGTGAGTTCAGCACTATGAGGGCAAGAGGGGCCTTGAAATCTGCAGATAACAGCACAGGACGAGGCCTTTCTAGCAGCACTGGGTAACACCAGGCCAGCCAATGCCTAAGGCACGCGGGGAAGGAGAGAAGAGAGGCCCCAGGCTGTGCAGAATCCACCTGCCTCTCCCAGGCACCTTTTCCCACTGCTGCAGGTAGGAATAGAGTGACCAGGAATTCAGAGGATTGGCTCTATTCCCAGCCTCAAATCCATCCTCTCTGCCCCTCTCCCTAGTATCTTGCAAGTGCTGAACAGAGCAAGTGACCCCAAAAAGTCAAAGGCCCACTCTTTTTATTTTTTTATTCCATTCAGTCCCCTACTCGATACCCACCACTCCTGATAGTATCCATAAACACAGATATCATTTTCTGGGACCACATCATCAGCATCCAAAATGGTCTTCCTGCTCCTATGCCTACGCTTCCCCAAAGAACTTCACATGGAAAAACTTTTTCCAGAATCATCTTTTTAAAATCCTCTGTAGTATTCAGTTTTCACACTGCTATAAAGAATACTACCTGCGACTGGGTAATTATAAAGGAAAGAGGTTTTATTGACTCACAGTTCTGCAGGTTTAACAGAAAGGATGGCTACGGGGCCCCAGGAAACTTACAATCATGGCAGAAGGGGAAAGGGAAGCAGGCATCTTCTTACGTGGCAACAGGGAGGCAAGCAAGAGAGTGAAGGAGGAAGCAGCAAGCACTTATCAAACAACCAGATCTCATGAGATTCACTCAGCATCATGAGAACAGTGTGGGGGAAACTGCCCCCATAATCCAATTACCTTCCAACAGGTCCCTCCCACAACATGTGGGGATTACAGTTCAGATTACAGTTCAAGAGGAGATGTGGGTGGAGGCACAGAGCCAGACTATAACTAGTCCATTTTCACATTGCTAATAAATATGCACCTGAGACTGGGTAACTTATTTTAATGGACTCACAGTTCCATGTGGCTGAGGAGGCTTCATCACCATGGCAGAAGACAAGGAAGAGCAAGTCACATCTTACATGGTGGCCGGAAAGAGAGAACTTGTGCAGGAGAACTCCTCTTTATAAAGCCATTTGATTGGCCGGGCACGGTGGCCCAGCACTATGGGAGGCCAAGGCGGTGGATCACCTGAGGTCAAGAGTTCAAGACCAGCCTGAGCAACATGGAGAAACCCTGTACCTACTAAAAATGCAAAATTAGCTGGGCGTGGTGGCAGATGCCTGTAATCCCAGCTACTCCAGAGGCTGAGGGAGGAGAATCCCTTAAACCCAGGGGCGGAGGTCGCAGTGAGCCAAGATCGAACCATTGCACTCCAGCCTGGGCAACAAGAGTGAAACTCCATCTAAATAATTAATTAAATAAATAAAACCATCAGATGTCATGAGATATTCACTATCGGGAGAACAGCATGGGAAAGACCTGCCCCCATTATTCAATTACCTCCCACGAACTCCCTCCCATGACAGGTGGGAATAGTGGTAGGCTACAACTGAAGATGAGATTTGAGTGGGGACACAGACCCAGACTATACACACTCCTTATTTAGAATCCTTCCTGGCTTCCCAAAGACCTCTGGGTAACCCCTGGCCCTTTACCATGGCCTTATCCTTCCTATTCCTCTACCCTCCTCTCTAGACTCATCTCCTCCCTCTGCCCCTCCTGAAGTTTAAACCCCAGGTCCAAATGAACCTCTTTTAGCTCCCCTAACCTTTTCTTCTGTCTGGAGCAGTCATCCAAACCCTCTGATTCCCTCTCCACCCCGCAACTTAGCCCACACACTTACACATCTCATTTCCCTGCAGACTCCTGCTCGCCCTTAAGGTATTGGCAATTAAATGTCACCTCCTTCAAGGAGGACTCCCTAAATTCCCATCCAGCCTAAACCTGGATGAATTGCACCTCCTGGGAGCTCCCAAGGCACTCTGCATTTATTTCAGTTAAAGTATTCAGAAAAGTGCACCATCATTAGTAGCTGACTTACGTCTCTGCCAACTAAAGGGCAGGAACCAGGTGTGGCTCACCATTTTGTCTTACCACATTCATTCACAATCATTTATGTGCACAATAATAATTTAGCACTTACTGTGCCAGAACTGCATGCTAGGTCCAAAAATATAGAAGGAAGTAAGATAGACACAGACTTAGTAGACCCTCCATTTTTTTTTTTTTTTTTTTTTTTTTTTTCCAGAAAATATCTAGTCTAACCTCATTAATCAGAAGGAAAAGCAGAAGCTCAGCAATTAGGACCCGCAAGCTCAGATGCATGTGATGTGGCTGCTTCCAGAATCCAGGCCACCTGACCAAGTCCAAAGGTTTCTCTGTAATGCCAAGTCATCCTTATCTCCAAGGACCAGACCAACACTGAGCTCCCTCCAAAACAGTGACAGGAGGTTCGGGGAGGCCTCCCTGGCTGCGGCGACCTGATGTGATTACTCCTCTGATTGTTCTAAGCATCTTCCACTGTGCGTTTCCACGTCAGTGACTCCACAAGTGACCTTGAGCAAATTGCTTACCCCTGCTGTGTCCCGCTGTTTCATCAACAAAGTCTCATGTGAAGATCAAAGGATGTCACGACTGGAAAATCTACTGAAAAGAGTGAAAGGGATTCGTGTTTTTTTGAATCCACTTGGGTAGCTCCCACTGTTTTAAACAAGGTTACACAATAGGCAAATTAGGCCAGGCACCGTGGCTCAGGCCTCTAATACCAGCATTGTCGGAGGCCGAGGCAGGTGGATTGCTTAAAGTCAGGAGTTTGAGGCCAGCCTGGCCAATGTGGTAAAACCCTGTCTCTAGTAAAAATACAAAAATGAGCCGGGCATGGTGGAGGGCACCTGTAATCCTAGCTAATCAGAAGGCTGAGGCAGGAGAATTACTTGAACTCAGGAGGCTGAGGTTGCAGTGAGCCAAGATTGTGCCACTACACTCCAGTCTGGGCAACAGAGTAAGACCCTGTCTCAAAAAAAAAAAGAAAGAAAAAAAATACAATACACAAATTACCCAAGCCCTGAATGCATGGTCACCTTGCACTGTCCACCATCTTTGAAGTGAAGGTGTCACCCTAACGGTTAAGAGGCTTGGAGTCAAATGACTGAGTCCAAATCCTGACTCTGCTCTTCCCAGATGTGAAACCTCAGACTGCTTTACCTCCCCACGCACCAATTTCTTAATTAGGATGAAATAGAGATGATGCCAATAGTGTGTAGGGTATGAGGTTGCAGTGAGATGACAAAAATGAAGAACTTTGCACAGTGAAGGGTGAAGTGAAGTACTCAGTCAATGTTAATTGTCCACCCATTCATTCATTCAATGTTTATCTACCACTGAGTGTGTATCAAAGACTGTTCCAGGTAACAGGAAAAGAGAGGTGAGCAAGAGAGTCATGGCTCTACTCACCAGCAACTTATAATCTACTGAGGGGGGAAAAAAAATCACACAGTTAATTCCACGAAATAGCATAAAGTAAAATCCTGCTAGGTGATGAAGGAAAAATACAATCAGCTAGCAGAATGTAGAGTTGGATATATGGTAGACTTGGAGAGATTGACAAGAGAAATAAAGTGCACCTTCCCTAAAACACTGCGAAAGTACAAATGTATAAGAGACATCAATTTGGACAGGTAGGAAAGTGAAGGGAAAATAAGAACTTTATTAGACGCTTTCTACAAGGCAGGCACTAAACTAAGCATATTGGAAAATTATCTTATTTAACCCTCACCTCTATCCCACAAGGTGATATTATCATCATTTTCCAGATGAGTAAACTGAGGCTCACTAAATAAGCATTTTTTCCCTATGATCATATGTCCTGTATGTGGTAGAATCACAATTTGGACCCAAGTCTGCTGTTTTTTAATACCTGCTGTATTCTGGATTCTGCGGTTCAGAAACACAATAAAATTTATCTGAAAAATAACTGGGAGATCAGTCTGAATGGGGTAGACGATGCTTACAGGAACTAGTAACAATAATGGGGAATGCATTGCTTAGGGTCGTACTGTGAAAGTCAGGCTAAGGGGTTTAAGTTTTTCTACATGTAATTGGAAATCACTGACGGTTTTTGAAGATGAGTATCCAATAGCCCCCATTCCACATCTCAAAAGTATTGCAGAGATGACCTGATGACTAGCCCCTAGAACTTAGCTTTATTCCCAAAGCAAACATGGATCCAATTAAATAAAAAACTGAGAGCTTATGGTTGGGTTATGAGGATTCTAAAATGAAATAGAAATTATTTTTCACCTTTCATACAGGGTACTGAACTCAGCCACTCAGCCATTCACTCCTAAATAAAGTACCTCCTGCTGATGAGGTTTTGCACAGAATATCTGAAGAGGTGTTGATTAGTCATGAATACTGGGCTCTGCAACCTCCCTGGCCAGTTATACATCACTATGGGAGACACAAAGCTTGCCTAAGGCTCTGAATGCTGGAGCTGCTTGTCAGAAATACTTTGGCAAGATATATATGACTTTTCATTTGCAAGAGGTAGAGTGTGTGCATGTGTGCATATGTAATATGTTGGGGGAAGGATTTACAGTTCAGAATTCCATGCTGGGAAACAGTGTGAATTTCTATGCATAAATCTAACAGCTGTTTCACAGGAGCTGTTTCCTGGGGGACCAACAGGTGATTTTATTATGTTTTTGTTCTTCAGAAACCCTAGTCATCAGCCAAAAGTTAGTGTCCAACAAAGGATGGAGGAGAACATGTAAGAGAACATGTAATGAGCATCACCTCCATAAAAGGCTCTGTCCTTGGTATGTTGCATACATCCTTCAAATAAGCAAATCACCTTATGACGTGGGTGTTTATTCACACACACAGTCTCTTTCTGGGATTTCTGGGAAAGACAAGCCAGCTTCCCTGCTTTGGATAGGAACAAAAGCGGATTGTGTTGATTGCTGCTGACAGCCTTCTATGGGTATGAACCAACTTGAGGATGAACAAAGCTGAGCAAAGTGGAGAGGAAGAGAATCAGGGGTCTCCATGCCATGGGTCAGTGTCTTAATCAATCAGCCCCGTGTCCCGGCCTTTCTCTTGATTTCCAGTGAAGCGAGATGATAAATGTAAATAACCTGTAAGCCAGTTTGAGGTCGTTTTCTGTTACTTGCAGCTCAAAGCATTCTTCTAATGCAATAGATAAAAGGTGTGAAATTAACAGGATAGGTTCACCTTTATCGAAACCAGAGCTTCTCAATCTTGGCACTATTGGAATTACAGGCTAGACATTTCTTTGTTGGGGTTGCGGGTGGTGCTATGATATGATTTGTAAGATGTTCAGCATCCTTACTTGTAACCCTAGACGCCAATGGCACCCTCTCCTCTAGTTGTGATAACCAAATATGTCTCCATATATTTCCAAGTGTCCCTGAAGGATAAAATTGCCCTCCATGAAGAACCATTGATGAAAACCAAACTTTATTTCTTCATTAGTTAGCTAATTTTAATGATATAATGTTTTTAATCAACCAGGCACCAACAACCATCTCTAGGACACACTCTGTGCTTAGCAAAGGCAAGCTCACAAATTTGCCTTGTATTATAATCCTTATAATTCTCAAAGAAAGATGCATTATGTCACCTGAACCTAACTAAATATGGTTATGGGCTTGGCATTATTTTACACATCGCAAAGTATTTGGTAAGCTACAAAGCTCTTTGTAATAATAAGAGGGCGCTATAAAATGTCAGATACTTTTAAGATGATAAAGTGGCTTATGCAAAGAAATGGATAAGCCATAAAAGGCTGTGTAAACTGTTAAGTACCTTGGAAAGAGCACAGCATCTAATAAACTAATCAAATAAGGTCTATCGTAAACTGTGCTTATAAACTATAAAGCTCTTTGTGAAATGGAAAGTACTTTGTAAATTACAAAAAACAAAAAAATTAAGGTGGAAGCACTTCAAATTGCTGTCACTCAGATAAAAAATGGATGCAGGCAGTTTAGAATAATTTTCAACTTAAAAATAAAGGCACCCTTCTTTTTTATAGCACCAAGAAAGACCAAAAAACAAAATTTAATTAGCCAGAAACTTCTTTCCGCAAAGTATTTACTTAGTTCTTTTATTTTTGTAGCAGATAAGTCATATCAGTCAGACCCAGGTATTGGACGATTCAGACATTATGTTTTTGCTCGTTTCATTTGGAAAAAAACTGGTCCTAGACCTTACTGGGATGTGGGATCGATAAACACTAATCAGTAGTCCCTTAGCAAATGCTGCATGCTTCTTTTCATTCCAAATTTCTGGAGATAAATGTTTGGATGATAACTCTCATTTACATTTTTGAAACTGCTCCCATCAAAACTGTCCTTTTCATTCTTCTGTCTTAGCCCAGCAGGGGCATGTACCCTGTGTTGAGATCCAGCAGTTATGCCTTTGGAACCTGGCATTTTTCAGGAGGAGCCACACACTACTAACATGGAGCCAAAGAGTACCAGGCAAGGCTGGCAGAGTTTTCTCAGAGTCTTGGTTAATTGCTTTAGGAGCAGGTCAGCCACAGCAGCATGGGTATTCAAACTGGAAGGAACCTTACAAAGAACACAGTTTGGTAATTTTCAAGTATGTTCCCTGAGGCCCTAGAGTTCTAGGGAGTGAGTTAGGGGTCTCTAGAATGTGGGGGAAACTCAAATAGAAAAAGCACTCTGTTTTCACCAGAGAAGTTTCTCTTTGATCTGTCCTGTATAATGCAATTACATATAAAAGTTTGCCTGGAATGAAGTGTTTTGCAGCAATATTTGGAAGGAAAATGTTGCTGGTCCAAAGAAACCAGTTTACAGAGGAGGAAATTGAAGCTCAGGGTTCTTATTCATTTTACTAAAGGTTACACAGGTTTTAAAGATGTGAAGCTGGAGTCTGGGTCCCCTAACACTTGTCCAGTGTTCTCTCCAAAGCAGTAATCATTTTCCCGTGCTGCAAACCCTTGATGAAGATAACGAAGAGTCATGTTTTCATGGTCGTTGACTGACCCAACACAATTAACAAGCAAACTGGTGGCTTTGTGGTTGCCAAAGTTTTCTTTCCTGTTCCTACTCCCTTTCTGTGCTGAAAGGTAAATTTGCCTAGGATATTTACGAAGCCCCATGGAAATACTCAGAATCGGCAAAAGACTTGTGTCCATATTTGGGGATGCTTCTTGACTTGTAGGATCCACAGAGGATAGAATATTTGTGTCCCAGGGAAGAAAAATAAGAGAGATACGTTGTCAGATTTGTGCAGCCTCACGGAGATCCACATCTGCCCCCATTCACCAGAGATTTTCATCTTGCCTCTGTGGCAAGCATTCAGCAAGTCAGGATAGGTTTTAAATGGGGCTGCTGTCTTTCCACCAATCCAGTGACAGATATGAACGAATAATATAAATTCTCTACCCATTCCTTGGCATTTATTTCAATGTAAGTGTATTTTTTTCCCAAGAATAAAGCCCAATAGTAATTTATCAAGGAACAAATCATTTTTTCTTGGCAGTGAAGTCTGCAAAATTCCCATTTTTAGGGCCTTAAATCTCCCTATTTTGACAGGAGTAAGAAAGCATTAGAAGCTTTGATTTCACTGGATCATACAAAATAGTTTCTCATAATTATCCTTTTGGATGATATATGTGTGTCTTTTTCCCCTTCTTATTAAACCCGAGGTCTCCATTTTTCACCCAGCTGTATTACTAAATTAAATTGCCTTTTGTTGTATTCAAGTTAAGCACTTTGCCGAAAGCTTTTCTTGTTCAAGAAAATAACATTTACCCAATACGTGCCCATGTTTTACTGTTTGAATTTACTGTTCACAATTGTTTAGTTTGCTGGGTAATTTGAGGATATTGTTTGTTTTAATAGGAATAATGAATCACTGTAATTTAGTGTAGTATCTTGAAGTACAGTATCGAGGTAGGAAGGGGGATATTGAGGACCCATTACATGGAGAAAATGATTTTTCCCACTGCAAAAGCAGATGGGGAAAAGGTTAGAAAAAGTTACTGGAATACATAAACAACTGTGATCTTGTTCTATGGTCTCGCCTACTTTTTCTCAAGTGGAAAACAATCCAGGAACAGGGTGGGTAGAGTTGAACTTGTCTAGTTTGCTCCTCGTCGAGGTTTTGAAGAGCTTCGTAATGGAATTCTCTTCTTCCCCTGCCTCCATTCAACAAATTGGCTTCTGTTCTGAAGTCCCTGTGAACGTCGATTTAAAAGTCCTGAGTTCAAGCCCAAACATCACTGTTTATGAGGACATGAGCTTGTCATTTCTCTTCTCAGGGTCTTAGTGCCTGCATCATAAACTTGGGGTAATGATGCCAGCCATACTCTCTCCACATGGTTCCTGTGAAAACCAGAACTGGCACATGTGCATCTAAGTGTGTAACCGCCTGATGGGTTCACCTTACCCGCTGCCTAGACAGAGCTGATTCATCAAGACAGGGAAACTGCAATAGGAAAAGAGTAATTCACACAAAGCTGGCTATGCAGGAGACCAGAGTTTTACTCAAATCAGTCTCCCTGAGCATTCAGGGATCAGAGCTTTTAAGGACAACTTGGTGGGTGGGGAGGGAGCCAGTGAGCCAGGAATGCTGATTGGTCAGAAATGAAATCACAGGGAGTCAAAACTGTCTTCTTGTGCTGAGTCAGCTCCTGGGTGGGTCCACAAGATGAGATGAGCCAGTTTATCAGTCTGGGTGGTGCCAGCTGATCCACCAAGTGCAGCATCTGCAAAAATCTCAAGCATTGATCTCAGGAGCAGTTTAGGGAGGGTCAGAATCTTGCAGCCTGCAGCTGCGTGACTCCTAAACCATCATTTCTAATCTTGCGGCTAATGTTAGTCCTACAAAGGCAGTCTAGTCCCCGGGCAAGAAGGAGGTCTGCTTTGGGAAAGGGCTGCTAACTTTATTTTAAACTAGAAACTGAGTTTTTCCCAAAGTAAGTTCAGCTACGCCCAGGAATGAACAAGACAGCTTGGAGGTTAGAAGCAAGATGGGGTCGATTAAGTTAGATCTCTTTCACTGTCTCAGTCATAATTTTGCAAAGCTGGTTTCAAAACTGTCCACTTGAATGTAAGGGACCATCATGATTATTAACATTATTAGCCTCCACACAGATATCCCCAAGGCAAGAGAGGAAGACCTGTGTCTGAAGCCTCAGTTTCTTTACCTACATGTATAAAGAAGAAGCTAAACTAGATGACTTCACTTTTCCTCCACATTTGATTTGCTCTGACACAACGATGGCCTAAATTTCTCTAGGAATCTGTTCTGATGATCAGCTACCCTTGTCATCTCTCCTTTCCTGAGAATGTATGTGGCCAGTACTTTTAGGACATTAGAAACTAATCACTATGTCTCAAAGATGCCCCAACAGTCTCCTGCGTGAGGGGAAAATGAGTCCTTTGGTATTCTTTGATTATTTGGTTTTCTGTCTTTATTGTGTGGGAGTCAGATGAACCTGGGTTCAAATCCCAGCTCTGCCACTTACTAGCTTATCAGGCTGGGTAAGTCACTGAAGCCCTCTGAGATTGAACATGTTCTATGATAAAAGAGGTATGGACTTCTTAAGACTCCCAGACCTAGGGCATCGAGTTCAAATTAAGCTCTTTGAATTTATGTAAAATGCAAGCTCTCTATACTATGAGATACGAGATGTGGAATTTCATCTCTTTATGCCTTTAAAGAAGCTTCTTAAAGAAGAGTCACTCAACGAATTCACAAGGCTTTAACATCAAAGATGTCTGCTTGGTGTGTAAAGCAGAACAACTTAAGTAGTGGTCAAGGTAATGGGATATGGAGTTTGAAAAAGAATACCTAATATTGAATCCTAAGTTTATTACAGTATGGCAAAGGCACCTCGACTTCTTAGCTCCATTTGTCTATTTTTAAATGGCTGTAAATAGTAGGTATCTCATAGACTACTATGGGAACTACATGATGTAATATCTGTAATTTACCCAGTCTACTGTAGCCCCTGGTAGTCTTAATGAATGGTTACTGTTAACAGGTGAAGCAAAGGGACACAGTAATTTACACTGGGCTTTGGAGCCAAGCAGGGCTGACTGAATCTCAGCTATACCATGGGACTAAGACAAATAACTTAGTATCACTGTTCCTTTTCTAAACCTAAAAAAAAGAAAACGGCAATAATATACTATCAAGTGGATTTGTAAAGACTAAATGTGGTAACACAAAACAAATGCTTAAAATGGGGCATGCAGAGACTCTCTGATTCTCTTTCTGGCCCAGGAGGCAAGGGGAGTTAAGGCTGCCAAGCCAGGGCCAGAGGCACAGAGACTGGCTCTCACCTCCACCCGTAGAGAATAAGCTGAGGGCAAGAGTCATATGGGATCACTTCCTGGGGGGAGTACTGGGTCAACCATAGCAGGCTTCCTTTCAGCACAGTAGAAGAAAGGCAGAAAATCAATGGCCTACATTTCTACATCAAGAAGCCAGAAAAGGGAGAGAAAATTAAATACAAAAGAAGCAGAAGAAATAAAAAAAAGAAGAAAAATATTAGAGTCAATAAAATAGAAAACATTTAAAAACAAAGAAAATCAACACAACCCCAAATTGAGCTTTGAAAGAGATGAATAAAAATGAATAATCCCCTAGCAAGACCAATCAAGCATGAAGAGAAAATACAAGTTATCAACATTAAGAATTCTAAAAGGGAAAACTGCAAGAAAAACTAAAAATAAGAATCCAAAGTAAGACAAAAGAAACTCATTTATTTAATGCTTTAGAAAAAAAAAACAAATCTTTTAAAATCATGACTGGATTAAAGAAAGGCACATGAAAATCCATGGAATTGACTCAAAATGCTAAAGAGAAAATATATAAACCTAAATGAATTTATTTCGATAACAAAGAAGATTGAAAATTGATGGACCAATTTCAAATTCAGGAAGCTAGAAAAAGAAGCAAAAAAGAGAAATCTTTTAGAAAGTATAAGAATAACATTTTTAAATTAAAAATTAATAAAATTAAAAACAAAAACACTTTTTGATCAAAAACGTAAAAATATTGGTTTTCTGAAAAGGCCACACACTAGGCAAGTATTTGGACTCTGACTCAGGAAAGGAGGGAGAGATTACCAAAGTAAACATGAGAAACAAACAAAAAACCTTACAGGCATGAACAGGGAGACAACATTAAGAGAATACCGCAAATAACAGTGCATAAACAAATTTTAAACATATCAAAGCATTTGCTTTAAAATTATAAATGACCAAAATTACCGTAGGAGGGAAAAAAATAATAGCATAAAATTTAAGTGGCTGTCAAAGACCTGCTCCTTAAAAACAAACAAAGCAACAGCAAGAAAAAAAAACCACAAGGCCCTGTCAGTATTCAGGTCACTATTCTCCCTTCCAAACTGCACGTAAATTTCATATTCTGCTTCATAATAGAAACAGCTGATTAAACAGTTTGATTAGATATAAACGATCTTTTATACAATCACTCTTGCTTTAGGAAGATATATTGAAGTTATTCTGGAGTCGTCCATAGCCTTAGCAAACCACTAACTCTTCTCCATGAACATAAAGACTCAGCATGATTTTCATGACCTATAGAAGATAGTGAGGACGTTCAGCCCCTCAAGCCTTGCTAAGTCCTCTCTAAGTTTCCTAGACAGACATCCTGGTCTTCACACTGCAAAATATGTGTGCCAGGCAGGTGAATTTACCTGTGCAGCACATGGCAAACAGAGTGGAGTCCTGCTCCTGTTTGTCCTGAAAGGTGGATCCAATAAATGGATGTTGATGCACACTCTATATTAGAAAGGTGATTTTTTAAAATGGACCGTTTCTCCTGAATTCTGCAGGAAGATGTGTCCTTTGATTCTCACCAGCATGAAACCCTCATTGGGCAGGCCAGCCTTTCACATCTCATCAGCAGGCTGGGCCAGTGCTGGGAAAGGTGTGCAATCAATCCTGTATCTGGTATTGTTCATGAATGTGGCTGTGTGTGCAAATGTGTGATTTTGTTTGCCATGTACAATGGAGGAAGGTATGGGCCCGTGGTGTATATCCATGTGCATTTGTGTTGGTGCATGTATGAACATGGTTTATGCATGTGTGCATTCATGTGTATGCATGTAGATATACTGAAGTTATTCTCGATTCCTGCATAGCCTCAGCAAACCACCTGTTTGCGTATGTGCATGTGCGTGTGTGTTTATAACAGGTGCACAGGCTTTGCAGATGTCCAGTTATTCTAGATGGATGCTGCGTGGTCTCATGACTATCCGGGTGCCTGCCTTTCTTCCCATCACTCTCCCAGGGGCTGTGGCTGTCTCTTTGTCCTGATGCTGACAGATAAGTCCCCCAAGAACATTTTTCACAGCCTCCATGAAAGTAACGGACCAATCTACACCAAACTGCAGGAAAAATGGGCTCCTCTTAACATGCAGTGGTTTCTACAAACAGATAAGCTGACACTCAGGGGTGTTGACTTAAAAAGCAGCAGAGTTTTATATTTCACGATGTGTTTGAGCTTTATCAATGTCTGCTCACCCTTTGTTCTTGAGGTTTCATTACACTCACCATCAGTTCTGACAGCCTAAACAGAACATGATCTGGACAGTTTATTCTTTAAATGAATGATCCTTACATCTTCTGACATCCTTTTACATTCTCCCTAGAATGTGCTCTTCAACATCTGGCACAGCCCGTTGTAGCTGCCAGAACTTTCTTAATTCAATAATCAAAGCAGGTGCCAAAGAAGTAAATCTATGACTGTTAATTCTGCAAGTCCTGCTCTTCCTTCCCACCGACCTAAATTGCTTGAAAATGAGTGTCAGCTCCCTGCTCAGCCTATTAGAGGCTTCAAGAAAAAGGAGGAAGTGGACCCCCACCACCCTAACTGTGATGCTCACAGAGAATATTTTAAAACTTCTAAAAACGAAGCGTGGTTTTATTCTATGTTTCGTTTAGCATGAACAAAGATTAGGCAGGGCTCACAGAGGAAGCCCATTTTTATTTCCTACAAGACTGTGATTCTCAGGGCATGTTGAAGATTTCCCGGCATCAGAATTACATAAAAATCTTTAAAATTATGTAATTCCCAGTCTCGACACAGATGCACTGATTCAAAACTTGGAGTGAGAGAGCAAAAGTGTGCATTTTTAACCAGCCTCCCGGGTGATTCTAGACCTTGTAAAGTTTAAGGTCAACTGATCTGAACATTTGTACCCAAAGAAACAAACAAAAATCTAAGAGGGGTCACTTACAAAAGGCAATTCAATTTAGTCTCTCCTCTCCCCCTTTGAGGAATGTAAAACAGTCAAGTGAGTTGCTTTAAAATTAGGATTGGGGGCCATAAAACTTTATTCGGTAAAGACAATAAATCCTGAAAAATAAATTCCAGTTTTATTTTATGTTCAGTTAGGGAGTGAGTGAAAGAGAAAGGAAGGGAAGCAATGAAGAAGGGAATTGAAAAAGGAGAGAAAAAGAACGGGGGTTCACTTTTTTGAATAATTTTTACAGAATAGAAACTACAGGAGCTGTTCTAAACATTTTATATGGGTTATCAAGTTTTATCCAAGGAAGCAAGAGAATGATAAGAAAAAGAGAGTCGAATGAGAAAGAGAGTGGCAGAGATGGAGGGCAAATGCAGCTAGGAAGACAGTACATGATAAACAGATATAAACAAAGAAAGAGACAAACAAAGAGAAAAACCAAGTTACAGAGTCAGAGAAAAATATAGAGATATCCAGAGAGATACAGAGAGAACCTGAGAACCACAGAGACACAGAGAAAAAGTTAAATATTGAATTAATTTGCTAGGTTTGCCATCATAAAGATTCACAAACTGGGTGGCTTAAACAACAGAAATTCATTTCCTTATAGTTCTGGGAGCTAGAAGGTGTTGACAGGATTGGTTTCTTCTGAGGCCCATCTCTTTGGTCTGTAAACGGCCACATTCTCCTTGTGTCTCACATGTTCTTCCCCGTTATATGTCTGTGTCTGAATTTTCTCCTCATTGGGACATCAGTCATATATTACCCGTGGAGGGTCTTGACTTCGAGTCATTCAGGTTCTTGGTATTTTGAACAAAGAATTGGAGAAAACACACAAACAAAGCAATGAAAGCACAGATTTCTTGAAACAAAAGTACACTCCACAGAGTGGGAGTGGCCTAGGGTGAGCAGCAGTTAACAGAATTTTCTGGGGATTAAATATCCTCTAGAAGTTTCCCATTGGTTACTTGCTCTACACCCTATGTAAATGAAGAAGTGGCTCACAAATGAAGCAGTAGAAGGCAACCAATCAGAAGCAGAAGTGAAGTTACAAAGTTATACACCTATGCAAATGAGCACTAGGCCTGTGACCAGCGATTGGTTACGGGAGGGGATTCATGAGATGCACTTTCCACTTCTCATCTGCAATGTAGAAGGTGGAGGGAGTTTGTGCAAAGGGAGTAGCCTCTGTCTCTTTCCTTTTGTTACTTGTGCCTGGAAAGTTAGGGTTTTCTTTTTTATTTAGTTCTAGGAAGTCAGTGTGAATTGGCCTTACGGTCTCTCCTTCCACATCCTATTCTGCTACCTCCGTACTGAATTAGAGCCCTCCCCAGTGGCCTCATTTTAATTTCATTAACTCTAACAACACTGTCTCCATATACAGTCACATTCTAGTGTACAAGGGTTAGAATTTCAGCATATGAATTTGGGGGCACAAAATTTGTTCCATAACAGATACCAAGAAACAGAAGAAAAGATAGACCAAACTAAGAAACTGAGATAAGACTGCTCAGAGGGAAAGATGAGAAGACAGGTAGAAGTGAAAGGAGAATCTTCAAATATATTTTGAAGTCACTCTTAGTTGGGAGCCCACTGTTTTGTCTGCTTAAGCAACAGATTTCAGAGTGTTATTTAACACTCCTTACATGGTGTTCACCTGACTAATCATTTGTCATTCATAGGTCTCTGTCAACTCTCAGATTTGTTTCTGTGACATCATCAAACCCTAACCATCTGCAAGGGTTATATAATCTTTTCAACAGTCCTTTGAGTCATATCCATACCCACACTGTGCAGATGAGAAACTGAGCAGGAGTCATTGAGTTACAGGGATGATGACTGTCAGAGTCAAAGTCTGACCAGTCCCCAAGATCTCAACTTTTCCAGCATTCCTACATTCAGACACACAGTAAGTACCAGACACTCTAGAATTCTAATAAATAAATGCACCTGCCCACTCCAACCCTTGTTCAATCAGACATTTTAGTTAAAACATGTAATAGAATCAGATGACCTTTTTGTGTCCTGATATAAATGCTGAAAGAGAAAACAACTTTTAAAAAACTATAGGACTGTCATGTTATACAGACCAGAAAAAGAAAAACTCATGGAATGTTCCAAGACCAGAGTCCACTCTTCTAGTCGACATGTGAGTTGCTCTGAGCTGTGTCTCCTCCCTGAATATCTACACACGGACCCATCCAGGTCATGTAGGCAGACTGCATGTCCTGTCTGCTACTCACGTAGCTCATGATTTATTTTCTTTGGACTCCCGGGAAGCCAACGGGCAGTCTTTGGGATCCCTTCCTGATCTCAATGTTGTGCTATGAATCAGTATATTCATAGGTGATTTAAAAGTCACTGTGCTTGTGGCTTTCTTCTAGTAATGTAGTGCTGCCCAGGAGTGGAATTGTGCATGACTGTCCTCCAAATCACAGATACCAAAATTAATGGGTAAGGACTTTGAGAAACATCACATGACACTAGGGTTCTGTGTTCAAATGTTCAAGAGAAGAGGATCTTTAGAAACATTACGGTAGATTGGTGTTGTTTCATTCAAATCACCAATTGTCAGGAAAGTCACCAATGACACATTGCTACCCTCATTACTTTGAGTAGCTGCTGCTATTTCCAGTATTTACTAACATTCCTACTACTGTTGCTGCTACTATAGTAGTAACTATTAATATTAGTAATCTCAAAAATAATAGTGAACATTCACATGTGCTTCCTACATGTCAAGCACTGCATTGACTGCTTTGTTCATATTCTCTCATTGAATTCTCAAAATAAAATTAGGAACTGGTCCAATTTCTTTAATGGAAAATGGAGGGGGAAAGAAGGTGGATGACGTGGCCACAGGTCACAGAGCTAAGAAAGCGCTGGATCTCCAGTCCAGGTTTGCCTGACTTCTCATTGTGCACTAGCTCTCCCACAGTGCCTGGGGTGGGAGCACCCTCTTGCACTTTGAAAAGTAGGCAGACTGCCGTGTAGTGGTAGGTGCACTTTTAGGGTCTGTCCATTCCGAAGGCGCACCGTTCCAGAGAGCTACTATGAATTCTGCAAATGTGTAAATGACTTTGCATTTTACTCATCATGGCAACATCTGCATATACCTATCCACATGGCATGTCTGCTGGAGCCAAATCGTCACTGTGATGGTGGCAGGTGAATTTAGGGAAACGTTTCCATGATGCCAAAGTCTTCAGTTTGAAATGGGCTAAAGAATACTGTAGCCAGAGGTAGACTTTTAAATTTTATTAAATTATATTTGGCAATTAAAAGTTATATATGTTTATATAAATATATATAAGTATATAAATATATATTTTTATATATAAATATAAATATTATCTTCCTCTTTCTTCCTCTCCTTCGTTCTTTTATATTTTATTTTATTTTATTTATTTATTTTTCATTCTCTCAAAAAAATTATATATATTTAACGTGTACAATTTGATGATCTGATATGCATATACAAGCTAAATAACTTGTCACCTCAAATAGTTACTATTTCCATGTGAATGTCTTATACACACACACTCTCTCTCTCTCTCTCTCTGTCTCTCTCTCTCTCTCTCTCTCTCTCTTTCTCTCTCTCTTAAGATCTACCCTTTTTGCAAATTTCAAGCATGCAATAAAGTATTGTTAACTGCAATCACTAGAATTCAGCTAATACAGCTTCCCTGGCACCATCGGATCAGACTGAACCAAAGAGGTGAAGGCCGTGAAATAAATTAATGGCAGAGAAGACTCTGGAAGCTGGTCTCCTGATTCCTAATTTGACACTCGGTCTAGTATTATCACAGATGAGCAAATCTTTTGTGCATGTTTCAGGCTCCTAACTACTCACTGTCCTCAACCATACCTGTCCCATAGGGTTGCTCTGATTATTACTAAGGGCAGAGGTCAATAAGCTATTGCCCAAAGGCCAAATCCAGCCTGCCACCTGTTTTGTAAATAAAATTTTATTGGAACACAGCCACACCCATCCACTTATAAACTGTTTATGGCTGCTTTCCCACTACAATGTCAAGTTTGAGTACTTGCCACGAAGACCAAATGGCATGCGAAGCTGGAAATATTTTAGATTTAGCTCTTTGCAGAACATTTGCTGAGCGGTGAGGAAAGGTGCTATGAGAAAAATTGCCTTTGCATCCCCTGATCTCCCAGCAAAACCTCCAGAATGTGTGGGGACCTTGTTGCATTAAATATTTACAACAGAAACGTATCCAGAATATCCAAAAACTTGTATGGAGTGGGGAAGAAGAAGAATAAAAGTAAACTTTCTGAGAATTAAAAAGGGGGATTTTCATGCTGATAGAGTCCCCTGAAGAAAACTCTTGAAGGTCTTGGGAATCTGTAACACCTTCTGAAGAGAATTGTTAATCTTCTCGACACCTTATCTCCGTGAGTTCCCATAGCTTTATCATTCAAGAAGCTCTATGTGATCTATTCGTTGCTCTACATGAAGTAACAACCACTGAAGTTTCGATAATAAAAGACAGAATACATGTGATAGTACCCTGTAATCCTACAATATCAGGATTTGACCAGACAGCATTGGGAAGCAAGCACTGGGATTATAAGGCATGGAAACAGTCCCTGACTTAGGGTCAAAGGCTCACAGTAGAATCTCTGGGCAGATCCTTCACTCCACTATGTGACCTTGGGTGAGTCACTTAACCTCTCTGAGAGTTCCCATCTGTGTTGTCTCTGCCTGGAACAGGATTACTGGATCAATCCAGGTCCTTCTAGCCTCCCATGGCTGGGTCTTTCTCATCTTTCAAGTATCAGCTCAAATTTCACCTCCTCAGAGAAGCCCTCACTACCTCCTATCAGTCACCTACTTTTCCACTGTCCAGCAATCCCCTCATACCGTCAGTATTGTTACCTGTTGGGAGTTACCCCATTTACCTGCTTGCTTGTTTCCGTTGTCTGCCCCACCTAGAATTTCAGTTCCACAAGGACACGGACCTTTGTGTTATATGTACCCTAATATCAGAACTTAAAACTATGCTTGGCATATAGTAAGTACTCAAATGAGTAAGTAAATGAAGTTGTGCATTAATGAATTACTTACCTCACTAGACTGTCAGGAGCATCTTCCAAGAGAATGCTTTGTGAGCTGTTTCATGGATGTAACCAACAAATTATTATTTCATCCCAGTGTCCCTTTGAGAATTAAATATTCCTACCCAAGCAAAAGAAAGTAGGAACCCAACTACGCACTAGATCTTAAATATGACAATATACTGTTCAGGTACTATACTTATTCTTTTCCAAGGCTCCAGAGAATTCTGAAAGTGTAATTCATGAATATATATTCATAGGCTTAACACACACACACACACACACACACACACACACACACACACAGGTTTTAACCTTCACAGTTACACTAAATTATCTACCTCTTGATACCCTTAAGCTTGGAATAGCTAATTGATAGCAAACATCCTCCCCTATCTTGAGCACCAGTGTATCTGTCCTTACATATAACCTGATTTGTAAAATGGGAGGAGGTGAACATGGGCTGAAAGGCAGGCTATACGTCTCTGTGCTTGTGTTCAAAGTTCTGAGAATGGCCATTTCTCCTCAACATGCTACATCTGGACTTCTTTTGCTTATATTACCTCTTCCCAGCCCTGTTCACCCTTACCTAATTCTTACTTATACACTTCATTTTGGCTAACAGTACATTCATCAGAAAACCTCTTCTGACCTTTACACCCAGATGGAGTCAGTCCCCTCATTGTTGTTTTAATTTTTTAACTTTTAATTTTTGTGGGTACGTAGTAGGTGTATATATTTTTTGGGATACATTAGATGTTTTGATACAAGCATGCAATGTGAAGTAAGCACATTCTAGAGAATGGGGCATTCACATCCACCCCCTCAAACACTGATTCTTTGTGTGACGATCCAATTATACTCTTAAAGTCATTTTAAAATGTGCAATTAAGTTATCATTGACTATCATCACCCTGTTGTGCTATCAAGTAGTCGGTCGTATTGATTCTTTCTATTAGAACCTTCATAATACATAATTTGTCACTCGTTTTAGTCATAGTTCTCCAGAAAAACAGAACCAATGGGATATATGGAAGAGGGGATTGATTACGGGGAAATTGGCTCATGCAATTGTGGAGGTTGAGAAGACCCAAAATATGCTATCTGCCAGCCAGAGAACCAGGAAAACTGATGGTAAAATTCAGTCTGAATCTGGAGGGCCAGCATCCAAGGGCAGAAGAAGATGGACGGCCTAGCTCACAAAAATTGCAAATTCACCCTTGCTCCCTTTTTTGTTCTATTCGGACCCTCGACAGGTTGAATGAGGCTCACTCACGCTGGTGAAGAAGCACTTCCTTACTCACTCTACTGATTTACATGCTCATCTCTTCTGGAAATACCTCACAGACATGCCAAGAAATAAGGTTTTGCCAGATATCTAGGCATTCCTTAGCCACGTCAAGTTGACACAGAAAAATTAACCATGACACCTCCCTACCATGCTTTAAAATAATAATGAACTTAATAATTTCTGTAACTCCAACATTCCAGCCTCAGTCGGGGATTTGTTTGCATTTGAATGGCTTTGCAACATCAGAACCTACTATGACCCAGAGTTCTTTCCCCTGGGTTTCTGAGAGTCCCAGAGCTCATTTCTTGGTGCTTTTCTCTGTTTCTCTCATGCGTGACCTTGAAGAGTTGCAAACGAATGTGCTCTGCCCCCATCCTGCACAAATGTCAGCCTCTCTCGTGGCTAACCCAAGAGGCCAGCACACTAGCAGCAGCCCACGCTAGTTACTGTTATAGGTTATGGAAGACTTGGGAGGCACACAAGGAAGGTCTGTTAACCACCATTTCTGTTTGTGATAAGCAGACCCTCCAATACCTCACTGCATTCACCCACCAACTTCCTCTCTCCACCCGCCTCGCATCTTGGCATAAACAGAAATTCTTTTCTTAAGGGAAGGGCAGTTAATCCAACTCCTAGGTGCTTCCTGCCCTCAAACCAGAGTCATCAAGAAGTTTTTGTAAGTAAATATCATGCTTATTTTTTTCTCTATATCATTACTTTATTTTTAATATACTCACACAATTATAAACCTCAACTTTTGTAATGATAGGGATGCTACCATACCTATTTAGCAAATACTCTTTATTTATGCTGATAATAAAAATGCAGAAAAGAACTTAGCAGATTTTTAAATAACAGTTAAATAAAAGTAACCAGGAGCCATCATCTTCTCCTCTGTACCTTTTTTTAAAAAGTCTCATTATATTGTGATCTTTTAAATGTATTTTTAGTTATAAAATTGTAATCTTATTTTTTTAAATTGCATTTTAGGGAGGGTCAGCGGGGGGTGGGGAGCTGGGGAGAGATAGCATAGGGAGAAATGCCAGACATAGGTGAAGGGGAGGAAGGCAGCAAATCACACTGCCATGTGTGCACCTATGCAACTATCTTGTATGTTCTTCAAATGTACCCCAAAATCATGCTTATTTTTTTAAGCCCATAACTCCTTTCATAATTTGCTTTGCTCTGGGATTTTTTTTTTCTCTTGAGACAGAGTCTCAGTCTTACTCTATCACCCAGGCTGGAGTGCAGTGGCCCAATCTCAGCTCACTGAAACCTCTACCACCCAGGTTCAAGTGATTCTCATGCCTCAGCCTCCCAAGTAGCTGGGATTACAGGCATCCGTCACCATGCCTGACTAATTTTTGTCTTCTTTGTAGAGATGGGGTTTCACCACGTCGACCAGGCTGGACTCAAACTCCCGACCTCAAGCCTTCTAAAGTGCTAGGATTACAGGCATAAGTCACTGAGTCTGGTCTGCTGTGGGATCTTGATGGTTTCACCAAAAAATGATGGGCAAGGATCTTGCCACTTGCTTGCGAAAGAGAGTTTTCTCTCCAAAGTGATCAGTGAGAAGTATGTGGAAGACTCCTGGCCTTCCAAGCCCTACATCAATTTGAAAGTGCCGAAAGCTATTATTCCCTACCCTGCTCAACATTTCAAATCCACATGGGGCAAGTTAACTAACCTCTCTTGGCCTCAGTTTCCTTATTTGTTAAAGGGGGATGATGATGCCAACCTTACGATGATTACATTCCACTTCGGTTTCTCAGAGACTTTGTCTTCTTCTCTGTACAAAGAGAGATACTAAGAGGGTGAGGCTGGAAATGGTCCCTGAGTGCTATGAAAGGCCATGTGCCAGGCTGAACCTGAATTTTTCATTGCAAATGGCTTTGACTCCATGAGACAGAGTGCACCAACTCAGAGCCCAGGAACCTGGTGGGAGGATATTTCAAAAGACAATGATCTTTGTGGGATTAACCCCTAAAAGAAAAAGACATCATTGCAGACAGCAAAGTGCCCTGCCCCTAATTTCCCCTTTGGAGTATGCTTTGAGCAATGATGCAGGCTGCCATCGTCTCTATCAGAACCCATTCACCCATTGCTAAGTCTGAAAAAGATGTCTTTAACCTTCGGTTTTAGGAAGCAGCTTGGCGCTTCGTCCTCACGCACGGAATACAACTTTATTCTGCTTTTGAAAAGAACTGCATGGTGAACACACTAACTGGGGTTATGGCTCCTCCGGCCCTCCTAAGAGCCCAGAAACACCGTGAGTTTTCTGCCTTCTGCTCCAGCGCCTTCCAAACCACCAGGATTTGAGCACTGCTGCTGTCCCTCAGGAAACAGTCTTTCAGCCTCAAGCATGATTTATTAATTTCACTGTTTGGCGAGGTCATTTATCAAAATTCCCTCAACAGTTCAATTAGGAATGGCCTGCCTCCCAAATTGGGGTTGGTGTTCTCATCTCCCGTAGCCAGCTTGTGGTCTGCAGAGCTGCCTTGACCACCCTCGGTTTGGGGAGTACCAGATGAAATCAATCACACCTCCCACTTACCGACTCCACATTTTTTCGCTGCGAGAAAGCACTACCGAGGAGATGGGGCAGATAAATGTTTTCCCTTTTCCACAGCACACCTGATTATTGCTCCTGCAGAACCAAAGGATGGGACTTCAGCCCTCCACCCACAGTCGCCCCAACCTCCCTGCATCCCAGATCCAGCTCACCTTGGGAAACCAGGGCTGTGCAGAGATCTTCCTCACTGTTCAAGCCCTTATCATCTGCTTTTCGGTTACCAGTGACTCTGCCTCCCTCCTCCATGCCGCCCCCTCCAACTCATTTGCATTCAGCAGCCAGAGAAATAATCCTAAATGCAAATCGGATCTTGCTGCTTTTCCTGCTTAAACTGTCAATGGCTCCTTCTTGCCTCAACGAGAAGACCCAAAGACCTAAACGCCGGGGTCAAGCTTCTTTGGGTTCTAAGCTCCATGGTATCTCCATTTCCTAGAACAGCACATGGCCCAAAAGAACATCTCCAGACTGAATAAACCTGGTCTCTGTTCTCTCCTCAGCCTCACCTCTCTCTCTTTCCACTTCCCATTTTATTCTAGACAACACCACCTGCTTACCATTCCTCCCACAAACCATACTGATTCTCACTCATTCCTCCTTTTTCATATTTTTTTCCAAATTTTCATTGTGTTAAAATACACATAAACTGTGCCATCCTAGCCATTTGTAAGCATGCAGTTCAGTGGTATTAAATGCATTCACATTGTTGGGCAACCAATCTCCGGAACTCTGACCTCTTCATCTTGTAAAACTGAAATTCTATATCGACTAAGAAGTAACTTCCCATTCCCCACTTCCCCCAGCTTCTGTCAACCTTCATTCTACTCTCTGTCTCTATGAATTTGACTACTCTAAATAGCCCTGTGTAGGTGGAATCATACAGTACATGTTTCTTTAGTGTCTGGCTTATGTCCCTTAGCATAATGTCCTAGAGGTTCATCCCTGTTGTAACACATGTCAGAATTTCCTTTCTTTTTAAAGCTGTAATAAATTCCATTGTAGGGATAAACAACATTTTGCTTCTCCATTCATCCATCAGTGGACACTGAGCTTGCTTCCACAGTTCAGCTACTGTGAATGATGCTATGAGCATCCTTTTCTTTTTTAAAAAAAAATCTAAACTTCCTGCTTAAAGTGTCTCCTCTTCAGATAGCACCTGCTTATTATTTCATTCCTGTCCATCACCTCTTTTGGAAGCTTTCCATAAACATTCCTCCGGCTGCCCACTCACCATATTGAACGAGGGACCGCTGATTCCATAATACTCTGAGCACAGCCTGATGATGCTAACACAGACAGGAGACAGGGGAAAAACTGGGTAGAAGAAGGTGGTTCCCTGGCAAAAACCCAAACTTCAAGCCTGGAAATCACAGCCCTAAATGAGAACAGTTATCCCTGTTTTCCTATCCAAACATTGCCTCTTTTGGCCACTCCAACCCCATATCCTGTGCCCACATAAACCCCAGATCTCAGTTACCAAAGAGACATGTGGCTGAAGATCTAGAGGTGAAGGAGCAACTGAGCATCAGAGACTACAGGTAGACACAGCTTACAGACAGCATGACTTCAGGGAGGAGAAGACTGGGCTTCAGGGAAAGATCACCGTCTCACACCATCCCCTTTCCACCTCCCCTTCTGCTGAGAGCCACTTCTACTGCTTAATAAAATCCTTTGCATTCACCACCTTTCAAACATTTGTGTGACCTCATTTCTTCCTGGATGCAAAACAAGAAGACGGCTGGGTGTAAAAGGTGACCCTGACTCTCCACTGAGCTGGTTAACACTTAGCTGTGCACAGACAGTAACTGTTAAAAGAGCATGAATTGTAACATACCCCTAGATGCTGCTGTGGGGCTGGAGCCCAAAAGCACTCACCCTGGCCCTGGCACCTGCTCACCTGCATGCTCCCCTTTCTGCAAAAAGTTTGAGCATGGCAGCAGCAGTAGCTGAGTAAGCGAGCCACCTCCCTGTCACAAGTTCCAATGAAGAGGTCAAGGGAGCTCTCCTCTCTCAATATCAGGGCCACAGCAGGGGCAAGGACCACTGTGCCTCATCCAGTTCTGTTTCCCCAGCACTTTGTACAGAGCTGATGTGCAGAGTTTCCACCAAAGCCTTCAAATCCACCTGTGCAGTACTTCTCTCAAGGACTTTAAGACTAATGTGGCTTAGTTACTACTTCAGTTTTCTGCTTTTAAGAAAAAAACAAATAATAGCATTTTCTTTGTTTCATGGAACTATGTTCTTATGGATGGTTGGCTTTAATTTTCTTCTTTGTAAAATAAGCTGGCGTGACAAGCAACTGTTTGAAATGTAAGGAGGGAGACAAGATTTCCAAACTCATGGAATAAAATGAGATGGGAGATTGTGAAAATGCAATGCACAGAATGGGGAAATGGCTCTGTAGTGTGCTCTAGCTAAGTGTTTGTATCTATTTTTTTAACTTTTGAGTTCAGAGGTACATGTGCAGGTTTGTTATATAAGTAGATTTGTGTCATGGTGGTGCGTTGAACAGATCATTTCAACACCCAGGCACTAAGCCTAGTACCATTAGTTATTTTTTCTGTTCCTCGGCTTCTTCCCACCCTCCGACCTCCTGTACGCCCAGTGTGAGTTGTTTCCCTCAATGTGTCCATGTGTTCTCATTATTTAGCTCCCACTTATAAGTGAGAGCATTATCCTTAGCAAACCAACACAGGAGTAATGCTCTACTTTTAAAGAGATGGCCAAGGAGAAGAAAGTTTCCTCTCAGATTACTAATATTTATTTTCTCTTCCAAAAGGCAGCCTAGGTCCTTCTGTATCACAGTTTTTATTCTAGAAGAAACATGGATTGTGTTTCCTAGGAAGGAAAAACTTTAAAAATTCACCCTCTGCCTCTCCACTGAGACTTCTTCCACTCTTCTTCAACCCCAGCATCCATGTCCATCCCTTCACTTAACTCATCCCTGGGAGTTTGGGGACCTTTGGTTCTCTTTTTCAAACTGGTATTAATTTAGGAAATCTAGATGTTGGCTCTGAAATTTCTGTACCCCTTCCTCCAGGAGGCCTTGTGAGAGACTTACCCAAACAGGGCTCTGGGTGACGTGTCTGGATAATCTCACCACGTAGATTAAGCCCCCACAGTGACTCTCGTGGTAATAATAGTCATGCTCCATACTCTCATGTTATTGTGCTTTCAGTTCATTCATCCTTTCAAAAGCTATTTATAACTTATTGAGTGCTTACCCCAAGCAAAGCATTGGCGTTGACTATAGGGTATCAGCAACTTTAAAAAAAGCAAAAGGTTGACGTATGGACTCCCCTACTGTTATAAACTGGTTTAAAGTCCTTAGTCTAGAAGCATTTCTTAACTAGTCTCATCTTGACCCTTTGAACCTATTGACCAATTCAGATTCTTTAACCTGGCCCCATGTAAGGCTCCGTAGACAAGCTTCCAGTGCTTGAAATCTAGGTCAATCCTCTCTGGTTAATTAATTTCTCCACTTCATATAGGCTAGCCTTTGAAATCTGACTTTTCCATTGACCTTGATAAACAGCGAGAAGAGACCAAACCTTCAAGAAATCAGTACATGAATTCACGGTAATTAAATAACAATTTGTACAAGAAATTCTCTCTTTTTTCTTTCTTTCCGAGATGGAGTCTTGCTCTGTCACCCAGAGCTGGAATGCAATGGCGCATCTCAGCTCACTGCAACCTCCACTTCCTGGGTTCAAGCAATTCTCCTGCCTCAGCCCCCGGAGTAGCTGGGATTATAGGCGTGTGACACCATGCCCCGCTAATTTTTGTATTTTTAGTAGAGACAGGGTTTCACCATGTTGGCCAGGCTGGTCTCCAACTCCTGACCTCGTGATCCACCCACCTCAGGCTCCCAAAGTGCTGGGATTACAGGCATGAGCCACTGTGCCCAGCCCAGAATTCTTAAATCCTTGTTTTTTTCTGCTTGAGGGCAGACACCAGGTCTCTCCTATCTACCATCAGAGCCTAGCACTGCACAAAGTAAGTCTTCAGTAAATATTTATTGAATGATTAAGCAAAGGAATGAGTAAATGTTTTCTGGTTCCCCCGTATCTTAGCCTGACTCTGATGTATCTGTTCTCAGCTAGAGTTTATTCCATTTTGACCCTGACAGCAAAATCCTAGCAAGTTTATTCATTGCATTTCAAGTCACAGGGCTGGTGCAAGCAGAAATGACCTGTTTGTTGGTAATGCCACTGCATATTGATGGACTTCCACAGTAATTCAACATTATTATGTGTCAAATATAATTTATGGTTTAATACAATGCCAGTTTTATAACTGCATTATTGCTATATATTTACATCTGGAAAAAAAAAACACACAGTGAAATTTTCCACTTTGAAGGACTTCATCTGGGATTAAGTGCTGAGACAACCCAGGTTGTATTTTCTCAAGCTGAAATTCTGGGGCAGCTCCAGGCTTGAAAAACAACCAAAATCAGCTAATGGTTTTTGATTGTATACATTTTTGCAATCTATTTGCTATCCTTTTATCTTAAATTTTCCCAGTGTTCACTGGGCATTAACCCTCTACCTTTAGAAATTCAGGAGCCCTTGGAAACCCAGGAAATCCACAAAGAAACATGCCATGATGTTGGGCAGTTCAATTTTTTGCTTACCTTTCAATAAATAACTAGTATAACCTACCGTAACAATTTTAAGAATTTTTACTGACTAAAAACATCCAACTTTAGAATTTTTTAATCTTGCTTTTCAGAATTGATGTGTTCCCAGAAAATTATCTTTGGGTAAATCCATTGTCTTATCAATTTCCACTATGAAATTGAAGAGGAATTCCCAAATGGAGATGGAGAAACCTTCAAAAGACAATGTTGAAACTTTACAAAAGAGGAGTTTACAATAATGTGTAACTTTATGGCACAGAGCTCCTTCCTTCACTCCAGGATAGTTCTTCTCTTTCCTCTGTGGCCTCATGGAGGGGAGTCCAGAAACCATGGCTGGCTCAGCAATTCCACTTGCTATGCCAGAGACATGAAAAGAACTAGGATTCGTAAGTTATGGAAATATAAGTTCTCAATCACATGAAGAACATGTCTAGAGAAGAAAAACCTAGGGATAGATGTTGACATTACTCAAGTGTTTGGAGAAAATAAAATCATGTTGGTATCTAACAGGGTCTGGTTCTCAAATAGAAGTTGGCTTAGCTTATCAGCCAATTTATTTTTAATTGTTTTAGTCTTTTCAGGATTTTTAAAAATTTCCATAGCTTTAGGGGTACAGGTGGTTTCTGTTACATGAATGAATTGTACAGTGGTGAAGTCTAAGATTTCAGTGCATCTGTCACCCAAGTCATGTACATCATGCCAAATAGGTAGATTTTCATTTCTCACCCTCTTCCCACCCTACCGCTTTCTGAGTCTCCAATGTCCATTATACCACTGTGCATGTCTTTGCATACCCATAGCTTAGCTACCCGCTTATAAGCGAGAACATGCAGTATCTAGTTTTTCATTCCTGAGTTACTTCATTTGAAATAATGACTTTCTGTTCCAACCAAGTGGCTGCAAAACATATTATCTTCTTTTTTATTTTAATGGCTGAGTAGTATTCCATTATATACATATTTAACATTTTCTTTTTCCACCAATTGGTCAATATGTGCTTAGGTTGATTCCATATCTTTGCAATTGTGGATTGTGCTGCAGTAAACATATGCATCCAGGTGTCTTTTTTATATAATGACTTTTTGAGGTGGGGGTGGGGGGAGGTAGATACCCAGTAGAGAGATTGCTGGATCATTTGGGCTGTTTCCATAGTTTTGCATTTATGAATTGTTGTGCTGTAAATATGCATGTGCAAGTTTCTTTTTTCATATAATGACTTCTTTTCCTCTAGGTAGATACCCAGTAGTGGGATTGCTGAATCAAATGGTAAATCTACTTTTAGTTTTTTGTACTAACAGAAGTCATACTAATTTACATTGCTACCAGCTGTGTATAATTGTTTTCTTTTCACAACATCCATGCCAATATCTGTTGTTGTTTGACTTTTTAATAATGGCCATTCAGACTGGATTAAGGTGGTATCTCATTGTGGTTTTAATTTGTATTTCCCTGATGATTCGTTACTGATACAGGTTTGGCTCCATGCCGTCACTCAAATCTCATGATGAATTGTAATTCCCAGTGTTGGAGGAGGGCCCTGGTGGGAGGTGACCAAATCATGGGGATGGATTTCCTCCTTGTTGTTCTCGTGATAGTGAGTGAGTTCTCACAGGATCTGGTTGGTTGAAAGTGGGTAGTACTTCCCCCTTTGCTGTCTCTCTCTCTCTCCTCCTCCAGTATGTGAAGATGTGCTTGCTTCCTCTTCACCTTCCGCCATGATTGTAAGTTTCCTGAGGCCTCCCAGCCATGCCTCCTATACAGCCTGCAAAACTGTGAGTCAATTAAATCTCTTTTCTTTACAAATTACCCAGTCTCATGTGGTTCCTTATAGCAGTGTGAGAATGGACTAATACAATGACAAACATTTTTTTCATATATTTCTTGACCATTTGTATATTTTCTTTGAAGAAAGATCTATGTATGTCCTTTGCCCACATTTTATGGGATTATTTGTTTTTCTTACTGATTTGAGTTCATTGTAGATTCTGGATATTAGTCCTTTGTCAGCTGCATAGTTTGAGAATGTTTTTTTCCCATTCTGTTGTTTGTCTGTTTACCCTGATGGTTATTTCCTTTGCTGAGCAGAAGCATTTTAGTTTTATTATATCCCATTAATTTGTTTTGTTTTATTTATTTTATCTCAAAAATGAAAGTAAAGTTCTCTGGACTGGTTTCAATCATTTAAAAAATTATTATTATTTCAATAGTTTTTGGGGAACAGCTGGTGTTTGGTTACATGGATGGGTTTTTTAGTAATGATATCTGAGATTTTGGTGCCCCCATCACCTGAGCAGCATACACTGCAGTGAACACTGTACCCAGTGTGTAGTCTTTTATCTCTCACCCCCTCTCACTCTTTCCCCCAGAGTCGCCCAAGTCCATTCTTATGACTTAGTTCCCACTTATAAGTAAGAACGTATGACGTTTGGTTTTCCATTTCTGAGTTACTTCACTTACAATAATGGACTCTAGCTCCATCCAGGTTGCTGCCAATGCCATTATTTTTTTCTGTTTTATGGCTGAGTAGTATTCCATGATATATATGTATCACATTTTCTTTATCTACTTGTTGATGGATGGGCATTTGGGCAGTTTCTATATTTTTGCAATTACAAATTGTTCTGCTGTAAATATCCATGTGCAAGTTTCTTTTTTTATGTAATGACTTCTTTTCCTCAAGTAGTGGGATTGCTGAATCAAATGGTAGATCTACTTTTAGTTCTTCAAGGAATCTCCATACTATTTTCCATAGTGATTGTACTACTTTACATTCCCACAAGCAGTGTAACAGTGTTCCCTTTTCACCACATCTGTGCCAATAGATATTTTTTTTATTTTTTAATTATGGCCATTCCTGTAGGAGGAAGGTGATATTGCATTATTTATTTTTAATTTTGTTGCATTTGCTTTTGAGGTCTTAGTCATAAATTCTTTGTGTAGGCCAGTGCCCAGAAGAGTTTTTCCTAAGTTTTCTCAAAGAATTTGTACGGTTTCTCACATCTTAGATTTAGGTCTTTAATCTGCTTTAAGTTTCATATATGGTTAGTGATAGGAATCCAGATTGATTCTTCTACATGTGGTTTTCCCAGTACCACTTAATGAATATGGTGTCTTTTCCTCATTTATGTTTTTGTATGCTTTGTAAAATATCAGTTTGCTGTAAGTATTTGGCTTTATTTCTGGGTTCTCTATTCTGTTCCATTAGTCTGTGTATCTACTTTCATACTAGTACCATGCTATTTTGGTTACTATAGCCTTGCAGTATAATTAGAAGTCATGTAATTTGTAGTATAATTTGAAGGTAATGTAAAACCTTCATTTTTTTTTCTTATAATTTCTTCGGCTATTTGGGCTCTTGGTTCCACATGAATTTTTTTTTTAATTCTGTAGAAAAATATTGTTGGTACTTTGATAAGAATTGGACTGAATCTGTAGATTGCTTTAGGCAGTATAGTCATTTTCATATTGATTCTTCCAATTCATGAGCATGGGGTGTACCATGATTTCTTTTTGTTTCTAAATATATATTTTATTACACTTTAGGTTCTGGGGTACATGTGAAGAACATGGAGGATTGATGCATAGGTACCTACATAGCAATGTGGTTTGCTGCCTCCGTCCCCATCACCTATATCTGGCATTTCTCCCTATGTTATCCCTCCCCAACTCCCATCCAACGTCCTTCCCCTAGTCCCTCCCAACAGACATCAGTGTGTGATGCTCCCCTCCCTGTGTCCATGTGTTCTCATTGTTCAACAACAGCCTATGAGTGAGAACATGCGGTGTTTGATTTTCTGTTCTTGTGTCAGTGTGCCGAGAATAATGGTTTCTAGGTTCATTCATGCCCCTACAAAGGACATGAACTCATCATTTTTTATGGCTGCATAGTATTCCATAGTGTATATGTGCCACATTTTCCCTCTCCAGTCTATCATTGATGGGCATTTGGGTTGGTTCCAAGTCTTTGCTATTGTAAACAGTGCTGCAATGAACATACATGTGCATGTGTCTTTATAATAGAACAATTTATAATCCTTTGGATGTATACCCAGTAATGGGATTGCTAGGTCAAATGGAATTTCTATTTCCAGGTCCTTGAGGAATTGCCACAGTCTTCCACAATGGGTTGAATTAATTTACACTCTCACCAACAGTGTAAAAGTGTTCCTGTTTCTCCACATCCTCTCCAGCATCTGTTGTCTCCGGATTTTTTAATGATCGCCATTCTAACTGGTGTGAGATGGTACCTCAATGTGGTTTTAATTTGCATTTCTCTAATGATCAGTGATGATGAGCATTTTTTCATATGTTTGTTGGCCTCATATATGTCTGCTTTTGAAAAATGTCTGTTCATATCCTTTGCACACTTTGGAATGGGTTTGTTTTTTTCTTGTAAATCTGTTTTAGTTCTTTGTAAATACTGGATATAAGTCCTTTGTCAGATGGGTAGATTGCAAGAATTTTCTCCCATTCTGTCTGTTGCCAGTTTACTCTAATGATTGTTTCTTTTGCTGTGCAGAAGCTCTGGAGTTTAACTGGATCCTATTTGTCTATTTTGGGGTTTGTTGCCAATGCTTTTGGTGTTTTAGTCATGAAGTCCTTGCCTATGCCTATGTCCTGATTGGTTTTGCCTAGGTTTTCTTCTAGTGTTTTTATGGTGTTAGGTCTTATGCTTAAGTCTTTAATCCATCTAGAGTTAATTTTAGTGTAAGGTGTCAGGAAGGGGTCCAGTTTCTACTTTCTTCACATGACTAGCCAGTTTTCCCAACACCATTTGTTAAACAGTGAGTCCTTCTTCCATTGCTAGTTTTTGTCAGGTTTGTCAAAGATCAGATGGTTGTAGATGTGTGGTGTTGCCTCTGAGTCCTCTGTTCTGTTCCATTGGTCTATGTCTCTGTTTTGGTTCCATATAAAGTTTAAGGTCGTTTTTTCCACTTCTGTGAAGAGGGTCATAGGTAGCTTGATGAGAATAGCATTGAATCTATAAATCACTTTGGGCAGTATGACCATTTTCACAACATTGATCCTTCCTAACCATAAACATGGAATGTTTTTTCATCTGTTTGTGTCCTCTCTTATTTCCTTGATCAGTGGTTTGTAGTTGTCCTTGAAGAGGTCCTTTACAACCTTTGTTATTTGTATTCCTAGGTATTTTATTCTCTTTGTAGCAACTGTGAATGGCAGTTCATTCTTGATTTGGTTCTCTTTAAGTCTGTTTCTGGTGTATAGGAATGCTTGTGATTTTTGCACATTGATTTTGTATCCTGAGACTTTGCTGAAGTTGCTTATCAGTTTAAGGTGATTTTGGGCTGAGACAATAGGGTCTTCTAAATGTACAATCATGTCCTCTGTAAATAGAGACAATTTGACTTCCTCTTTTCCTAATTGAATACCCTTTATTTCTTTGTCTTGCCTGTTTGCTCTGGCTAGAACTTCCAATACTCTATTGAATAGGAGTGGTAAAAGAGGGCATCCTTGTCTGGTGTCAGATTTCAAAGGGAATGCTTCCAGTTTTTGCCCATTCAGTATGATATTGGCTGTGGGTTTGTCATAAATAGCTTTTATTACTTTGAGATATGTTCCATCGATACCTAGTTTATTGAGAGTTTTTAGCATAAAGGGCTGTTAAATTTTGTCAAAGGCCTTCTCTGCGTCTATTGAGATAATCATGTGGTTTTTGTCTTATGTTGAACCAGCCTTGCAACCCCAAGATGAAGCCTACTTGATTGTGATGGATAAGCTTTTTGATGTGCTGCTGCAATCCGTTTGCCAGTATTTTATTGAAGATTTTTGCATCTATGTTCATCATGGGTATTGGCCTGAAGTTTTCTTTTCTTGTTGAGTGTCTGCTGGGTTTTGTTATCAGGATGATGTTGGTCTCATAAATGATTTGGGAAGGATTCCCTCTTTTTGGATTGTTTGGAATAATTTCACAAGGAATGGAACCAGCTCCTCTTTGTATGTCTGGTAGAATTTGGCTGTGAACCCATGTGGACCTGGGCTTTTTTTGGTTGGTACGTTATTAATTGCTGCCTCAACTTCTGCCCTTGTTATCGGTCTAATCAGGGTTTCAACTTCTTCCTGGTTTAGACTTGGGAGGGTGCAAGTGTCCAGGAATTTATCTATGTCTTCCAGGTTTACTGGTTGATGTGCATAGAGTTCTTTGTAGTAATCTCTGATGGTGGTTTGTATTTCTGTGGAATCTGTGGTGATATCCCCTTTATCATTTTTTATTGCATCTATTTGATTCTTTTCTCTTTTCTTTTTTAATAATCTGGCAAGTAGTCTATTTTGTTGATCTTTTCAAAAAAAACAGCCTCTGGATTTATTGATTTTTGAAGGGATTTTCGTGTCTCTATCTCCTTCAGTTCTGCCCTGATCTTAGTTATTTCTCATCTTCTGCTAGCTTTTGAGGTTTTCTTGATCTTGCTCCTCTAGCTCTTTCTATTTTGATAATAGGGTGTAAATTTTAGATCTTTCCTTGCTTCTCATGTGGGCATTTATTGCTATAAATTTTTCCTCTAGACACTGCTTTAAAAGTGTCGCAGGGATTCTGGTACGTTGTATCTTTGTTCTCATTGGTTTTGAAGAACACTTATTTCTGTCTTCATTTTGTTGCTTATCGAGTCAACATTCAAGAGCCAGTTGTTTAGTTTCCATGAAGTTGTGTGGTTCTGAGTTAGTTTCTTAATGCTGAGTTCTAATTTGATTGCACTGTGGTCTGAGAGACTGTTCTTTTGCATTTGCTGAGGAATGACTTACTTCCAATTATGTGGTCAATTTTAGAGTAGATGTGATGTGGTGCTGAGAAGGATGTATACTCTGTGGATTTGGGGTGGAGAATTCTGTAAATGTTTATTAGATTTGCTTGGTCCAGATCTGCGTTCAAGCCCTGGATATTCTAGTTAATTTTCTGTCTCGTAGATCTGTCTCATATTAACAATGGAGTGTTGAAGTCTCCCACTATTATTATGTGGGAGTCTAAGTCTCTTTGTAGGTCATTAAGAACTAGCTGTATGTATCTGGGTGCTCCTGTATTGGGTGCATATATATTTAGGATTGTTAGTTTTTCTTGTTGCATTGATCCTTTTACCATTATGTAATGCCTTTTTGTCTCTTTTGATTTTTGCTGGTTTAAAGTCTATTTTATCAGAGACTAGGATTCCAACTCCTGCTTTTTTTCCCTCTCCATTTGCTTGGTAAATCTTCATCGATCCCTTTATTTTGAACCTATCTGTATCCTTGCATATGAAATGGGTGAGGACCTGGCCAAACACATCACCATTACATCATCAGCAGACACCAACAGTTTGACTTTCCCTTTACCAACTTGGATGCCCTTTATTTAATTCTCTTGTCTGATTTCTCTGGCTAGGACTTCCGACACCATATTGAATAGAAGTGGTGAAAGTGGGCATCCTTCTTTTGTTCCAGTTCTCAGAAGCAATGTTTTCAGCTTTTCCCTGTTCAGTGGGATATTGGCTGTGCTTTTGTCATATATGACTTTTATTATTTTTAGGTATTTTCTTTTTTATGCCTAGCTTGTTGAGGGTTTTTAATCATAAAAGGATGCTGGATTTTATCAAATGCTTTTTCTGCCTCTATTGAGAGATCATATGGTTTTTATTTTTAATTCTCTTTATGTGATGAGTCAAATTTATTGACTTGTGTCTGTTGAACCACCCATGAATCCCTGAAATGAAACCCACTTGATCATAGTGAATTACTATTATTTTATATGTGCTGTTGGATTCAATCTGCCAGTATTTTGTTGAGGATTTTTGCATCTATATTCATCAGGGATATTGTTCTGTAGTTTTCTTTTCTTTTTTTTTTTAATGTGATTTCCTGTTTTTTGTATCAGAGTGATACTAGATGCCTAGAATGAGTTAAAGAGGATTCCCTCCTTCTCAATTTTTTTGAATAGTTTCAGTAGAGTTGGTACTAATTCTTCTTTGCATGTTTGGTAGAATTCCTCTGTGAATCTGTCTTTTTTTTGTTAGCAAGGTTTTATTATTATTATTACTGATTCAATCTCATGGCTTGTTACTGGTCTGTTCAAGATTTCCATTTCTTCCTGATGCATGCTAGAGAAGTTGTATGTTTCCAGGAATTTGTCCATTTCCTCTAGATTTTCTAGTTTGTGTGCATAGAGGTGTTTGTAATAGTCTTAAATGATCTTTTATATTTCTGTAGTGTTAGTTTTAATGTCTATTTTCATTTCTAAGTGAACTTATTTAAATCTTCTCTCTTCTTTTTCAGTTAATCTAGCTAGTGATCTATCAATTTTGTTTGTCTTTTCAAAGAAGCAGCTTTTTGTTTCATTGATCATTTGTATTTGTTTGCTTATTTGTTTCAGTTTTGGTTAGTTCTGCCCTGACCTCAGTTATTTCCTTTCTTCTGTTAGCCTTGGGTTTGGTTTGTTTTTGATTCTCTGGTTCCTTGAGGTATGATATTTGGTTGTCAATTTGTCATCTTTCAGACTTTTTTGTGTAGGTGTTGACTGCAATAAACTTTCTTATGAGCCAGTTTAACAGTCCTCAGGCTGGACTGCACCACTGAAAACATTTCACATTCTATTCTATGGTCAACCTTCTTCATTCTAGAAAGAAATGCACATAGCCAAATATATAATTAAAAGTTTCTAACCAAGCATGATGGCTCAGATCCTTAATCTCCACACTTTGGAAGGCCGATGTGGAAAGATGACTTTTTGCCAAAAGACCACCCTGAGCAGCATAGTGAAACCTCTTCTCTACAAAACTAAAAAAAAAAATCGTTTAAATCAGCCAGCATGATCCTGTGCATCTATATAGTGTCAGCTACTCAAAGGCTGAGATAGAAGGATCATTTGAGCCTGAGGGGTTGAGGCAGCAGTGAGCCATGATCACACCACTGCATTCCAGCCTGGGTGACGAAGCGAGACCCTGCTTTGAGAAAAGCAAAAGAAAAGTTTCCAGCTTCCCTTTAATGACATCAAGTAGTAAAAACCACACAACATATTTTGGGAAGGTATTCAATGGCCTGACCACCCTTAACATTGCCACTAAGACAGTCTTTCTTCTCTGGCCCAAATTTCCCATGCTGTTATTTAAACCTTTTTTATTATCTATTAATTTATTATCATAAATTAGATGAAATTCAAGTATATCACCTTATTTCAGAACATATAAACATAAGCTGCCATGTGAGAAATGTAAAGTTTGATCATTTAAGTCTTTTCTTCAGTGTCGCAAATGAATTTTACTTAGAATTCTGGAATTTGAAAGTAGGAAAATACTGGAAAAAAATTATCTGCTGCATCATACTTTTTTCAGATAAGGACACAGGATCAGAGACGGAGAAGCACAGGCTTAAGGACACACAGCATCAGCGTCACAGAGACTCATTTGAGTCTCCCTCATAGCACACCATTGCTTTCCCCTTCTTTGTTTCATTTCTTTGATAGACACATAATTGCCACCACCGATTAAAAGAAGTATCAGTCTCATTTTATGATGAAAAAGGGCAGAAAGGATACTCATTGTCATTGTACAATTTATGAGGTCGTTGTTAGATTCATTACTTCAATATCAGTGGGTATAATTAGTGACCCAAATTCAAGTAGATAAAGCAGTTGGGCCCTTGTTTAAAATCTTGTCTTAAAATTGAGTAATTTCCCCTGCTCTAGACACAGTGCCTCTGAGGGTCATATTTAATGATCATATATCCCAGTGTGAAGTGACCCCAGGAGAACAAGAAAAGACTTTGTAAATTACACTCTAACTAATTTGCCCATAAGCTGGCATTTCCTCTTCCACCTTACACATTATATCAAGAGCTGTTCATAACGATTCCTATATTTATATAATATTTTGTACTAATCAGAATGCTTCTTGGTGAGTTCATGCCTGGGACGTGACACTCAATCAATCAATATTTGTTAAAATGACTCCAATTAAACTATGTGAGTGACAACTCATTTCATCTTAATAGCAAGTTGGAGTGGTGGTAGATAGAGTTGATGTTAAATTTCCCATTTTACATCAAAACATGAATTGAAGAATCCTCGGGTTCCTGAGCCTTGATTCTCAGATTTTAATTCCAGCTTCTACTCTCACTTCCTCATTTTCTCCTGAGTAGTGAGGTTGAGTTCAGGCTATTGAATTTTAGAAGAAAAAATGTGAAACAATGGTTTCTTCAAAGAAAGAACTTATAACCCCTGCACTCAAAGTTCTTCTGCAGGATGGAAAACGTTTCAAAATAATTTTTTAGGGTCAAGCCATCTGTAAGGGAGGTACCTGTCATGATCTCTCCCTCAAACAATCTACAAGCAAGACTGAAAACAGATTTTTAGAGATGATAAGAAGACGATGAGAAGACCTTGGGGCAGTTACAAATTCATAACATTTTAAATGGGAAGAGCATTGGAGACCTAGCTCCAGTCCTGTGACAGGTGAGAACCCTAAGGCCCACCAAAGTTCAGCAACTTAGCCAAAAATCACACAGTGAGGAAATGTCAGAGCTGGACTAGAATCGTGTCTTGAGACATACTTCTTTAATACACCACTCTGTCTTTCTCTGATAAATGTTTAGACCAGGGTTTCTCAAACTTAGCACTACTGATATTTGGGGCCAGAAATACCATGTTGTCGGGGGGCTGCCCTGTGCATTGTAGAATGTTCAGCAGCATTCCTGATCTCTACCCAATAGATGCCAGAAACACTGTTACCCCAGCTGTGACAACAAAAAATGCAGAATCTGCCAAATGTTCCTTAGGGAGGGCAAAATAGCCTCCAGTTGAAAACCCCAAGGACAGATCAGAGCAGTCCCCAGGGTGCAGGGTTTGTCCCTTTACTCTGGCCACTGTTCTCGCTTTTCCTTCTTTCCTTCCTTCCTTCTTTCGTTTCCTTTCTTCGTTCCTTCCCTCTCTCCCTCCCTCCCTTCCTTCTTGGTTTCTCTCTCTCTTTCTCTTTCTCTCTCTTTCTTTCTTTTGAGAGGCTACATAATATGTATTTTTGTTAATGGAAATTTGGGTCGTGTATAATTTTTTAACATTTATTTTGAGTTCACGGGTACATGTGTGGGCTTCTAATACAGGTAAACTTAAGTCACGGGTGTTTGTTGTACAGATTATTTCCTCACCCAAATACTAAGCCTAGTGCCCATTAGTTATTTTTACTTTCCTGATCCTCTTCCTCCTCCCCACTCTACCCTCCAGTGGGCCCCAGTGTGCGTTGTTTCCCTCTGTGTTATTACTGCCATTTCTTAACTCTGTCTTTCATGGGTCCCCACTGGGCTGGTTGGTTGATGTAATCTTTGCTTCAGAGCTGCAAAGTGTGTCTCTTATCATTGGTTCCATTTGAATCTTACAGCAGTAACAGATACAGGTTACAGTGCAGAGACCGCCTAACTAGTCAATTAGCACCTGGTATCTAACTGGCCAGTTAGGCAGTCTCTACACTGTAACCTGTATCTCTTACTTTTCAATGGCAAGAGCCTCAATTGCTTTTATACCAACCTAATATATTTAGGTCCAAAAACTCATCTGTGAGACCCAAAGATGCCTAATCTGCAAATGATCAGATGCTTTGGGTTTCAATGTGGAAACCAGACATCAGTATATTCACATGTAATACGGAATAAAAACGTCCATACCCCCAGCACTGAATACCTATTAGTAAGTAAAATAACAAATCAGAAATCTATTTAATTAACATCTAATTGAAGAGGGGCAGATTTTTTAGTCATCTTAATTCTTTGTGTTACTAAACTATGACAGCTTGACACTTTCACCTCCAATCTAAAATCTGCCTACTCCTGGTCACAACATTTATTCATTCACGGATTTACTGCATAATTGTTGCACTCTTACTGGATGCAGAAAAGAAATATAGTCATTAGCAAGACAGCCATAGCCTTTTGCCCTATGATGTCCATGCAGTTTTGTACCTTGGTTTTTTTGTTGTGTACAGAGCAGGCACCCACCCCATGTATATTGAGATTCATAAATAAACTAGTTATTAGTTTGTTTTCACAGGACTATAAATAAATACCTGAGACTGGCTAGTTTACAAAAGAAGGAAGTTTAATCGACTCACAGTTCCACATGGCTGGAGAGGCCTCAGAAAACTTACAATCATGGCAGAAGATGAAGTAGAAGCCAGTACCCTCTTCACAAGATGGTAGGGGGGAGAGAGAGAGAGAGAGAGAGAGAGAGAGAGAGAGAGAGCATGCAAGGAAGTGCCACACTTCAAAAGCACTTATTCTCCTCAGATCTCACTCACTATCATGAGAACAGCCTGGGGGAAACCACCCCCATGATTCAGTCAATCACCTCCCATCAGGTCCTTCCCTTGACACATGGGGATTACAGTTCAAGATGCGATTTGGGTGGGGACACAGAGCCAAATCTTATCCATTAGTTAGAGATGCCATGTGCTCACATCTAGTCAACTATAATTGGTTCTGGGTTGGCCTGCAAACCCTTGACTTTTTGTAGTTATTATTTGGCTTCCATCTGTGAGATGTCAGCCTGGAATTCCTCTTGCAAGATCCTCTTCATAGGATAAAGATCTCCATTTAAAAAACTATATTCTATCAGGGAATTATTCTTCACAGAAACCCTTTCAATGATATGCCTGTAAGTCCTTGCCTGCACAAAGATATCTGCCACAGGTTACGTATTTATTCATATCAAGGGGTAAATACTGACCAACTTCCTTGAGAGTGACACCAATATTTGGACACCTGTAGCAGCGTGCTGGGAGAAAGGAGGAGAAGGAGAAAAGATGCCACCTAACACAGTGGTTCTGGAGCCTGGCTTGGATTCTGAGTCTGCCCCTTACTAACTGTATGATATGGAACGAGTGAACTTCTAAGCCTCAGTTTTCTCATCTATAAGTTGGAAATAACCACAGTACCTAGCATACAGTAAGTGTTCAGATTCTAGTTTCATTTCTTCTTAGCAGAGAGTATGCCACTTATAATTTAAGACAGTAGTCCCCAGCCTTTTTGACACCAAGGAGCAATTTCAGGAAAGTCAATTTTTCCGTGAATGGGGTGGGAGGGGGATAGTTTCAAGATAAAATTGTTCTACCTCAGATCATCAGGCTTTAGATTCTCATAAGGAGTGTGCAACATAGATCCCTCACATGTGCAGTTCACAATAGGGTTCGCGTGCATATTAGAATTTTAATGCCGTCACAGATCTGACAGGAGGTGGTGCTCAGGTGGTAATGCTTGCTCACCCACCACTTACTTCCTGCTGTTTGGCCTGGTTCCTGACAGGCCATGGACCAGTACCTGTCTGTAGCCCAGGGGTTAGGGACTCCTGATTTGAGACACTAAGTGGCACTTTCTGAAATGAGAGATTTATGTGCTTCCCAATTCTGGCTCACAGCATGAAGTGGAGAAAACACTGAAAAGAAATGGTCAATGAGTCAGTGTCTTTATGAACAAAGCATTAAAATTGGGACATCTTGCCCTCCCCCAAAACAATAAGTAAATAAAGATGGTAGATCTTAGCTCTTCTATTTACTAATTGTGTAGTCACAGGAAGGCTCCTTAACCTCTGTTATCTCCAGTTTCCCCACTTTTAAATGGAGGATAAAAATGTCTACTTCAAGGGGATGAGATGAAGAGTTAACAAGGACACAAAATACAGGTGCAAAATAGAGTATCAGGCAAGTAACAGCATCTCGACCAATAATAGTCCTGCCTGCTATGTGATATTGAGCAAGTTACTTAGCTTCTCTGAGACTCAGTTTGGTGAGATGGAAAGTATCTCTATCTGAAAAAGATATAGCTTGACAGATGTTAGAAAACTAGATAAACAGAGAGATAGATGCTATCAATTTTCACAAATCAAATTATCCCAAAAGGTAGTAGCTTAAAACAACAAACATTTGTAATAGTGTTTCAGTGCAGTTTCACTGGGTGCTTCTGCCTCCAGACCTCTCTTTAGGCTTCAGTGTGTTGGCCTGAGCTATGGTCTCATCTGAAGGGTCATCAGAGGAAGGATCCAATTCTGTTGCCAGGATTTAGTCCTTAACAGGTTGTTGGAGTTGAAGCTGTCAGACCCCTCCACTGGCTGTTAGCAGAGCCTGCTTCTGGTTGCTAGTCATGTGGGCCTCTCTGTAGGACAGCTTATCACCTGGTTGCAATGTTTGCCTCTATCAACATGGACAAGCAAGAGACCAAGAAAGGCCACAGAAGAGGGAAGGAGCAGCCTCTCTGTAACCTATTCTTATAAGTAACTTTTCGTCACTGTAGAACCAGTATTGTACTGGTTAAAGATGAGACACTAGGCTAAACCAACAGTCAGGGGAGGAAATGACATAAGCACATGAATATCAGGAGGTGGAGGTCACCAGGGAATAGCCTAATCGTTGTCTGCCACTATTCCAGGGAATATGTGAAAGTATTTGTTACTTCATCAAACTCATGGAGTAACCTATTAATAGTAGGCAATTCATACTTCTACATCTTCCCATTTTAACTGGGTATTTGATTTTTTTATCCACCTATGCTCTTGTCCTATGGTTTTGGGGAGGGGTGGGTGAGATAGAATTGGGATAATGTGGCTAGCAAGGAGTAAGAGAGAGCAATGAGTAAGTGACTCTTTTATATTACCTCAGCATTTCACACTGCCTACTTTCTCCATGCATAGCTGCAAGATGGATCACCACCTTGGCAAATTAAATTTCATAGAAAGCTGGCCATGGTTCCACTTCTCTCTCCTTATGGCAGCAAAAGATGGAAAGATCCCCAACGTGTCACAACTCTTGAATCATTTTTAAACAAGCTTTTAGAGGAGCCTGAGTCCTTTCTTTAAAGATGTTCCAAAATGCAAGGCCTTAAAAGCAGCTGAAACCAGGTTAAAAGCTTTGGAAGGTAAAGTGATAAAATATCCAAGAGATCTGTAGAAAGTGGAAATAAAGACACACACAGAGACACATAAAGAGACAGAAAAGAAATGTTTTCTAGAAGTTAGGGGCAGACAGTTTCCAGAGGGAAGTCTCCCACAGTGAGGAGGGAATTTAGTACCCTGACCCCGCCATCAGCCCTCTTCAATGGATTTCTCCAATGCTTTATTGAAATGCCCATAAAATAAAGGTTAGTCCCATCCTAAGGATATCTCCTACCTTTTCCAAACTGTACCATTAAGTTGTATTAGCTCCTTGGGGTTAGGCCACCATAGCAGGAAGAATGTATGCTAATATGGCTCGCCTGAAGTGAAGCTCATTTAAAATCTGAAATACCATGGAGAAAGTTCCCTGGGCTAAGATAAGGTTAACGAATCTAAATCTCAGCAATGAACTCACCTCCTAAGTTTCAGAAATAATTAGTTCTGGGAAGGACATCATTTGTTCATTCAATGTGTTGACTCTAGCCCCTCCCCACTGCAGTAACTTGGTTACCTGAGAACTGAAAGAATGAGGAATGTGTACAAACTTTCTCAGTTCTGCATAATTGAAAGGTACATCTCCTATATGCTCAAAGGTATTTGACAACTATGTTGCCTAAGGCAGAGGCTTCAAAAGCTTTATTTGTGGACTTTGCGTTTAGCCAATGTTTTTTTCAATTCCAGATCACTTTTTCCTTTTGGTAACAGTGCCCAATTCTTCCATCAGGAGCCGCATTTTGAGTATTCCATGTATGCTACAGAAGCAGTTAATCACAGTGTCCATCTCTACCCAGCGCCACTATAATGTGGTCCTGTGATCTAGGCTGACCAATCAAATCCAGAGAGAGTTTGGCTCCAGAAAAGACGTGGCTCAAGACACAGTCTTTTTTAAATTTAATATATAGATGCTGGGAGAGAAGGGTTTTCCTTTCCTTTTGGTTTTTGAGCCATCAGGAAGTAAGCTTACAGTTTCTGGTGGCCTTTCTTACCATCATATGAGGAGAGGCCTAGGAATAAAGCCCAGAGCACTAAAATGAGACAGAGACTATTGCTTAAACCCCTGTATCCAGCCCCAGGTGCCCCAGGTAAGAGTCAACTTCTCTTGCTTTTTTAAATCGCTGGGAGTTAGATTTCTCCAGCCAACAGTCAAAGGCATCTTGGTCAGTACTATGATAAATATTAGAGCAGTTATTAAGGATGAAGCATTGAGGAGACCAAGACAAGTAGCACGATACTTGCCCTCAAAAAGCTTGTGGCAGAGGATGTATGGTAAGTGGTTTAAAGCCACTGGAGTCAAACAGACCTGAATTTCATCTCTAGTTTCACTGTTTCCTACTGTGTGCCTGTAGTAGATAGAATTCTAAGATAACCCCAAATCACTCTACACACACACACACACACACACACACACACACACACTCACACTCACACCACCGAGTATTGTCCCCACCCCTGGAGTGGAGACAGTACCTGTGAATATGATGGGATGTCACCTCCATGATTAGGTTACCTTATATGGCAATGGTGAAGGGGTTTTGAACATGTAATTAAGGTGCTAAGTTAGTTGATTTTGAACTAGTCAAAAGAGCTATTATCTTGGCCAGCTTGACCTAATCAAATGAAAGCTCTTAACAGAGAAATGGAGGCTTTTCAAGAGAGAGAGAAGCTCTTTGGCTGGCCATGAAGAATCCAAGAACCATTATGTGAACTGCTAACGGAGAGGGAGGAGTTCCGTTTAGGGTCCGAGGACCTCAGTCCTACAACTGCAAAGAACTAGATTTTGCCAACAACTTAAAGGAGCTTAGAAGAGACGCCTTGAGTCGCAGTGGAGAATGCAGCCTGGGCAACTGGATTACAACCTCGCAAAATCCAGTGCAAAAGACCTGGCCAAGTTTTTCCTGGAGTCCTGATCCACAGGAAGTGTGAGATAATAAGTGTGAGTTGTTCTAGGCCACTAAACATGTGGTAATTTGTTCTAGAACAATAGAAAACTAATAGGATAGCCCTGAGCAATATTTGAGCCTGAATTTTTTTCATCTAGTAAACAGTGGTAGTAGAACCATGTACTTATATTGGCTGATGAGAGGATTAATTGATAATTTTTGTGTGATTCAGTGCCTGGTGTGTAGTTCAACATCCTTTAATCACTAACTGGACTCCACATTTTAAGTGTGGGTGCCTACATGTGTACACACACATATGTGTGCCCATGTGAGATAGCAGGTGTTTGTTATATCTGCGAACCCTGAAAATCTGAGCTAGGTCTCAGTTAATTTAGAAAGTTTATTTTGCCAAGGTTGAAGATGCATGCCCATGACACAGCCTCAGGAGGTCCTGACGACATGTGCCCAATGTGGAAGGGGCACAGCTTGGTTTTACACATTTTAGGGAGACATGAGACATCAATCAATATGTGTGAGATGGACATTGGTTCAGTCCAGAAAGGTAGGACAACTTGAAGCAAAGACAGAACAACTCGAAGTGAGGAGGGGGCTTCCAGGTCATCGGTAGGTAAGAGACAGTTGGTTGCATTCCTTTCAGTTTCTGCTTAGCCTCTCCAAAGGAGGCAATCAGACATGCATTGATCTCAGTGAGCAAAGGGGTGACCTTGAAAAGAATGGGAGGCAGATTTGCCCTAAGCGGTTCCCAGTTTGACTTTTCCCTTTGGCTTAGTGATTTGGGGCCCCAAGATTTATTTTCGGTTCACCCATCCACCAGCAAACCCCCAAGCAACAGGGAAGGGACTCTGGGTCCTTAAGTTTCTTTAGGCCAACCTTGTGCTTCTATAGCAAGGGAAAATAAAGTCCAGAAAAGGAAAGTGACTTTCCCTGGGACACAAAACTTGTTGGTGACCACAATAAGGAGTTTTAAGCCCTTGGCACATTCTGCCTCAGTCTCTACCCTCCCCTCCAGATAATGAGTCCTTCTTGTCATACTTGTTAGGGACATTCACACAAGGCTATCTTAATGACTTAACACTTTCCTCTCCTGTATCTCTTATCGTCGCTGTGTGATAAGTTACCCCAACACTTAGAACTGAAGTCAGCCGTGTTAGACCATTCTCGCAATGCTGTAAAGAAATACCTGAGACGGGGTGATTTATAAAGAAAATGGGTTTCATTGACTCACAGTTCTGCAGGCTGTACAGGAAGCTTGGTGCCAACATCTGCTTCTGTTGAGGCTGCAGTGAGCTGCCATCTCACATGGTCAGAGCCAGAGCAAGAGAGAGAGAGAGAGTGGCGGGGAGATGCCACACGCTTTTAAACAACCAGATCTTGCAAGAGCTCACTCACTATTGTGGGGAACAGCACTGAGAGGATGGAGCTAAGCCATTCATGAGAAATCCATCTCCATGACGCAGTCACCTCCCACCAGACCCCACCTCCAACATTAGGAATTGCAATTCAACATCAGCTATAGAGGGGACAACATCTAAACTGTGTCACCAACAAATATTTATCATCTCACAGTTTCTGAGGGTCAGGAATCCAAATGCAGGTTTTCTGCCTGCCTCTAGCTTACGATTTCTCATTCATTTGCCCTTAAGATGCTGAGTGGGGTTGCAAAAATCTCAAGGCTGGATTGAGGTTGGAACCCGTGTCCCAGCCCACCCACATGGCCGTTGGCAAGAGGCTCCAGCTCCTTGCCATATGGGCCTCTGCATAGAGCCAGTTTCTTCCTGAGTGATCCACAAGGGAGAGGTGACCAAGAAGCTGCAGTATCTTTTATGACCTGATCATGCCATCCCTTCTGCTGTATGCTATTGGTCACACAGATCAACTTTGGGTTAACGTGGGAGGGGATTTCACAAGGGTGTGAACACCTGAGGTGCAGTGCCTGTAGACCATCTCAAGGACTGCTTGTGTATTTCTCCTTAGTGCCTAAATGATCACGTTACTGACAGTCTGAAAATGAAAGCTTGCCTGCAGAAAGGTAGGATGACTTTGTCCCAGCCCTTGTGGTTAATAGAAACGGGACGAGGAAGATCCTGACTGTGGTATTCCTGCCAAATCGCAAATGAAAATGGCATTTGAAAACCACAATTATCGCTCCTTTCACCGAGAAGATCTGTTCTGCTTAATGATCTACATATCAATGCATTCCAAGTGGAGATATTAAATGCCTTAGAATATGCAGACACTCTGCAATGTTATAGCATCTTCAAAATGTATCAGCAAAATGATCGCTACTTGAATGGGCTATAAGCAAAGCTTCAAAAGATCCAGGTGGCCTTGAAATGCAAAGCCTGGTAGCAGCAGGAGGGAAGGGCTATGGTTTCCAGACGTCTATGCCCTTTATTTATTTATTTTTTGAGACAGGGTCTTGCTCTGTTGCTCAGGCTGGAGAGCAGTAGGCCCCTTATCGTTAACTGGCTCTGCACACAATCTGACATCAACCCAGCTTTCCAGCGTCCCCACTCATCTTTCCCCATGGGAACTCTGTGCTCCGGCACCTTGGAATACTGTTTCCTGAGAACAGAAACATCCCTGATGATGTGGATTCACAGCTAGTGAGCAGCCTTGGCCTCAATATGGTGATCTCGGCCATGAACATTTAACCACATCTCTGACTTTATGGGTGAGGCTGGCAAAAAAAAGAGAGATAGAGTGAGAGTCTGTGTTACAACAAAATTGATAAAGTTCTGCAGGAATCTTATCTCTGGTCTGCTTGGATTTATTACTATCCTGACTCTTCAAACTGTAGCCAGATAGATTGTTTTGAAACCTAAATCTACGAGCGTTGCTCTCCTGCTTTAAAACTTGAGACTCTCCACGGCTTCTCGAGGGGAGATGAATATTCCTAGAAGCATCGATCTCTGGATCTGATATCTCTGTCACCCTCCCTTTCTGGATGATGGTACCCGAGTCTTGATTTGCCAAGTTCCTGTCCACTCAAGGCTACCCCCAACGTTGCCCCTTCTGTTCCGTGGCTCATACTCTTCTTCCATCTCTCCGCCTTCGCTTATCTAAGCTCCCATTTCCCTGTTACTTCCATCACACCTCATCTTTCTCCTTCAGAGTGCTTCTAACAGCAGCAACTAGGAATTTAATTGTACCATGCGTTCTTTACTATCTCTTCCCCACTATTAAGCTATAGGCTCCGTGAGAACAGGTACCGGCATGTGGGTATGCTCAATAAATACGTGTTGAATTAATGTAGGGACAAAGATGGAGTCGACCAGGTGTTGCAGACTATAGTCCGTGGACTAAATCTGTTTTTGTAAACAAAATGTATTCGAACATGGCCACACCCACTTTTGTTTACCTATTGCCTGTGGCTGCTTTCTTGCTGCAATGGTAGAGGTGACTCATTGCTACCAAGAACATCTGGACTGTAAAGCCTTAAATATTTGTTGTCTGGCTCTTGAGACAAAAGATTTGCTGATACCTGGGCTAGATGTCAGTGTTTCTCAAGAGGTAAAAGACATAGCCTGAAAGCAGGAAAGTCTTATAACCGTAACTGCTTCCTGTGTCTCCCAGGATAGCATAGGGAACAAAGGGACTATGTTTTAGATAATTCCAAAACTTAAGGTGTCAGCGGGTGGGGGGAGCTGTCGGACAGGTCTGTGGAGGCATCATGGACCAAGCTGCAGTTAGTATTGAATGATATCCATGAGCCAATACATTGATTGAGGCATAAGTGACTAGAAACATGAAAGTGAGGACCAGCAGTGACAACATCCTCTGTCAAAGTCACAGGCTGAACACTGTCTCCTTTGAGGAGCTGCAGATGAGGCAGGGCCTTGGCACCTTGTCATCCTGGGCCTTAAATGGCCATAATGGATCTGTTGCCTTCCAGGGCTAGGTGGACCCTCAGAGTGCTGTGATTGATGGTCAGTGTCATCTCAGGATTTCACAGCAACATCAGCACATTTGTTTTGCACTAAATGGGCAGGTGCTCATTGACATCCATGAATGAATTCATCGATGTGTGGGGCTAAATGTCAGTCCGATCGTGCAAAGTAGATCAAGAGGCCGTTGGATTTGAGAGCTCAGCTAAGCAGCAGAATTTAGGGAATGGTACTAGGCATCCAGCCCAGGCTGGAAAGAGCTGGAAGAGATATAACGCACAGGGCAAAGCATCAAAGAGCAAGACAAAAAAAACAAAGGGCAAAGCATCAAAGAGCAAGACCACCACTGGCAGCCAGGGTTAGCCTCTGAACCTAGGGCAATGCCGCCAAAAATAAGGTCTGTGGATCACCAGCCTTAGGCTCACAGAGCTGGTTAAAAATTAATAATTTTGGGCTGGGCGCGGTGGCTCACGCCTGCAGCACTTTGGGAGGCCGAGGCGGGTGGATCACGAGGTCAAGAGATTGAGACCATCCTGGTCAACATGGTGAAACCCGTCTCTACTAAAAATACAAAAAATCAGCTGGGCATGGTGGCGCGTGCCTGTAATCCCAGCTACTCAGGAGGCTGAGGCAGGAGAATTGCCTGAACCCAGGAGGCGGAGGTTGCGGTGAGCTGAGATCACGCCATTGCACTCCAGCCTGGGTAACAACAGCGAAACTCCATCTAAATAAAAATAAATAAAATAAAATAAATAAATAAATAAATAAATAAATAATTTTTTTAAACTGTGATTTCTAGGGCTATTCCACATCCACTGAACCAGAATCTCTTGGGAGAATCTGAAAATTTATATTTTAAACAAAGTCCCTAGGTGATTTTTGTGCCCTTGAGGATTTGAAATCTACTAAACTAAGACCGCACTATTTCTCCCTGCTTTATTATACATGACCTGAACCTGCAGACAATAATTGAGGAAGGAAGAGGACATAGGAAAACACTTCTTTTCAGAACAAGGTGGGAAATGCTGGGATCACCTCACACTAGAGAAGGCAGGGTTTGCTCACTTTTCAAGGTTTTCTTCATTTGAAACATCATGATGTGTCTGAATGAGCTGGCAGTGTGCTGAGTGCACACGAAAGCATTACCTTAATTATTGCAACAATCTTGAGTCAGTAACAGTCTATACCGAAGAAGAAGTTGAGACACAAGTTGAGCAAGTATCAGTGATCACGATTAAAGAGCTCAAAGAGGGCAGAGATGAAATTCAAATGCAGAGCTATTGATCAGAGGTCAAGGATTTTTCCATTGTCCCTCAGTTGAATTTCTTTTTTTTTTTTTTTTTTTTTTTGAGACGGAGTTTCACTCCTGTTACCCAGGCTGGAGTGCCATGGCGCGATCTCGGCTCACCGCCACCTCCGCCTCCTGGGTTCAGGCAATTCTCCTGCCTCAGCCTCCTGAGTAGCTGGGATTACAGGCACGCGCCACCATGCCCAGCCAATTTTTTGTATTTTTAGTAGAGACGGGGTTTCACCATGTTGACCAGGATGGTCTCGATCTCTCGACCTCATGATCCACCCACCTCGGCCTCCCAAAGTGCTGGGATTACAGGCTTGAGCCACTGCGCCCGGCGCCCTCAGTTGAATTTCTATAGAGAAAGTATGTACCCTTCTTCCCTCCCTTCCTCCCCTCCCTCCCTCCCTTTCTTCCTCCCTTCCTCCCTCCCTTCTTTCCTCCCTCCCTCCCTCCCTTCCTCCTTTCCTCCCTCCCTCCCTCCCTCCCTCCCTTCCTTCCTCCTTTCCTCCCTTCCTCCTTTCCTCCCTTCCTTCCCTTTTTCTTCCTTAATTTCTTTCTTTTCTTCATTCCATCTTTCCTCTCTTCTTTCCTTCCTCTATCAGAAAAGTCAGCAGTGTCTTAAATCCGATCTCTCAGAAGCAGACCTTGAACCAAGAAGTACAAATAATTCACTAAAGAAGAAGTCCAGAAGTCAATAAGGGAGTGGGAAAATTAGAATAGTGAAGGAAAAGAAGGTAACCAACTAGGTGAAGTTCCAAATTCAGCCTGATCCCATGGACCAGAAGCTATCCCTGGTTTGTCAGAACATGTAATAAAGGCACTAGACTTTTGTACCTTCCCACCACTCATTGATTGGCAGCAGCAGTTGAGGTAAGGAGCGAAACTGCCAGAGACTTACAGCTTTCAGAATGGAATCCTGGAAACTCCAGCACTCAAGGGCATCCTTCTGAAAGCCAAAAAACTTAGAGGTATTCCCCAATTCCCAGTCTTGTGTTCTTGCCCTAGCCTTTGCATGTGTCCATACTGGAGTCCAGGGTCCCCAGAATGTTGACATATATTACAGGATTCAAGTTAATAAAATAGAAAAAACTTATGGGCCAATAAGGACATCTTGTATTACCCCCACACCCTTCCTCTTTACCACCAACGTGATGCTCGCCTTGAAGCAGAATGCTTTGAATGCCCATTCATTTGCATACAAATTTTCCTTTTGTTCCTTCCTTTGTCTAGCTCTGGCTAATTTAAGACATTCCTGCTGGTTCCCCGGTAAGGTAACCTTCTTGCTTTCAGTCCTTTATGGCCTTGACAAGGACCTGAATTTCTTTCTGGTCTGGAAAAAATTATTCAACTTGGAATTACCAAGGACAAATGATGATTCAGACGATTCAGGAGATGATGTTATTCAGCTTTTACAATAGGGAGAACATTCATTAGTGAGGATGCCTCGATGGAAGAGGAGGGGGTCTGGGGTTTTACAGAGGCAAGGAAGTCATTCACAAGTCTTAAGGGAATCATGAAAAGGGATAGACAGTTTTATGGGAGTCATTGAGGAAAAGTGGGGGTGGCCTCATCCTGGAATATGCAAGTGCAAACTGTTTCTTTGTGGTTAGTCATTTCTCTGGAAAATGAAAGGGCGGGGGTATTTTTTTTATACTTTAAGTTCTGGGGTACATGTGCAGAACGTGCAGGTTTGTTACATAGGTATACACGTGCCATGGCAGTTTGCTGCATTTATCACCCCGTCATCTACATTAGATATTTTTCCTAATGCTATCCGTCTCCAATCCCCCTACCTCCTGCTATCCTTCCTCTAACCCCACACCTATGACAGGCCCCTCTCTGTGTGCATGTGTTCTCATTGTTCAGTACTCACTTATGAGTGAAAACATGCAGTGTTGGATTTTCTGTTCTTGTGTCAGTTTGCTGAGAATGATGGTTTCCAGCTTCATCCATGTCCCTGCAAAGATGGTTGGTGATGAGTGGACGTGGAAGGGCACTGAAAGGGCTCAATCTAGCATGACTTTGGTTTCTAGATTTGGCTCATGGGTAAACAATAAGCAATGAAATCAGAACCTGAATTCATCCTTTTTATGAGTGCATCGTATTCCATGGTGTGTATATGCCACATTTTCATTATCTAGTCTATCATTAATGGGCATTTGGGTTGGTTCCAAGTCTTTGCTATTGAAAAGGGTGCTGCAATGTGCATGTGTCTTTATAATAGAATGATTTATAATCCTCTGTTTATATACCCAGCAGTGGGATTGCTGGGTCAAATGGTATTTCTAGTCCGGATCCTTGAGGAATTGCCACACTGCCTTCCACATTGGTTTGAACTAATTTACACTCGGTGGGGGTATTTTTTTAAAACAATAACTGTTTTCCAGGGAATACAAGGCTCAGGTAAAATTCAGCACTGTCAGGATCTTCACAAACGGGATGCAGGAATTCACGCCACAAAGTTAGAAATGATAAAGAATATTCAGGAGAATTTTGCCATGGATAGTTAGCCCAGAAAATATTGTCATATAAACATCCAAAGCTCTACTACCCATTGAGGAGAAGCGGTTTCTGTGATCCAGGTATACCTGAGCCAAAACTCTCCCCTTTGAGAAGAGTTTGATTTATCACTTGATTTCTTCTCCTGCAGACTCTTGACTTGGTAAGGATAGCAAAGATCCCCAAGTTGCAGTAGTTCCGAGGTCCACCTGGGAGCTGTAGGCCAAGGGGAAGAAACGCGAGGTCATGAAACAGAAAGGACATGTGAAGAGCCAAGAGTGCCCAGAGCGCAAATCACCTTCTGAAGTTGGCCTGCCACAGGCTTGTGTTAGCTTTGGAAGGAAAGGTGAGGGTTAAAGAAAGACACATAGAGACAGGGTGGCTCAACAGCAAATGCAGGCATTTATGGTCAGCATAAACCTGCAGAGGTGGGGGACCAGCTTCCTGCCAGCGCCCATCGCTGCTTACAGGCTGGGGTGCTTACAGGTCTGAGCAGGAGGGGTCTGGGCAGTATGGCTTGCTAACCAGCAGGATATTGGTAAGACGTTCCCATGATGAGGCAGTTTGGCCCTGCTGTTGGTGGGATGTGATTGGCTGTTTTTTGGACCTTTGCCCAGCAGGATATGATAGCAATGTTCCTGGAGTTGGGCCTCTGCCCAGTAGGGTATGATCAGAAAGTCAGGCAGTTGGGCAGGATATTCCCTACGATCTGAACCCCTGTGGAATGTTTCCCTTTGACCAGGGTCTGTGAAATGGCAGGGGGATTACAAAATGGTACAGTTTGAACTAACAGCTTGGACTCTAAGCAGAGAGCTTTACCTCTTGTTTACAGCAGGTCAGTAGCCCCTTGTCACTGTTTAACCAACCAGATGAGGACGGCAGTGTCTGAGCAATTGGCAAATTGCTAAAATTGGTAAAATCCAAAGAAAGAAACTAAGCCCCAACCTAACTTGGCATAACAGGTGTATTCATCTATTCTCACACTGCTAGTAAAGACATATCCGAGACTGGGTAATTTTTAAAGGAAAGAGGTTTAATTGACTCACCGTTCCACAAGGCTGGGGAGGCCTCACAATCGTGGCAGAAGGTGAAGGAGAAGCAAAGTCATATCTTAACATGGTGGCAGGCAAGAGAGCGTGTGCAGGGGAACTCCCATGGATACAACCTTCAGGTCTTGTAAGAGTTATTCACTACCATAAGAGCAGTATGGGCCGGGCGCGGTGGCTCACGCCTGTAATCCCAGCACTTTGGGAGGCCGAGGCGGGTGGATCACGAGGTCAAGAGATCGAGACCATCCTGGTCAACATGATGAAACCCCGTCTCTACTAAAAATACAAAAAGTAGCTGGGCATGGTGGTGCGTGCCTGTAGTCCCAGCTACTCAGGAGGCTGAGGCAGGAGCAGGAGATTGAAGTGAGCTGAGATTGTGCCACTGTATTCCAGCCTGGCACCTGGCAACAGAGCAAGACTCTGTCTCAAAAAAAAGAACAAAAAAAAAGGAACAGTATGGGAGAAACTGCCCCCATGATTCAGTTATCTCTACCTGGCCCTGCCCTCACGTGGGGATTATTGCAATTCAAGGTGAGATTTGATTGGGGACATAGCCAGACCCTATCATCAGCCGCCAGCCACCCTTTGCTTGCCAGGAAGTGGGCATTAATCAACCTGCATCTCCAAGTTGGCCTTCCATATCCTGTTGTTTCTCTCCCCCAATTGCAACCTCCTTCCCCTGCTCCTTTAGAGCCATAAACTCAGTTTCGTGATTATAGTAGCATATAGCTGAGGCACGTTCTAGGGTTTTCCCTGCATTTCATCACATGTGATCCTCATAGCAACAGGGGAAATGCCTACATCTTGATGCCTGTTTGTATTGAAGAAACCAAGTCACAGCGTGACTTGCTCTGGGTCACACAGTTGGTGAGTAGCAGAGCCAGAGGGAGACAGAAACGCGGGTCTCCTGGGAAGCATTCTTGAGATCCTTCTGCATCTTTCCCATGTTCCTCCCTTGAGTTACTTGCATTAATAAGTGAGGCTTGGGCTGGGCTCTGTGGCTCATTCCTGTAATCACGGCACTTTGGGAGGCTGAGGCTGGTGGATCCCCTGAGGTCGGGAGTTTGAGACCAGCCTGACCAACATGGAGAAACTCCATCTCTACTAAAAGTACAAAATTAGCCGGGCGTGGTGGCACATGCCTGTAATCCCAGCTACTCGGGAGGCTGAGGCAGGAGAATCGCTTGGACCTGGAGGCAGAGGTTGCAGTGAGCCGAGATTAGGCCGTTGCACTCCCGCCTAGGCAACAAGAGGGAAATTCCATTTCAAAAACAAAAAAGTGAGGCTGAGAGGCGGAAGTGATCTTCTCCTTCATGTTGGACTTCAGCAGCTCTGCAAGGGTGCATTCTATGTTCCTCCAGTGACCTCTCCTTCAGGGAGGAAGTGTCCATTAGATTTTTCTAGCCAAGGATGTCACCCTTATCTGGAGAAGATGCAGCCCATGAAGAGAACCTCTTTCCATTTTCCCCAAAGGTTAGAAAAAAAAAAAATCTAATTCAGCTTTCATTTAAATAGCCAGGAGAATTGGGAACTCAAGATAACCAATCAGTTATTTGCTAGTGGAATTTTCCTGGTAAGGAGAAACAGCACTTAGACCCAAAATGTATACATTTCTTCCAAAATGTCATTCAACATCTATCTCTTTCCTAGAGAGTGACAAACGCTCCATGTTCCTGTCAAAATGCCAGCTTTCAGCACCAGCCTTAATAATAAAAGCCAGATCCAAAATCCAACAGAGAAATTGTAACTTTGCCAGCAAAGAACTTACCATCCTGTTTTATTTTAAGGTGCCAGGTTAACTTTTTAAACATTTCTTTACTGTATTCACTTAATTAAAATTAATCATCATATTCTTTTTGGTTGAACTTGCTTCCTGGAAACCTTTCACTCATACATACTTAAGTGTATTTGAGATTGGCGATCCATTTTTCTAATTTTTTTCTTGATTTGTCTTTTATCTCCTTGGGACCCCTGTTCCCTTTTCCATCTGGAGGAAGGTGTTGGGGAAGAGTCCAATAAGACAGTGAGATGCAGCTATGAGCAACGATCAATGTAAGTGAGATAAAGAGTTGTTCATCTTATATTTGCACCTCTCTGAAGAAACTCTGAAGATCTGACGGCATTGGCATGAATTCAAGGCATGGCAACAGGATGAAGTAAGGGGACTTGGAGTGGTGGAAAGAAAGGAAAAGACATGAGAGATTGGGGGAAAGGAATTCCTGGAGAGGAATTATTGGGAATTTTTATGTAACATACAGTGTCCTAAGTGTTTTATACAAAGTATCACATTTTAACCTCTTAAAAACACCATAAGCTGAGTACAGATGAGTACACTTCCATTTTACAGATGGGAAAACTGAGGTTGATTGGAGTTAAGTGATGTGCCAAGGTCACCCAGCCACCAGAGATAGAGCCCGGAGTCAAACCTGGATCTTCAGACTTGAGTGCACAGGCTCTGAAGCATCCAGAATGCTCTGAAACATTCTGAGCCATGTCGCATCCTCACTCAGAGACCCTTGCTCTTCTTGTCATCCCGGGGAGCCCTCCAAGCCCCACCAGGGTTCCAGAAATCCACACTTCTGGGGAGGCACTGAGCTGTGGGGTGGAGCGTCCCACCCTCCTCCTTTTCCACTAGAATCTGGCAGCCATCCTGGGGAGAATGGAGACAGTGGCCGTTCCTGTGGCTTTCTTTGCTCACAGGGACCTGCTGCCTGGTTCTTGGCAATTCTGCCTCTCCACAGCATTCGAGTTATAATTACCTAACACCAGAAATCCTGTCGTCATTGCCATGGAACCTCATAGGTCTCCCTGACCCCTTCCCACTGTCAGCCAAGACATGCACAGAGATTCTGGTCTCTGGAAATACCCCACCTGGACCAGCTCATTATTTCTTTGGCTCAAACCCAGACCCACTCCTCTACCTCCTGAACACAGGATCCCTAGTACCAGCAACACTCACCATGTGTTTACAGTGTCTGGGACAGGTACCACTCTCTACAGTAACAAGCACTGCCTCATTCAATTCCTCCAACCGCCCTTTGCAGACTCATTTTCTTCCTTTACAGATAAGAAAACACACAAGATGGTAACTGGCAGAGAAAGAATCCCAAAGGTTCTTAACACTCTTACAAGGGAATTTTCAATAATAGCAGGAAAAAGAATCACTTTTTGACATTCTTTGGAAAAGGGAAAATGATTCAAAAAATTAATGTTCTGCTAATAGGTAGGCACCATAAGGACATGGATTTTTGTCTGTTTTGTTCACTGACCTGTCTCAGGTGCTAGAACTTGGTTCAGTGCATAGCAGATGCTCAGTAAAGAACTTTGAATGAATGCTTTGTAGCATTCATTCAATGAATCACTTGGTTCATTTACTTTTTCAACAAAAACATATATTATGTGTTAGGCCCTGGGCTAGGAGCTAGAGTTACAAAGATGAACAAGGCCTGTTTCTATCCCACAAGGAACTCGGCGTCCAATGTAGAAGACAGACAAATCCAGTACAAGTCTCTAGGCTACAGGAAAGCCCAGAGCTGTGTACATATTGCATCCACACCAACACACTGACCTCCTTGAAATGAAAACAAGACATTGCTCAGTAATTCTCTAAGTTAAGCTTTGACTAGCAAGGTTATCATTCCCCGAAGGAAGTTGATCCTTCCTTTTGTCACAGACTGAGGGGCAAAGAGCAGCTCCAAGAGTTCCAAGTGTGTGAGATCCTACATCCTAGAACGCTGTACCAAAGTCATTTGTATGGTGAATGCCCGTAAACGTCAAACTGAATGAATCAGGTAGATTGTTGTTTACAGGCAACCAAGAATTATTCAATGGCTGCGGCAGGCAGGAGCTGATAAACAGCCTGGCTTCCCAGGCTGCAGTAGTATGTCGGGGCTTTGCCACCTTACAAATTACATACGAACTAAATGCAAATTAGTGTAGATGACAAATAGATACACACAGATCCTCGATCTTTCTTTTTCTTTAAGTACCTGCTCTGGAAGAACGTAGAAAAGAAGGCACATCACCAACTCCTGGAATACAGAGAAAAGAGTCCTGGCTGGAGGGGGAACTTCCAGTTTACAAATTACCGCACTGGGGAGACGATACCTGGGGAGGCCAAGCAAGTTCTCCTATTCCTATTCCCCTACGTCCTTTACATAAGCTTGTTATTAGCCATGCATTCCAACATCCCTTTATGCAGAAAACCGTTCATTCATCTGTTCAACGCATCGTTATGTTTACTGAGCTCCTTCTGTGCACCACGCACTGTTCAACACACAAAGGACACAGCAGTAAATTCCTTCGGGAACTTACATTCTGTTAGGAGAGACAGATGATAAAAATAACAACAGTAAGAGGAACAGGCAGTGGTATGCACATGATGATTCATGACGTGATATAGAAGGCATGGAGAGGAGTGGGTTTGCTGCTCTGGCTGGAAGCCAGGGAAGGTTTTTCAGGGGGTGACTTGTGAGCTGGGAGGTTGCCGTCCAGACCTGCCCTGTCTAACACATCCACCACGAGCCACATGTGGCCCCTGGGCACTTCAAATACAGCCAGTCTGAATGGGGGTTGCCATCAGAGTAGAATCCACACAGAATTTTAAAACCTAATATGAAGGAAATAATATAAAGTATCTCATGAATAATGTCGAATGCTGATCCAATGTTGAGATGACAATATTTTGGATAACTGGGTTAAATAAAATATATTGTGAAAATTCATTTTTTAAAATATGGCTACTCCAAAATTTGAGATTGCCTCTGTGGCACGCATTGGTGGGATGTGTTATACTCTCACCAGATGGTGTTGCTCAAGTTACAAAAAAAAACAGCAAATGCAGAGGCTTGATGTCTTAGACAAATGGAAAGTGTCCATTCTGGCTCTGCCACTTACTGGCTGCGTGAACTTGGGAGGCTCAGAGTGAGCATGCTTTGGCAGTGAAAACAGGGAAGGAATGTGTTAGACACCTGTTAGAATGGCTTTTACCGAAAAGACAAATGATAACAAGCGTTGGCGAGGATGTGGAGAAAGGGGAATCCTTGCACACTGTTGGTGGGAATATGAATTAGCACAACTATTATGGGAAACAGTATGGAGGTTCCTCAGAAAATTAAAAATAGAACTACCATATGATCCTGCAATCCCACTGCTGGGTATACATCCAAAGGAAATGAAATCAGTATATCGAAGAGATATCTGCACCATTATTTACCATAACTAAGATACAGAAGCAAACCTAAGTGTCCATCAACAGATGAATAGATAAAGAAAATGTAATATATATCACACCATGGAATACTATGCAGCTTTAAAAAAAGAAGAAAATTTTATCGTTTGCAACAGCATGGAAAAAAGCCAGACACAGAAAACCAAATACCTCCTGATCTCATTTATACGTAGAATTTTAGAAAGTTGAACTGATAGAAACAGAGTAAAACGGTGATTGCCAGGCGCTAGGGGGTGGAGGAATTGGGGAGATATTGGTCATAGGATGCAAAAAAAAAAAAATTAGGAGGAATAAGTTCTAGAGATCTGTGGTGCATCGTGGACACTACAGTTCCAAACAATATCTTGTGTATCCTTGAAAATTGCCAAGAGTTCTCACCACAACAAAATGTGATATGTGGGATCCTGCATATGTTAAATAATTTGATTTAGCCATTCCCCAATGTATATGTATATCAAAACATCACAGTTTACACTGTAAATATAGATTACCTTGACCTATTAATTTAAAAATAAGTAAATAAAGGAATGCATGAGAAAATGTATTTACTTAGGGATTCCATCTCACCTACAGTGACATAATGGCACAGAGTGAAGGCGGTGGTGGTCCTCGTGGCTGTGAGGCACCCCCCACCCTTCTGGAGACTCCGAGGCTTGTCTGAAGTCACTCGCTGGTCTTCCTTGGCTGCCAAGTCATCTCCCCCTCAGACCACAGGTGCGCGTGTGTGTTCCTTCCATCTTCTCCAGCACAGACTCCTGCCAGGAACACCCTCAAGCTGACTCCCCCCAGCCTTGCCCCTGATGCTGCTACAGCCTTTCTCGGCTGCTGTAACTCTTTCTAGATGTGAGCTCATTGAAAAAGACAAAGACCAATTTTCCTCATCAGAAACTTGGGTGGTTTTACTGCTGCTTGGGTGTCTGGCCAGGAACAGAATGAACTTGTCCAGCCTCGCTGGAAAACTGACATGAAGATGAAGGGTAGAAGGATGGTTACCAGAGGGAAGGGTCGCGAGGGGGTGGGGAGGAGTGGGGCTGGTTAACGGATACAAAATAGTCAGAAAGAATGAATTAAGACCTAGTATTTGATAACACAACAGGATGACTATAGTAAATCATAACTTAATTGTACATTTTAACATAACTAAAAGCATAACTGGATTGTTAACTGGGATGAATGCTTGAGGGGATGGATACCGCATTTTCCATGATGTGAGGATTACACATTGCATGCCTGTATCAAAGTGTTTCATATACCCCATAAATATATACACCTACTATGTACCCACGAAAATAAAAAATCAAAATAAATAGAAGAATGGCCATTTTGAACCAGCTCATATAAGAGAAAAGTTTCCCAGAGAGGCTTCCTGATGCCTCTCCAACGGGGGTGGAAGCGGAGATGGGCAACATGAACCCTCCAAGATGATTCTGCCTTGGCTTCAGAATGCCCCCTGCCAAGTCTCCTCTCCTTTGTGTGTTCTCGAGTTTTTTTGGTGTCTATGGCAGTCAGCCAAATGCAGATAATCATACAACTGACAGAGTTGTTTTGAGTTTTAAATGAGATGCTCAAAGGTGCCTAATGCACAGGGAAATAGTCAATAAACTTTATTTTCATTTTATTTCAGCATTACCTTCTCCATTTCCTCTCTCTTGAGAGGAAGGTTAGACTCATCTCTGTCCAATACAGAGAGAGCTAACGTAATTGCCCAGAGGATTAATCTTATTCTTCCCCATGGCACCATGAACATTCAGAGCTGCAGACAACGTGGAGGTCTCTGCCCCAGGCTGTCACTCGTCATCCAGAAAATATCAAAGACCACCTCTCTCCAGTGGCCTTCTATGGTGACGATACTCTATCCTGCTCTTTATTGATATTATCTATTAATTTCTTCATTTGCCAGAGGGGGAAAATAAGTCTCATCAGAGATCATGTGACTTCCCAAGATCCTATGAATAACTAACTTGTTACCAGAACTGGGACTCCAGAGTAAGCATTCTAAACATTCCATTCGAGGTGGCTCTTTAATCCTGGCGCTTTAGGAGGCCAAGGCAGGCAGATTGCTTGAAGCCAGAAGTTCAAGACCGGCCTGGCCAATGGGTCAAAACCCCATCTCTACTAAAAATACAAAAATTAACCAGACATGGTAGTGCATGCCTGTATTCCCAGCTACTTAGGAGGCTGAGGCACAAGAATTGCTGGAACCTAGGAGGCAAAGGTTGCAGTGAGCCAGGATCCTGCCACTGCGCCCCAGTATGGGCATTTATTGGGCATTTGCTGGATGCCATGCTTCCTTTGAAAAGATCCCTGCATATTAACTCAATGAATCCTGATTTTGATCTTGTGAGGGAGGTACTGTTTTTTCCCACTTCCCAGGTGAGGTATTGTAGACTCAGGTCACTACTTTGTCCCAACAAGCTAATAAGTGAGAGACCAGCACCTAATATAACTGAGACCAAAGCCCTGGCATCCTCTTTCCACTTAGAAAGTGCACAATCTGTATCCCTACAGGGATCCATGAGTCTAGCAGGTGCAATGGTACATTCAGCCCTGTAACCAGAGGTCATGGTGACTTGGACAGCTCCGTCCCTCTCCATTCGGCAGATCCCACTGCCAATGCCTGGAGCTAGGGAGGCACACACCCTATGGCACCCCAGACTCTTTGTACACAAGACAAATCCCAGCCTGGAACAAAAGCTAGCTGTGAATGATCCATCAGCATTTCTAAGTAGGCCACGCTGCACCATTCACAATTCCCTCCTACCATATGTGATAAGCTGTGACGTATGGTGTTCATTTAGGCCTCCATTCCCGCAGAAATATGGCTGGCACCATCAATTTCCCTGTTTGTTCTCTGACCCACTGTTCCTGGGTTAAGCAGCCTGCCTTGTCTACATTTGTCAGTTGATACAAGCTTCTCCCTGCCATAGGCACCACTATTGATGAACGTCGTCAGAATATGGAGCCTTGAATAATGTATAAAGGATTCCACATGCAAAGTCTCCCAAGGAAGGGGTGGGGTGGGTGGGGGCGGGGAGAGGGAGTGTTAGATGTTTTCTCTGTTGGAGTGCCTTCATTTACAAAGCATATTTGTCAAGTCTTTTGCTAAGAGTAATGCCAAGGAGCAGCCTGCCATCATTCTTGTTAATAGGACTGTCTGTGTGTTACAGTAAACAGCTATAACTCTTCTGTTGGAGCCATTGTGCAGCAGGCAGTTTTTTCAGTATCCAATTAAGGGTGTCTCCAATTTGCCATCCCGGATCATGAGAGCTGTGACTCAGCCATCAGGCAACCTGGGCATTGTGGAGGCTTCTCAAAGTAGAGAGGGCTGATGCCCTTCCTTCTTTGCAAGCAAGGGTACTGGAGCCTGGCTCTAGGTGACCTCTGCTGTTCTTTTTCTTTCTTTTGCTTTTTTTTTTTTGAGATGGAGTCTTGCTCTGTCACCAGGCTGGAGTGCAGTGGCGCAATCTCGGCTCACTGCAACCTCTGCCTCCTGGGTTCAAGCGATTCTTCCACCACAGCCTCCCGAGTAGCTGGGACCACAGGCGCGTGCCACCATGCCCGGCTAATTTTTTTGTGTTTTTAGTAGAGATGGGGTTTCACCGTGTTGGCCAGGATGGTCTCGATCTCTTGACCTTGTGATCCACCCACCTCGGCCTTCCAAAGTGCTGGGATTACAGGCGTGAGCCACCGCGCCCAGTTCTCTCTTTTTTTTTTTTTTTTTCTTTGAGGTGGAGTTTCACTCCTGTTGCCCAGGCTGGAGCACAATGGCATGATCTCAGCTCACCGCAACCTCCGCCTCACAGGTTCAAGCAATTCTCCTGCCTCAGCCTCCCAAGTAGCTGGAATTACAGGCATGTACCACTAGGCCTGGCAAATTTTGTAGTTTCAAAAGAGATGGGATTTCACCATTTTGGCCAGGCTGGTCTCAAACTCCTGACTTCAAGTGATCCACTCGCCTCGGCCTCCCAAAGTACTGAGATCACAGATGCGAGCCACTACACCCAGTCTCTGTGTTCTCCAAGGCCACCAAACCATGCCAGCTAACTGTGCAAAGATATTAGCTTGGTAGTCAAAGTGCTTCCCAGACTCTTATTAATATTGAAGAATATAGGGGTTAAGAACATGAGCTCTGGAGCAGGACTACATGGATTCCCATCTCAGCTCAACCACATAGTAGCAGTGTGATGTTGGGCAAGTTACTTAGCTTCTCTGAGCCTTGGCATCTCACATGTAGAAAGGGCCAGTCATAGCACTGGCTTCGTACAGTTGATTTGAGAATCAGATCATGTGTGATGCACATTTAAACCACCACTATCCACATCACCTTCATTTCCTAGGCCTGGATATGACTCGCTCCTCACCTCTCTGTACCTACTTCATCAGTATTCATCTTTCAAGCTCCATCTCAAATTCTGCCCCCTGATGACTGTAATAAACAGGTTCTCTTCTCCCCATTAATAGCCATAATGGAGGAGTGGGGACTTACCATGTAGCGGGTCCATACATCACTCTTGGTTTTGTTTGTTTGTTTGTTTTTGAGATGGAGTCTCACTCTGTTGCCCAGGCTGGAGTACAGTGGTGCAACCTCCGCATCCTGAGTTCAAGCGATTCTCCTGCCTCAGCCTCACTAGTAGCTGGTACTACAGGCATGCGCCACAATGCTCAGCTAACTTTTGTATTTTTGGTAGAGATGGCATTTCATCATGTTGGCCAGGCTGGTCTCAATCTCTTGACCTCATGATCTGCCTGCCTCAGCCTTACAGAGTGTTGGGATTACAGGCGTGAGCCACGGCTCGTGGCACACTCTTATAACTACCCCACATAGTAGGTTCTATCTCCTCATTTTACAGATGAGAACATTCGGGCCTAGAGCATTTCAATAGCTTGCCAAAGTGCTCATGGTTCTCAGGTGACAGGATGAGGCCAGACATGAGGGACCCCTGGATCCAGACTCTACTCCCCCAATTTGTCTTCGGTCTAGGAAGCCCCCAGTCCCAAGATCAGTCCTGTCCTTCTGGAGATTAATTGCAATGTTTTGTAATTGTCCTATCCCATCTATGGATTTCAAGGAAAATTGTGAACCCCTTAGAACCACAGTGTGTCTCATTTTTATTCTGTATTTTATTCATTTTTAAATGCCTGAGATGCTGACAACCTGAGCTATCACTCATCTTCTCTTCCTGAATTTTATGAACTAAGAAGTGAAAGTTCACCCAAGGCCATTCTTAGAGTCTATGGAAACAGCAGCACTGGACCCTGGGTCCAGTGATTTACAGGTATCTCCTCTCCTAATTTTCAATACACCCCAAACATGCAGAGAGATGGCCTTAGCAAAGATGTTTATTGACGTGTGTGGGTTCTGTGGTTTGGGGGGCGGGGGACGTCTTGGAATCACTTCCTATGGTGTAATTGGCAAGCTTCCCACTGCATCTTCCTCTTCGCTCTTCCTAGAGATATAAAGGGTGGCTGGTGCCATTCTTCCAAGAAGAAAGCTTTCATCTTCACCCAACCAGCCCTCAGTCTTCAGTCCCCAGCAAACTATCTTTGTGCCTCATCTGCTGGGATCTGGGGAGTCAGTGATGGGCAAGAGATGGTCTTTACTTGTAGAATTCCCATAGCACATTGGAGAAGAAAAAACAGCAACCAGGCATGTACAATAGAGGGGGATGCATGCTGCAACCACCATCAACAACAACATGCACTGAATGCTTCATTGGTATCAAGTGCTCTCTCTCCTAAGAGCTATGAATCCATTAACCCCATGTACTCCTCAAAACTAGGAACAAGCAGTTTATCATTTGCTGTGGACTGAAAGTCTGTGTCCCCCTAAAATGTATATATGAAGCCATAATCCCCAATGCGATGGCATTTGGAGGTGGGGCTTTGAGACATAATTGGGTTAGGACGAGGTCATGAGGGTGAAAACCCCACCCTGGGGTTGGTGCCCTTAGAAAAGTATAAAGGGGCTAGAGCACACAATTGCCCTCTCTCTTTCCCTCCTCCATATGAGGACACAGCAAGAAAGTGGCTGCGTGGCAACCAGGAAGACAGCCTTTAAGAGAACACAGCCATATTGGTACCCTGATCTCAGATTTTCCAGCCTCCAGAACTGTAGAAATAGATGTTCACTGCTTCAGTCCCCTGGTCTGTGGTATTCTATGATAGCAGCCTAAACTGACCAAGATATCATTCCTCTTATCAGATGAGAAAACAAATGCATAGAAAGACTTCTAAATTTTCCCTCGTCAATGGGCACATGTGCAAAGTGCAATAGGGGTATGGAGAAAACAGTGTTCAGATTTTAGAAAGATTTCCAGAATAGGTCTCGTCACGTTGGAGATGGTTCTTTTTAAATAATGGAAGAGAGTCCCCCAGGCAATGGTTGAGCAGTGGAGTGGGACCCCAGGTGAGAGTTTGCAGGTGGTAGAAACAAAATATTCTAAGATTCAGGGGCACAAAAGAGCATGGCTTATTTGGGGAACTACAAGTACTTCTGTATTGCTGATGCCTGATGTTCTGGGGGATACAGTTCAAGGCAGGAAGAAGCTGAGGGCATATCTCAACCTCCCCTTCCTTGGGGCCACTCATCCTTTATCCCTTCAGCAGTTTTACTCAGCACTTGTTCTAGGATGCCAGGCTCTGAGGTGAGACACTTAAATAAGACTCAGCCTCTACCCTCAAAGAATTCACAATCTAGTGGGAAAACTAAGTTATTATAAAGATAGCATTACAAATGCAGTGCTTGACATATGCCTGGGGCACTATGAGACTGTAGGTGAGAAACAGTGAAAATAAGACAATCCAGAGAATGTAGCAGCTGTGCCGCCCCTTAACGTCTGACCAGGTAATCCAGGTGTTACCTGTGTTTGAGGTCAAGGGACAACAGGAGAAGATGGGACAGAAAAGCACACGGCATGAGCAAAGCCACATAGATGACAAAAAGCTATCACCTGCAACAGCTTCTGCTGCTACAATTCCTGTACTCCTCTTAGATTTCGTTCCAGTATCAGCCAACAAGGTGGTCTGACAAGCCAGTCCTAGCCCCAGGAAATGAATTATCATTTGTGCAGACCAATCAAAGTCTTGCCATAGAATGATAGGTTTTGGCATGTGGTCTAGTTGGGGTCAGGGAAAAGGAGGATTTCCATTTTGATCAATGAGGGGATTCTGGGAAAGTCTTCTACCCATGAAAAGAAACAAGCCAGAAAAAAAATCCCCTTCCTTCCTGTAGACATGGCTATGATGGGCAGGATGCCTGAAACTGTCCAGGCTTCTTACAATGAGGAGACACACTGGGCAGGGGAGGGGAAAAGGGGGATATTCCCTAAGACTAGTAAACCAGAAAGATGTCAAGCATCTATATCCTTGTTGAAATAGTAGCGCTTCCAAATTAACATCCCTAGAACTGTGTACCTCGAACATTTTATTATGTGAGATATTAAGACCTGTGTATTTGAAGCCTCTATTGGCCTGAGCCATCGCTTCCTTGCAGCCCCAAGTGCCATGATGTCATTGATAAACTACAACCAGCAGAAGGTGGCTAAAGACTAAGGTGGTTGTGGCTGGTGGGCTTAGGCTGAGTGTAAGGAAAGTTCACACGTGAAAGAAAAGTTTTCTCACAAGGTCAACAGAGAGAATATTGCAGGGGAGTGCGGGGCTGCAGGAAATAGAGGTTTAATGTTTGTGTAAATTGAGAGAAGGAATCTACTTGGAAATGAGAAAAAGCAAGATTAAAATGGAAAACACAGCCCCAAAGCTATTAATACCCACCAGATCCAAATTGAAAAATAAAAGCGATGGGTGAAGCATATAGTTCTCAAAATGAATTCATGTCATAAACCATTAACATCAGCCCTCCCTTATTACCTGTAATTCCAGAGAGGCAGGTTGCAAGCAGTGCCCAGCGGACATCTAGCTGGAGATCAGCAAGAGCTCTGCTCCCAGGGCAGCCCAGTTCTCTCCTCTTGTGACACCTCCTCTGAGCATCCTTCTCTCACCCTCCTCTGGGGCCCAGCGGAACCCCAGTGCTGCCCTTGGCCCAGAGAAGACCTCAAACACCAGCAAATGCTATTGCTAAGAAATTCGGAAATCAAGAGAATCCTTGGTAAAACTATTTCTTCTTTTTTATATACAGGACTCTAAAATCGTCCTGTCCATATTAATGCACTTGCGTGTTGATCCTCTGGTCTACCACTGGGTCTTAGTAAATGTCACCTAAACCGGGGCCATGTGCAGTGCAGGTGAGGGCTGGCATGGTTCCTCATGATTCCCAAGGCCTTGCTCCACCAGCACCCACACACGTCACCATGTTAGAGCCCTTAGTCTTGGGCATATCAAATATATGCTGTGATAACAACAGTCTGCATTTTGAACATAGATGCAGATTTAAATCTCAGCTATACCACTTACCTGCTGTATGACTATGGCAGTGTCTCAGAATCCCTGAGCCTCGCCTTCCTGGTCCACACAATCCCAGAGTGTGGAGAATTAAATGAGAACTGTATGTACATGTCCAGCTCAGTATGTAGCATGCAGTAGGGGCCCAGTTAACGCTGATTTTCCACCACTAGTCTCCCAAACTCTCCTAGCCTTTTCTAAGTTTACTCCTCCTGCTCTAGAAAGGGTTTGATGGCAGTAGCGTGCTCAAGAAGACATCTGACATTCAATTGTGACCAATTACCATCCTTGAAAGTTTATGCTCTTTGTAAGTCGGGAGGATTCCTTGCAGACAGACATCCCAGGGGGTTTGGAAGACCGTGTGTCATCTGCACGGGAGACTCAGGGTGTGTCCATGACTCTCACTCAACAGTTGAAGGTTGGCCCTTCTCAGTGTCATGTCCTCAACTTTATTTGCCTGGTGAATAAGTCCAGAGTGCTCTTCAATTGGGGGAACTTCCATAGGTAGTCTACCTCCAAAATACATCTCAAACTCCTTCACCACCACTGTGCTGATCTAGGCACTCTCTTGCCTCATGTGCGGTGCTAAATAGCTCTTTAACTGGTCTCAGCTTCTATTATTTCCCCTAGTACAATTCACTACTACACAAAAGCCAAAGCCACCCTTTGCCAACCCATTGCTTAAAGCTTTTCAGCAGTGTCCCCTTGCATTTAACAAGAAATCCAAAATCTTTAATTGGCCCAAACATTCTTGAACAGTCTCACCCAATCTAGTCTCTGGCCATTCTTCTGGAGTGCATTTCTTGGTCTCTTGAAGTTGCAGTTTCCTTGTCTGTAAAATAAAAATAATGCTGGCTAATGCAGATAGCAGATTAAGCAATAAAACACAAGGCATATTGCATGGAGCTAATCTGCCCCCTTAGACTGTGGGATTTTCAAAAAGCAGCTCTAGCCGGCAGATGGGCTTCGTTTTTCACAGGTGAGTACCCTCCTCTCCACTCAAATGGGGCTGTTGACCAACTTGCTTCTCCCTATCACACACACACACTCTCTGTCTCTCTGTCTCTCTGTCTCTCTGTCTCTCTCTCTCTCTCTCTCTCTCTCTCTCTCTCATTCTCTCTAATAGACAGCCAGACATGCTAGATTAGCTCCAGGAGACTTAAGCGTACCCTAAGCACCAAGCCATCAGCAGCAAATGGGTGCTCCTTGCACAGAGCTGCAGTGCATATTAACAGGCCACCACACCCCGCAAAGTTCTGGGATTCATCTCCTTACAGGACTTCTACTCAGAGGACCAGTGCCTTCTCTGACCAGGTACCCCGAGCAGCCAGCACAAGGTCAAGCACTGCTTACCTGCTGGCCCCTCCATATCCTCCAGGATACTGAACAAGAACTGTCTGTGTTGCCCGGAATGACCATCAAAAAACTCATGCACCTCTTTGCCTATGTCTGGAACCCGAATGCCTGATTTTTTGGCACAGGGTCCAGGAAGTGCCTCAAACAAGCACGGTTAATCTATTACCAACCTTCAGATTGGGAGAACTCTTAAATTCTCTCTTCAACCTCGCTACCAAATGTGAAGTACGGTCTATTGTTGCAGACAAAACTCCTCACGTTCAGAGTATCCATTCCGGTTTTAGGCATTTCTAATAGGCAATGGGTTGTGGGGGGTGTTGGTTTTTGGGGTTTTGTTTGTCTGTTTTTGTTTGCTTGTTTGAGACAGGGTCTTGCTCTCTTGCCCAGGCTGGAGTGCAGTAATGCGATCCCGGCTTACTGCAACCTCAACTTCTTGGGCTCAAGAGATCCTCCTGCCTCAGCCTCTTGAGTAGCTGGGACCACAGGTGCATGCCACCATGCCCTGCTAATTTTTAAAAATTCTGTAGAGACAGGGTCTTCATATATTGCCTGTAGGCCATTTTGACAATACTTAAAATTTGCTTCTCAGCCGGGCAAGGTGGCTCATGCCTGTAATCCACCCACCTCACCCTCCCAAAGTGCTCAGATTACAGACATGAGCCGCCACGCCCAGCCATTACGTGACTCTTTAATTGCATCAAGAGAACACCTGTGGCCTCGTGAGGTGGCTTACACCTGTAATCCCAGCACTTTGGTAGGCCTAGGTGAGTGAATCCCCTGAGGTCAGAAGTTCGAGACCAGCATGGCCAACATGGTGAAACCCCGTCTCTACTGAAAATACAGAATTAACCAGGCATGGTGGCGTGCAGCTGTAATCCCAGCTACTCAATAGGTAGGAGAATCCCTTAGAACCCAGGAGGTGGAGGTTGCAGGGAGCTAAGATCATGCCACTGCACTGTAGCCTGGGCGACAGAGTGAGACTCTGTCTGAAAAAAAAAAAACAAAACTGCTTCTTACTGGGTCAACAGAGCAGCCTTAGAGTGAGATCAATGCCTCTCAACCTCGTGTCTCTCTATCACTGGGTTTATGCCTCATTGATTTAAATCCCTTGTGTCATTTCGTATTAAGCTACCTTGTTTATGTTGTCATGTGTGCTTCTTCTAGCAAACTTTGAGGTTCATGTCTTAATCTGTTGTTCTGTAAGTGGTTAAAAAAACAAACTTGAACTATAGAACCGTACACAAAAGGGTTCACAGCTATGAGCTCAAACACGGTAGTTATACTTCTCAGACAAGGGACTTTATTTCTTTGGGTCTCCTTTTGTGTGTATAAAATGTAGGCATTAGGAGGGGCATGGTGGCTCATGCCTATAATCCCAGAACTTTGGGAGGCCAACATGGGCAGATCACTTGAGATCAGGAGTTCGAGACCAGCCTAGCCAACATGGCAAAACCCCATCTCTACTAAAAATATAAAAATTAGCCAGGTGTGGTAGCAGGCACCTATAATCCCAGCTACTCAGGAGGCTGAGGCAGGAGAATCACTTGAACCTAGGAGACAGAGGCTGCCATGAGCCAAGATCATACCACTGCATTCCAGCCTAGGTGGAAAAAAAAAAAAAAAAAAAAAAAAAAGGAGGCATTAATCCCATGTTGTGTTTAATAAAGTGACACACGTAATAAGAGAACAAAAGAAATGAGCCATTGCCGAGTATTTACTGTTATTACAAACACACAGCAGATGTTCTGTCAGCGTTCATTCCTTCCCATCTTTGCTCATGTGCTCATTCACTCCCTCCTGCACTTCGGAAATACTCCATCCTCTACTCACCCCACTCCATTCATTGACCTCCCTTCTATACACTGGGTCACAATGAGTACTGGAGACGCGATGGGGAACCTGGTACACTTCCTGTCTTCAAGGTCTTTGCAATTTAGTGCAGGACAGAGCAAAGAAGACAGAGAGGTAACCATTAGCATCAGAGACAGGATGCCAAGCTGTGGACAGAGGCAGGACTCCTTCCACCCTGGAAGTTCAGAGAAAGCCTCTCAGAAGAGATGATAGCAAAGTGACAATTGAAGGTTGAGCTGGACTTTGTCAGATCAAGGAAAGGGCCGAGGCATGTTTAGGAAGCTTTTTAAAAAAAAGTGGAGGATATGAGAATGCAGATATTAACAGCAACCTAATTATGCCAGGCCTTATCAACCACGATTATTGGCCAGGGGTATTTTGGGTCCTGTGACAAAAACTAAACTCTAAGAAACACAAGGGAAGTCACGTGTTTACCTAGCTTATGACAATAGTAAGGTAGCCACAAAACTAGAAGAAATAGCATCAGAACCGTGGCTTTGAACACCTAAATGATGACTCAGAGTTACCAAGGCACTTTCTCCTCATCCGTCTTTGCCTACTTCATTCTCCAGAAGACCTGTGTCCAAGAGGCAGAGGAGAGATCGCCAGGCTCTCCAAATCCATTTTCTCCCAGTGTATCAATCTCAGCAGAAAAGTATCTGTTTTTTCAGTGTCTGTCTATCTTGTCCAGGGCAGAAGGCTGTTTGGCTCTGCTTGGGTGACATGCCCTGTCATTCCAGCACATTTTTGTGGCCTGGAAGCCACAAGGTATCTGAGTGGCCAAGCCCAGGCCATGCCCTCACGGCTGTGCAGATAAAACCGGAGGAGCACGCAGCGCCACCAAACCACGTTAAGAAGTTTAGTAAGTATTTGGTGGCAGAATAAAACCTTTAAAATCTCTGATAGCGCAAGATACCCCGGTTGTATCAGGCAGGAAACAAAATATGGGAAAAGCAATACTCAGCTCAGGGCCTTTCTGGTGTCTAAAACGAAAACACGCCGAAAGTGTGATTTTTCATTTATTCTTGTGAAGGCCTTTTCCACAGGGGTTTCAAGGCTGGCTCTCCGACCTTAGAAAATCCAACTTCTAAGAGGTTTTCCGTTGCTGTGACTTAGGAAATGAGGAGCGGGACACACTCTTCTCTAGACCCCAGATATGAGGAGACTGTGTTTTGATTCAAATCACTCTCAAAGTTGGACAGGACGGGTAGGTCACCTTTACCTGCGTCCTATCCCGAGTAAATCACAAGCTTTCCTTCTCTGCTTTGCCAAGAGAAGAAAAGACATTTATGCTCTATCCTGCCACGTGGCCAAATTCCAAGAGCTGCTTGTCACTTTTATAAATTTTCTTTTTTTTTTTTTTTTTTTTTTTCCTTCCAGCCATCTGGGGCACAAAAAAAAGGAGGCTTACTCAGTTTCAAGTGTTTTTCCTTAAGGCAAAGGATGAGCGCCCTGGGTAAGAGCCTTGCCTGACTTCTCGAGGGCACTGGAGGTTGAGATTCTAGGTTCTTGTGGCTTCAGTCATAAAAATTCAGTGGATTGTCTTGGTGTATGCTATGATGTATATGCGGAGATGGGCAGAGCAAGGCCTGCATCCACCCCAGAATCCCACCTCCCACCCCTCAATGACAACCCCAGTATCTTCCCTTAACTCTCTTCTAGCCCAGATCATTTTGGACAAAAAAAAAAAAATCCAGCCATGTAGATTCTAACCGTGGGGTCAAACAGGATTCATTTATTCTGTGATCTTCGATGATCCTCTTCAGGTCGATTTCCATATCTGTAAAATGCAGAAGAAGAACTCCGTGTTCTTTGGGTGGCTTCTCTACGATCAAACACTGCACACAGCCTTCCGTCGTTAAACATTTACTGAACTCCTATTTTGTGCCAGAAATGGAGAATGCCAATGATGGCCAGCAAGTCTTGTTTTATCACATTTCAGGCACATGGTTCTAATTGACTTACGTGGTTGAACTCACTGAATCCCTATTAACAATTTAGTTGAGAGCCTATCACCTTAATTCCCATTTTACAGGAAAGAAAATGGAAGCAGTGGCTAAGCAAGGTGCTTACAATAGCAGAATTATGAAGCAGCAGACTGGGACTTAAACATAGATCGTCTGGTTCCAGAGCCTCTAATTAGAAACCATTTTAAATACCGAAATGTCTCTTGACTGAGATTATAGAGAAATAAAACACAGCTACACAGCTTCTTCCTTTGAGCTGCTGTCATCTAAGAAGCAGAAAGGCTTGAGAACCATCCTCATTGCGTTTATTTTTCCATCTGTGATGGCGGATTGCAATGGACTTTTTTGAGGTGTTTCTCTGTGTTGGTTAATTTTAGGCATCAACTTTGCTGGATGAAGGGATACCTAGATAACAGGTAAAGCATTAGTTCTGGCTGCGTCTCCTCTTCCCCGAGGAGATTGGCATGTAAGCTGGGGGGACTGAATGAGGACAATCCACCCTTAATGTGCATAAGCACCATCCAGTCCACTGGGGGCTCGGACAGAACAAAAAGGCAGAAGGAAGGTGAATTCTCTCTCTCTCTCTCTCTCTCTCTCTCTCTCTCTCTCTCTCTCTCTCTCTCTCCTCTGTCTCTTTCTCTCTATCTCTCACTCTCCTGGATCTGGGACAGCCTTCTTTTCCTGCCCTTAGACATCAGAACTGCAGGTACTTCAGCCTGCGGACTCCAGGACTTGCCAGAGCACCCTTCACTGACCCCTCTCCCCTAGGTTCTGAGGCCTTCAGCCTTGGACTGAGAGTTACACCATCAGCTTCCCTGCTTCTGAGGCCCCTGGACTTGGACTGAACCCTGCTCCTGGCCTCCCTAGTTCTCCAGTTTCCAGATCAGCCTACGGTGGGAATTCTGAGTCTTCACAGTCATGGGAGCCAATTCCCCTATACATGAGAAGCCTTTCTCAGCCATTTGTCTGTCTATCTATCTATCTGCCTAGCTATCATCTATCATCTATCTGTCATCTATATAGATATGTATCATCTACATATCATCTATATATCATCCGTGTAAGATGATAGGTAGATAGACAGACAGATGGACAATTTAATAATAGGCTATAGATATCTATATTCTATTGGTTCTGTATTATTTCTGGAGAACCCTGGCTAATACAATATCCAAGCCTAGGGTTCAACAGATATTTGTTGGATCAAGGTCGGTGTCAGGAGAAGTTTTCTGAGACAGGAGGAGGCCTGATTTTACTCTTTGGGAGCTGTGTACACCTTGTTTGCCTGATGAGCATGTGTGCAGGCAGTAATAGGGTGAATAAATAGACTTGGTGGTTTACTGGGAGGTTGAAGGTTATGTTTTTGCTCTTTTGTTTTCTTTGTCATCTGTTATGCCTTAACAAAAAATTTTATCTCTGCTGGAAAGGCTTTGTCAAACCCCAACTCACACCAAATAAATAATCCTGTTCTCATGGTGTGTATACAATGTCCTTGTAAGAGTTCCTACCATGGTGCCAACATGGTTCCCACCTATTGTTCCTGCTGACCTGTGAGGTTCCTGATGCACGGTTGTGTGTCCAGACCATAGTAGGAGCTTAAAAAATACTTGTTGAATAAGTGAATAGAATAAAAACAAATAAGAAAATGAGAAAGTGTCTAGTTTGATTCAACTTTTATAACCACACTTTGACTTTAGGATGTCAATAAATGTATAAATGTTCAAATTTAAAACAAAAACAAACTTTTTTCCACATACTTTTGTACACATTTTTGGCATTTCCTAGAACTCAAGTTTCTATTCTTAGTTCTTATGGTAAGTAGAATAATCGTCCCCACAACACATCTACTTCCTAACCCCTAGAACCTGTGAATATGTTATCTTACATGGCAAAGAGGACTTTATAAATGTGACCAAGTTAAGACTGCTAGCACAGCCCAGGCACAGTGGCTTACTCCTGTAATCCCAGCACTTTAGGAGACTGAGGCAGGCCAATTACAAGTTCAGGAGTTCGAGACCAGCCTGGCCAACATGGTGAAACCCTGTCTCCACTAAAGATACAAAAATCAGCTGGGCATGGTGTCAAGTACCTGTAGTCACAGCTACTTGGGAGGTTGAGGCAGGAGAATCACTTGAACCCGGGAAGTGGAGGTTGCAGTGAGCTGAGATCCCACCATGGCACTCCAGCCTGGGTGACACAGCAAGACTCTGTCTCAAAAAAAAAGAATTCTAAGATGGGGATATTATCCTTGATTAGCCAGCTACATCTAACATAATTCCAAGCATCTTTATATGATGATGAAAGAGGGGGATGTAGAAGAGTCATAGTCAAAAAGAGGTAAAAAGATGCTCTTCTTGTGGCAGTTTTGTTAGTACAAACATTTTATTGAGGTATAATTGATAATGAAAAAACTGCTTATATTTAATGCAATATACATTTTAATGAGGGTACATTTTGATGAGTTTAGACAAATGCATAGACTCTTGAAATCATAACCACAATCAGGGTTAAAAATGGGGCAAGAGGAAACTTTTGGAGGTTATATTTATTATGCTGCTGGCTTTGAATATGGAAAAAGCGGTCATTTCTCACCATTGCTCAAATAATGCAGGTACCCCCTAGAAGCTGGAAAAGATAGAAAAACAGATTCTTCCCTAGAGCAACCAGCAGAATCAACCCTCCCAACATCTTTATTTTAGCCTAGTAAAGCCATTTCGAACGTCTGACATCCAGAACTGTAAGATAAAATGTTTGTGTTGTTTTAAGTCCCTCGGTTAGTGACAATTTGTTATAGCAGCAACAGGAGACTAACACAGACTTTTTCCCAAACTTTCTCTCAATGTAGGTATGACCCTCTTCCCAAACCTTGGCCAGCCCACTTTAATGTATAGGTTTCCTTTTCTCTTTCAATTTATTCCCAGAATGTTGTTAAGGCTCAATTCCTATGTTGTCATAATAATTACAACACATTTTTAAAAAATAAGTGTATGCCAGATACTGTGTTTGTTATGAGCTATCTACTCGAATCCTAATGACCACACTCTGGGGCAGTCATTACCACCTCATGTCAGATGGAGCCCATCTTAGTATTCTTAACTTGGTCACATTTATAAAGTCCTGTTTGCCGTGTAAGATAACATATTCACAGGTTCTGGGGGTTAGGAAGTGGACGCTTTGTGGGGACCATTATTCTGCTGACCACCAGAACTAAGAATGGAAACTTGAGTTCTCATCAACAGATGGAGAAATTAAGGATCAGAAATATCAAGTCAACATTGATAAGGACTTTGATCTTTGGTCTGTCAGACTCCAAGTCTTGTCTATTAACCACCAGGCTGCACATGGGGTTGCATCCCCACCTCACCTGCTCCTTCCTGTCTCCCACTGCTGCTCACCTCTCAACTTAGCAGAGATGAATCTACATCTGCTACTCAGATACATGAATGCTTTTGTATTCTGGTTCAGATTTCTGAGATGGTGCAATGACAGTGAAGGAAACTTACTGGAGCCTCTGTTTGGAGTGGGGGTACCATGGAAACAGGTGACAGCTGCATGGTCTGTCCTGATCTGTTTCTGTTTGTTTTGAGACAAAGTCTCACTCCGTCCACAGGCAGGAGCCCAGTGGTGCGATCTCAGCTCACTGTAACCTCCATCTCCAGGGTTCAAGTGATTCTCCTGCCTCAGCCTCCCGAGTAGCTGGGACTACGGATGTGCGCCACCATGTCCCGCTAGTTTTTGTATTTTTAGTAGAGATGGGGTTTCACCATTTTGGCTAGGATGGTCTCAATCTCCTGACCTCGTGATCCGCCCACCACAGGCTTCCAAAGTGCTGGGATTACAGGCGGGAGCCACCGTGCCCAGCCTGTCTTTTTTGACTCTATTTTAATTGGGATGGCTGGATATAAAGAAGTGTTTCCCAGTTGACATGCCACAGCTATTGAGACAAACAATAGAGATTTAGAGAGGTAAAAGGTCTTGTCAGGGTCACAAACCAGGGCAGATGCTAACAGGGAGCTGAACTCAGGTATTCCTGGCTGCAACGTTTCCCTGCTTTTTGCATTATATGGAACGTGTTCTCACCAGCATTGCACTCTCACTTAATCAGGAGATTTCAAATTTGCAGTTCACAAACCAGCTACATCAGAATCCCATGGCAAGGTTTAAAAAGCCCGGATTCTTTTGACTCATCTCTGAGAGGTTGATTCTCCTTGTCTGGATCAGTTCCTATAAATATAAAGTTCTTGTTGTTATTATTGGTGTTGAGCTCCTCAGGTGATTAGGAAGAGTAGCCGGGTTTGGGAAGCATAAACACAGGGGGAGATTTCAGATTATGTATAAATATCTTAATACACAGACACCTGTGACCCAGGAAATTTGCTTCTAGATTTTACCTAGAGAGAAATTCACCTAAGTGCAAAAATAGGAGCACTTTTAAGAATAATCAATTCCCCCCACCCCAAAAAAAAAAATGGAAACAATCTAAAACCTAAATGTCCATGGGGGGGGCAGTTAAATAAACATCAATCTTTTCAATACTATGTGAACTGACATGAAAATATGCCTCAGAAATATCATTGAGGGAAAAAGCAAGTTCCAAACTAGTATACGTTTTTGATTTTATATATATGTATAAACAGATATATGTTTCTATATATATATCCTATATTTTAATGAAAAGAGGCATTCTGGAATGGTACTTATGAAACCGATAACAATCTTTCCCTCTGGGAAACAGGCTAGACCTAGGAACATTGATGGTCATTGAGAATATTTCTCTATAGGAGATGAATTCTCTTACTGCAATAATATATTCATGTTCATAGTTGCAAATTGTGGTGTCCTTATCTTTAAAGTATTTCATTCCCTGGAAGAATCAGAAGGCTTGAGTTTATTTTGTCAATAGTCACAGTCTGTGCTCATGGGGGAAGTTTTTTTAATTCACTCAAGTGTACCAAGATTGACAGAGCACATCTAAAGTAACAGGTACCCTGGTAAATACCAAGAGAAATAAATGCAAAGCTATCTTTGTTTGGAAGAGCTCACTCTCTTGGGTAGTGGGAGGTAAGACATTTATATTATTAAATGATTACATTTACACAACCAATGCTATAATTTTTAGTCTTACATCCAACAAATATTTCCTGAGCACCTCCAGGGCCCAGTCATGCACTAAAGATGAGCATGGTTAAATACTTTTCTGCCCTTGAGAAACTCACCTATGTTTCGTGTCTGGTGCATGGCCCAGGGCAAAAACCATATCTTACTCACGTCTTTATACCCTGGAGCATCCAATACAACGTTTTGTGCATATCAATGGTAGAAGCTGCACTGCCAGTGTGGGGGTGAATGGAGGAAGTGAATGACAGGGAAGAGACAGGAAGGCGTGTAGAATTTCTAACTCCAGTGGCTCAAGCCAAGTTCAACTTTGTTCATTTTCAGTGTGAGGCACGTGCCCAATAACATTGTCAAACAATCGGTTAGAAATATAAGTTTGGGCATCATCTTAGGGCAAGAAATTAGAAATAAAGATTGGGGAGTCCTAAGAATGGTGTTGCAGCCTTGGAAGTGAATGTGAACTCCAAGGGGTGAGGGGGAGAACGGCTATTGATGAAGCCTTGTGGAAAGTGGGAGGCTATTAAGAAGAAAAGTGGAACAAGATAAGACTCAGAAGAACAGCCAAAGAAAGAGGAGAAGAAATCGGAAAGACAGCTTTATAAAGCCAGTGGGAAAAAGCTTCAAGTGGAATAAAATACTGAATAGAGGTCAAACATATAGAAAGGTAAATTAGAACAGGAGATAGTCTAGAATAGTTGTTGAAAGTACACGCTCTGAAGTCAGATTGCCTGGGTTTGACAAGCATCTCTTGAAGTTTCAGATGGCCCATCTGTTACGTGGGGAAGAGGGGAACAATATCTATACCTTAGGAGTTTCCATTGATTCCGTAGCCCACAGTGTACACAGTGCTTGGTACTTAGTTGGCCCTTTATAAATGATATAAAAAAAAAAGAGTATTATCACCATCAATCAGAAAATCCTGGGTGACTTAGGCAAGACCAGGTTTAATGAAGCCAGGAGGTATAGCAGACACACCTATAACCCCCACTGATCCAGGCCCTTGTATAATTCCCTCACCTTGAGTACACGTAGACCTGTGACTTGCTTCTAGCCAACAGAATATGAGTTGATGAGTTTACCTTCCAAAGCATAAGAGATGGGATGTCATCTTGTGATTTTATTTTATCACATAAGACTCTGACTTAAGCGACAACAGAAAGATACTCTCTTGGTGGCACTGAAGAAACAGACACATGAACTGCCTTTGGAGAATGACATACGGCAAGGCGCTGCAGTCAGCCTCTAAGACTTGAGGCTGACCTTCAGTCAACAGCCAGGAAGAAGCCTCCATCATGCAGCTGCAAGGGAAATAATTCTGTCAACAACGTGAATAAGCATGCGAGCAGGAGGCTCTCTTCCTTACTTGAGCCTCCAGATGAGAGTCAACCCAGTAGACCCACCTTGACTGCAACCCGCAGAAAACCTAAGCAAGAGATCCATCCGAGCCCTTCGAAGACTCCTGAACCACAAAAACAGAAAGAATACATATGTGTGCTGTGTTACATCGCTAACACTAACCAACTGGGGCAAAAAGCCACACTACAGAAGGAAAGCAGCTTCTGTAGTGAGAAGAATATGAGGACATCAAGTTAGACCATGTCAAATGCTGTTTCAATACGAAGAGTCAAGGGTTCAGTAGAGAAAATCCGGGGCAAACATGATTTTTCAAAAATGTCTGAACATGGGTTTCTATTAGAGCGTAGTGCACTCCAGATGATTGGCTGAGAGTCTCTGAGTGAAGTATCTTCACTTCGAAGCTACTTGTGACCTCCTGGTAATGGGATGTCAAGAGAGAAGGAGGTGAGCAACCAGTGAGTGCTAGGGAGCAGTCCACTATCTTGGTTCTAACAGTCCTGAGTGCTGGAGATTGACTTCATGAGACACATGGGGATCCCAGTGGAACAGAGAGAATAAGGATTTGCAACATACTAGGTTGATGCAAAAGTAATTGCGGTTTTTGCCATTAAAAGTCATGGCAAAAACCGCAATTACTTTTGCACTAACGTAATAGCATCCCCAGTTTTTCTCTTGCATCGGGTGGCTGGACATTGGGCAGCTTCATTGCTTAAGTGCATTGCGATCTCACTTGAGTTTCAAGAGCTCTCTGCACTTGAGACCCCGCATCTTCAAAAATGAGAATCACTGCCTTTGACAACGCATGGAATTCTTGTGCAAACTAGGGAAATAATGAACGTGGAGAAGGTTACTACGACTGGAATTGTAATTTTTTTTATTGTCTTTGTCCTAAGAGGCCTGTGTGGGCATTGCTTTGCCCATAAGAAGCGGTCACAGATTTTGTTGGCATCACATTCTCTGTCTCTGACCTAAGAATCTACCACCACCTTCCAGTGTCCTCACAAGTCAGGATAGACATCACGATGAAGCTAGAGTTATAAAGACCTGAGTCTGACTCCCAGGTGAGACACAAGCTACATAGTCTTGTTTACATTGTCCTCTCTGGGCTTCCTTTATCCTCAACGTTAAAAAAAAAAAAAAAAAAAAAAAAAAAAAAAAAAAAAACATTAAACTGCAGAGAAATGCTGAGTGTATGATAAATTATATTGTTTGCTAAAAAGAACGATGGCAAGGAAAACCCAGCCGCCCCACCCCTACCGCAAGTGGAAAACTGCTTGGGGCATTCTAAAGTAGCAAAACAGTATAGGTATATCATGCCCAGTTAAAATAATTCTTTAAGCAGGGGATACGTGGCTTATTATACACTGGTTAAAACTATTCTTTAAGCAGGGGATACATGGCTTATTATACACTGGTTAAAACTATTCTTTAAGCAGGGGATACGTGGCTTATTACACACAGGTTAAAACAACTCTTTAAGTAGGGGAAACGTGCCTCTCTGGCTCCCTCGAGGAGAATCCTTTCTGGTTTGTCCTGATCAGTGGTAAACAGGCACCAGCTGCCTACCTAGCTTATTTTGGGTCTATGAGAAAACACGGAACACCTGCTGTTAATAATAATCACCTATTCAGAGAGAATAAAAATGTGCGTCAGCCTCCGCTCTGGTTTCTCAGCCTGAAATGTAGTCAGTCCGTGAAGCTCTCAGTGAGGTAAGGCTGTTGCCCCCCTACAGATAGTCCCACTTTGCTGTTCTATCTGGGTGTCTGCTTTTTAATGTCTTCAGCACCGCCTGGGTGGGGGTCTCTATGGCTGAGCTGGTCCCAGTATTAAATAATTTACTTGTCATCGCTTTAGTAATTGAATGAAATATTTTCTGTGTGAGTCATGTCTTTCATCTTCTTTTAAATCTCAGACTTTAATTATCTCTGCTATTATTGTTGAAATACTTCAGAAGCTTAAAAATGAACCCTCCCCCCTCCCCCCTCCCCCACACCCCGCCAGCCATCATCTGATTCCTGGAACACAGCCCCAGCCCAGAGACTTGTCCAGCTCAGAGCAGTTTTCCTACTTTCCTGTTTTCCTTCCAGAAAGTCAAACTTGTTGCAATTTAGAATGGGGTATCTCTCAGCCAGCCGCAAGCAGACCAGCTATTTCTGTGGGCTGTGAGCCAGCCTGGCTCCCAGCAAACTCCCTCAGCTGTCGGAACAACTTTCACTGTCAAAACTTTCTGAGAAGAGTCATTAGTTTCAGAGAGATGGGAAAGGAAGGATGTTTGCCTGGGGCATCTCTTTGAAAAGGTCTAACTTTCTAAAATGGTAAATAAGCCAGATTTCTTTTCTGGGGGTGCACAGAGGGCAGAAGAAGCTCAGTCAGGGTGTGACCTCCGGGAGCCAGCTGGCGTCCGAGACATCATTACTTCCCGAAGTTTATCCCTTCCTTTTCTGTGCATCTGCAGTGCAGCCTGGGAAACAAGCTCTGAGATCAGTCTGCACAGTTCTGATTACACAGGCAAGCCCTGCACGGAGGGTTTTATTAGGTGGAAAAGGGAAACAACAGTAGAACCCTAGTTGGGGGGAGAAAAGCCCTCCTGTCTCTAGATAAAGGGGAAAATTATAAGCGTCTGGAGTAGCAAAGCTTGTGAAAGGTGAATACACCATTCAGTGCCACTCCTAATCTTCAGCTTGCAGTACCCACATTTCTGAGTCAGCATATGTAGATGCCAGTGTGATCAGTAAAGTCAGATTAGGCCTCACAAGATAAGCCTGAAAGTCTTAGACTGGCTGTGACAGCCTCAAGTTCAGATTCCCTGCGTCTCTGCTCTGTGGTCTCAGTTTTAGGGTCTAGTTAGTTCTTACTGAAATCCACGAACTCCTGTTCTGCTAGAATAAAATGCTCTGGAGCCTAACAGCTTCATTCTTAGTGGCTTAAGATGAACTACCAACAGGTAATAGTCTGTCCTTTTAAGAGAAGCTGGGAGAAGGGGAAGGGGGCAGAGGGAATAGGCGAGCAGGAGAATCCTGCCTTGCTGGAATTGTAAAAGGTGAAAAGAGCACAGCTTGTGAATTCAGACCTAATAGGCAGATCATGCATCTCAGCTTCTGCTTTCTATCAGTGTGGGTACAGCAAGCACTCACGGTTGATTACTTACAGTGACAGTTCAGCTGAATCCATTCTGAGTCCCCATTTCTCTCACCCTCTGCAATCTAATCTCCACGTGCAATTCACTCTGGCCCCTTATTCTCTCTAAAACCCACGTTCATTCTGTCCCCTCCACTGCCATTGCCTCAAGAAGTTCCATTGTCACCTCTCGTGTCAAGACCTGGAATTGCTTCCCCACTGTCTCCCTCCTTCTGTCCTCCACAAGACGCTTCAAGGCCATTTCCCCAGAGCTGCTGCCATGGCATCTTGTCTTCCTCAGATACCTATTGAGCACCTACTATGTGCCAGGCCCTGTGCTTGGCATTAGAAGAGAAAAAGGGAAATAAAAAGCATTGTGGGCTCCATTATGCCCCTTTTACCCACCCAATTGGTACATTGAGGGTCAAACCCCCAGCGTCTCAGAATATAACCATATTTAGAGACAGAGCCCTTAGGTAATGACGGTAAAATGAGGTCATAGGAGTGAGCCCTAAGGTGCTTTGAGTATACAGATACTCATAGAAGGAAAGTGAGGTAAAGACACAGGAGACGGCTATTAACAAACCAAGGAGAGAGGCCTCTGAAAGAACCAAGCCTTGATCTCAGCCCTCCAGCCTCTAGAAAACAGAATTCTGTTTAAGCTGCCAAGTCCATGGTCCTTTGTTATGCACAGAGCTTAAGGTTTAGTGTGGGAGATAGGAATTAGTCAAATTTACTATAAAGCTAAATGTGAGCGCCGGGTGCGGTGGCTCAAGCCTGTAATCCCAGCACTTTGGGAGGCCGAGGCGGGTGGATCACGAGGTCGAGAGATCGAGACCATCCTGGTCAACATGGTGAAACCCCGTCTCTACTAAAAGTGCAAAAAATTAGCTGGGCATGGTGGCACGTGCCTATAATCCCAGCTACTCAGGAGGCTGGGGCAGGAGAATTGCCTGAGCCCAGGAGGCGGAGGTTGCGGTGAGCCGAGATCGCGCCATTGCACTCCAGCCTGGCTAACAAGGGCGAAACTCCGTCTCAAAAAAAAAAAAAAAAAAAAAGCTAAATGTGAGACTGGGCACAGTGGCTCATGCCTGTGATCCCAGCACTTTGAGAGGCCAAGGCGGGAGGATCACTTGAGCCTGAGAATTCAAGACCAGCCTGGGCAACATGGTGATCCCCTATATCTAAAGTAAAAATACAGAAATTAGCCAAGTGTGATGGCATGCAGCCGTAGTCCCAGCTACACAGGAAGCTGAGGCAGGAGGATCCTTTGAGCCCAGGAGACAGAGGTTGCAGTGAGCTGTGACCCTGCCCCCATGGCTCCCTCTTGGAGAATGCTTTCTGGGTCGTCCTTGATCCATGGTAAGCAGGTGCCAGCTGCCTACCTAGTTAATCTTGGTTCTATGAGAAAACACAGGACACCTGTTGTTAATAATCACCTGTTCAGAGAGACAATGCATGCCACTGCACTCCAGCCTGGGTGACCCAGCAAGACCCTGTCTCAAAAATAAAATCTACCTGTAAAAGTAAATACAAGGGTGTTGAGTGCTGTGGAGGACTGTAAATGGTGAGCTGCAGATATATATACACATAGAGATAAGGATAGGGATATAGTGACTTTGAGTAGACATTTGGATACAGGTTGAGATGTGTATAGATATAGATACAGACAGAGACAGTGATATCAATATAAAAATAGGGATATAGGCCTGGCACGGTGGCTCCCACCTGTAATCCCAGCACTTTGGGAGGCCAAGGTGGGTGGATGCCAAGGTCAAGATCTCGGGACAATGCTGGTTAACAAGGTGAAACCCCACCTCTACTAAACATACAATTAGCCAGGCATGGTGGCACGCGCCTGTAGTCCCGGCTACTCAAGAGGCTGAGATACATATAGGAACAAAAATTAAGAGAGGGATATAGATAGGTATATCAGGAAGACCAGCTCTGTCTAGAGATGAAATCAGAAATGGCTTCCCTGAAAAAACCACAATAAAGTAAGAGAATGGGGGTCAACTAAAAATAGATACGGGACAGAGATTTCAGGTAGGGAGAAGCACGTGGAAAGTACCCAGGACTGCAAGCAGCAAGGTCATCTGCGAAGGCGTACCTGAGGGCTCTCAAGTGGAAGGAGTAAGGAGATGGGGTAGGGGGTGTCACAAGGGGTGTGAAGGAGAATGCAAGGGCCAAATTCCCCGGTGGCTCCACAGTTCCTCTAGAATTCTGTTACAAGTCTTTGACCTAGCTTAGAAGGCCTTTTAGGATCTGGCTTCAGACTACTACCCTTTCATCTCATCCTACTGGTATCCCATAGAGCAAAACCAAGTTATAAAAAGGTCCTCAAACGTTGTATGTTCTTTTGCATTTAAGCCTTTGAAAACGATGTTCCTTGGGGTAGGAGCATGCTCTCACCCTTGTCATCTATCTCTCTCAGCCTTTAAGACTCAGTTCAGAACTTGACTCTTCAGGGGAAGATTTCTCTGAGTCCTGAAGGTAAAGTTCCTTCTTTGTTTATTCAACAAGTTCGTAGCACTTCTGTCATCGGGGGAAGCCTGTGCTATCCTGGAGCAAGGACTATAATGATGGTTTTAAAAAAGTGAGTGCAGACCGGGTGCGGTGGCTCAAGCCTGTAATCCCAGCACTTTGGGAGGCCGAGGCGGGTGGATCACGAGGTCAAGAGATAGAGATCATCCTGGTCAACATGGTGAAACCCCATCTCTACTAAAAATACAAAAAAAAAAAAAAAAAAAGTGAGTGCAATCTCATCCCTTGAAAGCTCCCCCTCGCGGGCCTCCCTGCTTTCTCCCCACCATGGTACTGTGCACCCGTGTTGATCCTGCATTGCCACACGTAGACTCGCTTATGTGGTGGTCTCCCCTACTGGACTACCATCTTTCTCCATCTCCTTCAAGAGTTCTTAATACTTAGTAGGCACCCCATCGATGTTTGATGAATTGGTGACTGCAAGTGCACTGAACACCATCCTTTAAATGGCAGGTATAATTGCCTCTCATTCTTTGCAGCAGGGGTTGGCAAACTTTTTGCAAAGGGTCATGGACTAAACAATGCAAGGAAGCCTTATGGAGCAAAAGACAAAATAAATAGTATTAAGTATAAGCAATTAAAAATACAAAAAACACTTTTTGCCTATAGGCCATAGTTCCATAAAACCCCAGCTTTAGAGTCCTACATCCAGTAATCAATCAATCGCCATGTATGCATGATACGGTCAGATGCCAGGGAGGGTCAAGACCCTGGAGTGGCACATCATGTTTGCTCCTTCACTTTCCTTGGCTCCTAATCCTATTATCCGAGTCAGACTGCCTGGTTTCAACCAGCAGCTTTACTGCTTTACAGGTGTGTGACTGGGGAAGTGAGAAAAGCTTTTAGCCTTAATTTGTCCAGTAAAATTGGGATGATAATTGTATTCATTTCCAAGAGCAGCTGTAACAAATGATCACACACCGTGGGCTTAAAACTACAGAATCCTTGTACAGTTCTGGAGGCTAGGAATTCGAAATCACAGTTTTGGCAGGGTGATGCTCCCTCCAAAAGCTCTTGGAGAGAACCCTTCCTTGGCTCTTCAAGCTCCTGGTGGCTCCAGGCCTCCCTTGGCTCAGGGGGCTTTATGGCTGCACTCTCTGCCTCCATCTTCACATGGCCTTTGCTGTGTGTATTTTTCTGTATCTTTTCTGTCTATGTCTTCACCTCTTCTATAAGGATGCCTGTCATTGGATTTAGGGCCCAGCCAGAGAATCTGGGATGACCTCATTTATTTTATTTTATTTTTTTTAGACAGAGTCTTGCTCTGTTGCCCAGGCAGGAGTACAGTGGTGCCATCTCGGCTTACTGCAATCTCCACCTCCTGGGTTCAAGGGACTCTTCTGCCTCAGCCTGTCTAGTAGCTGGGATTACAGGTACGCACCACCACGCTTGGCTAGTTTCTGTATTTTTAGTAGCGACGGGTTCACCATGTTGGCTAGGCTGATCTCAAACTTCTCACCTCAAGTGATCCACCCGCCTTGGCCTCCCGAAGTGCCGGTATCACAGGCATAAGACAACACATCTGGCCTGCAGATATTTTGTTTACTTACATCTCAAGGACCCTGTTTTCAAATAAGGTGATATTCCCAGGTACTGGGTGGTTTTACCTTCAGGACCACCACTCAGTCCACTGCAATAATTATATGTATCTTGGAGAGCTGATACAAGGATTCTATTAGGTCATTTGGCTCAGCACAGTGTCTTGCATATTTGAAGCAGTCAATAACACTAAGTATTATAAATAAAATCATTTATTGAGCATTTACTATGCACCAACCCAGCACTGGGCATTTGCATGCCTTCTCTCATGAATGCTCACAATAACCTTATGGGATAGGTGCCATAGCCCCATCTTATAGAAGGTGCATGTTTCAGAGCAGCTCTGCCTGCACCATGCCCTTTCCTATTGTCTTTAATCATCTGTTGTGTCACTCAGACACTCCCCTTCTTTGAATACAGTCACCAGGCTTCTCAGGCACTGCCTTTGGGAGGGGTGCATTTCATACCTCCAGAAGACTTTGGCAGCCGGGTTGGGGTGAGTTAAAACTCTGCCTATCTCATTTATATTCATTTTGCAAGGAACAGCGTCTTGCTCTGTCGCCCACACGGTAGTGCAGTGCCCTGATCTCGGCTCACTGCAACCTCCTCCTCCCAGGTTCAAGTGATTCTCCTGTCTCAGCCTCCCAAGTAGCTGGGAGAACAGGTGCCGACCACCACACCTGGCTATGCTTGTACTTTTAGTAGAGACAGGGTTTCACCATGTTGGCCGTTCTGGTGTGGAACTCCTGACCTAGGGCTCCCACAGTGCTGGGATTACAGGCATAAGCCACCGAGCTCGGCCTCCACCTCACTTTAAAAGTCTTCTTGTTTGCCACTGTTTTCTGCATGAAGCTAGGGAGGAGAAAGGGAAAAAAAAGACTTTTAAAAGGCTTCATTGCTCAAAGATGCCGTTGCCACAAGCACTCACGTTCTGTTGTGTATTTTTTCATGCAGGCTCAGGAGAGAAAGTGGTTAAAAGTCCGTGAACCTCACAAAGCCCTGATACCAGCAGCCCATCACACAAGAATATTAACTTAATTAAGCTCATAATGACAGATTTTGCCAGAAAGCTCTGAGGGACCTTGAGGGACCGCCTCTGAATTTCAGCACCTAGGCTAGAAAAGCTAAAAAGAGGCTGCCTGCACCAACCACCATATCTAGGTGGGTTATTACAGATTCGGGCTGGAGAGACAGAGGCCCCAGTGATGAAAGTGGAAGCTTTATTCTAAAGCTCTAAGTGTGGTAGACAAAAAGGCATAGAAGACCAGGGTCCAAGTCGTAGTGATGCCTCTTGCTAGCTACATATTGTCAGTCACTTGCTTAGTTGCTCTGAGCCTCAGTTATTGTATCTGTGAAATGGGAATAACAATACCAACCTTGTTGACATGCTCTGATTAAATGGGACAATGTATAAGAAGAAACCTGTAACATAAATATTTAATAATTTTGATAAGTTCCTCAAATGTTTCATTTCCCTTGATCTTTCATGTTTTCTTAGCTAAAAAATTGAAGGAGTTAGAGTTTGTGCTACCTCTGGGTACCATTCCAGATTTTACCCATCTGAAAGATAAAAGGACATCATTATGGCTTAACTCATTCTTTGCCCAGAAATAAAAGCCCCAAGGCATGAATACGGACAACCTACCCTGGTCATCCTCCTGTTCACCTTTGTCCTTTAGAGTCTCTGAGGCTCTTAGTTTCTTATTTGCCAGCAAAATGGAACAAAGATTTCTCTCAGTTAAGCAGACATTTCTGAGGACCTCCTTCATGCCCACCCAAATATAAAGGAGATGAACTTAAAAACCATCTCAGATTATCCCATGTGAAGGAATTAGACAGAAAACCGACACAAATTTCAAGTCATTGTTAATTTTTTTAAAACTTGTATTTTAGGCTTGGGGGTGCATGAGAAGTTTTGTTACATGGGTGAGCTTATGTCACAGGGGTTTGTTGTCCAGATTATTTCCGCATTCAGGTATTAAGTCTAATATCCAATAGTCTTTTTGCTCCTCTCTCTCCTCCCACCCTCCACCCTCAAGTAGACCCCAATGTCTGTTCTTCCCTTCTTTGTGTTCAGTGTTCTCATCATTTAGTTCCCACTTAGAGGTGAGAACACACAGTATTTGGTTTGCTGTTTCTGTGTTAATTTGCTAAAGATAATGGCTACTAGCTACATCCGTGTTTCTGCAAAAGACGTGATCTTGTTCTTTTTTATGGCTGCGTAGTATTCCATGGTATATATGCTCCACACTTTCTTTATCCATTCTGTCATTGATGGGCCTTTAGGTTGATTCCTAATGTCTTTGTTATTGTGACTAGCACTGCAATGAACATTCACATGCATGTGTTTTTATAGTAGAATGATTTCTGTTCTTGTGGGTACATACCAAGTAATGGGATTGCTGGGTTGAATGGAATTTCTGCTTTTACCTTTTTGAGGAATCAAGATACTGCTTTCCACAATGGTTGAACTAATCTACATTCCCACCAATCATGGAGTGGGTAAAATTAACATGTACTAGGACAATCCTGGAAGGCTTCCTAGAGGAAGAAAAACCTAAGATTTTATGGAAAAGGTAACTAATTCAGTAATCATTTGCCGGTTACCTACTGTGTACCGGGCACTGTTCTAGACATGAGTGACACATGGCGACAGGAAAAGTCAGAGTTCCTGATAACACGGACCTTACATTCTGGTAGAGGAAAGGGGGAGAGAGGGTACGTAATAATGAAATTGGCTAATCTCATGTAGTGATAAGAAAGTAAAATAGCAAAGTGCTTTTACGAGAATAAAAGATATGATCCTCTCGGAACACATGAATGGCTTCCCTGGGCTCATAAATGTGGGAGAATGGTAGTCACTGCCTTCTGGTTCTGGAACCAGACATAGAGTGTGATGGCTGCTCTCTGTAACCTGGGGTCCCTACTCCTTACTCCCTCTGCCTGGAGCAAAAACAAAAAACAAAAACAGTCTTCTCTTCCTGTAAGCCTCAGCCAGAAGCATCACTCACACACACACACGCACACACACACACACACACACACAATTCAAACATGTCAAAGGGAAAGACAAAAGACACAGTGCCTCCAACACCTCTGTTGGTTAGTTTGCTGTAAAGTGAAACAGCTGCTAAGAAATGACAGAGCTTATTGAAATAAATTCCAACATTTATAATCAATTACCTGGCCCTGTCTGGAAACCGCTGCTTGATTTAAGAACAATTTCAGCGGAAGCTGAAGAGGCAGAGGCAGGTGTTCATGTCTCTGTAATTCCTCTCTACCCAACTTGCTTGCCCCTTCATCTGTTTCTTGGTAAAAACAAAAATCATCTCTCATAAAGGGTATTTGTTCTTCTTCTTCATTTTTTTTTTAAATGTTTCCCCAATCCAGCAGATCATGTCACTGCTGTGTGACCTTCAGGAATGCAGTCGAGTGGTTGAATCTCCTCCAAAGGCCTTTCCTGACAAAAGGTCTTAAAATAAAGCCCTTAGGTTTTTCTCTGCACAAGCTTCTGTCATCTCTGCCCAGAGGCTTAGTGGGCGATGTGAGGACACTCCTCTGAATGAGGAGCAGCCCCCAGCCTAACTGTGCCTCTCCCCTTCCTTTCCCTCCACTGCGCATTTAAAACGCCTTTCCCCTTTATTTTTTCTTTCATCTTGATTTTATTGTGACCAGAACACTAAATGTGAGATCTACCCTCTTAGCCAACTTTTAAGTGCACAGTACAACATCACTGACTATAGGTATAACACGGTACAGCAGATTTCTAGAACTTAATTATCCTGCTTTACTGAAACTTTATAAAGCCCACAGATTAGCAACTCCCCATTTGTGATGGTTAATTACGTGTGTCAACTTGGCTGGGCTGAGGAATGCCCAGAGAGCTGGTAAAACATTGATTCTGGGTGTGCCTGTGACGAACGGTGTTTTTGGAACAGATTACCGTCAGTAGACGGGGTACAGAAGATGCCCAGCGGGCACCATCCAGTCTGTGGAGAGCCTGAATAGAACAAAAAGATGGAGAAAGTGTGAATGCTCTTTCTCTCTGCTTGAGCTGGGACATTGATCCCTTCCTGGCCTAGGACAGGTTCTCAGGCAGGAACTATGTGAAAGGCTTTCCTGGGTCTTCAGCTTACAGGTGGCAGACCATGGGACTTCTTGGTTCCCATAACTGCATGAACCAACTCATGATAAATGATGATGGCAGTTCCCTGAACACTTCATGCTTGTCCTCACCTCACACCCTTGGTTTTCTGTCCGGAATTTTGCGTCCCATCACTGTCAGTATCCTCACCAATATCCCATCTCTAGCTCTTTCTCTTCCCTTTGAAGTCAAGATGACTTACCTGAGAGGTCTACCAGGACTACATCCCCATTTTCTCTGCCTCCCTTCATTGTGCTTTATCTTTCCTTATTTACAGGACGCTACCATTTTTCAGTGATGGCGGGTGTGTATGTGTGTGTTGTCTGCCTCCCCTAATAGTGGACAAGCAATTCCAGAGCAGGACCTGTCTTTGATTTCTTCATCAAACTGCCTGGGTTGAAATCCTACCTCTTTCACATCCTCAATACGTAACTTGAGCTCATGTGTCCTCACCTAGAAAATGGCAATAATACCACCTACCCCCTAGGCCTGAGTAATGATGAAATGAGGTCTTACATGAGAGTTTGGTGCAGAATGAGTCCCTGATAAGTGTTTTTACAATTGTCACTTTTACAGCTGTGTCTCCCTTGCTCCAGCCTCTGGCCTAGTATCTGTCATATAGTAGTCACTCAATAAATGTGTGTGGGTGAATTTTATTCTTCCGGACATAGTATCTGTACTGAAAATTGCAGTAAAGCGAAACTTCCTTAATTGGCATTAATGGGGGCCAGAGAAAAGCGCCAATGCAAAGTAATAAAAACACCAAATAATAATTGCCTCTGAGGAAGTCAGCCTTAGTGGGTAGATAAGAAGGACCTGTAATTGCCCTGCTTCTCTTTTTTGGTATGGGAAAGAATAAATCCCAGGTGCTTTAGAATCATTTGTCCTCTTAAATAGTGTAAACATCACCAGGGCCATCTGTGTGCATTATTGATTTTCCCATTTAGCTCATTCTTTTCAGCCCATGTACAAGAGTCTCGAGGTGAAAAATCCCCAACTCTCAAAGGAACCTTAGTACACGTGGCCTTACTCTACCCTTTCTGGGCACACCTTCAGCAGCCACATTGCCCACCATCAGAAGGTGGCTTTGTGGTTCATCGGAAGTAAGGTGCTTTTTTAACTGGGCATCAGAAGTGACAAGGAAGTAAAGGTGGCTGTGTCTCCTGGTTCGAATGCCTGATATCTGTGTGTAAATCCAATCTCCACCATTTATCACCTGCATAATCTAGGGCAAATTACTAAGAAACTCTATGCCTCCCTTTTTTCATTAATAAAAATGAAAATGAGATTTATCATGGTTTCTGCCTTACAGGGTAGGTATAGATGGATGCATGGGAAGTATTTGGCACAGTGCCCACATGAAATTATGCATTCAATATATGTTAGCTAATATTTCTGAAACAAATAAACTTAATACATGACCTAGTGGGAAAAAAATTGAAGTCCAGGCCCAGCTCTGACATATACTTCCTAGATGTGTCTTTGAGCGAGTTGTCCAATGTTGCTGGGCCATAGGATCCTTTATTTGTGCCATGATAGTAGTCATATCTACTGGAGTCATCAGGTAGATTAAATAAAATGACATGTGTAAAGGTACAGGGCTAACACACTCATTGGGAGTTCGTAGCAATAGTAATGTGTATTTCATAGACTGTATTAAAGCAGACATTTCAGTCATATTACAAAGAAAGCTGCAAATTAAGTGATATAAACCTTGAGGAACATGTGCCAATACCTAGTAAACATCCGTGGAGTGATACTGCAGATGCTTACATGTATGACCTAACTTCCATCTCTTTATTTTGTCCCTGTAGATGGGTTAACAGGAAGTCAGCTGAGATGACTGGGCCGTGCCACCACCCAAATCTCATCTTGGATTGTAGCTCCCATAACTACCATGTGTTCGGGAGGTACCCAGTGGGAAGTCATTGAATCATGGGGGCAGGTCTTTGGCATGCTGTTTATGATCATGAATAAGCCTGATCTGATGGTTTTATAAGGGGAGTTCCTCTACACAAATTTTCCTGCTGCCATGTAAGATGTGACCTTGCTCCTCCTTTGCCTTCTGCCATGATTGTAATGCCTCCCCAGCCATGTGGAACTGTGAGTCCATTAAACCTCTTAATCTTTATAAATTACTCCGTCCCAGGTATATCTTTATTAGCAACATGAGAACAGACTAATACATCAGCCTTTCTGAGATTGCTGAGGGGTGACTAGAGACCATGGAAGAATATTGGAAAGTGTAAAGAACCAGGGGTGAAAAGAAGTTAGCTGTGGCACACTGGCTGGGATTCATAGAAGGGGAGACTGCCGGAAACGTCCAGGTAGCACAGGGACTTGGATGTCCAGAAATGAGTAGGAAAGGGAGCCGACCGCAATGCAAGCCACTGGGGATGTTTGGGTGGCATTGTTCCAGCTGGAGCCTGCCTTGAGCTTCCAAGGCTCTTCAGGGCTTGACCCTCAGCTGGATCTCATTCACCACCATCTCTCCCTCACTCCAGACCTACAAATGTGCAAGGGGGGAGTATAGAAACCCTAATTAAATCAGTAATTATCAAGAGAGAAGAAATAGATGCTAAGGAGGCTACTGCAATGTTCCTGAAATACTTAAGAAATTTCATCCTCATTTTTCAGGTGAGAAAAGTGAGATGTAGACATGCTAAGGTCCCTTTTCGCCACACTCACAGCCTTGACCCAAATCAATCTGCTTCTGTTCTGGAGCTCCAGCCACAGTGACTTTGTTTTCGTTCGTTCAGAACTTTACCTGTATTCCTGCCCCAGGGGCTCTACCTGTGCTGACTCCACCACTTTGAACCCCCCTCATCTCCTACACCTCTTTCACTTAGTTAATTTCTACAGCTCTGGCACCACCTCCTGAAGAATCAGGGATTCAACCAGGTCAAACCCTCCTGTTACACACAGTCCTCTCTTTATAGCATTTCTCACAGTTGAAAATTTAAATTTCTGTCTGATGATCTGATTGATGTCTTTGTCCCCCACCAGGCAGTGAGCTCTCAAGGCTGGAACTCTGCTGGTTCTCAGCACAAGGTTCTGTTCATAAAATATATTTAATAAAGTTGCATGGGAATAAGCAAACAGAAGAACGAGTGAACAAGTGAATGAATGAATGAATGACTATACCACCTGTGCATGTGATTAGGATTTATTTTTTTTTCTGTCTTCGAGGCAGTCTTACACTGCTGCCCAAGCTGGAGTACAGTGACATGATCACAGCCCACTGCAGCTTCAACCTCCTGGGCTCAATCAGTCCTCCCACTTTAGTCTCCCAAGTGGCTGGAACTACAGGTGCATACCACCAGGCCGAGCTAACCTTTGTATTCTTTTTTAATTTTTTTGTTGAGATGGGGTTTCTTCATGTTGCCTAGGCTAATCTCGAACTCCTGGGCTCAAGCAATTTCTCCCACAATGCCCAGCCATGATTGGGATTTAAAAAATAAAAATAAAAAACCTGGACGCTGGACCTACCATGGACAGCTCCCGTCTTTGCCAGTGCTCAGCATATGTGTTTGCACTGGGGTGCCATGGGCTGTTGGCTGGAACTCTGGGGGTTTGTGCTAGGCCAGGCTAGGGGCAGGGAGGAAACATATCTGACAGCTTCCTCCTCTGGGAAGGGAGGGCCGGTGGGGTGAAGGGGAGAGGGAGAGGGGAGTCACAAACAATTTCTGCTTTAATTAGAGCTCTGTCGGCTTCAGTTAGCCTGGGTGTTTGTTCCCTTGTGTGTGTCAGGGAATTTGGAACTGACCTCAAGCTTGTGAAATAATTAGTACAATAGTGCCGATCTAGCCATTTCTGAAAAGAGTAATTTACTCCCAGCATAGCCTCCTGGCAGAGCTGCTCATTAATCAAACCAGGCTGCGTACATCAAAGCGGGTCCCCCTCTCCACCATGGCATCCATCATCCGTTGGTTCTGTGCTGCGGAAGCCTGAACCAATATACTGTCTTTGTAGGGCTGAGACCACCTCCTGTTGTCACCGGTTGCCTGTGGGCAAGAGAGATGGTGACTGCGGCAGCCAACCCTAGGTGGAGAGGGCAGGGCCCTGTTCCCCTCTAGGACTGTGGAAACCTCACCTATTTTGGATGTAGACCTAAGATGATTGCCTCATCAGTGAGATATTTACCTTGACCACCAGAAATAAAAAACGTACTCTGCTTTATTTTTCCGTTAATCGCTTTCCCTCCTGCCACCTGTGTCTACTAGAAATTCTCTTGTTCATTTGTTTAGTTACTCTTTATTTTAAAAATTTATTTTATTTTGAGATGGATTATGTTTGAGACAGTCTGATTCTATCACCCGGGCCAGAGTGCAATGGCACAATCTCAGCTCACTGCAATCTCCGTCTCCTACGCTCAGGTGATTCTCCTGCCTCAGTGACCTGAGTAGCTGGAATTACAGGCATGCATCACCACACCCAGCTGATTTTTGTATTTTGAGCAGAGACTGGGTTTCACCATGTTGGGGGCTGGTCTTGAACACCTGACTTAAGATAATCTACCTGCCTCGGCCTCCCGAAGTGCTGGGATTATAGGCACAAGCCACGACACCCAACCAGTTACTCTTTATTTTTATCTCTGTCCCTAGAGAGCAAATATCAAGAGAAAAAGCACTTTGTTACCTTTGCCATTTTAGACCCTGAGCCTAGCACAGTGCCTGGCACATAGATAAAGTTTAAGAAATAATTTCTGAATAAATAAAGGAGCACCTTCTCACCTAACGGTGCCTTTTCATCCTAAGTAACCCTATCGCTATGTTTCTAAAACTCTACTGGCTCTTGTAACATCCTACCTTGTAGTAGATTGACTTGTTTACATGTCAGGTCCTCTGTTTAATTGTTGGTTACTTGTGTTAGTTCTCTGTTGCTGTGGAATAAATGATACCAAAATGTAGGTGCTTTAAACAACAGATTCTTACTGGATCAGTTTCTGTGGGTCAAGATCCTAGGTGCAGTGGAGCTGAATCTTTTGTTCCGCAGTCCCAGGAGATGGCAAAGTGTGGGCTCAGAGCTGGTGGTTTCCTGTGAAGGCTTGACTGGGGAAGAGGGCCTCAGTTCCTTATCAAAAGGACCATTCCTGCTGGCATCTTGCTTCAACATAGCACATAAACTGACAATAGAAATACTCTACTAGCAAGATGTAATTGAGAATCTTTTATAACCTAAATAACCAAATTGACATCCCCACAACATTGCCACATTTTATTGGTTAGAAGCAATTACTCAAGGGGAGGGGATTACAGAAGGCCATGACTATCAGTAGGGGACCATTCTGTCAGGAGGAGATAAAGATTATTAGAGACCATTCTGGTAGCTTCCTAGTGGAGAATAATGATCATATATGGACAGGAACATTCATTACTTTCTGTTTACGGTAATAGCCCCAGATTGGAAATAATCCAGGTGCCTCTCAGTAAGGAAAGAGTTGGAAGTAAAGTATAAAATTTCCATGTGATAGAATAAGCATTCACTCTGATTCAAAATACACAAGGCTTTAAACACATACTTTTATGCATATATATGCAAAAATGTTTCTTAGAATGTTTATGAAAATGTCAGAAATGGGCTTGGTATTGGTGGAGTTTAGCAAGACAAAGTTGGACCCCCTTGCCCAGACTATAGACACCTTCCATTAAGGTTATTTGATTTCTCCACTTTTGATCATATTCTCAGTCCAACTGGGATTTAAAGCACATTCAGCCTTGTCTATTTTTTGTTGTTTAACTAGGAAAAACAAACAGATTCATAAATTAGAGACTTGCTTTCATAGTGAAACAATTGTATTTGGTTTCTGAATGGATGGAGTTTTTTCTCCTTGTTGGACTCTAGCTTAGTCCAAGAATCAGTTTAACTTTGTCCTCTTGCATCCTCTTCAGCCTTCACTGTCCTTCCCTACCCGGTTGTCTGATGACCATAATCATGACTTATTTCTTCCTCTGGTCTCCCTGCAGTCTACTATAGAATTTGGCACAACGTAATGAGACAAGCTGGAATCCAGCTTGATTTGGGTTGTGTTACAATACCAGCCTGTGAGTTTTTAACCCCATTTTCTATTACTAAGTTAGAACTGAAGTTTACAATGTTCAAAATTCAGATATTTCACTGAGTGCCCACCACAGCAATGTATTCTTTTCATTACAGAAGGATGTTATAGTATCTGTCTCTAAGGAGAAAAAGAAGGTGCAAAAATTAATCACCTATTACATATAACACTTTTACAAAATATTTATATGCTTTCTTTTACTTACTCCACATACAATCGCAATAATAGAAATACGGAAATGCCTCACTTTACACATAAGAAAAAGTGAAGTTCAGAAAGATGAAGCAATTTGCTCAAAGACGTCCAGCTGGTAAAGGCAAAATGAGCTTTTTTTAAACTCTAAAACTGTGTCATCATAATATCATTTTACATTTTAATGGTGAGAGAAATGATTTCATCTCACGAAAAGAAAATCCTATGCTGAGACTGAGATGCTGCTATGTTCAAGATTAAAATTGCCTTACATGTGTTTAAGCCAGGGTTTTTCAACCTTGGCACTATTGACATTTGGGACTGGACAGCTCTCTGTGGTGGAAGAGGGTGTCCTGTCTGCTGTAGGTTGTTAGCAGCGTCCCTCTAAGCGCCAGATGCCAGCAGCACCACCACCCGCAGTTGTCTCTAGACATTGTCAAATGTTCTTGATGGAAGGAAGAGAGATAGGGAAGAACAAAATTGCCCCCAGTTGAGAACCACTGGCGGTTTTTTTTTTAAAGGTTTTTTATAAAACTCAGCAGGGTCTTAAGGAAAATGTAAATATACCAAAATGTGTAATATGTTGTCTAATCTATAGAGCATTAAAACAAAAGTCTCAGCTATGCTGATAATTGGTGCAGTTCCGTTGATTCATGGAGGAGACCTTTAATTTTGACCAAAACCATCTGATGTTCATGAATATTCCTAATTACTCAAAATGGCAGGGAAGACCAGATAACACAGACATGGAAGTCAGTGTTGATTTTGGCCCAGCCGCTCTGGTAGCGACATGACCTTGAACAAATCACAGCAACTCTAAGCCTGGGTTTCCTCATCTAAATGGAAGTAATAATAGAGACTGTTGTAAACCACCTTGTATGAATTCAACAACATCACATGGGAAAAGAGCTTCATGTAGTGAATTATCAGTAAATGAGTTACTTTTTTGTCCCCCCCCCCCCACCCCGAGACAGTCTCACTCTGTTGCCAGGCTGGAGAGCAGTGGCCAAATCTTGGCTCTTTGCGACCTCCGCCTCCCGGGTTCAAGCAATTGTCCTGCCTCAGCCTCTTGAATAGCTGGCATTACAGGCACATGCCACCACACCCGGCTAATTTTTGTATTTTTAGTAGAGACAGGGTTGCACCATGTTGGTCAGTCTGGTCTCAAACTCCTGGCCTCATGATCCTTCTCCACCTTGGCTTCCCACAGTGCTGGGATGACAGGCATGAGCCACCGCACCCAGCCAAATGAATTATCTTGATGCCCATCTCTTTCCCCTTTCATTTCCTCTTTGGTCTGTGCAGTAGATTCTTGACTGCCGCCTGGTAGCGGTGTGCTTCTGTTTAAGAAACAACAAACTAGTGGAATGACTTAACTCTGCTGATAGCCACAGAATGGCAGCTGACGACCGTCAGTGGATGCTCCATCCAGTATGTTGACCGATCTTCTGAATGTTCCAGTGTGTTTGTCTACTGGCACGTTAAATAGTCCATTATGAGATCAGTTTCATTTTAAAATGCCGAATCCCAATGTGGAAATAAGTGAAGATCCTCCAAATGAGAGCAAGCGAAGGCCACGTATTCAGAGCTTACTATAGCAAGGGAGTCAGCCAGCACCATCTTTGTTTTGGCATAGATGCAAAGGCAGGCAGAAAAGGGGGAAAGAGCATGGAAAGTCTTGCCTCTTAAGAGACAGGGCCTTCTTTGGAGACACAAGGTTAACTCCTGTTATTCTGGTATGGAGAGTACCTTGCAAATACCCCAAGCTCACTCTCCTCCAACCCTCAGCTTGCCTGCCATTGCCTCCCATTGACTAAAGCCAATGAGAAGCTGGAGAGCTAGAGAGCCAGTAATACCATCTTTACAGGTCAGCCCTTCTCAAGCCCCAGAGATGGGTGTAGAGTGGCATTGGAGGGTAACGGGGGTAAAATACAGCCAGCACAGGGGTCCCTCCTGTATTAAAATCATGTGAAAACTTCGCAAATACTTTAACACAGCTTCCTAAAACACCTTTATCATCCTTTTCTCATTCTTAAGACATATGGAGACAGTAAACATATTCCGCCCCACTTTACAGATAATTACACTGAGATCAGTGCTGTGGAGTGAGATGTCCAATGGTACAATGAGGTGGTGGCAGAATCTAGAGTTCATGATTAGGTCTTTGAATTTACCGGTGACCTCGTCCGAGTAAAAACTACATTTCAGTTTCCCACGTAGGAACCCTTCACATGACAGGCAGTGTGATGCAAGAGACAGAAACTCCAGAGACATTACCTGAATTCCCCAGCTGGCTCAGTGGCACTGGTAATTTCGTGGACTTTTTTCAGGCCTCCAAGTGTTCCCAGTATTCAATGAGCTTCTAATATTGGGGTAATCCATGCCGCAAAATTGCCGTGAATCCCAAACAATGGAAAGCCAGACAGAAAACCTTACTTTAGATAACCAGTGGAGTCTCTCCTCAATGCAGACCTCCAGTGGGTGCTATAAAAACCTGCCTCTTCCTACTGCATGAATGAAAGCTGTGGCTTACTCTCTTCCATGCCAGTATTTTGTACATTGGTGTGGCCTCACCAGAAAGAAGTGACTCTTTATGCCAAGATCCACAAAAGATCCACAACTTCAGAAATTAAACCATTCTCAAAAGGCAAATGATAATGAGGGTGGTGGAGATGATTTCCCCTTTTCCTCCTCGAGTCATGAGAAAGTTCCAGATCTCCAAATAACCAGAACTTGAGCTCTGGGTCATATTTGATAACTGTATGACCTTGGACAATGTACTATGTTTCTGTTTTCCCACATGAAATGAAAACTTGTAGAGTGCCTACGTTAGCGTCACGAAAACTGAATTACACTGCAAAATTAACACAGTACATAGTAAGCGTTTGATAAATGGTAGTTGTCATGACTGCTTTTTCTGTTCCTATCATCATCACCACCACCACCATCACAATTTCAGCCACATTAAGGGGCCACCTAGAAGCTAAGATGTAATAAGATCCTTCTGGAACTAGAGGTTAAAACACATTTCAAAAGCTGTAATAGTTGAAGTTATTATTACTAGTTTTATTACTGTAGTTATCTTTTTATTTCATCTTGGGATTGCTGTGTTTTTAGTAGGAATCCCTTGGACATTCTGATTGGTCCAGCCATATCAGGGATCATAAAAGAGGTGTGTTCTCTCTTCACTGCTGAGCCCTTGTTCTCTGTTAAAAGAATAACTATGCCACTGCAACACTCGTTTCCCAAACCTGAGTACGGCAATACTGCATGCCGTATCAAACATTTATTGTTTACATTGCAATAAGCCCTTCGCGTACGTTGGTTCATTTACCCATTTCCATCACCCAGTGAGGAAGGTATGCTTGCCATTCCCACTTTAGAAGTTAGAAACCTGGGGCTCAGGGAGGTTAAATAGCTTCTTCAAGGTCACAAAACTATCAAGTCTGGTGTCTAGCATCCAGAAGGTACTCAAAAATGGTGACTTGGCCAGGTGTGATGGCTCACACATGTAATCCTAGCACTTCGAGAGGCCAAAGCGGGAGAATCACTTGAGGCCAGGAGTTTGTCACCAGCCTGGGCAACACGGTCAAACACCATTCTTAGTAAAAATACAAAAATTAGCCAGGTATCATGGTGCACGCCTATAATCCCAGCTACTCGGGTAGCTGAGGTGAGGCACAAGAAGCACTTGAACCCAGGAAGTGGAGGTTACAGTGAGCTGAGATTGTGCTGCTGCACTTCAGCCTGAGCAACAGAGCAAGACTGTCTCAAAAATCAAGTTAAATAAACTGATCATATACTGATGGAGTAGGGCAGAGAACTGAACCAGGCATTTCAACTCCAGAGGTTAAGCCTGTAATGACACTGCTATCCTGCCCCCTTCTCAGTGAGAAATATCCGAAGGGAGACTATATTGTCAAATGTATGTCTATGTATTTTTATTAAAGCAGCTATTTCTTCATGGTCAGAGACTTTGTTTGCAGTGTTCCTGTTCCTGTTTACATCAACGTTGAGCAATGATGGTTATCTCAGTGACAGATCCTTCATGGTTATCTAGGCCTTACTGATAATAGTCCAGGTGTTCTCTGACTGTTAGTGTCTCACCTCCTTCCCCTTCACCTCCCTCACTGCACAATCTAATTGTCTGTTTCCCAAAACAAGCTCATTTTTCTGAAAAGCCTATCAGAGACACTGTCAATCAACTGGAAACACAATAGGTTTTACAAGACGGTGGGTAAGACTTCAGGATACAAGGTGAAGTGTAAAATTATAGGCTGCATTATTCCAGGTCAAGGGGAAGACACACCTGTGTGGTCCCTCCATGCCTCTCCTGGAATGCCCCTCTATTTCTAAGCTAGCCAACTACCATCTGCATATTACCAGGTAAACAAAACTTTGAGGGAAGCAGAGCTACCCAATTAAGGGCTCCAGGTGAAATGCAGGCGATAAAACGCTTCATTTCAGCAGGAGTGTCTTTATGGAAATGCCAGGGTTTGTTCACCAGTTGCATGTAAATGAGCTATGCAGGCACCCTAATGACATCACCTGGCCATCTTGCATCAGAGCAGAAACTGATGAGTCTTTGTCCTGTGGGCGTTTTGAGGAAGGGGGCCCCTTTTTTGTCCCCAAAAACCAAGAGACTGTGATCCCAACAGGGTAAACTTAGCTCAGCCTCTGAGCCTGCAAAACCGTTCATTATAAACCCCAAACTGTCACACTGCTCCCCTAATGAGGGTGTACATCTTTGGCAGCCTCAGGACAGTAGTAACTTACTTAATGACACATTCTGGGAGTTGTATGTGGCTGTTCCATAAAAAAAGAAATGCGCTGTTTCCATAGCAATGCGGGGTCTTTCGGGCAACCCCGTTGTGTCAGCTAGAGCCCCTGTGCTCTTCTGGGAACTGTTCTTGTTTTTTTCTGGAAGCGCTTAAACGATCCCCCAAGAAGCCTCTTCTCTTTCCATTTCAGAGAAGACCAAATAGCACATTCCCAGGTTTGCCAGCCTGGTGATTTGGCTTAGCAGTTTCTCAAAGTGCTCAGGGCAACCATTGCAGACCCTGCTGAACCCAAAGATGAGACTCCTCTTTCTTCCTGGGTTAGAATAACGACAAAAGCATTACAAGCACTAACACATTAAAGCAGCTGACGATACCTGATAATGTCAATCTATGACCCACAGAGCTACAGTGGAAATAACACGAGGAGTCAGAAGAGCCAGCTTCTAGTGCTGGCTCTGTCATCAACTTTGAGCCCACAGTGAATGCCTCAGAGCCTTGTCTGGAGATTCACTGTGGCTCTGGGTTTGGCAAGACCTATTGCTTTGTGTCACTGGGTCGTTAGAATGGTAGCAAAGGGTAATACATGCAAGGCACAGTACCAAGCACTTTATAAACAACTCAAAAATGTTAGCTGTTGGCCAGGCGCGGTGGTTCAAGCCTGTAATCCCAGCACTTTGGGAGGCCGAGGCGGGTGGATCACAAGGTCAAGAGATCGAGACCATCCTGGTCAACATGGTGAAACCCCGTCTCTACTAAAAATACAAAAAATTAGCTGGGCATAGTGGTGTGTGCCTGTAATCCCAGCTACTCAGGAGGCTGAGGCAAGAGAATTGCCTGAACCCAGGAGGCGGAGGTTGCGGCGAGCCGAGATCGCGCCATTGCACTCCAGCCTGGGTAACAAGAGCGAAACTCCGTTTCAAAAAAAAAAAAAAAAAAAAAAATGTTAGCTGTTACTATCCCCTCACCTTAAACAGATTCCACAAAACCAACCTCCCTCCACCCATGACTCAGTACTATTCAGTTTCCAGCTTATTTCTTCAAACTTTATTAATAGATTTGCATGTCATTAGAGACAAATACTGGTCCAGATATGGAGATATGGGCAGGTGCGGGATGGGGGGATTCTATATAAAAGCTGTCTGTGGCCAGAAGGGGACATTGCTCTACTCATTTCACTCCCTTAATCTGCATGCTACAGCAACCCCAGCTGAGTCATGGCCTGTTCAAAATCTATCAGGGGTCTATTGTACCTCAATACAGTGACCCCGGAGGAACATTCCAGCCGCTTCCTAGATATAAACAGTGCATCTGGTCAGAGGGTCTCTTAGACTGGAACTAGTGGTCCACACGCAAGAGCAGGAGGTCTTTTATTGAGTCTGCTTTAGGCTACTGATAGGGTTTCTCTCTGTGCCCCCACCCAAATCTCATCTCAAATTGTAATACCCACATGTCGAGGGCAAGGACCTGGTGGGAGGCTATTGGATCATGGGACTGGTTTCTCCTATGCTGTTCTCGTAGTAGCGAGAGAATTTTCACGAGACTTGATGGTTCAAAAGTGGCAGTTTCCCCTTCTCTCTCTCTGGCTCTCTCTTTGTTCTGCCACCTTGTGAAGAAGGTGCTTGCTGCTTTTCACCTTCCACCTTGATCGTACGTTTTCTGAGGCCTCCCCAGCCATGCAACCTGTGAGTCAATTATAAATTAACCAGGCTCAGGTAGTATCTTTATAGCAATGTGAAAACAAACTAATGCAACTATGAAGTAGCCTGAGGATAGTCGCTTTAGTCCCATCTGCCCTTCTTTGCTCATCTGTAATAGAGAATAGTAGTTCCTTGCCCTGAACATGTATTTACTACCCACTCTCCCTCTCTGTCAGACTCTTGGCATCTAACCTGGAGTATTTGAACAACTTCCTCAGTGAAATATCCTCTTTCTCCCTTACCTACCTCCCATCCATCCCAAACAATACATTCGAATGATCTAAAGGGCAAACCTAGCCATGTCACTGCCTAGCTAATACCTGCTCAATATTTCCCCCATGAACTTCTGGAAAACGGTCCAAAAGCCTTTTTCTCTAGCCTCACCTCTTTCTCTCCCATGACAGTCCTCTTGCTGCCTCCCTAAAGCTCCTGGTGCTTACCTTAGCCCAGGACATGTAACCCAGTGTCCTGACTGTGACTGCACATTAGAATCACCTGGGAGGCTTCTAAAGATGGCAGCATCTGACCCAACCTCCTGGAGAGTCTTACATCATTCATAAGGGAACCCAGGTTGAAGATCATTAGCTGCCAGCGTCGAATGTTAAACTCATCACCAAATTGGAATTGCCTCTTAATATATTGGTTCTCTAGGCCCATGGATTTTTGCTTTGTGTTGTAATCTATGTTGTGGAACTTCAGGTGCAGAGGTTAGCATTACTTACCTTCCTCAGTTCACAGCATTGTACCATCCTTGTTCTAGGGCAAGGCTCTCTTTTGCTTCTTTTCTTTCTTTCATTACAAACCACAACATCAGACCCTCCCTCTCTCCTTTGGCGATCATTCAGCTGTGTTTGCTTTCGTTTGTTCATGATCCTATACATTGCATATCACTGGTGTGTTTATGTAATTTTTAATTATCTACATGAAGAGGGCTGTAGATTTTATTTGGTGCCTTTCCTTTTTGCACCAAGCACTGTTTTTTAAGAGTGCTCTGTGTTATTTAGAACACCTGAAGGTGGTTTTAGCACTTTACAGGATTCCACAGTGTGGATCTCCCACATCTACCTCTTTCCTCCCCCTTGACCACATCCATACTGCCTCTAATCCCACCTCCACGATGACAGAGTCACTTTTGCTGGGCATGGACTTTTGGGGACCTGGGCAAGATTTTCTTTAAGATTTGTATCCAGAAATGCTATTGTCAAGAAAAATTGAGCATACGCATTTTTATTTTAATGGACCAACTGTTAAGTGTCCTCCAGAATGGTTGTGCCAATCTATACTTTCAGGCCAGTATTTCAGTTCGAATATTTGGGGATCCGCAATCTCTTTGAGACGCTGATACGACATTTGGAAACTCCACTTCATAAAAAGTAAATATTATCATATGATCCTTTTTTATAAATGATAAAAAAGTTAATGTATCAAGGTGTATTAGTTCACTTTTACAGCATTTTATGTTGGGTGTTACTATTGTTACTGAGATCAAGTTTACATAATGTGAAGTTAAACCATTTTAAAGTGCATGTTTCATGAGTAGTGCCTTTACAATGCTGTGCAACAACCGACCACCTCTCTCCAGTTTCAAGGTGTTTTTGTCACCCCAGATGAACACCCTATAGCCTATTTTGCATATTTTACATACCTGGAATCATAGAATGTGTGGCCATTTGTATCTGACTTCTTTGACATAGCATAACGTTTTCAAGGTTCATCCAAGCTTTAGCATTGACCAGTACATCTTTCCCCTTTATAGCTATATAGTATTTCATTCTATGAACATACTAAGATTTATTAATCTATTCACCTGCCGATGGACATTGGATTTGCATCTGTTGTTTCTTATGAGTAATGCTTCTATACACATTGTTTACATATTGCCATGTGGACCTATGTTTTCAATTCTCTTGGATATATACCTAGGAGAAGAATTGCTAAATCATATGGTAATTCTATTTGTTTGTTTGTTTGTTTTGAGATGGAATCTTGCTCTGTCACCCAGGCTGGAATGCAGTGGCATGATCTTGGCTCATTGCAGCCTCTGCCTCCTGGGTTCAAACGATTCTTCTGCCTCAGTCTCCAGTGTAGCTGGGATGACAGGTGCCCACCACCACACCCAGCTAGTTTTTGTATTTTTGGCAGAGACAGGATTTCCCCATGTCAGCCAGGCTTGTTTCAAACTCCTAACCTCAGGTGATCCACCTGCCTTAGCCTCCCAAAGTGCTGGGATTACAGGCATGAACCACTGTGTCTGGCCTTGTTTAAGAATTTGAGAAACCATCAAGCAGTTTTCCACAGCGGCTGCACCATTTTGCATTCCTACCAGCAGTATAGAAGGGTTCCTATTTGCCCACATTCCTATCAACCCTCATTACTTTCTGAGTTTATTATTATTATTATCGTTGCCATCTTAATGGGTATGAAGTAGTATTTCATTGTGGTTTTGATTTGTGTTTTCTTAGTGACCAATGACATCGAATATCTTTTTTAATATTTTTTTTTGGCCATTTACATGTTTTTGGAGAAATGTCTCTTCAAGTCATGAGGTGAATATTTTTATTTTATTTTATAAATTAAGGAATTGAAACCAAACTGAGATCAGAATGAAGGTAACCAGGTGCCAGGGCCAGCAACTGGGAATGATGCCCTGTTTTTCTTTCATTTTGGAAGGGACAGGTGTGGGGGAGCCACTGGCCTTCCTCCCTCCAAGATTCCATGGACTTCAAGTCAGGAATCCCACACTGGATTGTGAGTCTAGTACAAGACCAGACATGCTGATTCTCAGTATATATTTGAATAAATGAATAAAGTGAGCACAAATCCCTTCAGAGCTTCCTCCACCTCAAAATATACCATCTTCTCACACAATGAGCCCAGGATGTGTAATTCAGGTCTGGATGCTGTGGACACCCCCAGGGACAGCTCCAGAGCACCCCCCTGCAGCACCCTCCAGCCAACAGAGGCTGCCTGTATAGTGCCTGATGGACACCGAATGAATTGGAAGCCTGGATGTCTTATCTGGGGTGTTATTACACCTGGATCAATTCTTAATCTTTCAGTTTAGCTTTGAGCTGCTTGGTGACCTCTGACAGATCAGATATAAATCATTCCACCCTGCTCAGGTAAGAGGTGTCTCGTCAGCTGTGGCCTCATGACATTTGAGGCTTTCCTGGAGGCTGGTGCCCCTCTGAAGGCAGTGTGTGGCTCTCAGCCGTGACCAGTGCTAAGGCAGGCAGATTCAGGGGGCTTTGCGAAAAGTGAAATGAACAATGGCATGTCAACCCGGTCTTCACTCTAGGTAGCAAGAGGCCATGCGCATGCTCCACGAGCACAAGACCTCAGTTCCGGGAGAAACTTTCCAAGACAACATGGGACTGATGTACTTGATTAAACTCGTCCAGCATTTGCTCTTTTAGAATTCAGGGAGGCAGAAGCAAAAGGTGAAAGGGGAGAAATCAATACGGAGAGATCGCCTCCTATGGGCCGGGCATTCAAAACACCACAAACACATAATAAATCATTTAATCTCTCCAGCGAGTCCATGAAGCGATTATTGTCAGCATTTCACAAAGGAGGAAATAAAGTCACAAGATTTAAAATGCCTTACCAAGGTCACCTAGCAGGTAACACTGAACACACCTGAGGTCTATCTGATTTTCATTCCTATGCTCTTACTACCTCAAAATCTCAGTAAGACTTCTGTCCTTCCCAGGAGTTTCTACCTGCAAAACCCTGTAGAAGAATGGGATAAGCTGTATCGTTGAAAAACCCCAAGTTCAAGGCCTCTTTAGGCCAATACACAGGTGCAACTCAATCTCTCTGCATCAGTTTCCTCATCTGCAAAACGAGATTGTTGTGAAGATTCACTGAGTTAAGAGAAATGAATGTCATTTGAAGACTAAATGTTGGCCAGGCACAGTGGCTCACACGTAATCCCAGCACTTTGGGAGGCTGAGGTGGGTGGATCACCTGAGGTCAGGAGTTCAAGACCAGCCTGGCCAATGTGGTGAAACCCTGTCTCTAATAAAAATACAAAAATTACCCAGGCTGGTGGCGCATGCCTGTAAGTCCAGCTACTTGGGAGGCTGAGGCAGGAGAATCGCTTGGACCCAGGAGGTGGAGGTTACAATGAGCCAAGATCGAGCCATTGCACTCCACCCTGCAAAGAACATGATCAGGTTCCTTTTTATGGCTGCATAGTATTCCATAGTGTATATGTACCACATTTTCTTTATCTAGTGTGTCATTGATGGGCATTTAGGTTGATTCTATGTCCTTGTTATTACCACAGCTTCTACTGAGTGCCTATTATGCACCAGGCACCCTCTGTCTTCTGTGCCCACGAAGCCAACTTCACCCTTCTGGACAATCACAAGGAACATCAAGGACTTACATGGCGGCAGACTTACCCATTGCTGCAGCCCCAGGCCAACTCACACGGGGCCCCAGGACAATGAGCTCTGCTATTTCACAATCCAGTATTCCTTTCAATGTCAAGTTCTAGACATTCAGAACAAGTGAGGGAGTGAGGGTTTATAAAAACTGGATTTATGGGCATTAACTGGGTCCAGACCTCAAACAAAACCGCAGGATGCCCAAGAGCTGCAAAAACTGAGTGGCATGTTTTCAGACTCAAGCCAAATCCACTCACTTGGGGCCCCATCCTTTGCTATAACAGATACCTCCCAAACTTCTTGGGTTTCCCCCAGCATGGGACTACCCAGCCACATCTTACACCTTCCCTAATTATTATTCAATTCATTTGCATGTGGTTGTCTCCTTATTATTAATAAGGCAATACTGTTCACTGAGTCATACATCCACTGTGTTCTTGGCTTACCCTATTTTCAAGACTGCAAGTAGTTGAGAACAGGGAAGTCTCTAACCTCTGCATTTTATTGTTGAGGGCAAATTTCACTGCCCACTCATTTCACATTCATTAATGCATCATAAATCTTAACAAAATGACTAGCCCTCATTATCTTTCTATTGAGCCACCTTATACAAACTACTTAAGACATAATCCTTAAACTTAAGCATCTTAATTATATTTTAAACTGTTTTTAAATAATGTTAGATTTATGGAAGTGTTATAAGATTGCACAAAGATTTCTCATATACCCTTCGGTCAGGTTCCCGTAATATTAATATCTTACAAAACTAAGCTACTAACCTTGGTACAATACTGTTAGCTAAACCACAGGCTTTGTTTTTATTATTGGGTAGTTTTTTGTTCCAAAACCCAGGCCTGCATACCATGTTGTACCATATTGTACTTAGTTATCATATCTCCTTTGTCTTCAACTTACAACAGTTTCTCAGTTTTTTCTTTTTTTCTTTTTTCTTTTTTCTTTTTTTCTTTTTTTTTTTTTTTTATCTCAAATGACCTTGGTACTTTTGAAGAGTAGCAGTCAGGAATTTCATAGGATGTCTCTTGAATGGGGTTTGTCTGATATTTTCTCCTAATAGAATAGCGATTATAGATTTGGGGGAAAGAATGTTACAGAGGTGAAATGCCCTTCTCATGACATAGCATCAAGGAGTACATAACATCAGCCTGACTTATTACTCGTGACATTAACATTTATCACTTGATTAACATGGTATCTGCCAAGGCTCTCCGCTCTAAAGTTACTATTTATCCCTATCCATACTCTATTCATAAGAAGCAAGTCTCTAAATCCAACCCACATTCAAAGCGGGGCGGAGGGGGGCGGGGAATTAAAATCCATCTCCTGAAAGGATGAGTATCAAATAATTTGTAGAGCACTTATTTATCACCACCAGAATTAATAAATTTGAGGAGAGGAAGATACTTTAGGGCTGGACAATGCTCCTGTTTCTCCACAAAGTTAACCACTAATTTTAGCGTTCATCTGTGAATCTTGCATGAAGCAATCATTATTGTTATTCCAATAGTGATTTTCTATTTCCTTCCTTCTTTCTACTTTAATTGCTTGAACTATTCTCTAAGGAAGATTGGTCTCTTCTCCCACATTCATTTATTGCTTCATTTATTTATTTCTATCAGCGTGGACTTGTGTATATTTATTTTACCTCTGGGTTATAGTTCAATATTATCATTGAGCTATTTCATTGCCCAAACTGCTCCAACCTAGCCATTGTGAGTTCTATCAGGTTGGCTCTTAGGTCCTTTTGACCTGCCCTCATCTTTTTATTATTTTTTCATTTCTGGCACTTTCTTGCTTGCTCACACTGCAAGATGTTTCAGATTCAAATTATATTATCCATTCACAGCCCTAGATTCAAGCATCTCTCCAAAGAGCCTTAACACCTTTAGTTGGAGAATGATATTTAGAATCTCAGATCTAGGTGTTAATTATATTTTATCATCTATTTCTAATAATCCCTGATATACTTCCCTCTTCTAATAAAATTATCATTACTGCCTAAACACGTCTGAACATCAGGGCTGCTGTTAATCTTTTTAAAAATATATGTGCATTAGCTCAGTCAGTCCTCAACAAATCCAGAAGGTAGATCCCAGTATTTATCCTCATTTTACCAAGCAAGGCTCAGACCATCATGTTTTTCCCTGTCATACCAGTGGTAAGTGGTGGAATTGGGTGTGAGCCCAAGTTTTTGTCTGAATCTCTTACTCTTTCCCATCCACCTCTCCCGCCTTGGGATATAAGTTGAGTGGATTTGGAATTAGACTAACCTGACATTGCTCCCTGGTTCTGCCATTTCCTAGCAATGTGACCTCTCTGAGTTTTAGCATCTGTAAAACATCATTAATAAAACCTGCTCTGCAGGTTGCTGTCAGCATTAGGGAATGTATATATAGCACACCTAGCACTGAGCACTTAGGTGAGGACCTGTGGCCTCTGTGAGGCGGTACAAGCTTAGCGGTTAAGGGACTAGATTCTGAAGTCACTATTTAAAGTTTCAATGCTGATGTTCCACATCGAGCTGTTTAATGTCACTGGGCCACAGTTTTCTCTTCTATAAATGGAGTCATTCTGTAAGTGGGATTATAGGGAGTACCCAATGCAATAACATCTCTGCAGAATGCACCAAAGTGTTTGATGCACAGAAAGAGCTAAAGTCATACTGAGGTAATTATTTACAAAGTCACACTGAGGTAAAGTCATACAGGGTAATTATTTGAATCTCCAACACCTAGAACAGTGTCTAGTTTGATGTATTTGAATGAACACTGGGCTCAGCAAGAGTAGCCCATCAAACACTCTTTTTTCCTTCAGGATTAATATACGCATTCTTCCTACCTCTCTGGATGCCTCTGTAGTACTACAGTCACCTGGCTGCCCAGTTCCCCACGGCTCCTCATTTCCCTAGGAAGGAGTCTCCATGTAGTGCCCTTGAAGAGGATGCTATTGGGATGGATGGTTCTGTTGGAACTGCAGGGCTTTGACAAACATCCACCTCATACATTACAGGGCCATCAGGACCAGGCACTTTGATAACGTTTTATGGGAGTGTATTATCAGAATGCTATCACCCTGGTGATGGATTCATCAACAGATGGGGCTGTCATAAAATGGAAGAGAACAGGGTGTAAGAGGAAGGGAAATCCTCTTAATGAAGAGGAAGTCCTAATAAGAAAATACAAGGTGCACAAACCCTCTTGCCAGTAGATTGTAAGAGTGACATACTGGCAGGGAAAGATAGCAGAGTACTCCAGTGGATGGATTGTTAACCTGGAGCCCTGTAGTTTGATCACAACTCATCTCATGTCTCCTGGCATTTTCTCCTCATCTACGTGAGTTTTCTAGCCTCAATCAGTGCATCACAAAGCCTGTTCTATAGGATGCCAGTCCTATGAGACCCTCTGTGGAAATCTCGAGTTTAACATAGTTAAACTCAGATTGATTTATCCCGAAACCTCATGGAGACTATAATATGTCAATGTTACTGGCAGATCCTCAGTCCTCACAAAGAGTGAGTCCTCTTCCTCAAAATTATCTGATGATGCAATTCTTATTTTTGATGTGATAAATGTTAATCCACTCCTCTGTGATAACATGATATTCAATGGTCTCTGAGATCCCCTTCAATTCCAGAAATGTAGTAACATGAGCACCGGTTTTGGGACTAGAGAGACTTGGATTCAAAACCTGGCACCATGTATAAGCTTGATAAGTTTCAGGCTGGTTCACTTTTCTGTCCTACTACGTTTCCATCTGTAATGTACAGGAGATAACCCTCAACTCAGGGTTGCTGTGAAAGTACATGAAAAAAATGTTACAAATTACCTACTACCCTGCCTGAATGTAACTTCTGTTCACTAACAGATAGCTCTTATTACTGATAGGAGCCAACATTTATCAAGTGCTGTTAAAAATAAGGCATTGTACTTCTGTACATCAATGATCTTCCTTGATCTACAAAATTCCACATGACTAAAATCATATCTATATCGAGATATATATATATATATATATATATATATATATATATATACACACACACACACACACACACATATATGAACGCATATAAACTGAGGCTTAGAAAGATTAAAGGTCTTGCCCAAGAGCAAGTATGTGGCATGCCAGAATTCAAACCACAGGTACCATACTCCATAGTCTGTAGGCTAAATCACTGTTATCATGAATCCCTAACATAAATTAAGGGACACTACTATCAGTTTACAAGTTTACCTTGAGTACTAACTATTGATCTACAAAGTCTATTATGACATGCCTCAGCTTCTAAAAGGGCAGACTCTTGAAAACCTTTATTTTCCTGGAAGTTTTGCTCTGCAAGTACAAGGAATTCATGTGTCACCATGTTTTACAGTGGTATTATTACAATGTCTTAGGATGTCAACTTCAGCAAATCCTCCACAGCTTTCATGTCTGGCATTGAATAGTGATGGCAATGAAGGCAGAGCATATTATCATAGTTGGGGAAAATCTTTCTGCAGTGTTTAATCATTTCACCTCCTAATATGGTTTGGGTGTGGCCCCATCCAAATCTCATCTTGAATTGTAGCTCCCACAATTGCCACTTATCATGGGAGGGACCCAGTGGGAGGTAAGGGAATCATGGGGCTGAGTCTTTACCATGCTGTTTTCAGGACAGTGAATAAGTCTCATGAGACCTGATGGTTTTATAAAGGAGAGTTGCCCTGCACAAGCTCTCTTCTCTCGTCTGCCACTATGTGAGACTTGACTTTCACTTTCCAGTATGATTGTGAGGCATCCCCAGCTGCATGGAACTGAGTCCATTAAATCTCTTTCTTATTTTTAAATTGTCCAGTCTTGGATAGGTCTTTATCAGCAGCATGAAAATAGATTAATACATCTCCCTTCAGACAGACAGCCAACTGGTTTGCTCTTACACAGAACAAGATAGGGTTTGCCCAACTTCAATAGCAACCAAACATAATAAATGAATTGGAGCAACTTCCATATTGTAGCTATTTACCCATGATGGATCGGAGAGGCAGAAGACTCTATGGTCTACAGAAAGATCACGAGACTTGGAGTCAGAATACCTGGGTTATTAACATTCACTAAACAGCTCTCTGACTGTAGGCAATACATTTTTGCTTCTCAGAGCATTGTTCTCCTGACATTTAAAAAGAAAATATATAAGCAGGATGATCTCTTAGGTTTCCTCCAGTTCTGCATTCTGTACTTCTTTGAATATTTGGCTGCACACACTCGCCTCATTTGCAAAGTCCAAGACTAGAATAAGGGATAGCAAAACACTCATGCAGTGAAGTATCACATCAAGTCTCAGCCACTGCCATGCACAAAGTAAAAACGCTAACACTACAGATTTGGATATTCACCCTGGTAATGTTGAGATTTAATTTCAGTAGAGAGCTTCCGTATCACATAATGGTATATCATTGTGCTATGTTTTACTTCCCCTAGCAAATAAAGTACACAGGAAAAAAATTGAAAAGAGCATACATTGCTTTATTGTCTTGTGAAATTGCTGGGTTTCAAGCCAATAGAATGCCTTAATGCTCAAGTTCTCAAGGGTGATACAAAGTGCAGAGCATCTCTGTTTGTGAAGCTAAATTTAATAAACAGAGTAATCCCCTGGCAGGCCCTGGGATTTTTCTAATATCCTGATAGTGTCAAGGGAGGGGGTCTTGATATGTGAAAAACAGCATAAGACCTTACAACCAAGACTTACTAGGAAGAATGCCCTTTAACTGCAGCATCTGCTTTCACAAGTTGCGGTGCTGGATTGCACAGAACTTTCATTGCGTGTGTGCTCTCCAGAAGCCATGGGGGTGCATGGAGTGTCATCCACGTGTGGTGGTGCTGAACTAGAAGTTTCTAAATCCATTCTTGCTAGCCCAGCCTTGAGACCTAAAGGCTACATTCCTTCACCAGCTATGAAAACATCCTTATTCTGTACCTCACCTCCTACGGGATATTTTAACTACACAGTGGAAACATTTCTGCTAAGACATCTTACCATATCACGACAGCATCATCACTGTCATCATCAACTTCGTCATCTCCATCATTTGGGGGCACCTACTATGCCCCAGTCAGTAACAAGCATTTTATGAAATAGAGTTTTTATATATGTGAGTCCTATTGTGATGCTTTTTATTAAAAAAAAAAAAAAAAACACTGTCTTAGGTCAAGTTTCCTAGAAGCAAAACCTGAGTTGGGTGAAGGGAGTTTTACTGTGCAAGTGATTTATTCATACAGTACTCTCAGGAGAAGAGAGATGAATAAAGTGGGGTAGAGTAAGGAGGTGAAATCCTAAGCAAGGATGAAGAAAGGAGATTAAATCTGGAGCACAAACTCACCATGAAACTGATTCCACCTTGAGAAAGAGGTAGCCTTTTAGTATCCTGTAAGTCATTGGCTGTAGACTTCCCAGGGAAAGAAATACCCTCCCAGTTCAGTGGCTTGGAGCAGCCATCAGTTCAATGGCTCGCAGTAAGCCTGGAGAAATTCTCCAAGGAGGGCTCCAGTGAGCTGTTAGAAGCTAACATTCACAGGAACTGGGAGATGGATGCACTAGCATGGCAATGAGAATCCAAACATACACACAATAGCAACTACTACATTGTTAGAGCTCTACCCAGATTCTCAGATTCCTTTTACCATTTCCTCGTACCCTGTTCCAGTTATTGCTGCAATAGCAAGTCACCCCAAAAGCTTAGTTGTTTAATACTAAGTTGTTTGTTTATTTTTGCTCATGATTCTGTAACTCAGGCGGGATTCAGCAAGAAAGGCTGATCTTGGTTCCATGCAGACTTAAGTGAGACAGCTCAAATGGAAAATACACTTCCAGCAGGGCTCACTCACATGGTCAGCAAACTAGTACCACAGTGAGAGCTTAGCCATGGCTGAGGGCTGGGATCCTTGGTTTTTCCCTACATGGGACTCTTCATGTGGCCTGAGGTTCTTTAAAGCATTGCGATTGGGTTCTAAGCACAGTCTTCCAAGGAGGAGAGTGATCATCCTTCATGACTCTGCCTTATACATTAAATAGCATCTCTTCTGCTATTTCTACTCATCAAGACAGTCACGAAGACTTCAAGTCAATAGCCTACACCTCCTGATGGGAGAGAGCAAGATCCTTGATGAGCTTAGGGGATGGTAAATATGACCGGGACCATTTTTGAAAAATACTGTCTTGGAACCTCCATCTCCTCACCAGCTTTTGTGTTATTTGTTAATGGCTGATGCTTGAGATTCTGTCTAGAGAATTGCAGAGAGACCCAGGAGTGCCTAGGAGTGCAGCCCTCCTATGGCAGCCCTAGCCAATTATTGACTGAGGGTTTTATACGAAAGTTCCTTGCTGCAAGTTGAAGCAAACTCCGACATAATTTATATTTCATAATTTATATTCCAGAGCTTCTCTGCAGGATTAGGCCAGAGCTTGGACTTCCCTGAAACTCACATTCTGTTTCGCTTCTTCCCCTGCCCTGCCTTACTTTCTCCACTCCTTTGCCAGTTTCTACTGGGAGCATTTTCTTAATCTGCACATGAATTCCTATCTCAAAGTCTGCTGCTGGGAATCTCACCTAAGACAACCTCCCTCTTAGGAAGTCATAATGCTTATCCACTGTGTCACTTACCTAATGTTTAGAGAAGATTCACCTTGTAATCTCCTGTTCTATATTGTTTCACAAACCTTGATATCATCATTTATCTTTATTTTTGATTTCCCAAGCACTGGATTGTACAGTGTCTTATTTATCTCCATTTCTCCAATTTCTGAGAAGTCACGTGGGAAGAGAATGAATGCTGTTGAGTACTTACTGTATGCCGGGTACAGTTAATCTCTTTGTGTTCATTATCTCAGCTAATTATGAAAACAATTCTTTTAAAGATTATTATTTTATCAACCTCATTGTATAAATGAGGACGATGATGTTTGGAAATGGGGCCATTATTCTAGAATACATCAGTAGTTGCCTTAAACAGCATAGTCTATGTGAAAGCACCCCCCAGGAATTCAGGGTGAGTGGTGCCCTCTAGAGTTGTGCAATATGCTAGTCCTTCTCAGAACGACACAGAAACTTCCCTAAAACTGTTCAGCTGGAGAGTAACAGCAGAGGTTTAACTATCTGCTTGATTCTACCTGTTAAAATTTGTGGGTTATTTTTAACATCTTTCTTTTGCCCCAAGTAGGCTTTTTAGTGGTTGTATTCTCTGTGTGATGATACAAATATTTTAATAATAGTAAAATAAATTTTTAAGAACCTAAAAAGCCTGTCTTATTCTTTGGCCAAAGTCTTTGAGAGGCAAGGGTAAGGTCTTCACGAGATTGAACAGCATAAGAAAGAGCTGTCTTCCAATGGAAATTGAATGAGAAGTTACTAGGAAAGGGATCAGGGCCCTGGTAAGCTCAAAAAAAAAACCCGAATTTTCTGCCGAGAGCAGCCACGTTTTTCTTTTCTGATTTTCTAGCTGGCTGCCTCACTCACGGCTTTCTCTGCAACGGGCACCTCTGTAACTGTGATGGAGGATGACATGCCCCAGCGTAATGCCTCAACCCAAGTGTCAGCCTGCCCTTGACAGAGAAGAGAACCCCAAATGAATCTCTGAGGGTAAGTGACAGGCCCTTCCAAGCAATTAAGAGCCTGGTTATTGAGGGCAGGCAGACGTGAGTTTGAATCTCAGCTCCCACAGCTGAGCAGTTACGTTATTTGATTGTTGGAAGCCTCAATGTCTTCATCCTTATAAAGATAAGGATTTATTTGATTATTCTAAATATAAATGGAAGAGTCAATTTAAATCACTTAAGCATTTGAAACATACTGAGCTATTGTTGTTGTTACTGCTAATCACCCTTATAATTAGTCATAAGGTCTTTCTAGAGTCAAAATTATCAGCTGTACGTTTACTTGAATGAAAAGCTTAAATTAATTTGATTATCCCTTAAACCCTTGGGTTTGTTTGTAACTTTTCTTATGTCTAACTTTCTCTCATCTTACAGTACCCCCCAGTAAACACATACACACTCATATACATACATATACACACCTGCCAACTAGCGGACATATTTAAGTCATATTGTCCAAGTCAATTGTCACAATAAATCCCAGGTAGGTGTTGCAGCAACCAGTGAGTGGCAGGGCTGGAGATAAAATTGCAACAACAACAACAAAAAAAAAAACTGTGGCCTAATAAGCAGCACATGATTTTTTTTTAATGACTTCGATGCCTTACATGTCTGTAGCATTATACCATTTAACTTCTTCCTTTGGCATTCATCACATCACATAACGCTCTCCACCATGCTGTATGGTAGGTATAATTACTAGCCAAAATGACTTGCCCAAGGTCACCTATCTCATAAGTGGAAGGGCTCAGAGTCAGACTCAACTGCATTTGCCTCCAAGCCTGGTGCCCTTTCCACGTTACCTATTTGCCTCCCAGTATTGTTGGAGCATTTAATAGCAGCCACTTTTCCCATAGCTGGTTGATTCTAGGGCAGATAAGTAATAACCCAGCAGGGCCCACCAGGCATTGCTGAGTTTAAGATGTTGAAACAGAAAGAGTTTGAAGGAGAGAGGTAAGTGCTCTCCCCACTGCCACTCCAGGAGTCTGACACATCCCTGTGCTTACAGATGTCACCATTAACGTCCTTTCCCCCAGAAGATTCAGGCAGGAGATCTGGGCAAATTCATCATGGCCCTCAACATAATGTTGATGAATGATCTCATTAACCAGGCAGCCTGTACCATGTCAACAGCAGCCCCGATCCCTTGTGTGAAGCCTCGCTCAGCATTCTCATTCTTCTTCTCCCATTCCCAGCATTTCTCCCACCTCCCAGCCCTATGATACACCAAGCTATGACATCCCATATAATTGCTCTTCCTTCACACAAACCTGGGAGCTCATTAATACCAACTTCAATCATACAGATAAAGACACTGAGTCTCAAAGGAATTAGATGTTCTCAAGCTCCAATAGGCTTCAACTCAGGACTGACCAACCCCCAAAGTTCTGGCCTTATCTCAACACTGTACTAACTTTCCCTAGACTTCTTAGCAGTTTACAAAGCCCTTTTTATGTATTATCTCATTCATTCACCCAACAAATTCTGTGGGGTAAACTTTGTCACAGGAGGACTTTATCAGAAACTCAACAGACTGGTTTAAAATGTGAATGTAAGAATAAAATTCAAAAAATAGCTAAGGCAATTTTGAAGGGGGAAAAAAAGAGAGGGGAAAGGGCAGAGACGGCAACTCACTCAACCAGATATTATGGCATCCCACAAAACCTTAGTAAGAAAAACCATGTAGTATTTGGAGCAAAAAGCAAATAGAACATTGGGATAGAATAAATAGCGTGGAACAGAAAGCAGGGGGATTTGACATATAATTGAAGTAGGATTACAAATCTGCAGAAAATGTGATGGTTTTTAAAATGTTGTTGCATATTTGGCATGTATTACATGTTTTATAAGTTCTTTTAGAATTAAGATTTAATCCCTACCTCAAACCATGTATAAAAACAAGCTTCAAATACAATAAAAGAAAGCTTTCAAGGATAAACAAAAGAAAACGTTAAATAGCTTTCGACCTCAGGGTATAGAGTGATTTCCTAGATGGGACCTCAAAAGCACCAGCTTTGGCAGAGGGGTTTAATGGATTTGTCTACTTTTTGACAAATGTAAGATGTCTTTTCAGTGACAAATATCACTGAAAAGTACCAGACTGGAAGAAGATTCTTGAAATATCATGGAAGGAGAAAAAAAATTCATTAGAATTGTACAAGACAAGCAACTCCAATGTTGAGTATTTAGTGAAATAAAAATTACAGCAACAATGATATGCCACTTTATAAACTGCAGGTGTGTAAAAATTTTATCTGGAGAAGATATGGAAAAAATGCAAGCTCTATGTATTACTGATGATAATGTAAACTTCTACAAACTGTATTAGAGTAATTAGATGAGCTTTAGTTTCTTTTTTTCTTGGTGTTTTTTTGTTTGTTTGTTTGTTTGTTTGTCTTTTGAGATGGAGTCCTGCTCTGTCACCCACCCTGGAGTGCAATGGCATGATCTCAGCTCACTGCAACCTCCAGCCCCTTGGTTTATGATTCGTGTGACTCAGCCTCCTAAGTAGTTGAGATTACAAGTGTCTGCCACCCTGCCTGGCTAATTTTTGTATTTTTAGTAGAGACAAAGTTTCACCACATTGGTCAGGCTGGTCTCAAACTCCTAACCTAAAATGAACCGCCTGCCTTGGCCTCCCAAAGTGCTGGAATTATAGGTGTGAGCCACTGCACCTAGCCATGGGCTTTAATTTCTATAATCCTGCAAACCAACTCTTACATACATATTCTACAGAAATTCTCATAAAGGCTCACAAAGAAACACATATGAGGAAAATCATCCTACCCTTATTGGTGGTCACAAAGAGTTCAAGAAAACCTAGATGCTTGTTAGGAGAAGAACAGACAAATGTAGTGTAGGAGACTATAAAATACCAAGAACCATTCAGAAGTATGAAATAGATTTACATATGGCAACAAAGATGGCTCTCATATGACAGCACTGAGTGAAAATAGAAACAGAGAATTGAAACACGATACTATTTATGCAAAAGTTCACCCACCCAAAGCAATGCCCAGTGGGTGCACATGTATCTAAATAAACATATGTATAGTAGAGTGGAAACTTATACATTGAGACAGGATGGGCTGGGTATGGTGGCTCACGCCTGTAATCCTAGCACTTTTAGAGGCAGCAGCAGGAGGATCACTTGAGCTCAGGAGTTCAAGGCTGGCTAGGGCAATGTGGCAAAACCCCATCTCCACAAAATACAAAAATTGGTTGTGTGCAGTGGCTCATGCCTGTAATCCCAGGACTTTGGGGGGCCAAGGCAGGCGGATCACCTAAAGTCAGGAGTTCAAGATCAGCCTGGCCAACCATCTCTACTAAAAAAATTTAATTAGCTGGGTGTGGTGGTAGGTGCCTGTAACTCCAGCTACTCTGAGGCTGAGGCAGGAGAATCACTGAAACCTAGGAGGCAGAGTTTTCAGTAAGCCAAGATCGTGCCACTGCACTGTAGCCTGGGCGACAAAGCAAGATGCCATCTAAAAAATTTAAAAAAAAAAATAGCCAGGTGTGGTGGTGTGTGCCTGTGGTCACAGCTACTTGGGAGGCTGAGGTGGGAGGATCAAATGAGTCTTGGAAGGTGAGGCCGCAGTGAGCTCTGTTTGCACCACTGCACTGCAGACTGGGCAATAGAGTGAGATCCTGTTACGTACACACAAAAAAGCCCAATACAGAGAATGTCAATGAGTTATAGAAAAGAGAAGAAGGTGAAGATGGTAGATAAAGAGGAAAATAATACACTTTTAGAAAACAAAGTGAAAGTCATGCACGATCTGATTATGACACAATGTTATGGACTGAGGACCAAGATCCAGTGCCTTATGTGCACGTAGAGAGCAAGAATGAGACAAAGAGGAAGAGGCTCATGGGTAGAGCATATTTGGCATGGGACTATTAGATAAACAGGGACTATTAGATCTTTGGCTCCTCAACAAGCAAAGGAAATAAAAATTAGGAACTCCAGGGCTGAAATAAAGGAGGAAGAACCAGGAAGAAAAACTTTTCAATTCAGTTGTAGAGGTGTCAGAGGATCATACCAGAGGCTTGGGAATCTCCCTTAAGCTGTACACGACTGCAGAGTACAAGGGCTTGTTGTCCGGGTCCACACAGAGGGACCCGCTGATCTCTGCCTAGAATTATCCCAGGCAAAGCTACTGATTAAAAAAAAAAAAAGAACAATGTAATGAGAGGGAGTTAAAGAAAAATCTGTGATACCCATGTGATACCCATGAAACTTTCTTACTCAAGTAAGTCAGGTTCATCCATTCCCTGAAGCTAAGCCACACAATGTGTTCCCTGTAAGATTAAAAACATATGTGACTTTAGATCGCCTCCCTCCTTAACCACTTCCCAGCCATTTGATCTTGGACAAGTTCTCAGTCTTTCTAGGCCCTTGCTTTCTCAAAATAAAGGTAATCATAATTTCTAATCCCAAGAGGTGTGCTTTTGTGCCAATTTGGGGAGAAGCCTTAAGCCACCATAGACTCAGGGGCCTCAGCCTTCTCATCTGCCAAGTAGATGGCTCATTCTGTCCTGCAGACAGGCCCGCTTCCCAGTGGGGTCTCAGAGCACTTGTTTTCTGCAGTGGGGGGTATCAGACTTTGGGGCCTCCCAGTTGAAAGTGAGACCCTGCCACGCCCATCCTCCCAGGACACAACCTTTATATTGCTATATCCACTACCAAGTCAGATGAAATTGTGATAAAATGAGCATTTGCAATACGGTGATCATTTCTTAATGACCATACTTAGAATGACCTGCAGGTAAGCGTTATTATTACCCCATTTTACAGACTGAAAAGTAAGGATCGAGAAAGTTGAGAGAGACTTGTCCAAAGTCCCAGCTGGTTGGTAGAAGGGCTGAGATTCAAACCCTGGTCTCCCCAGCTCCTGATGTTCTGTTCTTGTCTACCAAACTGTGTTCCTAAAGAAAGACAGCCATGGGGCTGGAAGCTGAGCTCAAGTGCAGGAAAGCAGCGGCAGGTGTTTGGGAAGCCAGGATCTGAAGGCTCGGGTTGCAGGCTCCCTAAGTGCCTGACCTCACGTCGACTAGCTGACACCTTTGAGCGGTGCTGCCTTTAGTGTCTCCCCCTTGTGTTCTGAAAATAAAATGGGATCGATAAGAGAGCTGCATCTGACAGAGCTGGTGATAGGTGGAGCCGTTTGTTCTGAAGAGGCAGAATGGCAGAGTAGTAACAAGATTGTTAGCAGGTTAAATTGCCCAGAAACACATCCCTGAGTGAAATGGGACATTAGCCCAGGGATGAGAGCAGGGGATAGGGGTAAGGGGAGACGACCCCTCAAGTCCAGCAAGCAACATTGCCATTCTGTCTCTCCTTCTGACCCTCTCTTCCTTGTCCATAGGTCCCTTAGCTCAAACTCCACCAGGATTGATGACTTTGGATAACCCCATTTTGATACTTACTGTCTGTCCTCAGAGACGTTCTTTCCCCCTCCAGGTGAGCCTCAGTACCCTTGTCTACACAATAAGAATATTAACCATTGGCCTGCCATGGTGGCTCATGCCTGGAATCCCAACACTTTGGAAGGCCAAGGCAGGCAGATCACCTGAGGTCAGGAGTTCCAGACCAGCCTGCCCAACATGGTGAAACCCCATCTCTGCTAAAAATATAAAAATGAACCAGGCATGGTGGTGGGCACCTGTAATCCCAGCTACTTGGGAGGCTGAGGCAGGAGAATTGCTTGAACCTGGGAGGCAGAGGTTGCAGTGAGCTGAGATCACACCATTGCATTCATGTCTGGGTGAGAGTGAGACTCTGTCTCAAAAAAAAAAGTATCAATCATTAACAGAGTGACTTTGAGGATTCATTGAGCATTAGTTTAGCACAATCCCTGGAACATAATCAGCTCTCAACAAATTGAGATAGTTGTATCATCACCAGTGAAGAAAAGCAAGTAGGTATGATTGTGAAAGATACCATTTTGCCTACCGGTGGCACGGCTAGAGTTTCCTCTCTCCTAGAAGGACAGATGCATTAAGAGTAGATTCACCAAAGAATTGAGACTCTCTTCTCCCCAGTGCTTTTCCCCCAAACCCCCAAACCTAACCTCATCCAAGACCACTAGGTGCATTGGGCACAAACTCCCTACAGAGCTGGTCTTCGTGTTCAAATAGTCTGACATCAACTTCTGCTTTGATTGTTCAGCCTCTTCCTCTGTAAGAATAAGAGTTTCACAAGTTCCTCTGAGCCATAATTTGTTGCTGCCACCTAAGACTCAGTTTAAACGTGCTTTAAACATTACCTACTACTATTGGGGCTAACTTTTATCTAGCTTTTCTCATGCACCTGAAGCTGAGCTAAGAGCTTTATGTAATATCAACCTACTCATCTGATCTGCAATCCTAATAGATCAATACTCTTGCTCTTTCCATTTTACAGATTAGCAAACTGAGGTTTGGAGAGGGGTAACTAACCAAAGTTGAGGGAGCCTTTAAGGGGAAGACACCCCAGCTGGCTGAAGCTCATGTTTTTAACCAGCTACATAATCCAGGTACTCAGAAAGAAAAGAAGTACCCCAGATGGTTGTCAGAAATGCCTCTGAGTTAAAAAACATTGTTCAGAAGAGAAAAGAAAAAAATTGGGAAGAGCTCAAAGATAATCCTACCACTGTGAAGTTTTTACTTAGGCTATTTTACATGCTGTTCCTTCTGAGATGAGGGATGATTGGGTATGAGGTGGGTAGTTCGAGTGTGAAATAGTGTGTGAAGGGCTTGTAGGTGAGAAGAAAGTGAGTGAGTGGGAGGGAGTGTGCAGGGGAAATATAAAGAAGAAACAATGGGTAGCATGAGAAAACTTCAAGGGAAGTGAGGGTTCAGTATGATTGTTTGTGGTCTGTGGTGACTGAATAAGGAATATGTGTTTGCCATGGGCTGGTGATAAAATTGGATGTGTATGAGTCTGTGAACAGAGCCTTGTAAGTGTTACAAGTGTGTTGGGGGTATACAAGGAGGCGTGGTGAGTGTTGCAGGTATGTGGTGAGAATGGGATGCTAACACAGGAGATAAATGTGAAGATGTGGTCAGGGGCAGAGCATAGGAGAGCCCAGTGTTGTAAAGGGCGTGTGTGTGTGTGTGTGTGTGCACACATGCATGTGTACACTTGTGCATAGAAGCCAGCATTGCAGCCTCCTTGGCCAACGTTGTAACACCACCAATCCCAAAAGCCACCAACAATTTACCAGGGCTCTGTCCCAAGTTCACAATAAGTTTCATGCCTCAGCTGGGTTCCATTGAAGGCTTGATGCTGCCACTTTAAGTAGCTACTGCAGAAGAGAATGGAGCAAGGGAAAGCTATTATCAGTCTCTGGGTAGGGGAAAACATTTGTGGCTTAAAAGAAGGCTTTGTTCGACCACCAATTACTCCTGCTTTTGAAAAAGGCTTTTGCATGCATTTGATTAGGACTTAAAAGTGCGGCTTAATATTTTCGGTCTTGCCTGGAACTGTGATTTCTCTCTTGCTTCCAAATGAGTCTCTGTCAATTCCAGCGTCATTTCTCCCTGCATTCTCTCTCACCTTTCAGGGGATTTAGGGCTGGGATTGCAAGTAAATGAGCCTGCCCTCTACCGGGCGTTTTTTGTAAATGAGAACCCTTTTACTTGAATCCTTCAGGAAGTTGGACTGGCTGAGTGTCAACCACAGGCTAGAAGCAAAATGCGAGCCACCTGTCTAAAACACAGATCGAACTCCATCCCTTCCCTGCTAACTTTCCATAATCGCCTGCTGCCCCCAAAATACAATCACTGGCACAGCATCAATGCCATTAAAAATTCAACCTTAGTAAGCCTTGGAGGCATTTTTTTTATTTCTAACTCTACTTCCTACATCCTTTGCTCCAGATACACTTTTTGACATGTTGCACCTTCACATAGCTTCAATGACACCTCTGCTGTTGCCCTCGTCTACAGTAGCATGTCTCCATCCCTTCTTCAGGAATTCCTTCCCCAAAACTCCGTATCACCTGAGCTGTATAAGCCTCCTGACTAACTGGAACAAATGCACTTCATTCCTCATATGTATATATGCAGAGCACTTTGGTCATTTCACATTTGTGGTTTCCTAAATCATGTTCATCTGAAAGTTATGCAAGTTTGTCTCTTACATTAGGTCATTGTCTTCTTAAGTGCATAAACTGTGTTTTATTTGTTTTTGCATCTAGAAAACCTAGCACAGGGCCTGGTACACAGGAGATATTCAAAATGCTGGTTTCATTGCATAAACAGACACCATATATAATGGGAGAAAATACTTGCAAACTCTGCCTCTAACTAAGGTATAATGTCCAGAATCCATAAGGAACTTAAACAGATCTACAAGCACAAAGAAAAGCTAAGTAAAAAGTGGGCAAAAGAAATGAACAGACACTTCTCAAAAGAAGACACACACATGGCCAACAAGCTTATGAAGAAACACTCCATATCATTAATCATTAAAGAAATGAGATACCATCTCACACTAGTCAGAATGTGTTATTTAAAAAGTCAAAAAAAAAAAAATAACAGGTGCAAGTAAGGCTGCAGAGAAAGGGAACAGTTACACACTGCTGGTGGAAGGGTAAATTAGTTCAGCCATTGCAGAAAACAGTTTGGCAATTTCTCAACTCAAAACAGAATCACCATTCCCCCCAGCAATCCTATTACTAGGTATATACTCAAAGGAATACAAATCATTCTACCATAAAGACATATGCATGCATATGTTCACTGCAGCACTGTTCATAATAGCAAAGACATAGAATCCACCTAAATCCCCATAATGGTAGACTGGATGAAGAAGATGGAATACGACACAGCCATCAAAGAGAATGTGAGCATGTATTCTGCAGCAACATGGATGGAGCTGGAGGCCATTATCTTAAGCATACTAAAACAGGAAGAAAAAACAAAATGCTCTATGTTCTCCTGCATAAGCGGGAGCTAAACATTGAGTACACATGGATACGAAGAAGGCAACAGACGCTGGGACCAACTTGAGGGTGGAGAGTGGGAGCAGGGTGAGGATCTACAAACTACCTATTGGGTACTATGCTTATTACCTGGGTGGTGAAACAATCGGTACACTAAACCCCCGTGACACATAATTTACCTGTGTAGCAAACCTACACATGTACCTCTGAAACTAAAAATTGTAGAGAAAAAAAATGCTGGTTTTAGATGCAAAACACTGTTACTCTCATGGGTACGTCGAATTGTAGGTTAACATCATAAATCAAAGAGGCCATGATCCTAAAATACTTGGTGTAACAGGATGATGGAAATGTGATACAGAATAACACAGACATTCTGGGGATGGGGAGTCTCTTCCCAGGTCCTCAGCACAGGTGGCAAGGAGTTTCCCCCAATCGTGCAAACAGCAACACAAGCTGACCCAACACAGCGAGGCGACTCACCTTCGAAGAGGAAGAAGACCTGCTTGGAAAGTAGACCTGGTTTATCGCAAATCTCTCCCTAGCTGCCCCAGGATGTTGTCAAGATGTATTAAATAACAAAGGAGATTAAGTTTTAGTGACCCACTCAGCTGCCACCTGTGTGTTGCCTCCTTTCTGCTGGGTGCACTCCTCTGTGGATAGAACATGTTTTTTGAAATCTGCTCCTTCTAGGTCATGGCGAAAATCTAAGAAATGCGGTTTAAGATTAATTCAATGATATCTAAGAAGAAATACTTTGATATGTACCAGGTTTCCATAGAAAAGTGTTGTTTTGGCCAGGTGTGGTGGCTTATGCCTATAATCCCAGCACTTTGGGAGGCTGAGGCAGGCAGTTCACGAGGTCAGGAAATTGGGACCATCTCTTGTAAAAATGCAGAAAAAAAATTAGCTGGGTATGGTGGCATGTGCCTGTAGTCCCAGGTACCCTGGAGGCTTAGGCAGGAGAATTGTTTGAACCTGGGAGGCAGAGGTTGCAGTGAGCTGCGCCACTGCACTGAAGCCTGGGTGACAGAGCAAGACTCCATCTCAAGAAAAAAAGTGGTGTTTTTTATTTTTCACTGGTACGGCTTGGTATCTATTGCCTTCTTGGGAAAGAAATTCTGGAAGATCTTCAGGTATAGAAAAGCGGGACAATGTGCTGGGCCCTTGTCTCCCACCCTGGGAGACTGACAGTATGGACCACATCCATGGGATCTCTGGATTCTGATTGGGTCTGCCAGGGAAGGAGTATGGCTCCCTCCTTGATTCTCCCCATGGAAAATCACAATGGACTGGCTCTGGCCCTCGACCAAAAGACACTGTATTTCTCGAAACAGCCTGCTTTATTCAGCTTCCTCCAGGGTTCCAGTAACTGCATTCTTCCCCTGCCCTCCCATTTCAGGGTGGTAAGGGCTCTCTTATTTCTCCTGAGCTACGGCACCATCTCCTGTAGTTCTCTGCACCTCATTCTCTCTTGGGTAAGAGATCCAGAATTAAATACTCCTGGATGCCCCTAACTTGAATGCGTCTTAAGACCCAAACAGATACAGACAAGGTGATTGCAAATGCCCGGTGAAGATTTGAATCTTGGTTCCACCACTGTCAAAAGCCTTGGGAAAGAACACTTCGTGTCTCTGTATGTCAGTGTTCTCAACCATAAAATGGGAAGAACACACCACAAACACGATGGACTACCTGAGTATCGGGTGTGTCCATGCAGAGAAAGCACCCAGAGACATCCTGGTCATACAGTAGGAGCACAAGAAATACTAGTCCTGTCCCTTTCATGCCATCTCCCCTGTCTCCATTTTCTCTTCTCCCTCTGTCTTGTAACAACGGGAGGCTTTGGACAATGTAAAGGCTTTTCTCTGTTGCATGAGTCAGAAATAAGTAACAAAACCAAGTGATAAATTTACCTGGACCACAGACAGAAGCCTTTTTGTGCTTGTCAATAAAATGTTTAAAATAGAGCTTGATTTGCTTTCGCTTTAAAGAAGGTTATTAACTTGCTTAGATTTACCCGAGGAATAGAGGCATGTGTTGTTCCCATTACTCACCAGGTTTTTAATCAGCATCCAGGGCTCAGCAAGCCGTCGTGGTGGGGACAGAAATGGCTCAGGGGGCTGTGTGGGTGACTAGAGGGGGTGACAAGGACTCCTTGGTGAAGACATTGATAAATGGGAGAATTCAGCTCCCGCTCCAGCTCTTCCTCAGCTGGTTTGCCTGTTTAATTGTGACCAGCTTCTAATCTCCTTCACATTCCAATATCCCAGGTCTCAGCCTGCAGACAAGTGAAGAATCCAGGAAGGCGGATTATGGCAGTGCAGTAGGGGCATGAAGAGCTATTCTTTGCACTTAAAACCAGCAAAAATGCAGGCTGTTATGCCACTCCTAGAGTGCCATCTCTAGAGATTCATTTCCCTGATTGTGTTTTCCAGAAAACTTTTTGAAATGAAAATACCAAGATCATCTTCCTTTGAAGTTCAAATAAAAATAAAAGGGAGAGGCTAGGTGCAGTCGCTCGTGCCTGTAATCCCAGCACTTGGAGAGGTCGAGGCAGGCGAATCACTTGAGGCCAGGAGTTCAAGCCCAGCCTGGCCCACATAGTGAAACCCCATCTCTACCAAAAACAGGAAAATTAGCTGGGCGTGGTGGAGCACACCTGTCATCCCAGTTACTCGGAAGGCTGAGGCTGGAAAATCGCTTGAACTGGAGAGGTGGAGGTTGCAGTGAATATCATTACATCACTGCACTCCAACCTGGGCAACAGAGCCAGACTCTATCTCAAGAAAGTAAAAAATTTAATTTAATTTAAAAATAAAAGGGAGGGAGAAAAGACCAGGGTCAGACTCTTTCAGGGCCAGAAGAGAGAGAAATTCAACAGAGCCAGGATGCCTTTGCAAGAGTCAATCCATAAGACCAAGATAAATACAACAGCCTTCACGCAGCTCCACTGTCTTCACACCCTTTACCAAGGGCCAGTTATGCACTGAGCTCCCTTTGGGGAGTTTCAAGTTACCGACATATTTCAAGTTACCAACGTAATTAACAGACTAATTATTATTTTGTTCATTTATTCTGTTAAGTTACCCTATACCTATTTTGTGGACAACCATGCTGGTATTTATAGAGTTCATGGCGGGAAGGCTAACAGGACAGTAACATTTATTTTTAAATTATCTCATCAAGGGAATGTGTGATGAAATATACCAAGCCACAGTGCAATGATAAATTTTCACAAGAGTCTAGATGGCTCATTCCCAGCCCCTCACACCCTAGTATCTTTCCCAATTCCTTCCTCATTTTTCCTTTATTTCAGTACCTAAATATTCCATAGGCAGGAACAATACTGAGAAAAAGCCTGAACATAGTACTAGTAGCCTCATTTCAAGAACCTCATGTAATAAACCTGTGACAGTGAGCAACTTATTTAGCGTCTTTAAATATCAGTTTCCTTATCTGAACAATCAAGACAATTATTACCTACTTTGTAGACTTGTGAGTATTCACGAGACACGCACAAAATGTTTCCGGTGCTGCACAGAGCACGCACACAAAATAATTAATGCAAATTGGCCATTTCTCAATTGTCATTTTCATCATCGTCAGCATCATCCTTGTTTCCATTTTTGTGGCTTCTTCACAATTTGTAACATACAGGAGCAATGCATGAACATGAAAAAGTACCATGTTTCAGATACCTCACCAATGTGCAACAGAGACCAAATTGCAAAATCCTAAGGTTACTGTTTAATTCCGTTGCACATACGAAGAAGCTAAGAAATGCTGCTAGAGAAAATGAACGCAGCATCTCACGACAATGAGGACAGTGACAATTTAGAAATGACAAAAAAAAAAAATCACGTGTTGCATGCTTGCTCTGTCCCAGGCAGCACAAGAAATGCTTGGTGTATATTTCATGAATACTCAGGAATCTAGAAAGTAGGTAGCACTGTCTTCATTGGGCAGGTGAGGAATCTGATATTTAAAGAGGTGAAACAGGCGAATCAGTGACCACCAAGACACTAAAGAGGAACAAGAGAAAGAAAATAAACCAAGGCAAGTTTGAGCATCCACCTCAGGTTCTCAGCCCCGTTAGGGGATGCGTTCATAGCTCAGACCTCTAGCTGTCTCCCCTAAGAGAGGAGAGTTACTAATCTGATTGTTCTGAGCCCTGTACATCCACTGAGCCACGTTCACTGCTAGATATGATTACAGTTCCTTAATGGTCTGCTTTCTTGAGTGGAACTTTCTCTGGCTCTCCACCCCCATGTTGTCAGCACATCTAGACAGGAAATAGCAACCAGGGGACCTCAATGAGCCCTCCTCCAGCCCTAATCCACATTCCCCGTCTAGCGTTTTACCGCCGAGCACTGGGGAGTATTGGGTGCTTATCCAGCTATTTAAAAGCAGTACTTTGTTTCCCATTTAGCTGTTGCTTTTTGCACGTACTGTACTTGTCGTCACTTAGGAATCTTTGGGAGGGAAAGACTGAGTGTCGAGGCAGAATTGGAGCATGTCTTTGTTTGGGTTCTCCCAGAAGCAGACCCTTGAGACAATCACCTGAGCACAAGTTGTTTTTCTGAAAGTTCATGGAACAGTGGAAGGAAAGGGAGGAAATAAGAGGGAGCGAAGGCAGCCAGTAAAAGGTATATTAAGAAGCCAATTTCCACAGCAGGCAACTAAAGCTTAATCCCACAGGAAAACTTCAGGGAAAGGTGTGATCACGTGCTTTGGTATTGGGAAGCTGAGCTATATGCACCCACTCCCATCAGACACTGTGTGAGGGCTGCTCCTGGAGGTGCTAATTCCCTGGCACATGAACGAATGGCTTTCCAGAAAATGCCAAAAGGTGGAGATGAATATAGTGTTGCTCCAAGTCATTTGAGCATATTGTACTGAGGCAATACATAGGATACAAGTAGTAAGTGCTGCAGAGATTTCCAGACCTCTGGCCATAATGTCACCTGTGTATCACCAGAACCCTTCTTAGAGATCGGAGCATCCGTGGAGCTAGACCCCAAGAATATCCCATTTCCCTTCAAGTGCTCCCCTCTGGGAGCCTTCCAGCTCTGCACACACAAGGCACACTTCAAGGGACCATGGTTCAGAGCAGAGTAACTCAACAAGTTGGCATAGCAGAGTGGTTAGAGCATGAACTCTAGGATGGCAGCGTCCAGGTTGAAAGACTGTCTCCACCAAAAACAATTTTGTCAAAAAATAGCTAGGCATGGTGGTGGGCACCTCTAGTCCCAGCTACTCAGGAGGGTGAAGCAGGATTGCTTAAGCCTGGGAGGTGGACAGTGCAGTGAGCTGTGATCGTGCCACTACTCTCCAGCTTGGGGGACAGAGCAAAACTGGGTCTCGAAAAGAAAAGCAAAAAGAAAATCTCAGCTTTACTACTTACTAGCTAAATTACTAACATGACTCATAAATTACCTAACATCTTTGTTCTTCCATTTCTTCATTTAATAATGGCAATGACAATACCTACTTCCAGGGGTGGATATGAGTGTTAAGTGAGTTAACAACTGTAATGTGTCTATTACCTAGTCAGCTTTCTATAAGTATTACATAAATGCATATGGAAGGAAGCCCGGTCAGTTTGAGAACCACCATGAGCCACTGCTTAGTATTATCTTTGTGACAACACTTTGAGCTATGGATGACTTACAGTTTTACATACATGGAGACAGACTCTAGAAGCCACATACTTATTATTGGCTCATTTAATCAATTGCAATCCTAGCATACCAAATACAGCACTTAGGAAAACAGTCAGTGTTAAAAGAGACCAAGCAAATACTACTTTCCCGGTCCTTCCTGCCCCACATTGTAACTTAAGCAAAAATTACTCAGCCAGCCAGAACGATTATATAAACATGTTTCCCTGGATGAGGAATTGGTTTGATAATAGCTTCTAAAGAGTCCCTCTGAAGCCCACTGAAGAATCAGGTCTTTCTCAAGGACCCGGCCCAGGGCAGATTCATTCTTGTGTATCTCAGCACAACATAAAGAAATGGAAAAAGCTTCGAGAACAAGGAGTATCATAGAAGAATGGCAGAGTGAGCGCCTGGATGATGCTTTCAAAGACACACAGGCTGGTGCTTGTCATTCTCATCACATCTAAGGTTCAGTCTTCCCTGGATCCTGGGCCACTGCATACGAACACAGTGTCTTCCATCCAGTACCTGGTGTTCTGGCATCCTTTCTGACCATCCTTCCTTTCTGTGATGTAGCACTGATCATTTGCAGAGCAGCACACTCTGCCCTCTGAGTGTGTTGCCTTCATCAGAATTGAACTTGTCTTTTTAGATTTCCCGCTAACAGAGGAACCATTTGGTAGCCACTCTGTTCACCTGAGCTCTTAGATATGCATAGCTTTTCACTCCCAGAACCAAAGCACCAAGGCATCCCTGAGGAGAGCCCAGCTTAATTAAGACCAGATCTCTATCAACATTCCCTCATGTTGGTGCTCAGGTATCTGGAGGTCTCACACCTCCTCCAAAAATTCTCATGGAAGATAAATCACTTTGTATTTTTCTTACTCTGCAGGACATTCATTTTGATCAGAGAGATTCTGTGGAGTAACAGAGACCAGGGTACACAGTTGGATAAACCAAGATGTAAATCTCATAATTTACTAATTCCGATTCTAGTCGAGTTTGTTAAATTCTCTGAGCTTGCCATTTTTAATCTATAAAGTGGGAAGAAAAATGACTCCTACTGTCCTGTGATAAAGTTTAAATTATAAATATACCTGGTATTAGAGCCTGGAGTACAGCAGGGCCTCATATATAAGTTCCTGTTTATCTAATGCGCATACCTGCCATACTCCAAGCATGGAGGTAGACTAAGATTACAGTGGTGGACACAGTCCCTGCCATCAAATGCGTTTTTTTAAAGCTGAGATTACAGGCATACACCACCGTGTCCGGGTGATTTTTTTAATTATTATTATTATTTTTTATAGATACAAGGGTCCCACCATGGTGCCCAGGCTGGTCTTGAATTCCAAGACTCAAGGGATCATTCTACCTCAGCATCCCAAAGTGTTGGGATTACAGGCATGACCCACCATGCCTAATCAAAGAATTTTTTCTCTCAAAGGATTCCCTAAGAGCAATCTTTGGCAACTGTTCACAAATCACCACGTGTCTCTAGGGTGAGAAACCAATTTTAAATTATGGCCCCAAATATCCCAGTTTCTCAGCTGATCCTGCCTGATTTTGAGGGGTCTCCTCCTCGGGCACGACATTTCTCAAGACACATTTCTATTGCAAAGAGGGGCTAACTTAAGCCAACTACTTTCTTACCCCCAACTCAGATACCCTTAGATCAGATATAGTTTGAAATTGATGCAGTAGCCCTGGGTATTCACATTTGTGTGTGTTCCCTCCACCCAACTGTCCCCTCAATCTTGGGAGCGGGGTTTCTGGCCACCATGTTTATACTCAGTATCCTACCCCTCACTCCCTCAGGCAACTGGACATCAGACTAGTAATGAACATCACAACCAATTTTGGAAATTAGGCTTTCTGTCTCTGAAATTTGGAACTGGGACTTGAACTAAGATGGGAAAACTCTGGAGGTCATCCTATGTCCATGGAATGAGCAAAGAAGAAAAAAGAAGCAAATATATATATGTTTTCTCCCCTTCAGAGGGAGAAAAAATTAATCAGATATTCAGAGAGAGTCATACATGGGAGATGATCAGAAAAAAAATGTCAGTTTTTCCACCTATCTGTTGCAAGCGTGCCAAGGCACCTTTCCTTCAAGAGATAGGACCAAAGAACTTAAAGGTATTTTTTAAGTGAATATTTTCTAAACATTTACTACATGTCAAACAGTGCTCTAAATGTGTGCTAGGCATTCTCTCACTGAATCTTTTCAACAAATTCTTTTCATGCCCATTTTAGAGATGAGGAATCTGAGTCTTGCCATCTCTCCAATTCTCAGTTCCCGATTCACTGAGAGGTAGAATTTGAGACTCCCATGAGATAGGCCGATGGTAACCTTTGGTAACCCTTTGCCTCTCACTTTGTATTTTCTTACTGCAGTTCCACTAAGATTTTCCCAACAGCTAAGATGACTCTCAAAGGGCCCTGCACCCTAAAAAGTAACTCGTTTTCAACTAGGAGTCCTTGTTTCCGTTACATCACTGCAGTGGTCTCCCTTGCACCCATTCACTGGACAAACACTTTGTCCAGCATCTTCTGTTGGCATGGTCCTGAACTAAACTCAAGGACTGAAGAGATGATTAACAACCATCCTCAGACCAGAAGTCACCCGTCACCCTCATGAAGGATGTGGGGTGAGGGAAGAGTTAAGTATCTCACATCAAGAGGCAGCATGCAGACTCGAAAACAATTCCAATCTCTGGATCTGGGTCACCTTCATGCAATTTCCAACTCCATAATTTTCTAGCTCTGGCAAGGTTACTTTTTCTCTCCCAGCCTCAGCTTTCTCGTCTATAAAATGAGCATGAAAAGAATGGGCTGTTGCAAAGATTCAGTGAGAGAATGCATAGAACACGTTTAGGAAACTGTTTGACACTGCATGTTCTCACTCATAAGTGGGTGTTGACAGAACACATGGACACAGGGGAACAACACACACTGGGGCCTGTTGGGGGTGAGGGGTTAAGGGAGGGATAGCAGGGGGTGGGGGGATAGGGGAAGGACAGCATTAGGAGAAATATACCTAATGTCGATGGCAGGGCATTGGATGCAGCAAACCAGTATGGCACTTGTATGCCTATGTAACAAACTTGCAGGTTCTGCACATGTACCCCAGAACTTAAAGTAAAATAATTTTTTTTAAAAAAAAGAAAACGGTTTGACACATAGTAAATGTTTAGAAAGTATTCACTTAAAAAAAAAAAAAAAAAAAAAAAAAAAAAAAACCTGTAAGCTCTTTGGTCCTATCTCCTGAAAGAAAGGTGCCTTGGTCCCCTTGTAACAGATAAATAGAACAGCTGACTTTCTTCTGAGCAATGTTTATCACATCTTAGGCACTATCACCACAGGAAGGAAGCCGAGAATAACAAGCCCAAGTTCTCCAACCATAAGTACATGGGGAAAAGTATAGTGGGTCATCACAGGATTAAAAGCTGGTAACATGAGGAGGTTTCCAGGGCTCCACTCAGAGTCTCATTCTCAAGCCTGCATTCAGCTCTGGGGGGAAATATTGGGACAGCCACAGCCTGGCAGTAATCAAAGCTTAAGGTACTAAGGCAACAGCAGGTGATGTAACTTAGTGAGGGACTGTGAGTTGCAGGGAGGGAGGGAAACTCTACTTCAAAGGGACGCCAAGAAACACTAGCTCGGAAGGTTCTGGGCTCTATAATGAGATCTTACTGCACTGCTGGGCACTTCAGCAGACAGCTGACCTGGATGGGGAAAAGGCCCAGAAGCCCACTGCTGAGGCTGAGAAGTGTCAAGAGACTCTACAGGGGGCCTGTGTAAGTCAGAGGAGGGAGAGAAAGAGAGCACAAGACCCAAGTCATGTCTCCAGCTGAGTTTTCTGCTGCATTGAACAAAGAGACCAACTTGCTGGAGTTTGTTAACATGGCAGTTGGAGGGAGAAACTTAGAGGCATGCAATTTTGCCACTCAGTACCATGGTAGTGATAAATTACGACTGTGCAATTTGTTAAGGAATCGAAGTTGCCTCCTCTGAAACCTTTTGGAGTCATAGCAAATACTCTGGTTTTGCTTGCCCTGGACATTTTTGGAAGCCACATTATTTCCCAGGAGATAGAGGCAGGGGAAAAGCTTCTGACAGCTGGTATTGCTTCTTTGCCACTGGCTGCAGCTTCTGTCTGTTACAACATACCCGCCTGGATGGTGTCCCAGGTTTCCTAACTCCCATACTCAATGGACAAATCATTAGATGATGCTAACGATACTATTATGTAGTAACATTATTTATCACCCACATTTGTTGAGGACTTACTGTGTGTACCATATGATGTTAAGCTCTTGAACTTCCAATTCTCAACTCTCCTATGAGAATGATATTATTACCTCTGTCATGCAGATGAAGATTTTGAAACTTAGCCTGGGTTCTAGTTACTACTGCTGCATTACAAACAACCCTAAAACAAATGCTGTAAAACAACTGTTTTTCAATTCTCATAGATTCAGTGGGTTAGAAATTCAAACAGGGAACAGCAGGCATGATATGTCTGTTCCATTACACTGAGGGATTCCTCTGGGAAGATTTGATTGGCTCGCATGACTCCAATGGCTGATACCTGGAAATAATTGGAGGATCTTCACTCACATCTGACACTTGGCTGGGGAGACTTGAAGGCCCAGAGCAGCTGGAGCTGTCAACTGGAGCAATGACAGGCAGTCTCGCCATGTGTCTGAGCTTCCTCACAACATGGAGGCCTTCTAGTAGTCCAGCAGCAGATACTTTGCCTTTGATGAGTTCATCTTCACTGATCACTCTATATTGAGCGACACTACGAGTTCATCCAAGAGGAAGGAGCTTACAGACTCCTGGGAGAAACAGACACTAAACAATCATACAAGTAAATGTCAGACTGCAACTGTGACAGGTGTCAGGGAGAAGGATGAAGAGTATGATGAGAACTTAAGAGATGAGCTTCTGTCAGAAAAATCAAGGAAGTCTTGACACAAGGAAACACCTCCTAAACCAACATCTACCTTAACCATGGAAGCCTACCTAGATGCAAGCAAAAGGAACATTGAGACTACATCTCAATGGACATAGCATCGGAGAATTTGAAACCCTTAGTTTAGCCCTCCATAGACAGACTAAGTTCTTTCCTACATTCACACTCCTAAAAAGTATCAGAGCAAAGATTCCAGTGCCGGCTTTGCGATTCCAGAACCTGTCCTCTCAGCCACTCCTGTACCTGCCATGTGGCGGGGTATTCAGACATAGGGCCTCACCTTTCATTAGAGATAAAAAAGAAACAGCTTCTTCTGGGTCATCATAACAGCCCTGTATTATCAGCAGCTTAGAGGAACAGAAAGAAACATAAGAACCGGGACCTGAGGGTCAATCCCACATTCTCCCTGTGTGACCTTGAATGTGTGACCTTGAGCATGTCTCTTCAACCCACCTCTGAGTGTCCTCACATGTGTGCAAGGAGATAATTCATAGGAAGCACTTTTATTAGCTGTGTTGCTACTTAAGAAGATACCAAAGGAAAATTTCATTTTTTTTTTTTTTGGTATAAGGTGCCCCCAAATTTCTACAAGGGTATGTTTTACTTCAAAGCTTCCTGCGGGGCAAGAAGGACCAAATGGTCGATGACCCTCTTGAATGAGGCCGATGAACAAAACAGATTCTTGACTACAAGAAGCTAATGTAATGTAGGTATTAATACTAACTCCATCAGACAGATGAAGAATTTGGGCTCAGGGAGGTTAACCAACTAAGTCAAGGTCACAGAGCATATATGTATATATGGAAAAACCCAGGCTCCTGGCTTTCAAAACTATCCTTCTACTTTGGCTATTAATTTGCTATTATAGAGTAGTTTTCTTATGAATATCAGAAATATCCTTCTTTTTGTTTTCTATTTTTTGTTGTTGTTGTTGTTTCTATTCTGGCTGATCAACCATATGAAAATTCCGTATCTCATTAGGGCCAGTGAGATAAAGAGGTACATGGTGATCTTCATGGGCAGCGTTTGAGGTTAGGCCTTGAGAAGGTGATGAAAAACCATCACTAATCAAGTTGACGAGGTCAGCAGCACTCATTCTCTTCATTCTTTTCATTCTTATTAAGATAATTTTACACTTCCTGTGCTCGGCAATTGAACAATGATTACTTTGCTAAATACTACATGAGTTTTGACAAAACAAACCCCCGAGGAATCAAAATAAGTAATTTCTATTCAGCAGAAATCATTCTCAGATTAGTCTGCATGCAATATTCTACAACCCAATTATCTCAATATGCAGACATGTATAATAAATAAAGAGCACACCAACTCACATGAGCTGCGGTTGAGCAAGAGGTAGGGGTGGCAACATTTCTAATTAGAGGCTGTCAATTTTTAGCCTGGTACCTCCAAGAAATGAGACATAAAGTGGACTCGGACCTCCATCCTCGCAATGTTGAAAAGCTTTCATGGGTGACTTTCTAGCTCCATTATGTGTAATGAAAATCTGTTTGCTCATTTATTTAAATTTTTAATGAAAGCAACATACATTGAACCTAACATGTTTGTTCAACACAGCTCTGGGGGTGCACGATTAACACAACACAACCCCTGACTCAAGGCGGTTTGTGCTGAAATTTAAGCCTGTTGTCCTAGGTAAAGCATGTAGCACTATATCTGGTTTGCAGTATGATATGGTTTGAATCTGTGTTCCCAGCAAATTTCACGTAGCATTGCAATCCCTAGTGTTAAAGGTGGGGCCTGGTGGGAGGTGAGTGGAGTTCTCATGAATGGGTTAGCATCATCTCCTCAGCGCTGTTCTCATCATAGTGAGTTATTGGAGATCTGGCTGTTTTAAAAGTGTGTAGCACCTCCCTACTCTCCCTTCCTTCATCTCTGGTCCTGTGAAGATACCTGCTCCATCTTTGGCTTCCACTATAAGTAAAAGCTCCCTGAGGCCTTTCCAGAAGCTGAGCAGATGCCAGCATCATGTTTCCTGTACAGACTGTGGAATCGTGAGCCAATGAAATCTCTTTTCTTATAAATTACCCAGTCTCAGGTATTTCTTTATAGCAATGTGTTACTGAACGAATACGTAGTAGATGTAGGTAGATGCTCAAGTGAGCACCTTCCTCTGTTTCCTCTGCAGATTCTGACCAACACCGTCCACTTACCATCTTTATTCATTTATTACTGTTCACTCTCTATTGAGCTACACTATGATTATCCCAGAGGAAAGCACTAAGGACACAGGGAACAAAAGACAACCTAGTCCTTGCCCTCATGGAGCTTACAGTCTGCTGGAAAAGACAGATGCTGAATAATCATACAAGCAAATGTCAAAATGCAACAGTGACAGGTGTCAGGGAGAAGGATGCAGACTATGATGAGAATTCATGATAAGAGATGAGCTTCAGCCGGACAGATGAAGGAAGTCTTCACACAAGGAAATACCTCCTAAACCAAGAGTTAAAAATAGAGCAGAAAGAAGTTAACTAGGTAAACTGAGCATGAAGAGGAGAAAAGGCATGTCTTAGTCTGTATGGGCTTCTATAACAAAATGCCATAGACTGGATGGCTTATCAACAATAAACAATTATTTCTTATAGTTCTAGAGGCTGAAAAGTCCAAGATCAAGGCACCAGCAGATTCAGTGTCTAGTGAGTGCCCATGTTTTGGTTCATAGATGGCCAAGTTTTCACTGTGCCTTCATGTGGTAGAAAGGGCTTTGGGAGTTCTCTGAGGTCTCTTTCATAAGGACACTAACACCATCCACGAGAGCTCCATCCTCATGACCTAACTACTTCCCAAAGGTCCGACCCCCACATGCTATCACGTTGGGGGTTAGATTTCAACAAACAGATTTTGGAGAGGAAGCAAATATTTAGTCTATTCACAGATCACTGAGATTGTGAATAGACTTTGTGTACAAAGGCACAATCTCAGGGATTTTACAACAATACTAAAGGAGGGGCTAATAATGTCCCTACTTTATGGATAAGGAAATTGAAAGTTGGAGACTTAAGAAAACTTGTTCAGTGTCACGCAGTGAATAACAGGCTTTGAGCCCAAGAAGAGAAACAGCATAGGGCTGGTTTCAGGTCATGGCCTCTTTATAATGGATATGGCTCACTCTTGTATATCCCTTTGATAGTTGCTACCTAATAATGTTTTATGCAGAAAAAGCAGGTGGATGAAAGTAACCAAAACTTCACAGATGGTCACTTAGACTTAACTCAGCTTTGCATGTTGCACATTTTAGCCCACATGTAACAGCCATGAGTCACCTGGTAGTGAGTCACCCGTTCGTCAGTACACCAGTAGGTTAACCCAGTGTGGTCTGTGCCAAGATAAGAGCAAGCACAGAGGGCTCTAGGAAAAAAAAAAAAAAAAAGTCCAATAAATGTGGGAGGAAATGGGGCAGTATACAACCTTCCTAAAATGCCTGAGAGATGCCTGACCTTCCAATGGCCTTGGCTATGCATGTGCTTCAGAGCTTTGCCAGTTCTGTTTTCTAAATAAAGGCTAAGGCCAAGTTTGAGCCCTTGGGTTATTTATTAGGCAAAGCGAGGCATTTAAGTTTCCAGTCAGTGAACAAAGAGACTGCAGTGAGGAGCTGTTTCTGATTAGATGTGCTCAAAGGAAGCCTTGTAAAACAGGAGCTTGGTGCTATAATTGAACAAGTGGCGCCAAGCAGAGCCAAGATATCAGCAGTGAAGGAGAAAGGGCATTAGCACAGCCCACATTATCTTTACAGAAAAAGGCCCCTGAGATCCCACCTGCATTTATTTAATTTTATTTATTTATTTACAAAACCCCATCTCAACTCCGCAAAGTTGTGAGGCACCTACAGAAATAAAACAACAGAAACATAAGTAATGTTTAAAATTAGAATAAAGGTAATATAAAAAGTAGAAAGCAAAAATACAGACAAGGATAAAGTAATATACGAAATGCGTAACACAAGTTCTGTGTACTTGCTAGAAGCAAGGCCAACATTTGACTTTGAGCTTCGTGGCAGCCAAAGCAAAGAAGAAAACAGTTTCTAGAAAATTATAAATTTTCAGCTGCTTGAGTGAGGCGTGTGTACAGTTTCCTGGTACCGATGCCTGAGAGTAGTTTATCCTGATGCGAACATCGTTTTGTGACCTCAGTCATATCCACAATAAATCCATTAGCTGGCTTTAATTCTAATATTAACCAATTTAATTCTATTATTTCATAATAAAGCTTATTAACAAGGAATTTAGTAAAACTAGTCAGAAGAAGCCAAACAAGGCAAGCCACGTACAAATTTCCCTGGTCTGCTTTTATTTAGAACTTAAGCTTTCAAATATTAGCAACATGCTTCTATAACCGGGTCATGTGGAACAGTTGTTATCCTAAGAAGATCCATGACCAAAAAGCACCCTGGTTAAAATTGATTTGGCAATCAATTTGGGAATATTCATGCTAAAGACTGTGCGGTCCTCTGGTCAGGAACTCTGCTCTTTTGCACAAATATATGAGCAATGGACCCTTTTATTCACAGCCCAATCCACAACTGCTGGGGATGGCCAGCTTGCGAATTGGGATGTGAATGAAAGGTAAATAAGCAAGTGCCTATTAAGTGTCCAGTGTCTATCGACAGTGCTTCTCAATAAGTGGTTATTATACATATCATTATTTCATTTAATCCTTGATAATGCCTGTGAGATGATTAGTATGCCACCCCTTCCATAGTTGAAGAAACCATGGAAGCATGGAATACTATGCAGCCATAGAAAGAATGAGATCATGTCCTTTGCAGGGACATGGTTGAAGCTGGAGGCTATCATCCTCAGCAAACTAACACAGGAACACAAAATCAAACCCCGCATGTTCTCACTCATAAGTGGGAACTGAACGATGACAACACATGGACACAGGGAGGAAAACAACACACACCAGGGCCCATTGTGATGGGGCCGAGGGGAGGGAGAGCATTAAAACAAATACCTAATGCATATGGGACGTAAAACCTAGATGACAGGTTGATAGGTGCAGCAAACCACCAGGGCACATGTATACATATATAACAAACCTGCACATTCTGCACACATATCCCGGTACTTAAAGTAAAATAAAATTTCTTTTTAAATGACAGGCTGGAGCAAGCATGAGTGAGAGGTGGAGGGCCAGAGAGACAAAGTCCTACCAACACATTTGCATATGAAAATCAGTGTGAACTTAGACCCACCCTCAAACTTCTCACCTACACAAATCTCTAAATTTCCTTTTGCTCAGCTTGATTTGTGTTTCTGTCCCTTACAACTAAAACCATCTTGAGCAAATACAGACTCCTTGTGTGTTTGTTTTCTTATGAAAGAGTATGTGTGTGTCTACAACGAATGTGTTTGCACCTGAGCCACACACGATGAGAGTGGCAGTGAGGTTCATTTTGTCCAAATATCAGAACCTGCAATGCAACTAGATTCAGAACTAGAGAGAATAACAATAAGGGTGAAAAAAGACATTTAAAGCAGATCTCGAAGTCCCCAAAGAACTTGATTTTGTTGGGAATTGCTGACTAAGTCAAACCACAAATGCTCAAATGGCCCCGGTGTAATTAGTTTACCTTTCAATTTTATCCGCACTCAACTCCCGAGGACTTGGGCTGAGCGTTTTGAGAGGAACAAAGTCATAGGCATGGGTACTACCATCAGAAGTCCCTGCAGAGGTCCTATTGACTTTGCTAAGTTTATTCTGCATAACCTCAGGGCAGCCTAAAAGTTTGCTAACAGCAGCATGGTATTCCCATATGGGCCCCAAATTCCAGATTGCAGTCTTAGGGAGTCCATGTCAGCAGACTCAAACACTCCAGGTGCGGGTGTTTAATGAATGCAGAGCACAGAGCCAGTGGGGCATTTGTTAATAGAGCAAAAGAGAAGATGCATGTACAAAGCAAGCCTCAATGTAGTATATATTGCTGCTGTTTAATTACATGAAGCTTCGAGCTCCTGCATCCTTTGCTGGTGGAAAAGCATCAGAGTTTCATGTGCCCACACACACATAGACACACACATATACACACCCGCATACACACCCCACACACAAAGAATGAAAAGAAAGAGAAAAAAAAATCCATGCCAAGCATGCACAATGCAGCTCCTGATTGATTCACTAGCATCCTCCAAAGCCATTGATGCCAGCAACCCAGTGTCTGCAAACTCTCAGCTTCTCTTTTAGGAAAAAGAAAAAAAAGGAATGCTGGCTCTCTTCTGCCTTTGAAATGGTTATGAAATAAAATTATAGAAAGGTAATAAAATGCCCTAGCCTTATATGGCAGAGTAGGGAGACTGAAAGAAGAGGGGACAGTCTACCACCTCATTGTCAATGCAGGCGGTTCCCCCTAGGGTTGTGCAGTGCAGGGTATCCCTAACGATGTGTGGGGTGTGCATCTGGAGAGAAGAGTCAAGGTGTAACGCTTGGCCATTCCCCTATTGCTCCCAATGTTATTCCCAATGCCCCCATCTTCATATATGTTTATAAAAATCCCTGTTTTATTGTCCCAGTTTCTTTCTCTGCAACATGGGGTGTTGGACCAGATAAGTAACTGTGCAACTTTATCGATTATATCTTTGAGATGGAAAAGATCTAGAAAAGCTACCTGATCCTGCTCCATATGTTTCAAACTCCTGTGATGAACGTGATTTATTGGTTGAGGACATATATAGATTTCAGAGTCCAACAGAACTGAGATAGACTCATCTCTTCTAATTCATAGTTGTATGCCATTAGACAAATGATCCTCCCAAATCTCTATTTTTCTAGCTGTGAAATGAGGTGATAATAGAATATCAGATCTATTGGTTGTTGTGAGCATTCAGTAAAATAGAGGACACAGGCTCTGAGTCATGCCTGGCCCATGCATGCAGGGGAAACATCTGAAAAATGGGCCTCTTGTTACTATTCATATAATGATGACGCTCATTTTTCACACGCAGTGAGATGAGTCCCATAGCTGGTAAGGAAGCAGAAGGTAGAGAATGTCTCCCATTTTAGCATTTCTTAGACTCATTGTTGACACCATGCAATAGCAACAAGTAGAATAGAAAAAACTTTATTCTGCGTGTAAGGGGTGAAATGGTAACACGTCATCTCCACCCATAACCCCAAAGATCCACAACGTTAGCCATGGAACCTAAAAGAATAAATAACCATAGATGTAGCTGAATTTTCAGGGCTCTGAGAAGGCTGTGAGCTACCAAAAAACTTGCCCATTTAATGGAAAGATTCAAAATATTACCAATTAAATAAATGTTGTATCATTTTGATGAAGATTCTGATCTTCCTTGAAAGCCAAATTTCCCTGGGCAAAGAGTTGAGTTACTAGGATGGAAAATGGTCTGAGAACAGTTTTTGATTGAAAAAAGAGAACTGTGAAATGCTAGAGAGGGAAAATGATGTGACACCAAGAGGAGGGAGTGGGGAATGGGAGCTCCGACTTTGCACAACTCCCCTTCTGCCAAAGGAATAATGTAGGTCTGTAGACGATACATAAGGGTCACATATTTCACCCTGAGCCGGAAGTAACATACACAGAATTTAAAGTAAGCATACAAAGAGCTTAGAGAAACCTAATATTGTGCCCCAACCGAAGTTGGGGGAGAGTAGGGAGAACTTGTAGGGGTGTTACGCTAGCAGGGATTCTTTCCTGAGGAAAGAAACATTATGAGGAAAGAAGATGTGTTCCCCTTCCCCACAAAAGCATCTTCTGCTGTACTTTGAACGACCCAAGTCCTGAAGAGGAGAAAACAATTGTTCAAGGTCCCATAGCAAGCTGGATAGAAGAGCTTATTCCTCCGGTTGCCCAGCCCTGAATTCTTTGTATTAAATCATGCCACCCCCTCAGCTAAAGGAGTAGTAAAGGGGTAATAATGTGGATATATTCAAGTGCTATGATGCTGGCAGAGAGTTAGGACTTCAGAGCTATTCCCAAGGACCTGCACCCCTCACCCACAAAAAACAAACAACTCCAATACCATAGGCCATGCTTTCATTGACAGTTCCTCGGACGTGGGGGTAGAGGTTTCAGATCCAAGCCCTGACTTCTGTGTGACCTTGGCCATACTGTAAAAACTCAGCTCCTTCATCTGAGAAACAGAAGCAATGGTCTCTCTGTTTCATAGAGTTGCTGGAAGATGATTAAAATTAAACATAAAAAATATTCTGTATATGCTGGGTCAGTGTTTCCACTTTTTGTTTTTCAAAAATCCCTCTATATGCGGGAGTCCTGACCTTATACTTCCAGTAATCCCATTTCCAACCCCCTCCCATTTCCTCTTGTTAAATTTTCCCAGATATCCAGTGCTCCAAAGTTCTGATGAAGTGAGAGGACTCACACCTAAGAGTATTTGACAAATGAATCTATTTATTTTCATTTCTATTCCACACGATGCATGCCAGTCTGCAGCTATCTTCACAATCATATCTTGTGAAGAATACCTGAAGGTACCTTTCTGATTGACTTCCTCAATCTATATGCAGATTTGTGCTAAGCCAGTAAATAATTTGTAACAATTTGCATTGAGTTTATGGTTTCTCTGATCCAACCCTGATCATTTGTAAATTGTTTCTATTCATGTGCAGATCAACTATAATAAGATTGCTAATAAAAGAGTGGTTAATAAAATGTATAATGGGAAGACAAAGCATAATTTACAGGCGGGGGTTTTTGACATAAGGGCTTTTCCAGGCCATAGGCAAAAATAGATTAATAAAATTCTATTTGTTTTTATTTTACATTCTAAAGAATATCTCACGGTAAAATGTGGTCTTGAATCCTGTTTCTTCCTCCTAGCTTTGATCGCTGGTTTTGAGCAATAGTGTTTTCCCATGTCTTGAGAAGCTTTCCCAGTAGTGACTCAGTTTCTCTGCAACCCAGCATTGGTGGTTAGGAAGGATATCAATGGTTTGTATGCATTTGTCTATTCATTTATTCAGGAAACGTTTTTAGAGTGCCCACTGTGTACCAGATAACATGACAGGACATAGAAATACCAACATGAGTGAAACAGGGTAATTCCATCAATGAACTGACCAACTGTGATAATCAGGATTCTCTATGTGTAACTGATCATTACATCCTCAATGCCTAGGAAAGTACTCAATACATAGTGTGTGATTAAGGAATATTTTGGAAATAAATGAATCTACTGAAAGAGTTAGGCAAGTAAATTATGCTAAAGCTATCAAACCTCATCCCACCCATCCATTATTCTAGCCCTTTGGGACCAGTGTCATGACGTAAATGAAGGCAAAGTCCATTTGGCTGAAAGAAGCATAAAAGATTTTATTAGTCATATGACGCGTGTCAGATCACAGAAATCAGGTAAAGCGCCAGATCCAACCTTGCTCCACAGGAGATGTTCTCATAAAGTTTTATGACTCCTCCGAGTGAGTAAGTATATTAGAAGGTGGAGGACTCTGGGCTCTACCATTTTATGAGTTACAGCATCCCTGCAAGTTTGGTGCTATTGTTCTTGAGAAAACCATGATTTGCTGAAATTAAGCAACTATCTCAACTCAGAAGCCATGTTTGTGAATAGCCATTCTCCTTGAGGTTTGTAAGGAGAGAGGCATCAAGAGGGTAGAGAGAATGTCCAGGTGTGTCACACTGGCAGGGATTCCTTCATGAGAAAAGAAACATTATGAGGAAGGAAAATGTCTTCCCCTTCCCCACAAAAGTGTCTTCTGCTGTACTCTGAACACGTTTCTTCTTATTTAGTTTCTATTTGTTGCTTGGTCCAAAACGTAGTATTCCCGCCTACGCCAGGGGAGATAGGCACCCCCACCCTCATACTTGTCATTCTAATCTTCTACTCTTCATACAAAACCAGCTCAGTTCTTCCTTTTAAATTATCCTCCATCAACTCCCCAAAAGGAAGGGTGGAATTCCCTATGGGAAAAGAAGTCAAAGGATATATACTTGAAATAGAAGGTCCATAGCCAGCATGGGCCTAACATGTCAAATCCTTCATGGGACTACAGCAATGTGGTCCCAAGCGGTAGCTGTCAAAGGCCTGTTGTAGGAAGATGACCTCAATTTCCCCTTCTGTCAGTCAGGCCATCTTCCCAGGCCCCATGTCTAATTCAGAAATCTCCTCTACTCTTCAAATTTACCCTGCTTTGCCCCTGGGGCTTAGGGACTGAAGCCAGTGGTGTCCACAGCTGCCTTTCTCTTTCAATACTTTTTATAAAATAAGGAGTGATTGAGAGTGGGAATTGCAGATCAAAAGGAGACAGTGAAATGTCATCAGCATTACATAATTTGTACTATCACTTGTCAACATTGATCCCCTTAATACCATCCCTTTGACAGATGAACGACTCAGGATTGTAGAATACTAACAAGTAAAGTAGAAGGATAAAAAGACAACCATGTTTGATTACCCTCTGCAGTCCAAAGGATTTGAAAGTCATGACACTGGTTATTACTACAGTCTTCAGAGAGATGAACAGAAACTTAATCTATCTAATAAAATTGCCTCGAGAGATAAACTTAATCTAAACTTACTTTCAGCTATCTCTAAGTATAATCTAATGGATTTTTCTTGGTCTCTGTTGCAGTACAAGACAGCGAGGTAGAAGACAGACCCACCATGTTAATTAATCCACTTCTTTCTTGACGTGGCGGGTGGAATAGGAGTGGGTACTTCTGAATGGATGGGGGCCTGTATTTAATAGAACTCATCTAATGGGACAATCACAGTCTCTTAGACGAAGGAGACTGACAGAATGGCGTGGATGTGGCTTGCAGAGCTGTTGGAGGGGTACAATGGGGTGGTGAAAGTGAAAGGGGAAGTCGGGGATAGTCAATTGCATCCCTTTAAGAATTTCTGGCCTATGGCTATAGAAAAGTGCTTGGGAGTGGAGAGAACTGAGTGGTTACTAAATGCTGAGAATGGGACTAGACTTTGGGAAAACAATGGTGTATGTGATAGAGAGCCTACCCTTGCAGAGCTTACAGTCTAATGCAGAGACGGTCGACTGAGAAAGCTCATCTCCTGGCGGGTAGTATATGCTAGTTGAAACCTGGCTGGAAGAAAGACAGCTTGGGAAAGGATGTTGAATTGGGTCACACAACTGTGTCCCCACCTTAATGAGAGGACACACTTTTCCAGGAAAAGCTTGGTCATCCTAAGTTCTCCAAGCTCTGTCAGATGCTGTCTTCCTTTCACAGATCAGAAATAAAACCAACCAGCTTACACATGGCCCAGTAGTGTGCAACTCAGAAGACTAACAAGTCTCAGAATTTATGTGGCAGGGGCTCTGCCCTCAAAGGTGAGCATTTTCCACTGGCATTTCTTCCGGAAATCCATTTCTTCCTCCGAAGGCTGAAGAGAGGTGCTTGAAATGGAATCATAGCTTATTTTAAACCCTGCAGCCCCCACTGATGGGAATCAGACAGGGATGAGTGACAACCACACACGTGCTAAGCAAGCAGTTTCCCTCTCCATCCTAGGATAGGGGGTCGCCACTGCCTTCTGACTCTTTCTTTAATATTTGTATCCCTTTGTCTTTATAATTTTTTTTCTTTGTAACATATGCTTTTATATATGAGATGAAGGAACTGATATTTATGCATACTTAGTATGGGCCGAACCTTAGGTCATTTGGATAATTATATAAAATACTTTTAGCAGAAGGAGTGAGGATTCATCTTAGAGAGAGACTTGCTTTCATTGACATTATCTGATAAACCTGCTATAGGTTAGAAGCAAACGTCTATATCCTGGCACCAGTTCTAATATAGAAGAGAGGAGATACTGTGTTTGAAGGTGGAGGAAGAATTAATATTCAAAAGCAGCTGGAAAACAGGGCACAGAACTGATCACTCCATCGGGAAGGGAAGGGATGAAGAAGAGGATCTCTCCTCATGACCTCACTGGGCTGGAAACTGGGAATGAAAAGAAAAATCAGATGGGGAATTAATTGTGTGATGCGTGCAATGCCATACCAGCATGCTAGCTCTGCAGCTCCCTTCAAAATACGGAAAAGGCAACCGGGCTCGGTGGCTCATGCCTGTAATCCCAGCACTTCGGGAGGCCGAGGTAGGCAGGTCACAAAGTCAGGAGATGCAAGACCATCCTGGCTAACACTGTGAAACCCCGTCTCTACTCAAAAAAATATGCAAAAATTAGTCAGGCATGGTGGCGCACACCTGTAGTCCCAGATACTCTGGAGGTTGAGGCAGGAGAATGCCCTGAACCCAGGAGGAGGAGGTTGCAGTGAGCTGGGATCGCGCTGCTGCACTCCAGCCAGGGCGACAGAGTGAGACTCTGTCTCAAAAAAAAAAAAAAAAAAGAAAAAAAAATTCAGAGAAGGCAACATTGCTCTTCAAAACACCATAAAGTAGATTTACTAGGGGGAAAACACAATGAGAAATGGAGGAGTCCACCCTGCCTGTAAGGACACAGGAGGTAGAGAAGAAAAGCTTCATCAGACATCTCTGCTGTAAAAGCAAACATTTACTAACTCCTCCTAATAATCCTGTAGGACAGATATTTCATGTTCATCTTATAGCTGAGGAAACTCATTGATGTATTTATACTTTCAATCGTTTATTCAAGAAACATTCAGGGACTATTAGATACTAGAGAATGTGCTCAGTGCTGGGTTACAATGGAGCAAGCCAAGCTTTTGGCTTTTGGTTTGAGTTGGTTTGCTTACCTTGGGCTTTTCTCTCTGATTAGACTTATAGTCTAATGGAGATAATCCCTACTCTAGGGTGGGACCTACATACAGGCATGAACACTGGAGCTGGGGGTCACTAAGGGTCATCTTTGGAAGCTGTTTCTCATATAGCTCATATAGAAAGCGGCCCATCGCACTTTCTATTTTGGTAGAAATCATGTACACTCTAAAATCTGTATTACTTCTCTAAAAACTGGGAATTAGAGTAAGATCCATATAGCACAATGCCTACCCAATAATAAGAACTCGGAAAGCGATAGCTACTGATGAGTGGACTGGGCTAAGCCCCTTTCAGCTGTATGAAGCTGACTTTCCTGGTTCTTTCTAACAGACGCTTATCCAATGAACTCCTTTCTTAGACAATTGGCTAGTGATGTCCTGATCCTTTGCACAGCATTTCCTCAGCCTCTTGCCAAGAGTTATGCCTCAGCTCTTGAAATAAACTCATGAGGTCACGAGAGACTGTTCATCTTTAGAGAAAACATTTCTAAGCTGATGAAGGCAATCCATTAGACAAATGTCCCTGCCTATGCTAACAGAGCCCCCAAATCATCTCATCATCCTGAGTTGCTACAAAACACAATCACCCCTTCCTACTTTTGTAATGGAAACAGCAAGTCGGTTTGTATGCAACCCATTCAAAATCTCCAGTTTCATTCAGCATTTAATCTGTTAGCTCCCTTTCAAATGCCCACTTGCTGATGTTTTTCTACCTCAGTATCAGTAAGAGAACACACTGGGTCTCCCAACGATGAAAAATAAAACGTCATTAAAGACAAATCTCAAAGTTCACTTTTTTCTTGGAAAGCAGACAGATGATGGGACAACCAGATTGACTGGGGTCCAAAGACACGGCTTTCTCAGAGACATGGCAGAGAAGTCCGTTTGGCAACAGGGGCGTTGTCACCAGGCACAAAGACAGCTTGCAGTAAACATGAGAGGACCACAGGAGAAGATCAACAGGGGGAAACGCATGGAAAAGGGAAAGATGGTCCCACCAATGGAAAACGAACACTTGGGACAGCGGTTCTAGACAAACCCATGCCTGAGTGCAGGGCTTGCTGATTCATTCATTTATTTCATTGTATGTTTTCCCCTTAAAAAAATATTCCTCATCAGTGTTATCAGCATGGCCTCAAAATGACTTTCCTACTATTGCTTGTAAACAAACCTTTATCACAGATAGCTTGCCTGCTGAATTAAGACACTATGTTAAGCAGTATATTGCTTCTGTCTGGCAGATCAGCTGTTTGCAGGAAGATAATAATACCAAAAGCAACCACAACAATCAGCTACTGTAAATTAACTTAACTGTGTGAAATAATGCCTCCTCTATCAGATTAGCTTTCTGAATGACTTTATTCTTAAATTAAAGCTTGCTGGGGCTGAAGAGTAAATCATTTAAATGGTGCCGGGTTTTTCAGGTAATGTCTTCATACATTACTGTAATTTCAATCCGCCAAGGCATGCAGATGGCTTTGGTCTCTAGCTGCTTGTCTCCAGAAAACCTCTCCTGCACTGCCATTTTGTAATTACAGTGCTGCAGCCCAGTGCCTGCTGCTACTAGATTTCCCAGGGTGCACCAGCAGCCAAGGCAATGTATCTTAAAATTATTATTCTTGTGTGGCCCTCGTAACATAAATGTAAATCTTTTATGCTAACGCTGTCAGAGGCTTAGCTCTGGGGCTCCAAGGTGTGCTGATGTAGAAATCACCCACCATCCATCAACCACAGACCATTTGGGATCTGGCAAATAGCACGCTTTTTGGGGAGCGGAAGGGACTACAAGCTGAATATTACTTTGGAGTCTGGGTGGTATCAAACAAGTCACTGCTTTTTGGGGAGGGAAAGGTGGCAGGGGTAGCCTACAAAGCCATCTGTAGCAGGAAGTCTTAAGGTTCAGAAATCCTCTCTTGGGAGGGTAGGAAAGTTTGGTGCAAATGTAGGTCACTCTCATTTTGCAGCGATGTCTGCTCTAGATTACATTTTGGAGGAGAGATGGTTAGTAATATCTTCAGAAACCTTCCTGGAAATTAACCTCTTGAGCGCCTGTCTTGCGTAGGCTAGCTTTAAGGAGTATCTCTGTCCTGCAACAAAAGCAAGCTTATAGGCATCTGAACTTCTAACGTGTTTTTCTTTCGCTGCTTTGGTTTGTTCCTTTGTTTCTTGTCTGCTTCTTTGTTTTTGAGACAGTCTCACTCTATCACCTAGGCTGGAGTGCAGTGGTGCAATCTTGCCTCACTGCAACCTCTGCCTCCCAGGTTCGAGTGATTCTCCTGCCTCAGCCTCCCAAGTAGCTGGGACTACAGGCACATGCCACCATGTCCAGCTAATTACAGTAGAAATGGAGTTTCACTGTTTTATCCAGGCTGGTCTCAAATTCCTCATCTGCACACCTTGGCCTCTCAAAGTGCTGGGATTACAAGTGTAAGCCGCTGCGCCTGGCCTGAACATCTAACCTTTATATTCCAATCACCATGCCACTCCCTTCTAGGAGGGTTAAGAGACCAGATGGAAGGATGATTCCCCCAGGCTGGGGTGGGAATAGGTAGAAAAGGCAACAAAGATGCCACAAAGGCAATGAAGCAACAGGAACTGATCCTCAGATACTAGAGAGACAGTTGAGCACTAAATCCAGGGGATGTTAAGACAGCAATCAGGGCAAGCACCTGGGAGCTGCAATGTCTCCTAAAACGTAGAGGAACCAGAGGAAAAATGCAGATCATAAGACCTCAAGAAAAGAGTATATAATAGTAATAATAATTATTGCAATAATAGTAATCATAATAGTAATACTTACGTAGCAATTATATGACAGGCACTGTTCTTAGAGATTTACTTACTGTAGATTCTATCTTTACCAACCAGCCTTGGACTTTTCTTTGTAAATTCAAGTGGGAATGACAGGTGAGCAACTCACTGTAGTTTAAAGACAGGCAAGAGGTGACTATTTTAGCTATCACTGCCCATTTCTTTAAGCATTTAAATCAGACAGTGGAAACCAAGCTTCGTTCACTATCTGGCACATGTAAAGCAGTAATTAAATAAGCATTGGCTTGGGTTTGTAGCTTACCCAAGACATTTCCAGCAAAACTGTCCCCAGTTGGTTTGGTGGACTGTGAAGGCAGTGGCCAAATTTCATCAGCGTGTGAATTCTTTATCCAAGAATTTTTTTTTCATGAATCACAAGTGTATTGATAATAGTAAAAATCATGATTCAACAGCAGAGAGCTTTATTTCTGCTAGGCACCTACAAACCCTATTACATAAATCATCTCATTTGTTCCTCCCAACTAACCTATTGGAGAGAGACTAATTAACATCTTTGCTTTACAAATAAGAAGCTTATAGCACAAAGAGGTTAATTTCTTTGACCGGAGAGTAAGGGGTGGAGCCAGAATTTGAACCCTGCAAATGTGACTCTCAACCCTGTTAACCGTTAATCTATACAACCTTGAATCTGAAATATGCCCTACATGACACTTGCAGTGTGAGGAAGGGGACTAACGTCGGCAGAGTGTCTTCTAATGCCAAGCCTATTTTAAATATTCATTATTTTAATTCAACTTTATAAAAACTCTCCAAGGAAATGGTATCTGTATTGAGACATTTTGCGGGGTACCCTTTTCCTCCTTCCTAGGAATCTGATCCCCTTCAAAGCCTCTGATATTTATCTAGCATCCTTGTATGTATATAGGGATATATACAGGAGATAGATAGATACATACATAGGTAGAGTGAATATGATTATTGGTTCTGTTTCTCTGGGAAACTCTAATACAGGCAGTGAGCATCTTACAATAATATAATCTATCCCTCAACCCCAGCCATGAGGGCTGCTACGCACAGCTGCTTGCACTATGGGTAAATACTCACTGCAAAGACAGTTCATCTCCTGGGAAATCAGAATAAGAACTTTGGAATGAGGAACTTGAAGAAGGAAAGTCATGCTATAGGTGGGAGAGGATAGGAGCTGGCGAAGAAATGGGAGGTTCGTCTGCAGGATAAGGAAAATGGGACAGACACACGCAGAGGAATAGAAATGGGAGAGATCCTGAAGCCCTGGAAGAAAGAGAACCTACTTCCTTTCAGGCGGTCTTTGAATTTGATTTTTAAGTTCTTAGAGTCACTGGAGTTGGTCTGAGTTTCTGCTTCTTATGAGCAAAACTACATACAGCATCAGAGAAGTTAAGTCACTCGCCTGTACTCCGCTTTTCACAAGGAGGGCTGGATTTCAAATCTGCATCTCTGAATAGGCCCTGGTTTTTATATTTATTACAAAATATCTTGATCTCCAAAAAACATAATAGTAAAATAAATATCCATGCACCTGTGACCCAGCCTAGGAAATAAGATTTTACCAATGGAGCTGAAGCCTCTGTGTGCTGTGCCTGCACCCTGTTTAGCTTCCTCTCAACTGCCCTGACTGAAATTGGTGTTTATTATTCCTCCACCTTTATGTATACATTTGCAAACAGTGTACACGTGTTTGTGTGTTTTTAAATATTATAAAAATGGTATCATTCTGTGTGTTTTCTTCTAAAGATCTTCTCAACCCAAATGTGCTCATTTTCTCACAGTCACTGGTGCATCTAGGTCTGTGTTAGGATGAATTCCCCAGGGAAGCAAACTCTGAGATTCTCACGTGGGAGGTTTGTCGCAGAGCACCGGCAGAATCAACCCTTGCTGCAGAAAGAGAACACCAAGTTCGAGGAAGGGGAGGAGACATGCAGTTGCAAAAGAGACCTCAGCCAGCCCCTGGGGAGCTCTGGAGCTTGGACAGCTTTTGGAATTGTCTCAGATTGAGGCTAGAGGGCCAGGCCTTTATTCTCTACTGTGTTCACCTAATGCACTTGGGCTGCTCCTGGGGAGAGCACGTGGCCTTGGTCCATACATAGCTTCTTCAGGACAAAGTCCTGTCTGGGAGAGTATACTGGCTGAGCTGTGTCAACCAACAGTCCCAGAACAGGAGGAACAAGTTCCTCAATCCTGGAAGGGCATCTGGACAGTGCCACTCAACTGTCCATCACAGGTCCATGGACTGCACAGCTTGTCTTTCGAGAGAAGTTGCTACATGTTCATTTTCAATGTAATTGGAAACTACCGGTTATTAATCCCCCATCTCAATTATAATGTGCAAGTGAGAAAGAGAATGCCTTGCTTAAGATTGTTAGAGCAATAGGCCATTATTTCTAAGGAGAATAAAATCATCCCTGAGGGCCACTGACCTGCAGAGCTTTTCCATTTTTCTCCTTCTTTTTAAAGCTTTTGTGACCCAAGGTATCGGAGCTGCAGTATTATATAAGAAGCTCCAAGCAAAGAGATTTGAACTTGACTTGAAGTCTTTCTTTAATATTCAATAAAAAGTTGGAGATTTATTGGCCTGTGGCAGAGACCAATTTCCTGTTACATGGACCAGAGAGGAGATTAAAAAAAGATTTTTAGAGCAGCACCCATATTTCTTAAGACAGGCAAAGAATGGAGCTCACCTAATTTTGCGGATCGGGCTGCTAGCATGGTTCTTTTCTGTAGGCTGATCTGAAATTGGAAGGCTGGAACTCAAATCCTGCAGTCTCCCCACAGGGATCATTTCCGTTTTCCTCTGAGTAACAGCCCCATAAGGATCGTCTTCACAACTCTGAGGTCAAGGTTGGAAGAAGCCGAGTGTGAAAAGATTGAAGACCATGCCACAGGCTTTCAGTGATGTACATTGGCATGCTCTCTGCAGCCAGAGGAAGGAGGAGTGATTCTAGCAGCCTTCTGAATTTAAAAGTTCTGCTGCACAGATCTGGGACAGGGCCACAGGAAATAGGAAAGAACAGCCTAACAACAGGTTGGTAGGAGCTATCAATTCCCAAAGTGCGCCCAGCACAGGGTCAGACTGTGAGTTGGAATCCTGATTCCGTCCCTTATCGGTTCTGTGACCTTGGGCAAGTTACTTAATGTTCTCTGCCTCATTTGTAAAATGTAGATACCTACAGTAGCTATCTTACAGAATTGAAATGATTCTGACACGTAACAAATGCTCAAAATGTTAGGCTATGACTATTATTATATTCGCCCATTGGAAAGCCCACTAAATATGGATTAAGGCTGAACTATCCAGTGGTGGGCTCTGGATGGATATATCAGAGGATGCCTCAGTGGAATTAGGAAGCAAGAGAGTTAGTTCAGCCAGGCATGTCTTTTTTTTTTTTTTTTTTTTTTTTTTTTGAGACAGAGTCTTACTCTGTTGCCCAGGTTGAAGGGCGGTGGTCTGATCTTGGCTACCTGAAACCTCCGTCCACCCCCCAGATTCAAGTGATTCTTGTGCCTCAGCCTCCAAAGTAGCTGGGATAGAGGTGTGCCCTACCACACCTGGCTTCCCAAGTAGCTGAGATTACAGGCATGCACCACCATGCCCAGCTAATTTTTGTATTTTTGGTAGAGACAGAATTTCACTTTGTTGTCCAGGCTTGTCTCAAACTTCTGGCCTCAAGTGATAAGCCTGTCTAGGTCCCCAAAAGTGCTAGAATTACAGGTGAGAATCACTGTGCCCGGCCCAGACAGGCAAATCTTAATAAGCCCATGATGTGCCGGACTCTGAGCTAGGCAGTGGAGATTCACATATGCGGAAGACATGATCTCTGCATTCCAGGAAGCTACAGTTCTGGATAGGAGGTAGATGCGTGAAGAGCAACACACAGACACAACTTCCATGCTATAAATTATGTTCTAAGCACAGAGAAAGTGCAGAACAGGGAGTCCTTACGCCTCTTCAAGAGTGGCCTCCAGAGGCATCCTAGAAGGGTTTTGAATGATGAATAGGAGTTTAACAAAGTTAACAAAATGGGAAGAAATGACAGGTAAAGTGATAGAGAGTGAAAATGGACAGTGGCCTGAAACAATATAATGTATGTGGATTTAAAACTTGAAGTTTCACCATTTGACCCACCAATCTCATTACTGGGTGTAGACCCAAAGGATAACAACTTGTTCTACCAAGAAGATACATGCACTTACTTGTATGTTCATCACAGTGCTATTAACAATAGCAAAGGCGTGGAATTAACCTCGATTCTCATCAACGGTGGACTGGATAAAGAAAATGTAGAATACTATAAAAAAAAGAACAGAATCATGTTCTCTGCAGCAACATGGATATGCTGGAAGCCGTTGTTTTAAGCAAATTAACACAAGAACAAAAAAAAACAAAATCGAGAGTACTCACTTGTAAGTGAGAGCTAAACACATGGATATAAAGATGGGAACACTAGACACTGGGGCCACTGTTGGGTGGCAAAGGCTGAAAAACTACCTACTGGGTGCTACACTCACTGCTTGGGTGGGATCGTTTGTACCTAAGCCTCAGTGCCATGCAATGGTCCCACGTAACAAACCTGCACCTTTACAGCCTTGAATCTAAAATAGAATTTAAAATCCTACAAATAAGTAAAACAAAATAAAACTTGAAGCTCCCATTCGTGTGAGTTTGTGGTAAGAAAATTTAGGTAGAGAGGTTATCAGGGACAAGAACAGCAGGGCCCAGTGAGGACTGAACATCCTACAAACAGCAGGAACATATGACCATGTGTCTCCCCTGATCCCCCCACGTGGCTCTGTTGCTCATCTTGTCAATATCACTCATCTTTTCTTGCTGCACTCAGTAGCACTTTTCATTCACTGTAATTGAAACTTTTCTTCGAATCTGGTAAAGGGCTAACCATTGGAATGGTTTCAAAAAATAAACAAGCCAGCATCTCTACCCTGGACAAGCTTAAAGTTGAGGAGGAAGGACACACACTTGCCATGCAACCTGATAGGTCCCACAATACAGGTGTGGGATACTGCAGGAGCACAGAGAAGAAAGCCTAGTGGAGGGAAAAAAAAAAAAAAAACACAGGGGAGAGATACAGAGAAGTGGCATTTGCATGGGATCTTGAAACATGAGTCAAAGTTCCAACAGCTGCAGAACATGAGAAACAGCATTCAAGGCCTAAGGACAAGTTTATTCAACTGTTCAGGACCATGTAAAGATTCAAGATGGCTAAAATTGTTAAGTGTGAGTGAAATTTCTCCCAGAATTCCAGCTTCCTTTAAGATCCCATTGGTCAGAAATGGATCACATGTTCATCCCTGAACCAATCATGAGCAAAGGGTCATGAGGTTAGATCTTTGACTGGCTTAGACCCCATCATGGATCATCCACTAGGGATGGAGGATTCATCCATTTTCCCGGAACATGTGCCCTGTCCCAACTTAAACCAAATGAAAATCTGTTAACAGAGAAGGGAGGATGACTATCAAGTAGGAAGCCAGTGGTGTCCACCACAGGGAATAGATGAGATCCCATCTAGGGAGAGTCCAGATAGAGTACAAAACAGGACCCATGACTGATGCCTGAGGAATGTCAGTATTTTGAAATTGGCAGGTGATGGGGAAGGAGATATCAGCAAAGAATCCTTAGAGTAAACAGCCAATGAGATGGGAAGAAAGCAAGCAGGTCGTGATGTCATGGAGACATAAAGAGGAAGGTATATGAAAATGTCAATCACAAGAAGGCATAAGTAACTTGAAATGACACAGAGTTTAGGATACTTCTGTGTTCCAAAAGGAGCAGCCAGAAGGAACAATGACAGCTGAAGACTTAAGGAATAGCTTTTGACTGATAGAATATCAAATACAGAGGCACCTAGCTGAGAATCCTTCCAATCTCAACACAGAAGCAGTGGCCTCCCTGTAAACCAGCTCCAGCTGGAGCTGAGTCCAGCAGATTTCTGTCCCAGAAGGGCCGGCAGTGACTGACTTCAGGGAAAATGCTTCTCTGGGAGGCAGGGAATCTTTTATCTTTCCTAAGCAGAAAGAAGGCAATCTCTTCTGGCAGTGAGGTGACAGGGTTCCAATGGATTCCCCGCTCCAGATCAGAATTAAACTAGAGCCTGTCAGCCAACTCACTGAACACTCAATCTTCCATCTTTATGGGTTTAGCAGTGATGTTATTGCAGTAGTCTTTCAGCATGTGAAAGGGAGGTCATCCTGGAAGAATATATGCACAGAGCCTTCTGAGTTCTCTTTCTAGGGACTCTGAACATTTACCTGGACTTGAAAGGTAACATCTTGGAAGGACAGATGAACAGACAGACAGATGGGCAGTACTCACCATGAATCCCAGCCACAACGAAAGCTAGCTTCATCCTTAGATATCCCATTTGCAAAAGCCAATATATTTTCTTTTGTGCCTCTGCTAGGTGGAGTTGGTTTCTGTCTCATGTTTCAAAATAGTCCTGTCTATTATGCTATCTCTGACCTACTCTTTCTGAGCCTTGGTTATTTTCACTTGCAAAATGGAAACAAATAGCATCAGTCCCGCCTCGCTCATATGGCTGGCATGAAATTGTTCTTGCTAAATGTCAAGTGTTATGAGGATATAAGTTATTCCTGGATACATGGCCCTGGTTATGTAGAGGGCTACAGAACTCTTGACCCAACAAAAGCTGCTCTTCTCTCATTGTTCCTCATTTCAGTAAATGACAGCCCTCAGCTGCTCCAACTAAAATACATGGGGCCATTTTATGCCTCTTATTTTCCCAAACTCCACTTGCAATCTCTTAGCAAATTCTATTTACTCCAGCTTCCCCAAATAATATGTTTCTCACCTCCTCCACAACGACCCTCGTCATTGGGCACCCACAGTCACCTCAAACTGGCTTCCTCGTTTCCACCTTTACCGTCCTACAATCTCCTCTCCACCGAGCAGCCATGGCAAGAGGTCCTTCTGAAATGAGAATCAGATCATGTGCTGCCTTGCCTTGTCCTCAGTGCTCCAATCACTCCCCATTGGCTTCGTAAATTCCAAAACTCCTTTCCTTGACTGGCTCCCTGGCATCCTTCATGAACACAATTCCTGGCCCTCTCCTTCAGCTCAGTTTGACCCTGTCACCTGGGATTCTCTGCTACTCTTTGAACACACCAAGTACTTCCCTATCCCAAGAGCTTTGCATGTTGTCTTTCTTCCAATTAGAGCTATTCTCCCGAAACATCAACATGGTTCCAACCTTCTCCATCGGACTCTGCCTAGGCAGTACCTTCTGATGTAAGAGCTTTCCTGAAAATGCTGTTTAATGTAACACAGAGACACTTGGACACCACACACGGACACACACAGCTCTCCACGTCATATGAATTCTCTACCCTCCTCTGCTTTTTCCCTTCATTGAAGTTATCATAACCTAATAGTATATTACCTGTGTATTTGTTTATCTCTTGATGTCTATCGCCCTCCAGAAAATAAGAGCATGGAATTTATCTGTCTTATTTATCACTGTTTCCCCAAATTCTACATCAGTGGCCTGGGATGTAAGGAACTCAAATATTTGTTGAATAAGTGGATGGAGTTACTCCTCCAAACTGACTACCTTTGGAAAACAAAAACCAAAATTGATGTGTGACTGTGTCTACGTCTAAATCTCTCATTTGAACTTTGCTCAGTTTAACTTAGATTCTACTAAGCCTGCTATTTCTATCAGAGGTAAAACTCTGTCCTTCCCAGGGTAAACGAATAGTGTTACAGGTTAGGCTGCTGTATATTTCTCTTCTTAATCTGTTGGGAAACACAAAGTATAGGCAGTCCTGAAACCTCGTCCTGAGCTTTGACATGTGCCCTGAACTTTGGAATTCCTACCCACAGTAGTACTGGTTGACTCATTGTTTACTTTACTGGAAAGATACAAGTCCTTACAGAATTTCAATTATTCAGAAATCTTCTCAGGTTAATAGCACTGTGATCCCATCCAAACGCAGGAGTGACTATGGGTTAAGTAAGGATATGTAAGTTAGTAAGATGTGTGCTTAATAACACCAGCTCCAGGTCAGGAGGACATTTTTTTTAAATGGTGTATCATCAAGCAGTTTTTCTGGAATGACCACGTGGCCAAATTAGGCAAGGTAAATCATTAATGGGCTTTTGAATTATCTCCATGGTTCCACTTGATTCAGAAGAAAAATAATCATTGCTAAAATCTTTAATGGTGCCTTATCTGTGCCAGGTAGTATGCTAAGCACTTTACTTACCTTGTCGTCTCACTTAGTAAGACGATCACTTTCTACAACCACAAGGGGAACAAAATTAGTGGTAATTTCCAGTTTCTTACACCTATCTTGAGGTTCAAATCTACTTTTCCAGATACCTAACTACACGCCCCCATCTCAATTCCCAAAGGCACCCCTAATTCACCTGGCCCTGAATGAATTCATCCTCTTATTTATCACTCTCTCCTTGGATCACTCATCTCAGTGAATGCATCAGCAAGCCCAAAGTATCAGAGGCAGGAAACGGGGTACACCTCTAATCTCTGCCCTCTCCTTCCTATCCATTTTCTCCGTCTAACGTCAAGAGGAACTGTCTCCTCATCTGTTAATTTTGCTTCTGCCTGTGGTGCCCATCTCTATGGGAAGATTTTACGTTCCTGTTTCATTGAGCCCAGCAGTAACCATCGCACCTGCTTTGTCTAATGAAATCTGAGTGGAAGCATTTTGTGTCTCTATCAGGCATAAGCTATAAAATCTAGCTTGCGACTTGCTATGTCTATGTTGCCCTCTCCCACAAAAGCTCAGGCATCAGCAAAATTATTCTGTAAAGGGACAGATAGTAAGTATTTTAGGCTTTGCAAGCCAGATGGCCTCTTGCCACAACCACTCAACTCTGCTGTTGGAGTGTGAAGGCAGCCACAGGCAATAAATAAACAAATAAGTGTGGCTGTGTTCCAGTAAACTTTATTTATGGACACTGAAATTTGCATTACTTATCATTTTCACATGTCGCAAATATCATTCTTTCAATTTATGTTTTCAACCTTGTGAACATAGGACAACCGAATCCAAAACCAGGCAATGGACCAGATTTGGTCCTTGGGCGGTAGTTTGCTGACCCCTGATCTCACTGAAGGTTGCTGAGTTCTGTATGGCATTGAAAGAGATTTGCAAAATCTTCTCAATGGCCTTGTCTTGCTGTAACCTGGCCCTTTTTCTGCTACACACCTGCTAAGCTTCAGCCTTATTGAAGCTATTATCATTCCCAAAATCCACCTTGCTTCTGTATGCTGCTAGAACTTTGCATATGCTGGTCCCCATGCTATAAATGCCCTTCCCCTTGTTGCATAGCAAATAAGCTTCTATTAATCCATGAAGGCTCAGCTCAAATGTCACATTCTTCATCAAAACCTTTCCAATGCATGAGACTGATTTAGTTGCTCTCTTTCTGTGCTTCCACAGAACTTTTGTATGCACTTATTAGAGAACTCATTTATGTAATATAAAATAGGGTTTCTCAGTCTTGGCACTATGCACCTTTGGGGCCAAATGATTCCTTGTTGTTGGGCTGTCTGGGGCACTGTCGTATGTTTAGCAGCATCCTTGGCCTCTACCTACTGGGTGCCAATAACACTTTTCCCAGTTATTACAATGAAAAGTATCTCCAGATATTGCCAAACTCCCTTTTCACTCCACACCCCCGCCACCACCCAGTGAGAACCACTTCCCTTAATATTTACTTAGGCATTTAAACTTGGAGCCCCTTAAAGACAAAGGCTAAATATTCCTTATGATCATAAACACTGAGCACATGGTCTGGTATTGAGCAAACCCTCAGTGAATATTTGTTGACTAAAACAAATGAATGAGACACTGAAAACCACTGGCCTCGTTAGAATCAATTTAAATAATTTTTAGAAAGATCTCATTCTAGTCGTTGTGCGGTTTTTTTTTTTCCTTTACCTTTACAGTTTTGTCAAATCTGAGCATTGTAAAAGGATTTTCTAGCACATGTATTGGTTTATTTACGCTATTCTCACAAGCGCAGTTAACACTGCATCTGTTTTACTAACAACCCTCTTTGTTGTATATAGTGCTTTCTATTTCTCTGAACGTGCACAGGCCTGGGCTTTCCGCAATCTACAAGTGGATAAATCGCTGCATATGGAAGGGAAAGAAGACAACAAAAAATCTTCTAGAGCAATTTCTCCATTCTCTGGCCTATCTCAGGTTGCATATGCTATTTCGTTTACAAAGCCCAACCTACTTCAAGTAGAACAGAGAAGAGATCATGCTTTCCGAAAAGACAATGGTATCTGGGGTCCTGTTGAATCCTCCATTTAATTGGTGTTTCAGTAAGTGCCACTGGAGAATCTTGTCCCGTAACGGTCAGAAATGCCTAAGTAACATCCACATGGAAAACCAGTCATAAGGAGATGCACAGTGTTCAAGGAATCTGAGGCTCATTTGATCAAAAGTGATCCAACGTTAGTTTGTAAACATGTTTCTGTCCAAAATCCCAGACTGACCAAGTTGATGCCAGAACAGATTTCCTTCCTGGTTTAGACATCAAGGATGATCCAGGAGTGCTTGAACTCATACTCATGAGAGCTTATCATTAGGATACTTAGGATAAAAAAATTTTAGAGGCACAGGGAAAAGTGAATTGGAAGGGCTTGGAGTGTTTTGCCTGGGCTTCAGACCTGGACCTGCCATTACTGTGGGTACTTGAGACATGTTCCTAACCTCTCTGTGCCATGGTTTCCTCTTTTATAAAATAAGGATAATCATAGTACCTACATTCTAGGATTGTTGTGAAGATTCAAAGAATACATAAAAAGTACTTGGCAAAGCATTTGACACATGGTAAGCACCCCAAAATGCCATCTATTATTAATGTAATTCCCTGGTGCTTGGCACAATGAAAACACCCAATTCATGTTACCAAGTGTTTGAATTGTTCTTTGGTGATCATTTTCTTGATATCTTTTCTTGAAAAGATATGCACCCTTACTCCCTGCATGCGCTCACACACACACACACACACACACACACACACACACACACAGTTTGAGTCCAGAGGTGCTTGACAGCCACCAGTCAGATGAAAGAAATAAAGACAAACTTCAGCTTCCATGTTGTGGGTCTATGCACCAAGCATACTGTTTCACCCAAGAATGTAAGCTCCATAAAGTCAGAGGCTGCACCTAACTTATATCACATACTGTGATAACACTATGATATAGGAAGTCACAGGATGTTTGGCAAAAATAAAAATACCAAAGTAGATGGGGTGCAGTGGCTCATGCCTGTAATCCCAGCACTTTGGGAGGCTAAGGTGGGAGGATCACCTGAGGTCAGGAGTTCAAGATCAGCCTGGCTAACATGGCAAAACCCCATCTCTGCTAAAAATACAAAAGTTAGCTGGGTGTGATGGTGCACACCTGTAATCCCAGCTACTCAGGAGGCTGAGGCACAAGAATTTCTGGAACCCAGGAGATGGAGGTTGCAGTGAGCTGAGATGGTACCACTGCACTCCAGCCTGGGTGACAGAGAGAGACTCTGTCTCACCAAAAAAAAAAAAAAAAAAAAAAAAAAAAAAATTCCATGGATGAAGCCTCGACAGAGATGACAATTGAGTCAAGTCTTACGGCAGAAAAAGTAGACAAGAAAGACAAGAGTGGTGTGTTTCCACTGCTGTTTTACTTCTTTTTTTTTTTTTAAGCCCAAATCACCAAACCCTTCCTATACTCATGCTCTGGGGAAACAGGAGCAAGACACGTTAACACTGAAGACAATTTTTTATTAATATTTCTTTACCTCTGCACCAAGGAGGACGTATATTTATTCCAAACCTTAATGAAAGCTTGGGTCTAAGCCTTGATGAAACATTCCTTATTCCTCCATGAGAAACCTGTTTTGATAATCCTCCCCTAGAGATCAAACCAGCTCAAAGCACAATGATTGCCACATTCTAAATTTAACTGACCGCACAGATGCATGACTAGCAAGCAGGAAAGAGCCTTTGCTTTCCTGGTTGGAGAAGCAGGATGTTTATGACCTGTTTTTAAAAGTCTGCATAAAATAAAAGCTTCAGAGTCTTGTCGGTGAGTGGGCTACCTGGAGTCAAGTGTGTCTTTTAAAATACGATGCATCACTTACGAGAACAGTTTCTTAGTCTCTAACCTGCCCCTTGCTGGCCCCCTCAAAACCCTTGCTCTCCCATAAATAACATTATGAAGTGATGGCTTGACCACGACTCTCATCCTGCCCCTAACAGTATGGGATGTCTTCCCTGGTGAATTTTTGTTAAGAAACAAAATACAACTTTTATTGAGATCAATAAAAGATTAAGGTGACAAAGTGATTTATTGACTATTGAGGAGGCTCATTTTTCCCTCACAACTGCTATAGCTACCACAAAGGATGTTTTCTTACCCTGGGTCTTCAGGAAAGTTGTGAGAAGCCAAGACTCATTTATCAAGTCAAAAAAGAATGATCAAAAACCATAAGGAAACAGACAAAGAACACACATGAGAAAAAAAAAATCCCTGCCCTATCATGGACTATTTTGCTAAAATACCCAAGTCATCGAGTGTGAAGAGATGGAGAAAATTCACAGCGTGTTTTGTTGAATGAGGCTCAGGATGATGTGGGGAGCAACAGATCAGAACAGCTCAAGCTGAGGTCAGAGCCAGGAAAGAAATGAGCATTGAGAAATGGGGAAACAGGCTGAAAGCCATGGTATCTGCCATTCACCATAGCGAGGGGCAGACTACAGTCCAGGCACCAGCATGACACTAGGTCAGAGGATTACCTGCTATGATGTGAACAAGATTCTTTATGTACCATAAAGATACATGCATGTGAATGTTCACTCCAGCACTATTCCTAGTACCAAAGACATGGGATCCACTTAAATGTCCATCAATGACAGATTAGATTAAGAAAAGGTGGCACATATACACCATGGAATACTATGCAGCCATAAAAAAGAAGGAGATCATGTCTTTTGAGGGAACATAGGTGGAACTGGAGGCTGTCATCCTCAGCAAACTAACATAGGACTAGAAAACAAAATAATGCCTCTTCTCACTTATAAGTGGGAGCTAAATGATGAGAAGTTATGAACACAAAGAAAACAATAGACACTGGGATCTACTTGAGGGGAGAGGGTGGGAAGAGGGAGAGGAGCAGAAAACATAACTATTGGGTACTGGGCTTAATTCCTAGGTGATGAAATAGCCCATCCAACAAACCCCCATGGGATGAGTTTACCTATGTAGCAAACCTTCACATGTACCCCCAAACCTAAAAGTTTAATAATAAATGAAAAATTAAAAAAAATAAAAACAATGATAAACAAGATAAATGTACATAAACATTTAGTATGTGTTTAAATAAATTTTGTTGTGTATATTTAAGGTATATCACATGATGTTATACATATATAGCAAAATGGTTACAATAGTGGAATGGATTGACATATCCATCATCTCACATAGTTATACCATATTTTTTCCACGTGTGGCAAGAGCGTCTATAATCTACTCATTTAGCAGAAATCCCGACTACAAGATACTGTTATTCACTAAACTCTTCATGATATACATTACATCTTTCAACAGGTATCAGTGTTAAGGAGAAAAAATAGGGAAAATTTAGTGTGCTGTGAATGGGTGAAGAGCGGTTGAAATTTTAGGGAGGGAAAGAGAGCTTCACAGAGATTACTGGCCAGGAGAATGTAGGGGGAAGCATTCAAGGCCCAGGGAAGAGCTGGGACCACAGCATTTTTGAGGGTGAATGAAATCAGTGTGGTATGGCCAGGCGCAGCGGCTCATGCTTGTAATCCCAGCAGTTTGGAAGACTGAGGCAGGCAAATCACTTGAGGTCAGTTGTTTGAGACCAGCCTGGCCAATACGGCAAAACCCAGTCTCTCCTAAAAATACAAAAATTAGCTGGGAGTGGTGGCGTACACCCTGTAGTCCCAACTACTCAGGAGGCTGTTGCAGGAGAATCACTTGAACCTGGGAAGCAGAGGTTGCAGTGAGCTGAGATCATTCCACTGCGCAAGCCTGGGCAAGAGATTGAACCTCTGACTCTAACAAAAAAAAAAAATCTGTTTGGCCAGAGTGATCAATGAAGAAAGCAGCAGCCAAGGAGGTGACAGTGGGCATGTCGTTTGGGTCTTCCAGAAAGGAGTTTGTCTTAGACTGTGAGGGAGATGGGATCCATTGAAGACTTGGAGAAGATAAATGGCATGAGCAGTGTGACTATTAATGGGCACTCTGGTCGGGCACTGTCATCTGCTTGGTTAGGTCCAGTCTACCATGCTAGACCTTGCTGATGTGTCTGCTCCTGTTGATTTTGGCTCCTTCTTGAAATACCATGACTCTTGGCTCGTATTACACCTGACTCTCCCAGATATTTCGTGCCTTTCTGGCTAGTTCCTTTCTGGCTCTTCCTTGAATATTTTTCTCCTACAGCTTCTACATGTATTATTGGTGCTTCTTAGCACTCCAGCACCCTCAACTACTCAACATTTACTCCATTTATAGTTTAAACTCTTTGTAAGGTTTAGTTCATTTCTTCAGTCTAGATGTCTTCCTAAAGACTTAGGAATAATATCGCCAAGTCTCTACTACTCATCTCCAGAGAATATCTGCATATTTGTCAACACCATCACCTTCTTCCAAAACATTTTTTTCTTTTTTTTCCTTTCTTATAGTTGGCGACATCATCTTTCTCTGCATCCAAGTCAACTCCTCCTCCGTTTCAGAATCTCAATACCTAAATCAGATTATTTCTCTATATTCCCTCCTTCCCCAGAGGATGAAAGAGAGAGGAAGCCAAGGGTAAACTCCAGTTGTCCAGGAGATCAACCTGCTTTTATTTCCTTTCTGAAAGATAAGAACTACTGGGTAAGAGAAGAGAACCTACCTTGACAAAGGAAGGGTCATGTGTGTTGAGCTGTTGCTCTCTGAGTGCTCAAACTTGACTTGGTGATTTGGGGCAAATCCTTTCACCCATACAGGTTTCTGTCCATTGATAAATTGAATGCCTTGGATCCAGGGATCTCTTAGTTTTCTGTTTCTCTATTCTTACCATAGACTGGAGGGGATATTCAGATAGTGCTCAAACAGGCTCTGAATCCTGCAACCCCTTCCAAGTCGAGACGTAGATACAGCTTCTGGGATCAGGATGGAAGTTATAAGGTGGCACTTTAATGGGACTGGAGTAAATAGTGGGAGACAGTAAGCTTAAGGCCCAGGGAGCAAAACTTAGCTGCCTTCCCTGAAAGATAAGAGAAGGGGCAGAGAGAATATGCTAGGATGGAAAAAATGAGGAATTAGTCAGTTTCAACAACCTAGTGGCTATAGGATAATCACAAAGAGATCACAGCTAGGATCGAAGTTGTCCGCAAAATCTCTAGCATCCTCTGGAGAGCCATCTTTCCTCACCTTAAGAAGCCAACTACACTGGCTGGTTGCAAGTATTGGCAAATTTCAGGATCACCATGGAAGGTGGTTTTTAGGTTCTTTGATCATAACTCTTCAATCATGCTCCATCAACCCACCAGTCCCAAGCTAGGCTGGTATTTGAGGCTCCTCATGGCCTGGTTCCTGGTCTTGGCTTCTGCCTCTCTACTTTCCTTTGTTTAATCTTGTGTGTCAGTCTCCATAAGAAGGTCATGATGAGGGTGAAAGCTGTGTGACCAGATGAAGGGAATGAGAAGCACCAAGGAAGATGGCAGGGTGAGATTCATGCCAGGTTTGATGTAAATACAGCCACAGAGATTTCCACCTCTCTGCTCTGGCCCTCCTGTCTGTATGACATTCCTATGTCCTTTCCTGCCTTCTGTCTTAGGTCAAAGAACCACAGGCAGCCACCTGAAAGACTGTGCACCATAACATTCAAGAACATGAGCTTTGGAAATCCATGTGGTCTGAGTTTAGATTCTGGCTCCACCACATAGTAGCTGTGTAACTTTGGGAAAGTCAGGTTACCTATCTGGGCATCACAGCTCATTAGCTCAGCATCAGTTCTAGTCTCCATCATCTGAGATAGCAATTGTTCTCCAGGAAACGTTTCACTTCTTCATTTAAAGCTGCTCCAACTCTCAGGTAGCCTAGGTACCCTTTTACCTGACTCCCACCCCAGTTGTATCTGTTACCTGTGACCTTTCTTTTTGAATATTACCCCAACAGCATTAACGCTTTTATACTTTGAAAGACAGTGTGGAAATATGGAAGCAGAGAAAGTTCATCAAATATGGCAGGTGAGTCCAGGCTCTGCTACCAGCTGTATGACCTTGGGCAGATTATGTAACCTGGTTGAACTTGTTCCCTATTTTAAGTAAAAAATCAATAATTCCCTTTCCTCTATGTTTGTAAGTATTAAGTGGGACGAGATGTATATGCTTTGGGCATCACTCATCTGTGAGTACCAAATAAAATTCTATTGTTTGGGCGATAGGAAGACTTCCTTACCCCAATATTTTCAAGAATCCTCACAGTACCCATGAATGTCCAAAAATCAGACTTGTTTCTTCTCTATGCAAGCCTAGGTAAAGGGTGGCAGCATGACCTATCTTCTCAGTTACAGCTTTCTACCAACTAGGTTTCAGGGAGTTGGAACTCTGTCCCTCCTCGAAACTACAGAAACTGGAGAAGGCTTTTTATTTTATCTATCTATCTATCTATCTATCTATCTATCTATCTATCTATTTATTTATTGAGACAGGGTCTTGCTCTTTTGCCTAGGTTGGAGTTCTGTGGTGCGATCATAGCTCACTGCAGCCTCAATCTCCTGGGCTCAAGCCATCCTCCTCCCTCAGCCTCCAGAGGGGTAGGGAACACAGCTGCATGCCACCATGTCTGGCTAATTTAATTAAATTAATTCTTTTGTGGAGATGGAGTTTTGCTATGTTTCCCAGGCTGGTTTTGAACTCCTGTCCTCAAGTGATTCTCCCACCTCGGCCTCCCAAAGCACTGGGACTACAGGCATGAGCCACCACACCTGACCGGGAAATGCCATTTTTAATTCTGTTACCAAAGATATAAGTTGTAAAGCTTGAAAAGTGAGAAGGCAATGCTGCTTCTGTGCTATGTCCAGTGAGGGAGCCCCATGGTTTGATTGCTTGAGACTTTATAATGAAAGTCCCACACTCTTTTCCATTTCTTGATGAGTATAAATCCCTTCCTTTGGGCCTACTTGTCCCGTCCCGTGGAGGTGACACAGTAAGGTGGGGGTTCTGTTCCCTTACCATAGCCACTCTTTCAGCACAGGAGCACACACATCCAATGTCGGGAGGCTGGAAATACCAGCATCTGAGACCGAGGTGATACCTCACATGAAACATGACAAATACACCTTTTGTGTTACGCTTGGTTGGGGTGTCACGCTATTAAGCTGCCTGAGACTCGAGGTATTACAGCCTTTAGTGATGCTCATTTTTTAGGTCACTCCTTGAAGTGCGTGGAAAGTACACAGCCTCGTCCCTCCCGTCTTAGAATCCTCCTTCCCTTGGATGCTCATGCCTTGCCCCTGCATCTAACTTGCAATGGCAGGCTTTGCTTTCTCTTTTACTGTGTTCCTTCAGGAGTCCTTTGTTCCTTCCTCTAAGATAACTTCTGTTGAGATATCCTCCCCCCTTGCATATGCCTGAAATATGCCCAGATCCTTATATTGGCCAGGGTTTGGGCTCTCTTCCAAGGTTGCTCCTCAGCCTCTATGGAGCTGCAAATGGAGAGGACTGTCTCCCATCTCCACACACTGGAAGCAATCTGAAGCCCAGCTTCTGCTCAGCCAAGAGTTCTGCTACGAAGCCCAGGGCTGGGCACTACCTGGGCCCTCAGAGGTTAATTTGTGAACCACCTACCTTGTTTCTATCATGACCTTGAAGACAGGACTTCGGAGCGTCGGGACTAGTCCATGCTGTATTCTTTCTCGCCTCCATCCATCTCGCCAGTGCTGTTCCCTTCTCACTTTAATAATACAGCATCAAAGAATGGGTGGGGGCTTGATTTCCCAATAAATCGCCTTTGTGCGAGTGCCTGCTACGTTGCATTGCGGGAATATACACAGGGGAAATGAATGATACTGCTGAGTGGCTACTATGAAGATTTATGTGTGGATCTAGGGAGGGTTGCTTTTTGTCTTTCTATTTCCCCCCCTTAAAGTAATAATAAAGATTACAAAAGAAAAATAAGCAGGGAAAGTTAATTTGAAATGAATCTTTAATCAGGTTTCATCTGTTCGAAGCAAACGTCTCCTTTGTCTGAGCAAAGCCTCAGAGTTGGAGCCTGGAGACACCATTCTGTAGATGTATCCTCAAAGTCAAAGCCATTCTGACAGAAATCAAATGAGAAATAATTTCTCCCTGAAGGAATTCTGTTTTAGCTTAATGATGGTGGGAGTGTTCCTGTCGAAATGGTATAATGGAGGTTTTTAATTACGATTCATACTGTCCGGTTTAAGGGCAAGACTTTTACTTATTTATTTTTTTTCCCTGAGCTCAGAGGCTCATTTGCTGTGTACTGCCAAATGCTGAGTCTACCCCAAGGTGAAGAAGTGAATTAACTTCTAAGAGTACACCCAAACTTCAATTTTCTCTTTATGGGAGAGAAGAGACAGCCTGACCTGGCCAATGGGACTGAATAGAATCAAGCTGGAGTCAGACATTTATTTTCTAGGGCCATTGGAAGGGCACCAATTAGAGGAGCAAGTTGAGCCAATAGAGAATGCCCAAGACCAAGAATCTAAAAATGTGGCCAGGAGCAGTGGTTCACGCCTGTAATCCTTGCACTTTGGGAGGCCGAGATGGATGGATCCCTTGAGCCCAGGAGTTTGAGACTAGCCTGGGCAACATGGTGAAAACTTGTCTCTACAAAACAAAACAAAACAAAACAAAAACTGGCCATATGTAGTGGTGTGTGCATGTGCTCACAGCTACTCAGGAGGCTAAGGTGGGAGGATTGATTGAGCCCAAGAGGTTGAGGCTGAAGTGAGCTCTGACTGTGCCATTGCACTCCAGCCTGAGCAACAGAGGGAGACCCTGTCTCAAAGCAAAAAAAAAAACAAAAAACACCAATCTAAAAATGAATCTAAAATAATCATTAGGATCATGGTTTGAGTCAGGCAACCCCTTTTAAACAATTAAGAATGTACTGGTGTTACATCCTAGGAAAATCACTTGCAACCACATAGCTCGATTTGCGTTCTAGCTCTGGGGAACAATGGGATCATTTAAACTCCACGGACTTCAGTGTCTCCGTAGCGTCAGGTGTAGACCTCAGTAGAGGGAGAAACATACTCCAGCAGAAAAAGACACGGAGACCCAAGGTGGTATTAAATTTTGCTTCTTGCCAGTCCTCAGAGTTGGTTAAGCTCTCTGAGCGTCCATTGTAAAATGGAGAACACATAGATGCAGAAAATATTAGGGATCATGCAATGCTCTCATGTTAAATGAGAATGAGCAATAGAGACAAAGAGTTTTCGATGCAAACTGTCCAAAACCTAGCTCTATTCCCCATTCACTGCTAGAGAGCTGACATTATGTTAGGGTCCTTTGGCTCTGAGTGACTGGACATCTGCATCATGACTTTCTCTTTGTTCCTTTGCTCTCCGATGAATTGAGTTAGAGTACTCTTGTTACTTAACAGGCCTCTAGACCCGGGCTTGGCCTCAGTCATTGTATAGTAAGCTACAGGTAAGAAGGGTGAGAAATATTTGGCTTTTCAGATTTGGTATATAAAACGTAGAATTTAGAACAATTCTACTGGGGTAAAAGTAAGCTGGGAGTACATTGAACGTAACGTCAAAAACGCAGTTACTTTTGCACCAACCTAATAGCTTATTTAGATGCTTAAGGAATAAGATAAAATTCCTTCCTCTCAGGAAGGAATGAAGAGAAATTAATTACCTCTTTGTTTATGGCTAAGATTCTTTCCATTTCCTCACCATGCAGTTGTATAGAGATCTGGGTAGTTACTGGGGAGGGTGGGAAAGCTTGTTGAATTAGTGTAGGAAGTTACTGTAATTTTAGAGTTGACAGAATCATTGGGAAAACCTCCCTCTTTGCATCCAGCTTGGTTTAGAATGTTACCTACCTTCAGTGCATTGGTGAGCTGGTCAATAACAGGTAAATTTCACTGCAAAAATCATTTCCATCCTCATTTACAGGACCTTAGGACCACAGCCACAGGAGGGTTAGGAACTAAAACCAGTAACCAATATTACCTCTCCCAAGGGTTTTGGTGAGGATGCAATGACATTATGTACATAAAATTGGACATAAGGTACAGTTTTTGGCACACAGAAAATATTCAAAATGTGTCTGTTTCCTCTCTATCTCAAGGTCTAATCTTGATTTTGATATGTACAATATATTCTCTATTAAATGTGCATTGGAGGAAATAAAAATCTACTATAAAAATACAAGACTGTGTACTGAGTAGGCATTCCATGGAATAGTTATTGAACAGTGACTTTCTATAGCTTTTGATGTCTTGATTAACCTCTCTGAACTTGATGTGTAAGATCTCTTCCCCCTCACATCTTATGAATTAATAATATGTTAATTAGAGTTCATAATTTTTTACTTTATGACTTAGGTACAGTCAATCTTAAATCGTTTCTGGAATGGGGCCTGGAAAATAAAGGAAAAAAAGAAAAGGAAAGAGCAAGTAAGTAAGTTTAATTATTTCGCATATCATACCATGATGCTGAAGAAGAAAAGACTTGACCCGATGATCCTTATCATTCATTGCGTAAAGTGCAAACAAAATGGTTAGAGCCTTGGTGTCCTCAGGCTCCAAGGTGATGGGTACATTGTGTATTTGGAGTCCCAGCCTCTTGGCATTTTTATCTTTCACCTTGGAGGCAGCGGCTCACATCTCTTCTGCAAGAGCCTAACCTTAGGAGGTAGTTCAGACACCTGGAGCATGAGGAATTTATATCTCCAATCCAAACTGAAGTATCTCTTCCAAAATTCTTGACAATGACATGGAAACTACCCCAAGTAATTTCTGCTCTCCCTAGAGCAGCCTGCTTACCTTAATGCATTTTGGAATCATTAAGCTGTGACTTTTGGTTTACATATTAGCAGGGATATAGCCCTTGACCATTGTAAATGCTGCTGCCTTTCCTTTTTTTTTTTTTCCTATTCACTCTTTTGTTTATTTATTTTTACTTTTTTTTTAACTTTTAATTTCAGGGGTGCATATGTAAGTTTGTGATGTAGGTAAACTCGTGTCATGGGGGTTTGTTGTACAGATTATTTCATCAATCAGGTATTAATCGCAGTACCCATTAGCTATTTTTCCTGATCCTCTCCCTCCTCTCACCCTCCATCCTCTGGTAGGCCCTGTTTCTGTTGCTCCTCTTTTAGTATCCATGTTTTCATCATTTAGCTCCCACTTACAAGTGAGAATTTGTTTTCTATTCCTGCATTCGTTTGCTAAGGATAATGACCTCCAGCTGCATCCATGTTCCTGCAAAGGACATGATCTCATTCTTTTTTATGGCTGTATAGTATTCCATGGTGCATATTTGCCACATTTTCTTTATTCGTATCCACTGTTGATGGGCATTTAAGTTGATTCCATGTCTTTGCTATTATGACCTATTCACTCTTCTAAAGTAAAAAGCAACTCTTCCATGTTTATGTCCACAGGGAGAGGAGAGTATACAGGTGCATGGCTGAGGGTTGCTGTGCTGGTCTGAACCTCTGGAACATGGATTATGCCTTCCCATGTATTTCAAGGTCATCCTTAGTTCTCTTCTCCCAAAGTCCTTAACTTTTGAATTAAAGGTGTGTATATACCTGCATGAGAGGAGGTGAGGGAGAAGGTGTGTATACACCTGCATGAGAGGAGGTGAGGGAGAAGGTGTGTATACACCTGCATGAGAGGCGGTGAGAAAGAAGGTGTGTATACACCTGCATGAGAGGAGGTGATGGAGAAGGTGTGTACACACCTGTATTAGAGGCTGTGAGAGAGAAGGTGTTTATACACCTGCATGAGAGGTGGTGAGAGAGAAGGTGTGTAACACCTGCATGAGAGGAGGTGAGGGAGAAGGTGTGTACACACCTGCATGAGAGGAGGTGAGGGAGAAGGTGTGTAACACCTGCATGAGAGGAGGTGAGGGAGAAGGTGTGTATACACCTGCATGAGAGGCTGTGAGAGAGAAGGTGTGTGTATACACCTGCATGAGAGGTGGTGAGAGAGAAGGTGTGTATACACCTGCATGAGAGGCGGTGAGAGAGAAGGTGTGTATACACCTGCATGAGAGGAGGTGAGAAAGAAGGTGTGTATACACCTGCATGAGAGGAGGTGATGGAGAAGGTGTGTACACACCTGCATGAGAGGCTGTGAGAGAGAAGGTGTTTATACACCTGCATGAGAGGTGGTGAGAGAGAAGGTGTGTAACAGCTGCATGAGAGGAGGTGAGGGAGAAGGTGTGTAACACCTGCATGAGAGGAGGTGAGAGAGAAGGTGTGTACACACCTGCATGAGAGGAGGTGAGGGAGAAAGTGTTTATACACCTGTATGAGAGGCTGTGAGAAAGGAGGTGTTTATACACCTGCATGAGAGGCTGTGAGAGAGAAGGTGTTTATATACCTGCATGAGAGGTGGTGAGAGAGAAGGTGTGTAACACCTGCATGAGAGGAGGTGAGGGAGAAGGTGTGTAACACCTGCATGACAGGAGGTGAGAGAGAAGGTGTGTACACACCTGCATGAGAGGAGGTGAGGGAGAAGGTGTGTGTACACCTGCATGAGAGGCGGTGCGATAGAAGGTGTGTACACACCTGCATGAGAGGAGGTGAGGGAGAAGGTGTGTATACACCTGCATGAGAGGCGGTGAGAAAGAAGGTGTGTACACACCTGCATGAGAGGAGGTGAGGGAGAAGGTGTGTACATACCTGCATGAGAGGAGGTGAGGGAGAAGGTGTGTGTACACCTGCATGAGAGGCGGTGAGGGAGAAGGTGTGTATACACTGCATGAGAGGAGATGAGGGAGAAGGTGTGTATACACCTGCATGAGAGGAGGTGAGGGAGAAGGTGTGTGTACACCTGCATGAAAGGAGGTGAGAGAGAAGGTGTGTACACACCTACATGAGGTGATGGAGAAGGTATGTATACACCTGCATGAGAGGAGGTGAGAGAGAAGGTGTGTACACACCTGCATGAGAGGAGGTGAGGGAGAAGGTGTGTATACACCTGCCTGAGAGGAGGTGAGGGAGAAGGTGTGTATACACCTGCATGAGAGGAGGTGAGGGAGAAGGTGTGTATACACCTGCATGAGAGGCGGTGAGAGAGAAGGTGTTTATACACCTGCATGAGAGGTGGTGAGAGAGAAGGTGTGTAACACCTGCATGAGAGGAGGTGAGAGAGAAGGTGTGTACACACCTGCATGAGAGGAGGTGAGGGAGAAGGTGTGTATACACCTGCATGAGAGGAGGTGAGGGAGAAGGTGTGTATACACCTGCCTGAGAGGAGGTGAGGGAGAAGGTGTGTAACACCTGCATGAGAGGAGGTGAGAGAGAAGGTGTGTACACACCTGCATGAGAGGAGGTGAGGGAGAAGGTGTGTATACACCTGCATGAGAGGAGGTGAGGGAGAAGTTGTGTATACACCTGCATGAGAGGCGGTGAGAGAGAAGGTGTGTATACACCTGCATGAGAGGCGGTGAGAGAGAAGGTGTTTATACACCTGCATGTGAGGTGGTGAGAGAGAAGGTGTGTAACACCTGCATGAGAGGAGGTGAGGGAGAAGGTGTGTAACACCTGCATGAGAGGAGGTGAGAGAGAAGGTGTGTACACACCTGCATGAGAGGAGGTGAGGGAGAAGGTGTGTGTACACCTGCATGAGAGGTGGTGAAAGAGAAGGTGTGTACACACCTGCATGAGAGGAGGTGATGGAGAAGGTGTGTATACACCTGCATGAGAGGCGGTGAGAAGGTGTGTACACACCTGCATGAGAGGAGGTGAGGGAGAAGGTATGTACACACCTGCATGAGAGGAGGTGAGGGAGAATGTGTGTGTACACCTGCCTGAGAGGAGGTGAGGGAGAAGGTGTGTATACACCTGCATGAGAGGCGGTGAGAGAGAAGGTGTGTATACACCTGCATGAGAGGTGGTGAGAGAGAAGGTGTGTAACACCTGCCTGAGAGGAGGTGAGAGAGAAGGTGTGTACACACCTGCATGAGAGGAGGTGAGGGAGAAGGTGTGTATACACCTGCATGAGAGGAGGTGAGGGAGAAGGTGTGTATACTCCTGCCTGAGAGGAGGTGAGGGAGAAGGTGTGTATACACCTGCATGAGAGGAGGTGAGGGAGAAGGTGTGTATACACCTGCATGAGAGGCGGTGAGAGAGAAGGTGTGTATACACCTGCATGAGAGGCGGTGAGAGAGAAGGTGTTTATACACCTGCATGTGAGGTGGTGAGAGAGAAGGTGTGTAACACCTGCATGAGAGGAGGTGAGGGAGAAGGTGTGTAACACCTGCATGAGAGGAGGTGAGAGAGAAGGTGTGTACACACCTGCATGAGAGGAGGTGAGGGAGAAGGTGTGTGTACACCTGCATGAGAGGCGGTGAGGGAGAAGGTGTGTATACACTGCATGAGAGGAGGTGAGGGAAAAGGTGTGTATACACCTGCATGAGAGGCGGTGAGGGAGAAGGTGTGTGTACACCTGCATGAGAGGAGGTGAGAGAGAAGGTGTGTACACACCTGCATGAGAGGAGGTGATGGAGAAGGTGTATATACACCTGCATGAGAGGAGGTGAGGGAGAAGGTGTGTATACACCTGCCTGAGAGGAGGTGAAGGAGAAGGTGTGTATACACCTGCCTGAGAGGAGGTGAGGGAGAAGGTGTGTATACACCTGCCTGAGAGGAGGTGAGGGAGAAGGTGTGTATACACCTGCCTGAGAGGAGGTGAGGGCGAAGGTGTGTATACACCTGCATGAGAGGAGGTGAGGGAGAAGGTGTGTATACACCTGCATGAGAGGAGGTGAGGGAAAAGGTGTGTACACACCTGAGGCAGTGTGAGAACCCTGGTAGTTTGCTTAACTGTCAGTTTTATTCTTTTTCTTGTTATGTGGCCTTCTGTGACTCAGTTTACCACATGAAGTCCTAGTTTCCTCATCTGTAAAACGGAGATCCAGATCCACTTTTCCACCTCACCAGACTTCTGGGAGGATTACCTAAGCCAGTAAAAGCTACCAAGAGACTTTATAGTTCTATAATGATATGAAAGGTTATTAGGTACAGTTAAAATACAATTGACACTACCGAGTTAATGAAGTTACCTTCTCATAGCACCAGGGTCCTCCCCTCTGAACCACTTATAAGTACACATTTCTATCAGTGTGATAATTTAATTTGTATCTTTTTCTTCTACCACCCAGTAAGCTTGAGGGTTAGGTCTGTGAACATTTGGGGCTTCACACGTGCTATTGTAACAAATAGGGATAAGTGGTTATTGATGGCCTCTATCATTGTGATAACCATGGACATGGCCAGATGTGGTCAGATGCTGATATAAGTTAAGGTGTAGCCCGTAGGACTTTCTGGCATATTGAATATGAGGTATGAAAGACAGAGAGACATCAAGGAGAACTCCAAAGAGTTTGTCTTGAGCAACTCAAAGTTTTGTTAAGTGAGATGAGAAAGCTGTGGGAGGTGCAGGTTTTGGAGGGCAGATTATGAATCTGATTGTGGCTGGGCGTGGTGGCTCTTGCCTGTAATCCCAGCACTTTGGGAGGCCCAAGGTGGGTCTATTGCTTGATTCCAGGAGTTTGAGACCAGTCTGGGCAACATGGCAAAACCTTGTTTCTGTAAAAGATACAAAAGTTATCTGGGTATGGTGGCGTACAGCAGTCGTCCCAGCTCCTCGGGAGGCTGCAGTGGGAGGATTGCTTGAGCCCAGGAGGTGTAGGCTGCTGTGAGCTACAATGTGCCACTGAGCTCCAGCCTGGGTGACAGAGCAAGACCCTCTTTTTGTTTTCTTTAATTTTTAAATATTTTCATTTTCTAGAACCAATCTTGGAAGTGACACAACTCTTATTCTTTTTTTATAAAAGCATCTAGTTTTCGACTTAGGTTAAGAAAGCAACGATAGAATAATAAATTCTAAGAGTCTGATCTGAAGGGCTCATAGAAGCTGTCTTGATACCGATCTCAGTAAATGACCATCTAGCTTCTGCCTAAATATCAGCAGTGAGGACACTACCTTTTGAAGAAGCCCTTTTCATTGTTATATAGCTCTAAGTGGTGTGATGTTGGAATCTCTCCACGTACTTTTTACCCTGTCAACCAAGTTTGGGCACTGTTCTTCCAAAGAGCCATCAGCACATTTGAAGTCATTGACCTCGCTTGGCTGAGTTTTCCTTTCTTCAGGAAAGGCACTCCCAGTTCCTCCAGCCATGCTTCACACGATCTGGGTATCAGTCATTCACATGGTAGTGTAAAGTTGCCTTTTCTTAGGATATTTACACTCGGGAGCTGGCTTAATGCAGCATGCATATCTGATGCAGAGACAGGCTGATAATGATTAGGAATATAATCAGATGTCACCAAATCCTGAGAGATGAGATGTTAGAAGAACCTGGCCACAGCAGCTGGGGGCAGGCTAGAAATTAAGAGTCAGGAATGGCAAGATTGTAAAGCCATCATGGCAGGATGACGATCTGTCCTGTTCAATGCAGTATCTCCTAAGCCTTGCATGGGGACTTGTATGCAGTAAGCAACTGATCCGTGCTTGTTGGATGACTGAGAGGATAAATGAGTAAACGTGAGGCTAGGAAATGGATCATGCAGAGCTCTCTGAGTTTAAAAACCCTCTTCTTAAGGAAAGGCTTCTCTACCTCCAACACCTGCTCGGTTCCTCTTTCTGTAAATTCTCATCGTTCTGTGTACTTACCCTTAGAAGTACTTTCCATTAATAATTATGTGATTCTTTGCTTTGCCTTCCCATTAGCCATGAGTCTTAAAAGGCTGAAATGATTTCTGGTTCTTCTGTCCAGTGAATCTCAAGCACTGTGCACAGTGCTTGGTACATAGGAGAGAGAGACTAAAAAATGCTTATGATGTCGACATCCAGGGATGATTTCTAGAAATTGTTGAAATTGGATTTTAGACACCTGGGAACACCAGAAATAACACTCCTCATAAAAGAAGTAGGACTTATTCTCTCTTTAAATTAGGAGAGCTGGTCTCATCAGCCCAACTCTTACTTGTCCGATAGAGATATTTTGTGTGAATCAGCATTTGTTGAAGCCCTAAACATGAAAAAGTTGGTGACATCCGCTTTTGACTGCTTCTGCACCTACGGAGCTTAATTTTATGTGTGACCTTGGGCTAGTTTTCTCACATGCCCTTCTTAGTTTCCTTAGCTGTATTGCAAAAGGGTTGGAAGAGGTGTTCTAATAGGAATTTTCGGCATCAACTGTCAACAATTCTGTCCTGTCCACACGTTTTAATTTACCACGTCAGGCTGAGCTACAGGTGAGTCCGCAAAGTGACCTGTGAGGAAGTCCTCCAAAGTTGTGTGACTTCCACTTGACTTCCAGAACGCAGCAGCAAAAAAGAAATCAACGAAGAGTTCTGAGCCTTTGAGAGACAGCAGTCCTAGAACAAAGAGAGCCGTCATCTGGCTGTCACTGTGGACAGCCAAAACACAAGAGACAGCAAGATGCAGAAATCTGTGCAAGGTGGCAGGCCCTGGCTCCATTGTAATCAAGTAGAAGCAGCAGCTATGGGACAGGTATTGGGGTGGGAAGGTGGAGAAGAGAGTATAATCAGACATCAGCGTCCTGAGTAGAAATTGCTGCAGCCAGAGGGGTAGACAGGAAGACATCCTAATTGAGCCCCTTTGACGTCTGCTGGGCCTCTTGGCGTCTGCTCACTTACTTCTCATGACAATCTTGAGAGGAAGAAATTATTCTTTGCAGACGAGGAATTGAAATATACAAGGGATTAAACGTTTGCCAAATAATGTTACCCAGGCTAGGCTAAGCTGGTATAACAGAGAGATCTGCCAAATTAAGGGGCTTAAAGAACAGAGAAGTTTGATTCTCTCTGCTGATAGAGTCCAGGCAAGTGGGTACCGGCTCCACTGAGTCATTCTTGGTGTCAGCTCTTCACATTTATCAGCAGCTGTGGCATCCACTAGGGTGATATCGTTATTCCCAGTAAGTAGTAAATTATGAATACAGGATGATCACACATGCAAGGTTTTACGGGCCAGGCTTGGAAGCCATACATGTACCTGAACACACACACACGCACACACTTTCGCTCACATCCTTCGGGCAAGATCTTCCATGTATTTTCAGGGAAGGCTAAAAAATAGTTTCAGGCTGGGCAGCTGAATCACAGCTATAAATATATTGTTATTACAGAAGGGAATGATGACTTTGGTGGACACTGAGTAATTTTCACTATGTAGATATTATGCACACACAGAGTTGGGGAACGGGGATCTACGCCCAGACTGAGTTCAAAGCTCTTGAGTTTTCTTCCCTCAGCTTGCCCTCAGCTAATGTTCATCTCTCCAGCATCATTTCCCTCCACTCTTCTCTGGCCCACAACCGTCCTGTCACAAGTCCTCAAATGTGCCACGCTGTTTCCAACACCAGGGCGTTTGATCACATTTGAACACATTGCTATTTCCTCAGTCCTTGAGCTCACATGTCACCTCCCAGAGCTGGCCCTGTGTCGGTGGGGGATTCACCTGGAGTTTTCTGTCTTCTAGGCTGAGCAATGCAGGATCCATCAGTCTGCCCCAGTAACTTCCTGGGATGGTTGTCTGGGTTGGTTTCCTACCTGGGCTTGGTTTGGCCAAGGAGAGGAGATAAGGAGTTCAACGAACCCTCTTGCAAATATTTGTAAGAAAGAGAAAGGAAAACGAGAGGCCGCTGGCTGGGAGCAGCACTCTAGCCATCGATTGGGTAATTGGAAGCCCTCGGGTGTGAGTCCTCATTAAGGCAGAGGGCTATGAATCATTTTCTAATGACACCTCTTCGATCGCCGCAGCTCAGCACGCAGCCTGCCTCCACGGTTGGGCTGCAAGTCAGGGAAGCCGTGGGGTCTGCAGCCAGGCTGCCTGCCATATGTTGTTTCTTGCAATTAGCAGGTGCCGAGGGTGTGGGCTGGGCACCCAGAGGGCAAGGCAATTGCTTCTGCCAGGGAGGCTTTTGTGAGCCGTACCCAGAGCTCTGGAAGACAAAGAAGGTGGCCGGGGGTTGATGGGCAACCCCCAGGCCCACTATGATGTAGTGGTCAGGAGAGATATCTCTGTCTGCAGGCAGTTTTATTCCTGTACAGGTATTTACAGTTCGCTACTGCAAACTGGTGGATCTTTATTTCTGGAGCTGTAGTCATTCTCACAGGTCTATGTATTGGGGGAGGCATTTTGGGATAGTCCTTTTGCTGTCTATCATCACACTATGGAAGGAACTGTAAAAATATTGGCCTTTTCTGAGTAATCAGTCATTGATAATATCAATTCTATTATTTATCTCCACAGTTTTTACAGGTTTTTCTTGTGATGTAAAATTTACAAACAGTGAAATCGTAAATGTGTATTAACCAAATTGTGATAACCGCATACATCTGTGTGTCACTCAGGCCCTTTTCCTTTCCTTTATTCTTTCTAAATGGAGTATTGCCGTCTCCCAGGCTGGAGCGCAGTGGTGCGATCTTGACTTACTGCAGCCTCTGCCTCCCAGGTTCAAATGATCCTCCTGCCCCAGCCTCCAGGGGAACGGGGACTACAGGTGCATGCCACCATGCCTGGCTATTTTTTGTATTTTTTTTTTTAGCAGAGACAGGATTTCACCATGTCAGCCGGGGTGGTCTCAAATGCCTGACCTCAGCTGATCTGCCCACCTCAGCCTCCCAAAGTGCTGGCGTTATAGGCGTAGGTCACTGTGCCCAGCCTACAAGCCCTTATCTTGGTATGGAACATTATCATCACCCCAGAGAGTTTCCTCAAGTTCTTTCTCAGGTTCCTCCCAGAGGCAAGTTTTGTTCCAGTTTTTCTTCCCATAGTAGAATAGATTCATTTATGATAAATGAAATCATGGTGTGTATATTGTTTTGTCCCGTGCTTCTCTCATTCAGCATAATGTTTTTGAGGTTCATTTCTGTTGCATGTATTAGGTTATTTCCTTTTATTGCTGAATAGTACTCTGTTGTGTGGATATACCACAGTTTGCTTATTCATTCTTCTATTTATTTAGATACCTGGGATGTTTGTTTCTTGTCATCAGCTATTATGAATAAAGCTTCTATGAGCATCATTTCTACAAGCCTTTTTGTGAACATGTATTTTCATTTATCTTGGGTAAATACTTAGAATTTTTGGGTTTTTTTATTTTTGGGGGAACAGGGTCTTGCTCTGTCACCCAGGGTGGAGGGCAGATTACAGCTCATTGCGGCCTTGACTTCCTGGGTTCAGACATCCCTTCTGCCTCAGCCCACCAAATAGCTAAAACTACAGGTGGGTGCCACCACGCCTGGCTAATTTTGAAACTTTTTTTGTAGAGATGGGGTCTTCCTTTGTTTCCCAGGCTGTTCTCGAACTCCTGGGCTCAAGTGATCCTTCTACCTCAGCCTCCTAAAGTAGTGAGGTGGCCTGGTAAGCCACCGTGCCCAGCCGGAAGTGAACTTGTTGAGTCATAGAATAAGTGTATATTTGGTTTCATGAGAAACTGCTAGCAGTTTTGGAAAGAGTTATGGAAGCAGTGTATTTCTAAAGCAACTTATAAGAGTTCCAGTTGCTCTACTATTTCATGAACATTTGGTCTTGTTAATTTTCTTCTTTAAGTTTTTTTTTTTTAAATGTTGTTATTCTGGTAAATGTTAAGTGGTCTTTTGTTTAGTTTTAATTTTCATTTTCCTGATGACTAATGATGTTTGAGCGCTTTTTCTTTTTCTTTGGAGAGTGTGTTTTAAAATCACTGGCCCTTTTTTACATTGGGTTGTTTGCCTCTTAATTCCGGGTACTGAATAAGAGCATAGATTCTGGATTCAGTGAGTTCAGGGGTCAAATTTTTGGCCCTTCCACTTCTCTATGTAGCTCTGGAAGAGTCACTTTAAGTGGGGTATGATTTTCTTATCTTCAAAGAGAGGTTTAATAATTGAACACAAGTGATAGGGCTGTAAAAATAAACGAAGTCATGCATCGAAAGCACAAGGCCTAGTGCCCGGAACCTTTGAGAGATCAGCAGATGGTAGCTCTTACTATTGTTATTGTTGTTTGCGGCCATCTTGGCAAAGACTAGTGCTTGGAAAGTTGCAGAAGTCTATGATATGTTTCTTGAACCAAAATGAGTGGAAATCACATCCAAAATCCCTTCTAAAGACCCATGTGCTGAGGCAATAAAGAAGAAAAAAGATTTCCCCTAGATATCTAGACTTTAGATATTTCCTTTTTTTTTTTTTTTTTTTTTTTTAAAGACAGTCTTGCTCTGTTACCCAGGCTGGAGTGCAATGACACAATCTTGCCTCACTGCAACCTTCACCTCCTGGGTTCAAGCCATTCTTGTGCCTCAGCCTCCCAAGTGTCTGGGACTACAGGCATGCACCACCACTCCTGACTCATTTTTGTATTTTTAGTAGAGACAGGGTTTCACATGTTGGCCAGGCTGTCTCAAACTCCTGAGCTCAAGTGATCCACCCACCTCAACCTTCCAAAGGGCTGGGATTACAGGCATGAGCCACCATGCCTGGCTGAGGTTTCAAATATTTTTACAAACCTGATTGTATTTCATTCTTACCACCATCGTTTATGTGCTGTTTGTTCCATTTGCTAGCTTAGGAACCCGAGGCTCAGAGAAATGAAGTGATTTGCCCAAGATTTCACAGTAACTCAGTGGCTAAGCCAAGGCCTCTACCCAGGTCTTGAGAATCTTAATTTTGTATTTTGCCTTCCTTATTTGTCTCTGAATCAAGCCTCAGGTGCCTCATCTGCAGCATGGAGAGGGTAATGCAGGTGAATTCTGAAGTCTTTTCTTGCCCTGTGGGTTTGTGTGTCTGGAAAAGAATAAATATCATGATATGGGGACTTCCCTAAGGCAAGTAAAGCCTTTGTGGAAGGGAGGAGAAGGAGAAGATCCCGAAATCTCTAAAGGCCAAGCCCCAGTTTGGACACAGTGTCTTTTTTTTTTTGACAGTATCTCACTGTGTTGCTCAGGCTGGAGTGCAGTGGCATGATCATAGCTCACTGCAGCCTCCAACTCCTGGACTCAAATGATTCTCCCACCTCAGCCTCCCGAGTAGCTGGGATCACAGATGTGTGCCACCATGCCCAACTGATATTTTATTTTCTGTAGAGATGGGGTCTTGCTATGTTGGTAGGCTGGTCTTGAACTCCTGGCCTCAAGTGATCCTCCAGCCTCAGCCTCCCAAAGTGCTGGGATTACAGGCATAAGCCACTGCTCGTGGGCTCCTGGCTAGACAGTGTCTTTTTCATGTTCTTTTGGCTAAAAGTAGTTGAGTTTGCCATTGACTCTGTGGTAAAGGGCTATTAATTCATTCATTCATGCATGCATTCATTCAATTTTTTGTGAACTACTATGTACCCATTGTGCCGGGAAATGGAAGCCATGACAATGACAATAACAAGGGTCCTCTCTCTTGGAGTTTCTCTCCTGGTGGGGAGGTAGTGGGCTGAGTATTGAGAGAAAGCTGCTTTCATGGGTCTCTGGGGCTGTTGCACCTTTTTCCAAAAAAGAACAATTGAGAAATAGAAGGTGGTGCTGCCCTTTTTTTTTTTTTTTTTTTTTTTTTTTTGAGTCAGAGCTCTTGTTGCCCAGGCTGGAGTGCAATGGTGCAAGCTTGGCTCACTGCAGCCTCTGCCTCCTGCGTTCAAGCGATTCTCTTGCTTCAGCCTCCCAAGTAGCTGGGATTACAGGTGCGCACCACCACACCTGGCTAGTTTTGTATTTTTAGTAGAGACGGGGTTTCTTCACGTTGGTCAGGCTGGCCTCAAACTCTCAACCTCAGGTGATCTGCCCACCTCGGTCTCCCAACGTGCTGGGATTACAGGCATGAGCCACCACGCTCGGTCTTGAGCTGTCTTTTCCTAAGTTGACGGCTTAGTGGTATCTGGGTTGCTTCTGTTCAGGTGTAATTACATCGTTTTGCCCTTTTTTTTTTTTGTAAATGTATTTGACTCTTCTTCCAGAGCTCTTTCAGTCCTCCCTCCTTTCAGTGCACCAGGCACTGGGGATTCAACAGTGAGCAGAAAAAAACGTGGTCCTGCCCTCTGGGAGCCTGCAGATCCGCAGAAGAGACTGACAATCCCGTGGTCAGACCATGTGTTTGTGAGCACCATTGTGCTAAGAGCTGTAAAGATGCATGGCAGGTGCTGCTCAGGAGCATCACACGAGGCTTCCCAGGGAAAGGCACGTGTAGACCAAGCTCCGAGAGGGTGACCCCTTCTGGTGGCTCAACAGGAAAGGACCTTCCAGGCAGAGGGAACAGTATGTGCTTCTGTGGCTGGTGGGTTCAAAGACTTAGGGATATCCTAGATTATTGTGTCTATCCCTAGAGTGGACATCACATCTGGACTTAGCATGCATCTGATAAAGGATTGCTGAGTAGAACTGAACCCAGCTCTTCTCTCCTTTCCTGATGGGAAAAATGAGAGCAAGGAGCAATATTTCAAAAGTGGAGGTAGCCTCATTTTGGAGTAAGTCCATTGAATCTTCTCTCATTCCATTTATACTAATTATAAATACTAACAGTTGTCATTTATTGGCACCAGCTCTGTACCAGTGACTGTATCAAACTTCTTTACATATATTTAAAGCCTTGGTTAAGCATGGTGGCTCATACCTGTAATCCCAGCACTTTGGGAGGCTGAGGTGAGAGGATTGCTTGAGCTCAGGAGTTTGAGGCCAGCCCGGGCAACATGGTAAAACCCCATCTTTATTAAAAATACAAAAAATAGCTATACCTTCACTGGAGGCAGAGAGACAGGTGGGGTAATGGTTCCAGTTAATCTGTTAATCTTCCTGAGTTAAATGTGGTCCAAATTGCTTCCTAATGAAAGCTGTCCAGCCACTAGCTCAGCAAGATATTTTATGGAATAACTGACAGCCAGAGATTGCCAATACAGAATAATTAATATGGAGTAATGATGAGTGATATGAGATGAGGATCTAAAGTGAACTGTTAAACGACAATATCATTTTCTTGTCTTTTTCCCTTATGCACACTGACAGGAAGAGAGTTGACACAATAATTTTATAAAACTCCCTGATACTTCCTGTTAACTCCCCTCCATTAGCTGTGTATGGTAATCTGCAAGAGCAGACACACGGGAAGAGGAGACTCACTCTTGGGAGATGGAGTGCTGCTTCAAAATGAGACACAGTCAATGTCTCTTAGGGCTCTGAATTTCAAACCACCATCTGAATGGTGCACCCCAAACTGAATACCTCCTTTGGCAAATCTAGGAGTGAAGAATGTATATGACTAAAATCTCAAAAGCCGGGAAAAATGGGTTTTCTACCTCTAATCTGTTATTTATATTCTAGTCTTTGTCTGGCACACACTCCCCTCCATTCACCTCAATTTTTCTCATTCTTCAAAGCCCAGATAATTCTTCCAAAGCCGCGATCCTTCCACTACATTCTCACTTCTCCTGACTTCAATCTTATACTTGGAGGTAGAAACACAGAGTTTAGAGTCTGTGACTATGGGTAGTTTGAAAACAGTTATCTGTAATTTCTACTTTGATATTAGACTGGGGGCTGTGGCTCATGCCTATAATCCCAGCTGAGGATTTGTGAGGCTGAGGTGGGCGGATCACTTGAGGTCAGGAGTTTGACCAGCCTGGCCTACACGGTGAAAAGCTATGTCTACAAAAAATACAAAAATTAGCCAGGTGTGGTGGCAGGTGTCTGTAAGCCCCGCTACTTGGGAGGCTGAGGCAGGAGAATCGCTTGAACCTGGGAGGTGGAGGTTGCAGTGAGCTGAAATCGTACCACTGCCCTCCTGCCCGGGCAACAGAATGAAACACTGTCTGAAAACAAAACAAAACTTAACTTTATTTTAAAGACTTTGCCTTAGGTCTCCATATTACAAATAGAAACAGTGCTATGGGATAAATTGTATCCCTCCCCAAACTCATATGAAATCCTAATTATCAAGACTTTAGAATGTGACTATATCTGGAGATCGGGTCTGTAAAGAGGTCATTTAAAATGACGTCGTTAGAGTGAGCCCTAATATGGTGGTGTCCTCATGAAAAGAGGAAATTTGGACACAGAAACAGAGGGAGGACACAGGGGAAAGACAGACATCTATAAGCCCAGGAAAGAGGCACGGGACAGCTCTCTCATGGCCCAAAAAAAGAGCCAACCCTGCTGACACCTCAGTCTCAGGCTTCTAGCCTTCAGGAATCGTGAGAAAATAAATTTCTACAGTTTAAGCCAGCTAGCTTGTTGGACTTCATTACAGCGGCCCTAGCAAAGTAGTATAATCAATGAAATAAACGGTCATAATCTTGCTGATATGAATACCAATACTTCTACTACTATTCATAGCAGCTGTCTTTTATTGAGGAACAGGGCGACCAGCCTATTACACACATTAACTTGATATTAATAGTCTCTTCCCTTGACAGCAGCCCAAGTTCCTCTGGTCCTAAAAGTAGAACATGACTGTGGACAAGCCACGGTGGGTGAATGACAAGAGGCAAATTGGGATGAGCTGGAGGGCAAGGCTGAGCCCCAGCATCTGTTTCAGGGAGGAGAAGAAGATAGGACAAAAGGGCTATTTTTAATCCGGTGGCTTGGCATTGGAAGATACGGGATCCTCACAGAGAATGCTGATGGCATTTCCACCAAGCTCTGGATCACATGGGTGACTGAGATACCCCTCCTGGGTTGCTCCAGACCCCAAACCATCTCCAGAAGCACTGGAGGCCACTTCGTGTGTGACTGGGTAGTTTCTTCACTCATTCATTCATTAATTTATTTACTGATTCATTCACTAAAATTAACATTCAGGAAAGCACTGCAGCACAATGAAAAGAGCGTGTCTTTGGATTAAAATCTCATCTGCCATTTGCCAGCAATGAGAACTGGGATGAGTGACTTAAGCTTCCTGAGCCTTGGGCGGAGTGAATTAGGGTGGCTTGAATCCACTGCTGAGGTCTCTCCCCCGGTGAGTCTGATCAGGGATCTTAGGGAAGTGCTAGACAGAGACTCACATGACTTGCCAAAGTTGAGGAAATGTTATTGGCTTGATTTACTTAATGTTTCAAAATAGATATGTCATCAATTGTTGTAAATGTCCGCACAAAATTTTACATAAATTAGGCTCCTTTCCCTATTGCAGCAACTCTCTCTCTTCCTTCCTTCCTTTCTTCCTTCTTTCTTCCTTCCTTCTCTCCCTCCCTCCATCCCTCCTTCCCTTCCCTCCTTCCGTCCTTCCTTCTTATCTGTCTCTTTTCCTCCCTCCCTCCCTCCCTTCCTTCTCCTTCCTTCCTCCCTTTCTTTCTTTCTTTCTTCTTTCTTCTTTTCTGTCTTTCCCATCAGCTTTTCCCCCTCATCCAAGCAATTCACTTCCTGCTGTGGGTTGAATTACATTCTTTCAAAAGGCATGCTGAAGTCTTAGCCCCTGGTACCGGTGAGTGTAACCTTATTTAGAAATAGTGTCTTTGCAGAGTAATTGAGATATTAGCTAAGCTGAAGTCATCTTGATATAGAATGAGCCCTTAACCCAATGTGACGGGAGTCATCAAAGAGGGGACGAGACACAGAGACAGACACATGCAGAGGAGAGTGCTGTGTGGAGGCACAGACTCACAGAGGGAGGATGGCCCTGGGATTGGGGAGGCAGAGCGTTGTTAGGCAGCTTCCAGCCAGGAATGCAAGGGTTGTCAGCACCTCTAAGAATGTGGAAGAGAGCATGGCCCTAGCACACCTTTATTTCAGACTCCTGGCCTCCAGAACTTTGAGAGAATACATTTCTGTTGTTTTAAGCTACCTACTTTGCACTCTTTTGCCAAGGAGTCCTAGGAAATGAATATGTTTCCCTTAGAGTTCTGCTGCGAACACATACAATACTGGTGCTGGACTCCTGGCGTGTTGGCCATCTTGGTTCAGGGGTTAACCTCTCACCTACCTACTTAACCACCTCACAAACCTCCTACCACTGAGAATATCTTCAAAGTATATAGAAGAGAACCTTCCAGTGCGCCACTGTGCCCATGCCTTGCTCTAGGGTGGATGATACGGTTAACAAGTTGGGAAAAGGCTTTCTGAGTGCTACTTTCCAGTGGGGTGCTTGGGACACATGAGTGACTTTCTTCCAGTGAAGAGCTACCCTAAGGAAAAACAAGCCCAGTGCTTTCTTATTTTTTGGTGGAATGGCTGGATCTCGGACTGGAGGAAATTTGCTCAGAAGTGTTCTGTCTCAAAAGCTCACGGAAATCATCCTTTAGTTCTCAGGCCCCTGCCCCAGTTGAGGCTCCTCCAGTCCAGAGCCTGCCAGCCTCCAGCAGTCTCGATTCCAACTCGTTTGTGGGACAAGGCAAGGTTGTACCTTGTCTCTCGTCTTATTTATTAGCACATTAGGACCACTAATCACAATTAAAAATAACGATGCCATCAAGATTATTCAAATCAGGGACAACCAATTTCAACTACCATTACTTGTAGATGGAATTATGGGTCTTGCTCTCTCTTCAGCACTTTTAAAGGGCTCCTTTTTTTTTTCCATTATTCCTCCATCCCCCATCAGACTCTTGAATTATACCGGGAATTAACTTAATATGTAAAGTCACTTCTAAATGAACTCTGTTCTGCTGCTTTTTCTCTGCCTGCCCTCGAGTCCCTGTACCTCCCTTGGTAGCCTTCAAATGTCAAGACGGGGCTTTCCAAGTCCAACATCTGGTATCGTTCTTGTAAATAACATTTTTTTTCCTCCAGGTAAGTTCTTCTTGGGGTGAGTCAGTGCTTTGCTTGTCTGGATCATTTACATGGAAATGGAATTCTGCAGTTGGTACTTCTATTATCTACAATGTTCATTCTTAAAGCACCCAGGATTTTCTCATAATGTCAAATGCAGAAGAACAAAGTCAGCCTCTCTCTTTCTCTTTCTCTCTCTCTGCAGTTCTCTAGGGGGTAGGACCTCAAGGGAAGCTTTTCTATGGAGGTGAAATTCTAGCTGAGACCAGTATGGTGAGAAAAAAAGCACTTTCAAAGGAACCTGGAAGTTGCATTTAAGGCAGAAGGGAAAACCAGAATAAGATCCATGAGGTAGAAACCCCCTTGCTGTATTTGAGTAGCAGAAAGAAGGTGAGTTGAGCTGGACATAGTGAGAGAGCAGGGGAGTGGTAGAAGACTCCGTCAGAGATGGAAGCATGGCAGATGTGCAAGCCATCGCAAGCACAGGAACTTTGTTTTTGAGACAGGGTCTTGTTTTGTCTCCCAGGCTGGAGTGCAGTGGCACAATTTCAGCTCACTGCAGCCTTGACCTCCTGAGTTCAGGTGATCCCCACATCTCAGCCTCCCAAGTAGCTGGGACTATAGGTGCATGTCATCACACCTGGCTTTGTGTGTGTGTGTGTGTGTGTGTGTGTGTGTGTGTGTGTGTGTGTGTGTAGAGACAGGGTTTCTTACTGTGTTGCCCAGTCTAGTCTTGACCTCCTGGGCTCAAGCAATCTGCCTATTTTGGCCTCCTAAAGTGCTGGGATTACAGGTGTGAGCTACCCCACACTACCCAGAACTTTCTTTCTTCTTTTTTTTTTTTTGTGTGTGTGTAGAGACAGGGTTTCTTACTGTGCTGCCCAGTCTAGTCTTGACCTCCTGGGCTCAAGCAATCTGCCTATTTTGGCCTCCTAAAGTGCTGGGATTACAGATGTGAGCTACCCCACACTACCCAGAACTTTCTTTCTTCTTTTTTTTGTGTGTGTGTGTGTGATAGAGTGTTACTCTGTCAAGCAGGCTGGCATGAAATGGAACAGTCTTGGCTCACTGCAACCTCCACCTCCCAGGTTCAACTGATTCTCCTGCCTCAGCCTCCCAAGTAGCTGAGATTAGAGGCATCCGTCACCAGCCCGGCTAATTTTCTCTTTTTAGTAGAGACAGAGTTTCCCCATGTTGGTCAGGCTGGTCTCAAACTCCTGACCTCAGGTCATCCACCTGCCTTGGCCTCCCAAAGTGCTGGGATTACAGGCATGAACCACCACACCAGGCCTGGCTTTTCTTCTTAGGCTGGATCCTGCATTATCTAAGATGAAGGCTACTGCTTATCTAGATAGTATATGCAGGTGACAACACCCAGAAAGAGCAAAAAAAAAAAAAAAAAAAAAAAAAAATCCATGCCATGTGTTGTTTTTTTTCTTAAGAGTGTGCAGACCTTTCCCAGAAGCTCTACCGCAGAATTTCCATCATATTTCAATGACCAGAGCTGAATTACGTGCTGTGCTTTGAAGATTGCTTGGCAAGCTAGTGAGCCAACCGGCATTGGCTTAGAGATGTCAAGATTCATGGGTTGTGAAGGGACCCATACTTCATTGGCTGCATGGAGGATAGTGAGGAAGATGCCAGCTCTCTTAGCAAAAAGGAAAGGGGTGCATGGCGGTTGGGTGGGAAACCAAGCCTTTGTCACAGAAATTTACCTTGGAGGGTATTCTGCATTGAATGTTTGTGGCCCTGCAAATTCATATTTTGAAATCGTAAAGCCCAAGGTGATGGTATCAGGAGGCAGGGCCTTTGGGAAGTGATTAGGTCATAAGGGTAGAGCACTGTGAATGGTATTAGTGACCTTATAAAAGGCACCCCCAAGAGCTCTCTCACCCTGTTTTTTCTGGGTGAAGAGACAATGAGAAAATCATTGTCTGTAATGTGGGAAAGGATCCTCACCAGAACCAGTTCATGCTGGCACCCGCATCTTGGATTTCCAGCTTCCAGAACTGTACGAAATAAATTTCCGTTATCTGTAAGCCACCCAGTCTATGATATTGTGTTATGACAGCCAGAATGGAGCTGACAGAGTGTTGTTTTAAGGATGAAGTGAGATGATGTATTAAAGTCTAGTGCAGCATCAAGCTCACAGTAAGAGCCCACTGTATGGTAAAGACTTACTGGGACTAATTTTCAGTATCCCCTCCTTTTTGAAGCCTTCTCCAGTCCAGGATAGAATGACTGAAGCCTCCTTTGATATTCTCACAACACAGAGTATATCCTTATGTTGGACGGGGAGAATGCTGTATTGGGCTTCAAGCCACATACCAGCATTAAATCTAATTTCCAAATGGTACCATTGCTTGATGATTAGTTACAGAGAGTTTGGATTCAAGCAGATGATGACTCTACTTACCCCTGCCACTTACAAAATGTATACTGTAGTGGTTGAACCTTTAGACTAAGAATCCCACCTTCACTCTTTTCTGGTTGGGTGATCTCAGGCAAATCTTTAAGCCTCTAAGAGCTTGTTTACTCATTCATAAACTGGGGCTCAGTAGAAACCTCCCTCCTGGGGTTGCGGTGAGGATTAGAAATGATAACACATGTATAAAGCATGCTGCAAAGGGTATTATCAAGGGTAATGACTATTTAAAGCAAATTTCCGATAATCCAGTTCTAGTTGATTACAGCTTAAGATTTTGAGATCCTCGATGACAGTGAATGGGACATGTTTCTCTGATTTCCCAGGACTTGGCATGCAACTGGTGCTTAATTAATGTCAACGGACCTAAAGATAACTGTGTTGAATTTTGAGAGATGCAGTGGAGGAGAGAGGAGGAAAAATATTCAAAGCAGAGTGAAGGCCCAGCCACAATGCGACGATAACAGTGTCAGCTTCTCAAGCGATAACCTAGTCAAACCTAACGTCATTTTCTTCAACTTGCTCTTTCCTCGGCCAAGCATTTCTGGCATTTATTGCTCCTAGGAGTGCAAAGATGAGATGAAGCTGCCACTCAGCTGCGATATCTGAGGACTGACACTGTACCTTCTCTTAATCTGCTACCTCCTCTCCTCACCCTACTTTCCACTTTTTAACATTTTGCTTTAATGTGATCAATATCATAAAATCCAATACAAATTTTTTTAAAATAGAAATTTGTTTGACAAAGGAGATAAATAGCAAAATATCATGAAGGAGGCTGATGGATAGAGATCCCTGAGGCAGATGAGTTACAGGGCTGACCACCACGCCCCTGCCTCCATGTGGGCATACCAGGCTGGGAACCAGGGTCCCAGGAAACTTTTCAGAGGCAGAAACGTAGGGAAGGGGCTGCTATGGTGCTGCCATGTTTTTTTAAGGTTTTTTTTTTGGAGGGGGGGTTGTTTGTTTGTTTGTTATACTTGGCCGACTGCAAATCCCATTCTCCTTCCAGAATATCCAGCCGAGGTCCATATGCCTTTTTCTTTCTTTATTTCAACACTGTGTCAATGAGATCAACAATCCTTCTGAATAAAATTCCATCCTTTCAAATGGCACGAGACAAACTCTTTAGTTTTAGTGCCAAACATTTTTTTTTTAATTTTAGAGTGGGGGTTTTACTCTGTGGCCCAGGCTCGAGTGTGGTGGCTTGATCACAGCGCATTGCAGCCTTGAATTCATGGGCTCAAGTGATCCTCCTCCCTCAGCCTTCCAAGTAACTTCCAACTACAGGCATGCACCACCATGCCTGGCTAATTTTTTAAAAAAGGTTTTGTAGAGACATAGTCTTGCTATGTTGCCCAGGCTGATCTCGAACTCCCAATCTCAAATGATTCTTCCACCCAGCCTCCCAAAGCATGGATATTACAGGTGTGAGCCACTGCACCTGGCCGTTGCCTTCCAGCTTTTTGTGTTCCACACCTGCACTAGCCATAATGGACAGTTTCTCTTTTCTCTTGCCTCTGCGTCCTGCATATGTTGACACCTCCACCTGGAGACATTTCTCCATACCATCCCCAGGTGTGTGCACACACATGCACATACACCCACACACGCACATAAACACAAGATACTTAGATCTGGCTAATTCCTTCTCATCCATCAAGTCTCTGCTCAGATGTCACTTTCCCCAGGAAGCCTTCCATGATTTCTCACATACGATTAGAAGCTGCATTCCTGTACTCTCAAAACCCCACCCTGTGGCTTACTCCTGCAGTAGCGTACTGAGGACACCACATTGTAATTGTCTTTTACTGTCTCACCAGCTAACTCCCTCAAGGGCAGGGACTGTGTTTCATTCTTTATCATCTCCAGCACCCAGCGTAGGACACAGCGATTGACAGGCGTCTGATGAATGTTTATTGAATGAATGATGCCATCATGAGGGCTAATGGGCTATGGCTGTGGGAAGGTCCCTCTAAGGATACCGCCACAGGGTTATTTTCAAGATGGAACCTCAGCAAGGAGGTACCACCTCCCTCTGAATTTGCCTTCATTTATTCAATCTTTTGCTTTCTGCATTAAATGGATTTCGAATGCCTCCTCCATAGCAAGTCCTGTTCTAGGTCTCAGGGACCCAGCAAACACACAGATTTGGTGCCTGGCTTTATAGAATCTAAAATCCAGGGGCCTCATTTTGAATGTTGCTTTCTATTCATTACTGTACTGCCAGTGTCTCACATGGTTTTTGGCATTCAATACATACGTTAAGTGAAATAAAAACAAGAAAGTTTCAGGGCACATACATATTAGAGTCGGTTTATACAGGGAAAAAAAAAAAAAAAAGCAAATGGTTTCATTTCACCTAGATAAAGAGTCAGGGTTTCCAAGATGGAAACAGGTCAGGTCCAGGGCCACAGGTATGCAGGCAGCGGAGGTCACTGTGGTTATGCTGCTGGACCTAGCTGCTATCAAATCACTTCTGTAGCACTATATCATCTTTGATGGTCATTTTAGCCTCATTAAACCTCTGTTTCTGCATCTGAAAAATGAGGATGACAGAATTAACCTCATCCAATTTTTGTGAAAATTCAATGAACTAATCAATAGAAAGCTTCCAGCATAGAGGGAACCATTTATTAAATGTTAGCTTATTATAATAGTGAGTAGAGGCTTAAAATGACATGCAGTGCTTGTGAAGGGCAGAACGTGGTGTGTGTGTGTATGTGTGCATGCGCACGCACACAGTGGTATTGGAGTGAAACTGGAAAGCTGTCTGGAATCACCTATGATGTTTTGTGTTCTATGCTAGGGGGCTTGGTTGGTCCCAGTGGGAAGCCACTGAGAATTACATATGGTGGAGTGACCTGGCATGGTTATATCTGCTCACATGAGAAATGAGGTGTGCCTCACCTTACACAGTGGCAACTGGAATCCTTGGAGAGGAAAAAAAAAAGAACAGAGGAAGGAGGAAAAGGAACAGAAAAGAGACGGAAAGGAAACTGAAGTTAGGGAAGGAGGAGCAGAGGACGGGGAAGAAAAATGGGTGAAGCATCCATTTGATACGAGGCTCCAGTGCTTGGCTTGCCTCTAGATTAGTGAGGAGTCTCAGGACAGGCATAAGGGCTGAAACTCAATGGTGATTTGTCGGTCTCCATCTCAGGGCCTGGTTGAATGGTGCAGAAGGAACTCTCAGAGGCCCCTCCTCCATACTGTAGAGTTAGGGCTTGGGGATGGGCTTTTTGTCTCAGGACTCACCTGAGGCTGCAGACTGCAAGTGCCAATTACCTGGGGTCAAAACTCAAGAGCAACTTGCCCTAGGGTGTGCTTTGCAGCCTCCGGACATTCAGCTGATCTTGCAAGAGCATGTCCCTGCAATGTCACTGCCAGGCTGATCAGCACAGCCCCCATCCCCCTTCCCTTCGGGCAGTAAATGCAAGGATATTTTTCTAGCTTTAATTTATTTTTTAAAGTAGCTTTATGAGCCTGTTAATAAAAGGGAAACTTGCTCCTTGTCTGACTGTCACTCAGCCTCTGCTTGTCTCCTCTCACCTGGGAAACTCATTGGAAACAATGCTGGCTCCTTTCTCTCTGCACATAAAAAGGTTTATAGATCTCCAGTTCCCTACAACTCAGCCCAAAGTAGCTCTCACTTGACAGTCTTCAGAAATCAACGTTGCTCCCCGCTCTGCTGAGCTCCCTCCGCACAAGGTCAGGCTCCGCTCCAGGAAGCTATTGCCATTTGAATCGCACTGGCCGGGGCTGCTGGGAAGTTTCTCCTTCAGAGGATAGCTCCATATTGGAGAGAGAGGCTTTGAAACCTTTAGCAGCATTGACAAGGAGCTTACACTTGTCAAACAGACTTGGCTTCCTGCTGAGCTGCAACTCGGGGCTTAGATGTGAGAAAGAGGTCTCGACTGTTCATGGCCATTCCTCAGCCCAGTTTATTTCAGTGAAGATTATGGGTCACCAGGGTGTCTGCCTGGTGGTCGTTCACTGAGCCATGTGGCCCCTGTGGGTTTGTGAGATGCTACAACCTCTGTGCAACTTCCATGCCGATGATGTGGGTCTGTGACTGGTGGACTCAGGTTATTTGGTGCTTTATTTAGCATAACAAAAGAAGAGTGAGTTGTTCTAAAGCAGGGTTTCTCAACCTCAGCACTATTGATAGTTTGGGCCTGATAATTCTGCATTGCAAGGAGTGGGGTGTCCTGTGCATTGTAGGATGTTAGCAGCTTCCCTGGCCTTTACCCCCAGATGTCAGTAGCACTCCCCTCCTCCTGCTGTGATACAGGGGAAGGCAAACCCCCAAATGGGGCTTAGCCCACATGGGTTCTTGGCTTTGCCAGGGAAAGAATTCAAGGGTGAGTGGTGGCAGGGTAGAAGAAAACAGCTTTACTAAAGCATCAGTGTTACAGCTCCATGACTTCCTGCAGAGCAGGGCAGAAAGTAGCAGGTGAGGACAGTTTTTCAGTCATATTGATGCCTGCTTTTAATGATATGCAAATTAAGGGGTGGCTTATGCAGACATTTCTAGGAGAAGGTTGAGAGCTTTTGGGTGGTTGCCATTGAAAGGCGTGGTAAATCCTGAGTGTTGCCATGGCAATGGTAAGCTGACATGGGACACTGATGGGCATGTTTTCTGGAAGGCTGCTTCTACCTCATCCCTGTTTTTAGCTAGTCCTCAATTTGGTCCAGTGTCCAGGATCCTGCTTCTGGAGTCAAGTCTCACCTCATACCTCAGTTGTGACAACCGAAAATGTTCTCAGACATTGTCCGATGTCCCCAGGGAATGGGGAGGAATCATATGGTAGCTCTGTTTTTAGTTTTTTGAGGAACCTGCATACTGTTCTCCATAGTGGTTGTACTAATTTATATTCCCACCGACAGTGTTTGAAGGTTCCGTTTTCTCCACAACCTCCCTAGCATTTATTGTTGCCTGTCTTGGGATATAAGGCATTCTAACTGGAGTGGGATGACAACTCACTGCAGTTTTGATTTGTGTTTCTCTGATGATCAGTAAGGTTGAGTAGCTTTACATGTGTCTGCTTGTCCTTTGTATGTCTTCTTTTGAAGAATGTCTATTCAGATCTTTTGTCTGCTTTAAAATCAGATTATTAGTTTTTTTTCCTATAGAGTTGTTTGAGCTCCTTATATATTATGGTTATTAATCCTTCATCAGATAGGTAGTTTGCAGATATTTTTTCCATTCTGCGGGTTGCCTATTCATTTTGTTGATTCTTTCCTTTGCTGTGCAGAAGGTTTTTAACTTGATGTCATCCCATTTGTCCATTTTTGCTTTGGTTAACTGTGCTTTCCAGGTATTATTTGAGAAATCTTTGTCTAGACCAATGTCCCGGAGAGTTTCCCCAATGGTTTCTTGTGGTAGTTTCATAGTTTGAGGTTTTAGATTTAAGCCTTTAATCTGTCCTGATATGATTTTTGTGTATATTGAGAAATATGAGCCTGCTTTTATTCTTCTGCATTTGAATATCCAGTCTTACTAGCACCATTTATTGAGAGATTTTTCCCTAGTGTATGTTCTTGGCACCTTTGTTGAAAATAAGTTCACTGTACATATATGAACTTATTTCTGGATTATCTATTTTGTTCCATTGGTCTATGTGTCTATTTTTGTAGCAGTGCCATGCTGTTCTAGTTACCATAACTCTGTAGTACAATTTGAAGTTATGTAATGTGATTCCTCCAGTTTTGTTCCTTTTGCTCAGGATGGCTTTGGCTATTCTGGATCTTTTGTGGTTCCATATTACTTCAGGATTTTTTTTTTCTGTTTCTGTGAAGAATATTATTGGTATTTTGATAGAGATTATATTGAATCTGTAAATTACTTTGTGTAGTATGGACATTTTAAGCGTATTGATTCTTCTAATATATGGACATGGGATGTCTTTCAATTTTTTGTGTCCTTTTTGATTTCTTGCATCAATGCTTTATAGTTTTCATTGTAGAGGTCTTTTACTTCTTTGGTTAAGTTCATTCCTAGATATTTTATTTTATTTATAGTTACTATAAATGGGATTGCTTTCTTGATTTCTTTTTCAGAAGAAGTTTTGAAGCTAGCAAGTGCTGGTGGAAGTAGAATTTGAACACAGTTCTAATTTTACACCACATTTACATGGAGAAGACTGAGAGTGTGACAGGGACATGGACACATTGGTTGAAGATCAGTTGGCTGTAAGTATTTGAGTTTATTTCTGGGTTCTCTATTCTGTTTCATTCGTCTATGTGCCTGTTTTTATACCAGTACCATGCTGTTTTGGTGACTATGGCCTTATTGTATATTTTGAAATGAGGTAATGTGATGCTTTCAGATTTGTTCCTTTTGCTTACTCTTGCTTTGGCTATAAAGCTCTTTCTTGGTTTCATATGAATTTTAGGATTTTTTTTCTAGTTCTGTGAAGAATGATAGTGGTATTTTGATGGGAATTGCATTGAATTTGTAGATTGCTTTTGGCAGTAGGGTCATTTTCATAATATTGACTCTACTCATTTATGAGCATGGGATGTGTTTCCATTTGTTGGTGTCATCTATGATTTATTTCAGCAGTGTTTTGTAGTTTTCCTTGCAGAGGTCTTTTGCCTCCTTGGCTAAGTATATTTCTAAGTATTTTATTTATTTTGCAGCTATTGTAAAAGGGGTTGAGTTCTTGATCTCATTCTCAGCTTGGTTGCTGTTGGTGTGTAGAAGAGTTACTAATTTGTGTACATTAATTTTGTATGCAGAAACTTTGCTGAATTCACTGATCAGTTCTAGGAGCTTTCTGGAGGATTCTTTAGGGTTTTCTAGGTAAACAATTATATCATTAACAAACAGTGACCGTTTGATTTCCTCTTTGCCAACTCGGATGCCCTTTATTTTCTTCTCTTGCCTTACCGCTCTGGCTAAGACTTCCAGTATTATGTTGAAGAGAAGTGGCGAGAGTGGGCATCCTTGTTTTGTTCCAGTTCTCCAAGGGGATGCTTTCAACTTTTGCTGATTCAATATTATGTTGGCTCTGGGTTTGTCATAGACAGCTTTTATTAAATTGGGATATGTGCCTTGTATGCTGAATTTGCTGAAAGTTTTAATCATAAAGCGATGCTGGATTTTGCTAAATGCTTTTTCTGTATCTATCGAGATGATTATGTGATTTTTGTTCTTAATTCTGTTTATGTGGTGTATCACATTTATTGAATTGTGTATGTTAAACCATCCCTGCATCCCTGATGTGAAACCCACTTAATCAGGGTGGATTATCTTTCTGATATGCTGCTGGATTCAGTTAGCTAGTATTTTGTTAAGGATTCTTACATCTATGTTCATCAGGGATATTGGTCTGTAGTTGTCTTTTTTGGTTATGTCCTTTCCTGGTTTTGGTATTAGGGTGATATTGGCTTCGTAGAATGATTTAGGGAGGATTCCCTCTTTCTCTTTCTTGTGGAATACTGTCAATAGGATTGGTTCCAAATTCTTCTTTGAATGTCTGGTAGAATTCTGCTGTGAATTCATCTGGACCTGGACTTTTTTTTTGCTAGTAAATTTTTTTATTACCATGTCAATTTTGCTGCTTGTTACTGGTCTGTTCAGTGCAGTGCTGTATCCCAGAGATTTTAATAGGTCGTGGGTTACAATGTAAAGTTTCAGCTCTGCAGACAATGGCATAAAGTTTCAGCTTTGCCACTTACTCAACTTGACCAAGCACTTGATTAATTCTTGGTTCCTCAGTTTCCTCATCTGTATAGTGAGAAATAATAATGTATATTAGGTCATTCTTGCACTGCTATAAAGAAATAGCTGATACTGGTTAATTTATAAGAAAAGAGAAAAAAAAAAAAAGAAAAGAGATACAATTGGCTCATGGTTCTGCAGGCTGTACAGGAAGCATAATGCTGGTGCCTGCTTCTGGGGAGGCCCAAGAAAGGCTTTACTCATGGCAGAAGGCAGAGAGGGATCAGGCAGGTCACATGGAAAAAGCATTAGCCAGACAGAGAGAGAAACAGTGAGGTGGTGGGGGTGGGGGGGGGAAGATGCCACACTTCACAACAACCAGATCTTGTGAGAACTGACTCACCATGACAAGAACAGAATCAATGGGTAGTACCAAACCATGAGCAATTCAGCCTCATGGACCAGTTACCTCCGACCAGGCCCCACCTCCAAAACTGGGGATTACAATTCAACATGAGATGTAGGTGAGGACAAATATCCAAACTATATCTTAATAGTGCCTATATCAGTTAGTTATAGGGGATTAAATGAGTCAATATTTATAAAATACCTAAAATAGTATCTTGTACATAATAAATATTAAGTAAATATTTATTAAATATATTTTTAGAGACAGAGTCTTGCACTGTTGCTCAGGCTGGCGTGCAGTGATACTGTCATGGCTCACTGCAGCCTCTAATCCTAGGATCCAGTGATCATCCTGTCTCAGCCCCCTGAGTTGCTGGTACTACAGGGATGTGCCACCATGGCCGGCTAATTTTTCTTTTTAATTTTTTTTTTTTTTTTTTTTGTAAAGGCAGAGTCTCCCTGTGTTGCTAAGGCTGGTCTCAAACTCCTGGGCTCAAGCCATCTTGCTGCCTTGGCCTTCCAACATGTTGGGATTACAGGAGAGAGCCATTGCACCCAACCTGCTAAATCTTAACTAGCATGATTGTGCTCCCCATGCCCGCCCCAATGTTAGCCAATATTAGGATTTGTTGTGGGTCTTTCCCTGTCTTTCTCTTGGCCCATATAATCAATATGGTTGTTGTTAATTGCTTATTTTAAAAACTGTGATCATCTTATATATACCTTTCTAGAATGTGGCTTTTTAACTTATGATACATCTATCGTGGAATCTGCTCTGCCAAGTTAATTGATGTTGACAAGTGACTCCATAATAATTCCATGGCAGAGATGTAAGTCCTTTCATATAACCATTCTCCTGTTACTGACCTTTTTTTTTTTTTTTTGCTGGAAATTGCTAAGCATTAAAATGTTATATTGGAAAGGGGTAGGGGAAAGGCCAGCCTGACTAATTATACTTCCAAACTGGAGTAAGCTTTGGGGGCTGAGCCATGGATCTGACACATGCAGCAGTAGGTATGTTTTGAGTTAAGTAGCTATCTGAAATCACCCAACAGTTAGATAATTGACCTAATTTAATTTTCCTATAGAAGGATGACTGCTGGTTTGTCTGCCTGATCTATAGGTATGTCACTGCATGTATTACAGGCCAGTTGGCTAAGTATGGAGCTATTATTATTAATTAAAATCACTTTCCTGTAGAGCCCTCACCTTCTGTGCCTCACTAGCCCACCTGCCCACATTACCTAGGATTCATCCCTTCAGGAACGGTTAATGTGAGCCCCAAATCAATAGCTCAATTAACAATCAAGATTGGGCTTCCAGGCAACAGAGATCAGGATCAATAACTTACGTTCGGTGAAATTAAAGGCAGTTGTTAAGCCAACTGTTTAAAAGCTGCAGACAGGGACTTCAGGGATATCTGTCAATGCCTGTTGGGCTCTTTCTCTGGAAAGGTTGGAAGGTACATCTTTCTTTGGTCTGTCTTCTACATGGATGGGCAGCTAATGAAGCAAGCATATCCTCACCATTTTTTTTTTTCTGAAATAAATTCCCTGGTCCCAGGACTGCCAGGGGCATCTGAGTTGACTTGAGGGAGCTTCGTTCATCAAGTCCGTGCAGCAGAAGCAGAGATTCAGAGTCATCTCTCAGTGTCTCTCTAGCATCTTTTGGAAGGGTAGGGTGAGTCAAGTTTCCCTCATCTTTGATTTGTTGGATCTTCCCAACATTTTGACTTTTTAATCATTTAACTAACATTTAACGAGCACTCACTCTGTTTCCCTGAGCTTGGCTTTTAGGATTTGTTGTGGGTCCTTCTCTTTCTCATAGGTTATTGATAGGTTGTGGGTGACAATGGTGTAGAGTTTGAGCTCTACAGACAATGGTGTAGAGCAGGCGTCCCCAAACTACGGCCCACGGGCCGCATGAGGCCCCCTGAGGCCGTTTTTCCGGCCCCCCGCCGCACTTCAGGAAGGGACACCTCTTTCATTGGTGGTCAGTGAGAGGAGCACAGTATGTGGCGGCCCTCCAGCGGTCTGAGGGACAGTGAACTGGCCCCCTGTGTAAAAAGTGTGGGGATGCCTGGTGTAAAGTTTCAGCTCTGTCAGCTACTCAACTTGACCAAGCAATTGATTAAGTCTTTGTTCCTCAGTTTCCGCATCTGAATGATGGGAATAATAATGTGTATTAGGTCATTCTTGCACTGCTATAAAGAAATAACTGAGACTGGGTAATTTATAAGAAAAGAGATTGAATTAGCTCATGGTTCTGCAGGCTGTCCATTTTACCAATTGATTTTTAAAACTTTTTATAAGTTGAACCCTACTTATAGTTTTAATATTATTACCTGTACGAGTTAGGATAGGCTGGGTGGAAGTGACAAATTGCCCCAGACAGGTAATGGAGCAACATGACAGACCCATGCTTCCTAGGAGGCAACAGTGCTGGGTGAGTAATCGGGTTGGATGGGCAGACCTTCTCCAAGTGGAGATGGAGATTCCATCTGCCTTGTGGTTCCTCAAGTGTCTAATCATCATCTGCATCCAGCTGGTATAAGGGGAAGGACAGTGAGGAGAAGGCCCCACATAATTTTTAAAAGCCTGGGCTCCGAAGGGCATTCGACCTTCCAGCTTCCATTCCGTGGCCTACATGTTAATCACCGTCCTGACTGCAAGAAAGGTTGGGAAGTGTAGACTATCTGTTACGCTCAGAAAAATTTTAAAAAAGGATCGATTTGGGGGATTGGGTAGCTATTTCAGCTTCGTCACCATGACTCCCTTTGTGGATGTCTGTAGTTTTACCTGCCTAGCTTGCTTTCCCCAGAATTTCTCTTTCCTTTAGGGAACTCATCCCATTAGATGGATGATCCACACCTCCAGGCATGAGGCTGTGCACATGACCCAAGCTGGGCAAGTTATAACCTTTCTTGCAATACTTCTGTTGGATCTATCAAAAAAGGCATCTCTTTCTACTAGAATCACTGCATTGGTAGACGTGAGTTTTGGCCTAATACAACATATCTGCAACTTGAACTCAAAAGATAGATTGTTTACTAGTTATATCCTCTGTTATCTGGTAGAGAGATAGTCATAGACACAGATAATTACAATAAGAAGTAATTTTCATAATCCTTAGGATTTGTTAAGTGCTTGCTGTGTTCCAGGCACTATTCAAAGTTTTAGGTTTATTCACAGTGGCATGCGTTCTACTATTATCCGTATTTCACAGATGAGCAAATTGAGGCATGGAAAGTGTATGAAACTTGCTCAGGTTCACTTACATAGCCAGCAACAGGGCTGGGATTTGAACTCAGGAAGTCAGGCTCCAATGCTTTTGCTCTTAACCACTGTACAGACTACCTCTAAGGATGCTACCAATGCTACTTTGTCATAAGCTCCTTGAACTCAGAAATAAGGTCTTTCTGTCTCAATTTGTCTCCCACTCTGCGCCAGGGCACCTGGTACTGTTCACAGTACTTCTGCTTTACCTAGGGTTATTGAGCAGAAGTTCTAAAGGCCATTGACAGGGACAAAAAAAAAAGGAATGCACCATGGTAGATAAAAATATTAGAAAAACTGGGTGGTCTTCCTTGACAACTATTAGCTTAACCACCTAGAAATTCTCAGATCCAAGAATGGGGATGGTGGCTATCCATGTATGGCATTACTTGCTTCTGAAAGGAGCTGTTGTCGTGATATAGGCATCCAGGCTGAGGTTTGACTGGAGAATGAGGATGTGTATCTCCACAAACCATCCTGGAAATGACGCATTTGATCTGTAGCCACGTGGCTAAACACAAAAGGAGCTAGCATGTAGTAAGAGATAAGTGCTTTACATGTTTTCTATTATTTAATCATCAACCTCCCTGCCCCCACACACATGACAGGCATGATTATCTTTTCATTGCTTTATGGTCAGCACCTGGAGAGATGCTTAGCGTGGAATGGGTACCTAGATTATCTATTGTTACAATAATGCTGTAAAACAGGAATCGAAATCATCACTCCACCTACTTCAAATGCATATTTGACTTCTTCCTCTACTCTCTGTCTACTTTATCCTACATAAAATGCAGATCTGGTGAGTGTAAGAGAATGTGTAAGTGACTGTTCCACTACCCCTCCTTCTCCATGTAACGTGTGGATTAAGCAAGCTCCAATCAAAGCCTCACAAGAAGGTGACCACTTAACCCACTACCTACTCTCCCTTTTTTTCCTTTTTAATTTCCTCCTTCCCCTCCTGCCTGTTATTTCCCCTTTAAATACTGAAGTCCTTAAAGCACTTTTTGGAAAAAGTACAGGCCAAAGACCCTACCATAAATTGACTCTTTTTTTTTTCTGAGTGCATCCCCAACCTTAACAAAATCAGCCTCTAAATTATGAGTCAGAAATAAAAGGCAGTCAGAATGATCCACCCCAGTCATTTTAGTTGGTTTACTTACTCAGGTATATTTTCCTCTAAACATTTTCCCTATTATTATTTTAAAAATTGAGAGATGCCTTGATACAAAATCTTGGCTTAAACATCTACCATTAACATGCCCTTCCATCATTAAAAACCCATTGCAAACATTATTTCCCACGGCTGCATAATGTCCTTTTTTTCCAGGTAACACCATAATTCATTTGATCAATTTTCTATTGAATTTCTATATTGTTTTCAACTTCTAATTTTCTTTTCTTCTTTTTTGCTTTCTGTTTTTTTGTTTTGTTTTGTTTTGTTTTGAGACAGTGTCTTGCTCCGTCACCCAGGCTGGAATGCAATGGTGGCTTACTGAAGCCTCAACCTCCTGGATGCAAGCAGTCCTCCCACCTCAGCCTCCTCTGAATCACTGGACCACAGGCATGTGCCACCATGCCCAGCTAATTTTTGTATTTTTTTGTAGAGACGGGGTTTTGGCATGTTCCAGGCTGGTCTCAAACTTTTGAGCCCCAGCAATCCTCCCACCTTGGCCTCCCAAAGTGCTGAGATTACAGGCGTGAGCCACCACATTCAGCCACTTTTCATTCTTATAAATAATGCTGGGAATATTCATCTTTAATTTTATATATTTTTCATGACAAATGTGACAAAACTGCCATACATAAAATCTTGAAGAAGGAACAACAACAAAAAAAATGCCAACCATCTCCCACCATCAAAACCACTGCTAATATATTTATATATTTTCTTCTAGCCTTTTCTACCACATACCATTTTATGCTCACCTTTTCCTGACTGTAAAAGTCATATATGATGACTTTCTAAAGAATGTTTTCCTTGAAAATACAGCAATAAGGAAGCAGGAACAAAAATCATCTATAATTCTACCACCTAGAGGCAACCACTATTAACTCTTGGGCCTAGTTTCACATATTATTATTATTATTGGAGTAGTATTAATTATTTCTCATTATTTTACGTGACTGAGATTGTGCTAAAATTGCAATCCTCAATTTCTTGTTTTGCTTAGTCCTGTGTCATGAGCATTTCTCCTTGTAATTAAAAGCTTTAAAAGATATTTAAAAAGCATTGAATATTACAACATAATATTTTAATGACTGCACAATATCCCTTCAAATAGATGTATTATAATTAATTCAACATCCCCACAGGGGGACAGCTTTAGCTATCACATAATTTGCTGTAAGAAGCATTTTCGCACATGCGTTTTGATCGCATTTCAGCTGATTTCTTTAGGATGGGTTACTAGGAGTGAAATTACTTGTCATGTGCTGCAAGTATATGAATGTTTTAAAGACTTCCAAATGCACAAGTTTTTACACAATTGCTAACACACAAGGTCCGCCATGCTGCCTCCTGATTTCGACTTACCTTTTTAGCACAGCATTTCCTCCTAATCATGATTCTCCTTGAAGAAAGGGACAATCTCATATATTTTTTATCCCCAGTCCAGTACTTGACACAAAACAGGCACAACTGTGAGTTTAGAGGCATTGTAGATTAGTAGTGGAAGCACCAATTGTGGACTGAAACAACCGGGGTTTGAATCCCGGAGCATCACTTAGGAGCAAGTTATTTAACCTCTCTGTCCTTTATTTTTCTCATCTATTAAAGGAGGACCCTGATAGCACCAACCTCATCGGGCTGGTGTAAGGATTAAGTACATAGCCCATAGCATGTGTTAAGTGCTCTGTTAATGTAAGCTTAATTTATTCTTTTTGTGTTGGAGGAGGCAGTCTGTTGGTTAAAAGCACCAACCTTTGGCATTATACAGCCCTGAATTTTGTGCCACCTCCCGCTGTGGCACCTTCAAATGTCCTCTAACCTCCGACTCGCCATCATTTCCTTGGTAAAACAGATCAATAATCATACTCACCTTATGGAGTTGCTGTGAGGACGAGACTAAGTACTACAAACTAGACATTCAACGTGGTGCCTGGCAGCTAGGAAGTATTTAATAAAGGTGAGCCCAAATAATTACCATATTTGTAACATATTCTGAGTCTATTCTAAGAGACAACCAGTGTTAGGAATTAAATGTGTCCTTCTAGACACAGTTTTTTCTTTTACAGTCATAAACATCTATGTGTGTAGGTACAGCTGATGTTGCTACTTGATCATATTTTCCTTCTTCCCTTTTTAACCTGCTGCTGTCTTGGAGATTTCTCTCCCTTTTATTTCCAATCTGGAAGTGGGTCCTGGCAGTAGGATGAGAGGAGACAATGAAGGCTCTGTCCCCCTTTTTGCCAGCAGCACTGTCCTCGGGCACAATGGGTGTTTAGAGACAGATCATCATTGGCCGGGCGCAGTGGCTCAAGCCTGTAATCCCAGCACTTTGGGAGGCCGAGGCGGGTGGATCACGAGGTCGAGAGATCGAGACCAACCTGGTCAACATGGTGAAACCCCGTCTCTACTACAAATACAAAAAAATCAGCTTGGCATGGTGGTGCGTGCCTATAATCCCAGCTACTCAGGAGGCTGAGACAGGAGAATTGCCTGAACCCAGGAGGCGGAGGTTGCGGTGAGCCGAGATCGCGCCATTGCACTCCAGCCTGGGTAACAAGAGCGAAACTCCGTCTCAAAAAAAAAAAAAAAAAAGAGACAGATCATCACAAGGTGCACACAGCTTCCTTTGCCATCTGGTTCCTTTGTGTGCCTTCTGTATTTTCAGGCAGAAATTTTGGGAGAGATGCCTTTACCCTGTGATTAACTGCCACTTTTTGCTGTTTACATTTTTATTTTTATTTTTGAATCGTCTTTCTCCCTTCTCTTTTCCCTTTTCTCCTGTTTCTGTTCCATCAGCCTAGGTTGCTCTTCTCATGACCAACTTTTTTTCCACTGACTTAGATTTTAGCTTAACTTTTACCCTCCCCCAAAAAGATCTTCCCTGAAAAATGTATCCAACGTAGGTACCTCGTTCCTCCAGTCATCCCCCCTTTCCCTGGGTACCTTATGAACATTTCTGGCAATCTGAAGTAATTACTGAAGGTGTAAGGTGATTATTCATTATTAGCTCCCATCCACCCAAATCTTAGCTTCAGGGCACAAACATCATGTCTTTTTCCACTCCACCAAACATCAGCATCCTCTAGCCCAGTGCCAGCAGCTAGTAGGTGCCCAATACAATTTGTTTAATGAGGTCATGGATTATTGCATAGCCATAAACGCAGGGGTGTGCAATTTAAAACAAGCACTGCTATTCTCATGACTGAAGTCAAAAAAGAGGTTCAGGCCAGTGGCAGTGGCTCACGCCTGTAATCCCAGCACTTTGGGAGGCCAGGGTGGACAGATCACTTGAGGTCAAGAGTTCGAGAGCAGCCTGGCTAACATGGCGAAACCCTGTCTATACTAAAAATACAAAAAATTAGCTGGGTGTGGTGGCATCCACCTGTAATCCCAGCTTCTCAGGAGGCTGAGACTGGAGAATCGCTGGAACCCGGCAGGCAGAGGTTGCAGTGAGCAGAGCTCGAACCACTGCACTCTAGCCTAGGTGACAGAGTGAGACTCTGTCTCAAAACAAAACAAAACAAAGTAGAACAAAACAAAATGACTCAGAGAGGCTCGGCAGGTGGATCACCTGAGGTCAGGAGTTTGAGATCAGCCTGGCCAACATGGTGAAACCCCGTCTGTACTCAAAATACAAAAATTACTTTGGTTGTGGTGGTGGGCGCCTGTAATCCCTGCTGCTTGGGAAGCTGAGACAGGAGAATCGCTTAAACCCAGGAGGTGGAGGTTGCAGTGAGCAGAGATCAAGGCACCGCACTCCAGCCTAGGCAACAGAGTGAGACTCCTTCCCAAAAAATAAAAAATGAAAAAAAGAGAGAGAGAGAGAAAGAACACATTACATTTTTTAAAATTTTGTTTTTTAATTAATTATTTCTTGGAAAATACAGTACCTTTTCACGGTTCAAAACGCCAATAACATTTAAAAAGTGCATGTCAGGCCGGGCGCAGTGGCTCATGCCGGGTAATCCCAGCACTTTGGGAGGCCAAGTTGGGCAGATCATGAGGTCAAGAGATCGAGACCATTCTGGTCAACATGGTGAAAACCTGTCTCTACTACAAGTACAAAAATTAGCTGGGCATGGTGGCATGTGCCTGTAGTCCCAGCTACTCGGGAGGCGGAGGCAGAATTGCTTAAACCCAGGAGGCGGAGTTTGTGGTGAGCCAAGATCCGGCTATTGCACTCCAGCCTGGGCAACAAGAGTGAAACTCGGTCTCAAAAAAAAAAAGTGCACGTGAAAGAGTCTCGCAGATAGTGTTCACTCGCCAACTTTTTCCTTCTTTCTCAGAGTTACTTTCAAAGCTATTTTAGATCTTTGGCCTTTCTGTATGACTTTGCCATCATCTTTTTAATTCCTGTGTAAAGGACTGCTGTAATTTCGATTAAGATTGTATTAAATCTGTACATCAATTGAGAGAAAATTGACATTTTATTTTAGGTTTTATGTCTCCATTTATTTATGTCGTCTTTAATTTCTGTTTTGTAGATTGATTTATCCCTACGTATTTCACATTTTTGCTGCCCTTGTAAATATTTATTTCAGAACTTCAATTTCTAATTATTTGTTGCTTCATCACAGAAATACAATTGATTTTTGTATAACAACTTGAATGATTGTATATTAATTTTAATCTAAGTTGTTGAACTTCGCATAGCATAGTTCATAATATTTCCTTATTATCCTTTTAATATCTGTAGTGATGTCACCTCTTTCATTCCCAATATTTGTAATAATTATGCCTTCTCTTCATTTTTACCCCTTGTAAGTCTGGCTAGAGATTTATCAATTTTATTGAGTTTTGTCAAAGAAGTAGCTTTTGGTTTTAGTGATTTCCTCTATTATTTTTCTGTGTTCTACTTCAGTGATTTCCACTTTTATCTTCATTACTTATCTCCTTTCTCTACTTACTTTAATTTTCTCTTCTTTTTCCAGTTTCTTAAAGCAGAGGCTGAGGTCACTGATTTGAGAGCTTTCTTCTTTTCTAATATAGCCATTGAGGCTACTTATTTTCCTCTAAGTAACTGTTTTAGCTACATCCCACACATTTTGATACGTATATTTCCTTTTCATTTACTTCAAAATGCTTTCCAATATACTTTTTTAAAATTTTTTTATCTTGACAATTGGACTATTTAAAGGTGTATTTAGTTTACAAACATTTGGATATTTATTTTTCAAATGTCTTTCTACATATCTTATGTTTATTTGTAATTTAACTTCATTGTGGTCAGAAGATATACTTTGAATGACTAAAATTTTTTCAAATATACCAAGACATGTTTTATGGTTCGTAAAATTATCTATCTTGGTGAATGCTCTGTCGCATTTTAGAAGAATGTGTATTCTGTCGTTGAGTTGTTCTATAAATGTAATTTAGGTCAAGTTGATTGTTGGTGTTGTTTAGATGTCTTATATATTTGCCGATTTATGTTTACTTGTTCTGTCAATAATTGAGAAGAAGTATTTAAAATTTCTGAATATAATTGTGGATTTGTCTATTTTTCCTTGAAGTTTTATTATTTATTTTGAAACTCTGTTATTAGGTACATATAGGTGCATAAATATTTAGGATTGTCATGTCTTCTAGATGATTCAACCCCTTTATCACTATGACATGACTTTCTTTTTCTCTGGTGATATTTTTTGCTCTAAAATCTACTTTGTTTGATATTAATATAGCCATTCCAGCGTTCTATTGACTAGTGCTATTATAGTATATATTTTCTCATCAATTTACTTTAAACCTATTTGTGTTTTTATATTTGGAGTGCCTTTCTTATAGGTAGCATATATCTGGGTCTTATTTTTTTTTAATTTAACCTGAAAATCTCTTCCTTTTAATTGAAAGTGTTTAGCCCATTTGAATTTAATGTGACTATTGATGCAATAAGTTTGAGTTTCTCATCTTACTGCCTGTTTTCTACTTTGTTTTTTGTTCCCTTTTTCTCTTTTCCTGACCTCTTTTGAGTAATTGAGTTTGCTTAATGATTTATTTTATCTCCATTATTGGCTGATTAGCTATCACTTTTTGTTTTGTATTTTAGTGGTTGTTTTAAGGTTTGTAGTAATATCTAACTTAGCACAATCTATCTTCAAGGGATGTTGTTCTCTTCTGTGTGGTTCCCTCCTCTCTAGCACCCTGTGCTGCAGACCCTAGCTGCTTTGGTCTTTTGGGAACCCAGCTCCTCAACTCAGGAAGTCCACTGGGCTCCTCCTGGATGCTTCCTTCTGGTATTGTGTCTGAGACATCCCTCAAGGCTAATGCTTGGGAAGTCCTAAGGCCTCACCTCATTTCTTTCTAATCTCTCAAGGACTGCCATCCTTTGTGACCCGAAGTCCAGTGTCCTGAAAATCATTGTTTCATATACTTTTGTGGTTTCTTTTTGTGGTTGTTTCAGGCAAAAGAGTAAATCAAGTCTCGATTACTCCATCTTGGTTAGAAGGAGACATCCCCTGGAGCCTAAATAATTTTCTAAGGCTATCCAGGTAATTTGTCTTGGAACTTGAAAAAAAAATCAGTTTATTATGCCATATTTCAGTTCTTGTTCCACTGTTATTGCAGATTTTCGTTAATGTGAGTACTATGTGGCATTTTTTTTAATCCACATTTTTAGAGACAATGGCCTGTTTCCCTATAAGAATTTTGTTTTGAGAAGAGGATGTGTTCTATTCTCTTTTATAAATATGAGGCACTGCAAATAGCAAGGTCTGAGCAAGATATCACTGTGGTAATTTTATCAATCTTGGGGATTTGAGAGCTCTCTAAAACACTTTAGAAGATACGCAGCATTGTAAGCAGCCATTTCATGTTCCACGTTGCATTATTCTATTAATAATTGGGTTCTTAAAATACATCCTTGATGAATAATCAGTTCCATCTCCCACTTTCAATTATATTTACTGTATAGCATTTCCCAAGGGAACTATTAAGAACACACACACTCATTAGCTCCATCAAATAATTTTACAAAATAAAATTGATCTCTCTTTTCCCCAAGATTGTTTTTTGCTTAGGGATAAGAATCCTAACGAAAGCATGGCAGAGGCAGCATGAGAGTTTGCCAAATAATCTCAGTGATAAAAATTTTCTGCTATTAATGAATTCTCTCCTTAAACAGAGATTGACTTTGTTGAGTCTGAGTAAAAGTTTTAAAACATCTTCTGCTGAAGGGTTAATTGCTCATTTTCAAATGCATCATCAGTATATATTTGTTCAGGATATTTCTGCAGGAAAATGTATAGCTGGTAATGATTACATTATTTTTTCTTCATAAGAGCTTTAGATTGCTAACTTGTGAAGTGATCCTCATCCAGTGCTACGGTTCTCAACCTCATCTTCATATCAGCATCACCTGAGAATTTTTAAAAGCTGTCACTGCCAAGAGTCCCCACTCAGACCAATTAAATCAGTATCTCTGGGCAGAAAGCCTGAGCATCTGTATATTTTAAAACTCTCCTGGTAATTTTAGTTTGCAGCAAGGATTGAAAGCCACAGATGTAGTGAAAAAGCCCTCATTTTACAGATGAGAAACTGGAAGTTCACAAGGGATAGATAATTGCCTAATGCTATACTGAGAAAGAGAAATACTACGCAACACATTTATACTCCCTGACTTGCATGCAAGGCACTGTAATAGGTGCTTCGAAGACATTAAAAAAAAAAAAACTTTTAGGCCAGGCGTGGTGGCTCACACCTGTAATCCCAACACTATGGGAGAGCTATATGGGTGAATTACTTGAGGTCAGGAGTTTGAGACCAGTCTGGCCAACATGGCGAAACTCCGTCTCTCCTAAAAATACAAAAAATTAGCTGGGCATGGTAACAGGCACCTGTAATCCCAGCTACTCAGGAGGCTGAGGCAGGATAATAGCTTGAACCCAGGAGACGGAGGTTGCAGTGAGGCAAGACTGTGCCACTGCACTCCAGCCTGGTGACAGAGTGAGACTTCCTGGTGTCCTGTTCATATCGCTATGGTAGGGAGTCTTGTTTATCTCCATTCTTTGATTTACCTGTGTGTTGGCTGTGGGCTCATGACTGATATTCATGGGCCCTGATTGGCTGGGTTTGAGTCACATGGCTACTATTAAACCATTCATCATGTGGGAGGGAATGCAGTAATGGCACTGGCCTGGTTTGGATGCCCTGACTGCCTCCGGAGCCAAAGAGATGGTGGTGTCAGGTCCATAAAACCTCAGGGGCAAGATTAATGTACACAAATCAGTAGCTCTTCTATACACCAACAGTGGTTAAGAGGAGAATCAAATCAAGAACTCATTACAATAGCAAAACAACAACAACAACAAAACCCAACACAAAACCAAGCAAAACTTAGGAATATGCTTAACCAAGGAGGTAAAAGACCTCTACAAGGAAAACTACAAAACACTGCTGAAAGAAATAATAGAAAACACAAATGCATGGAAAAACATCCCATGCTCATGGGTGGATAGAATCAATATTTTTTAAATGACCATACTGCCAAAAGCAATTTACAAATTCAGCACAGTCCCCATCAAAATATCACCATCATTCTTCACAGAATTAGAAAAAAAAATCCTAAAATTTATATGAAACAACAACAACAACAAAAGCCCACACAGTCAAAGCAAGGCTAAGCAAAAAGAAAAAATCGGATGACATCACATTACGTGATTTCAAACTATACTATAAGGCCGAAGTCACCAAAACAACTTGGTACTGGTATAAAAATAGGCACATAGATCAATGTAACAGAATAGAGAACCCAGAAATAAACCCAAATACTTACAGCCAACTGATCTTAAGCAAAACAAGCAAAAACATAAAGTGGGGAAAGGCCATCCTTTTCAACAAATGGTGCTGGGATAATTGGCTAGCCACATATAGGAGAATGAAACTGGATCCTCATTTCTTATGTTATACAAAAATCAACTCAGGATAGATCAAGGACTTAAATGTAAGACCTAAAACTATGAAAATTCTAGAAGATAACATTGGAAAAACCCTTCTAGACATTGGCTTAGGCAAGGATTTCATGACCAAGAACGCAAAAGCAAACAAAGATAAATAGTTGGAACTTAATTAAACTAAAGAGCTTTTGCATGGCAAAAGGAACCATCAGCATAGTAAACAGACAACCCACAGAGTAGGAGAAAATCTTCATAATTTGTACATCTAACAAAGGACTAATATCCACAGTCTACAAAGAATTCAAACAAATCAGAAAGAAAAATCAATTCCATCAAAAAGTGGGCTAAGGAAATAAATAAACAATTCTCAAAAGAAGATAAAGAAATGGCCAGCAAACATGAAAAAATGCTCAACATCACAAATGATCAAGGAAATGCAAATCAAAACCACAATGCGATAACACCTTACTACTGCAAGAATTGCCATGATGAAAAAAAATTTTAAAACAGTAGATGTTGGCATGGATACAATTAACAGGGAACAGTTCTACACTGCTGGTGGGAATGTAAACTAGTACAACCACTATGGAAAACTGTGTGCAGATTCCTTAAAGAACTAAAAGTAGAACTACCATCCGTCAATTCTGCTGCTGGGTATCTATCCAGAGAGAAAGAAGCCATTACATGAAAAAAATACTTGCAGTTTATGGCAGCACAATTTGCAATTGCAAAATCATGGAGCCAACCCAAATGCCCACCAATCAATGAGTGGATAAAGAAACTGTGGTATATTTATACAAAGGAATTCTACTGAGTCATAAAAAGGAATGAATTAACGGCATTTGCAGTGACCTGAATGAGATTGGAGACTATTATTCGAAGTGAAGTAACTCAGGAATGAAAAACCAAACATTGTATGTTCTCACTGGTATGGGAGAGTGAAGCTATGAGAACCCAAAGGCACAAGAATGACATAATGAACTTAGGGGGCTTGGGGGGAAGGGTGGGAGAGGGGCGAGGGATAAAAGACAACAAATATAGTGCAGCGTACACTGTTTGGGTGATGGGTGCACCGAAATCTCACAAATCACAACTAATTTAGTCGTGTAACCAAATTCTACCTAGACCCCAATAATTTCTGGAAAAATTAAAAATTAAAATTAAAAAAAAATTATAAAATACATTGAGGTTGATGTCTGAGGACTCATAGGGACTTGGGCACACCCAATGACACAATTACTCTGACCATTTGATGAATAACAGCACCGTCATCGTTTATTGCTCCAGTGATAAATTCATACAGCTGCTGGAAGTGTTTTTTGAGAAACAGTCTTAAGAGAAGTGAGCTGAGTGGTGACAATACCGTTTTGAATGGAAGCAACAGAAGGCTGGGCCTTATCAATGCTGGCTGGAGCTGGAAGGGGTTCCTGCTCGGGAGTCAGACCGCAATAATTTGGGGAGACAGTGATTGTCACAAGTGAGTAATCGAAAGGCATTGAGGATACTTAGCTGATGGTTATGGAGTGTTCTAGAAGGTAAGAAAAGTAAGAAGGCAAGGCATTTAGATAATCAGAAGATTAGGCACTTTAAAATGTTGATGGGGTGGACGAGATTTATATACAAAATGTTCAGAAAATAGGGAAAATGGAAATAATTATTTCCCAACTATATAACAACAGAGGATTAAATCAATTATGATTCATTCATTTATATGCTGTTATGTAGCCATCACTAATGATACTGTGAAGAATTTGCAATCAAATGAGGAATACTCTTGATTCATGAAAATGAGCAGGATACAAAAATAGTTCATGATCTCAGTCATACTCCTGGTTCTATTTTTTACAGCCCCATGATTTTCTTTTCCCTTTCTCATGGACACAATAAAACATTTGTTCTTATGTGTATGAAGTCAATACAGCTGCATTGTGGAACTTTTGGAAAGTATAGAAAAGTACAAATAAAGCGAAAATAGAAATAGCCCACAATTCCATTACCTCATGACAACTGCTGCCAATGTTTGAGTATACTTCCTTTTAGTAGTTGTTTTTCTTTCTGCGTGTGTTACCTTAGATTTCTCTTCTTCAAAATCTTTTGGAATGCTTCTGCCTCTGCAATTAACATAGCTTGAGCCTCTACTTCTTAATCCCTGAGTAGTTCGGTGCCCTACAAAGATATCAGTCCAGGTAGTGAATTCCCTCTACCTACTCACTGTTCTGCCTCCTGGGATCTATCTCCCCAAATGGGGCACAGCGGCACCTTTCCTTTTATCCTCTCAGAAAGGCTGCGGTGTGAAAAAGGTCTAGGACAAACTGGTTAATTGCACAAAGTGTTAACCATCAGTCTTCAGATTCATTGACTGCTTCCCACCACTGCGAATTACTTTACTTACTGTGATGCTTCTCTGAAAATTCTAGCCTCCCACCGTCCCAACTGCTGTCTTGATCAACTAGCATATAATTTAGTAATTTCTGTTAATTTAATAAACCTTGTAATTCTCTTGTTGTTTCATTCCATCTAGACTTATATAAAGAGCCTTGAATTTCAAATTCAAAAATTACTACTCAATTGTTTTACTAAACCAAAGAGAAGTTATTTCCCTAGTATATATTCTTATGTTCTTTAGAACAACCAAGTTTTACTTTTTGAATGTATGGATATGTATGTTTATATATGTACACATATGCACATACATATATACATGTACATAAAATGACTGGAAAGCACACACGTAAGAGATATAAGAGATATATATGCGTGTGTGCATAGCTATGAATTTTAATGGAACAATGCTATATGCTTTACTTTTTAACTGATTTTTCACCTGCCGTATTTCACAGACTCTAGGATGTCCCCAAATACAATATGCACCTTTTTTTAATATAGTCTTAAGGAAGAAAAAACATCCTTGGCAAGAAAACTATGGCAGGCCGTTGATTATAGACACATTTTTACTTCAATGATGTTATAATGTGAAGACTTGTGCATCTCAGGATAAGTAAAAGAGGGTATCAATTAGCTTTTGCCATAACAAAAGGAGATTTAAGAAGCACACACAATTCAGTGGCATACAATAATAAGAAACTGTTTATTGCTCATGCATCTAGGCTTGTTGCGGGGACAGTGCAGCAGTACAACTTGGATCTGTCTCTACCAAAGTCACGTTGGACTATAGTTCCCAGTGTTGGAGGTGGGGCCCAGTGGGAGGTAGGTGGATCCTGGGGGTGGATTTCCCACGAATGGTTTAGCATCATCCCCTTGGCGCTGTTTTCATGATAGTGAGTTCCCGTGAGATCTGGTTGTTTAAAAGGGTGCAGCACCTCCCACCCCCATTCCCCTCACTCTCTCTTGCTCCTGTTCATGCTGTATGCGACACCTCATCCCTGCTTTGCCTTCTGTCATGATTGTAAGTTTTTGGAGGCCTCCACAGAAGCCAAGCAGATGCCAGCATCATGCTTCCTGTGTGACCTGTGAAATTGTAAGCCAATTAAACCTCTTTTCTTTATAAATTACCCAGTCTTAGGCATTTCTTTATAGCAGTGCAAGAATGGACTAATGCAGGCAGTCTTCTCTAGGTCTGCCATTTTGGGACCTGGGTCAAAGGGGCAGTGGACACTGTGGTAGGTTCTTCATATGACAGATGTCGAGTATAACAGAGCAAGCCCAACAAAGAAAGTATGTTGTGAGCCTCTGTTTGTATTACGTGTCGCTAATATACCATTAGCCAAGGCAAGTTGTGCAGCCAATCCCAAACTCAAGGTGTGTGTTTGGGGGTATGCGTTCCAGTCATTATGTCAAGGATGTGGCTGTATAACATTCTACGGTGAAGCATAGAAGCATCAAGACCAATAATTCAATCAATAAGGCATTTCAAATGTATTCTGTCTTGTGTTTTATGCCCTTTTGTAACCTATCTCACATACTTTTTGGAATAAAGTAGATCATAACATAAACGTGCAAGGGAACAAGCAGGAAGAAAGCATACCAAAATGTTAACGATGGTTGTCTCAGAGAGGTGCGATGACAGATGGTTTTTATTTTCTTTCTTGTCCATTCGATTTCTCTAAGTTTTCTAAGATGAGTAGGTGTTATTTTTTAAAGTCAGACAATAAACCTATACCCACATAATTCATTACTTCCTTTTAAAAAAAAGCAAGTAGGAAAGTAGCTAGGGAGAGAAATAAGCAGTTAGTTCAGAGAAAATTCAAAAGAAGACATTGGTTTTGGAGTAAGATGAGTTCAGTATAAATAATTAGGTTTACCAGTGTTAGAGGAATTGGTGGTCTGAGGTGGATAACTCAGAAAACAGTATTTTGATCCCCTGGAATAAGGCACTAGCATAGTTTTATCAGAGCTGGTGGGACAGACTAGAGCTGGGTTTAAGAAGCCAGGTTCACACATTAGAGATGGAGCCCAAAGGTTCAAAACAAGTCTTCCAGGAAGATGAACTCTATGCCGACTTTAGTATTGTGTGTGTGTGTGTGTGTGTGTGTGTGTGTGTGAATTATTATTACTTCAAAATTTTCTTATTTATAATGCTTGTGGGTACATACTAAATGTATCTATGTGGTACACGAGATGTTTTGATACCGGCATGCAATGCATAATAATCACATCGTGGAGAATGGGTATTCATCCCCTCAAGCATTTATCCTTTGAGTTACAAATAATCAATTATGCTCTTGGTTGTTTTAAAATGTACAATTGTCCAGGCGCAGTGGCTCAGGCCTGAAATCCCAGCACTTTAGGAGGCTGAGGCGGGCAGATCACAATGTCAGGAATTTGAGACCAGCTTGTCTAATATGGTGAAACTCCATCTCTACTAAAAATTACAAAAATTAGCTGGGCATGGTGTTGTGTGCCTGTAGTCCCAGGTACTCTGGAGGCTGATGCAGGAGAATCGCTTGAACCCTGGAGGCAGAGGTTGCAGTGAGCTGAGATCGTGCCACTGCACTCCAGCCTGGGTGACAGAGTGAGCCTTCGTCTCAAAAAAAAAAAAAAAATGTACAATTAAATTATTATTGACTCTAGTCACCCTAGAATAAGATCAAATACCCAAACCCTATTCATTCTTTCTAACTTTATTTTTATACCCATTAACCATCCCTGCCACCCTTCTCAGCCTCTGGTAACCATCCATCCACTTTCTGTCCATGATTTCAATTGTTTTGATTTTTAGAGTCCACAAGTAAGTGGAAACCGGTGATATTTGTCTTTCTGTGCCTGGCTTATTCCACTTAACATAACGGCCTCTAGTTCCATCTGTGTTATTGGAAATGAAAAGATCTCAGGCTTTTTTTTTAATGGCTGAATAGTGCTCCATTGTGCACAATGAGCTTCAGTACTGAGCCTGGATCCTTTGCATCCTTCCTGCCTCAGGTGAGAATTACATGTAGAAATGAAGGTGGGCTGAACTTAGAGGTGCAACAAAGGGAATTCAGTTGTGAGCAGTCAGTAGGAAGAAGCTGAGCAGGACCTGTCAAATATCTGTTTATAAGCAGGTGGCAGTGAAACCCTGAGGACCTCCAGAACAGTAGTTCTTAAACTTCATGCATCAGAATTACCTGGTTGGGGGTGAAAATACTGATTGCCAAGCCTAGATCTGAGATGTGACCTGAAAATCTGCAAATAAGTGCCCAGGTGATGTTGATGCCACTGGTCTAGGGACCATACTTTGAGAACCACCACACCAAGACACCCATTCTCAACTTGCTTTCAATATGTGTAACTGGGAGAGCTTTGAAATATCCCAAAGGCTAGGCTGTACCCCAGGCCAATTAAACCAGAATCTAGGGGTGGGACCCAGTCATCAGTATTTTTTTTAAAGCTCCCACAGTGAATACAATGTGCAGCCAAGGCTGAAAGCTTCTGCTGTAAGGAGAATTAATTTAATCTATTTAACTACTGCGTACATTGGCAGTAGGTACTAAATTAGCTCATCACCAACCACCAACCCCTTCTCCATGGACCAAGGAGTTGAAATCGTGCCTGTGAAAGTCTCCCAGAAGAGTGAAGCTGACAACTTGGAATTCAGCCACTTTCCTGGATCCCAAGGAAATTAGGAAAAGCCCTTGATACTCAGTTGAGCAGAAACTGAGGAGAAAGATACAGAATCTTAACCTGGTTATGTCCCCATCAGAGAGGGACAAAGGGCATGGTCAGATGTAGGATGCTCTTGTTGAAAAGCAAAGTTGTAAAAGATGCTGTGATCTTTAACTCTATGTAGTATGAGCTTGGCAGGTGCAAGAGCATGGTTGGCTTTCTAAGTCATCTGTTTAGGTCTTCAAAGTTACCATGGAAAGATTAAAGCTATGTCATACGCACTGCTTCCAGAGCTGTGTTGCTTCAAGGAGGGGAAATGTGCCATAGGACATATCCTCTTTCTCTCTCTACTCTCTGTGAGATTTTTGTGCATCCAGCCCAGGTATCCACCAAGCCCCATTTTCTGGAGTGTTTTTCATCTGAGATGGCAGCTAGCCCTTTTCTGCTGAGGCGTTTGTTTAAAGTGTGCCTCTTCCCATGGGAGAAGTCTCACACCTTTATACCTTGATAAAGTATGTCCTGGGGATCCAGGTACAATTGTATACCCCAAAAGTCATCGTAAAAACACCTGTTGTGTAGAAGTGGCTCTTTAATGGTGAGATTTGTCAACTTAAAACAAAATCCTAAGCCCCTCGCCGACTCAATAGACACCTCCTTGTGGCCAAGGAGACTCCCTTAAAAAATACCTTCAAAACTGATTTCCTAATTACGATTGGATAGGATGTTAGACATGCGTCCTTATACCCTCTCCCTCCTGGAGTGTAGACACAACAACTGCCCCACATTAATGTTAAAATAGAGACCGTAAGACTGACAGAGCAGACTCTATGACAACAAGACTCCAAATTATAAACAGAATCTAAGGCCATGCACGTCAGGCAAGGGTTGAGTCACCTACCCCTATACTTAAAGCAGGCGTCCCCAAACTGTGGCCCACAGGCTGCATGTGGCCCCCTGAGGCCATTTGTCTGGCCCCCAGCCGCACTTCAGGAAGGGGCACCTCTTTCATTGGTGGTCAGTGAGAGGAGCACAGTATGTGGCGGCCCTCCAACGGTCTGAGGGACAGTGAACTGGCCCCCTGTGTAAAAAGTTTGGGGACGCCTGACTTAAAGGATAAACGATGTTCTAACTGCCACAGGTGTTTCTTTTTCTTTAACAGCTAAACAAGCACTGACCTCAAGATAAGCAATGTTCAAACAATTATAGCTCATCCAGCTAGCAGATGCTGATTAACTCACCCCCTGTTTCACCAGCCACAACCGCAGCTTGGATTGGACAAGGAACTGGTTTCAGTAACTTCCTCCTGCTAGGAAAACCACCAACCATGGACTGGTTCTGGCCAGTTTACAGAGATTCTGCGCTTGTACGCTTTCGTGTCCTGAAAAGACCCTTTGATGCATAGGACCTAATTATAATACATTTAAATGTTGAATCTCCACCCCCAAAGTGGAGATTGGTCACATGTCACATGCATGTTTGTTAAATGCACCTGCATCAGGACCTCCTTCATGAATATTCATAGCTCCTCCTGTAATCTGTTGAATATGTATGCTTAGCCAGCTCTTTTAGCATAAATCTCTCACCTCAACCCCTCTTTCAAAGTTCCTTTCTCTGGGCTGTTGACCAGAGGTTGTGATTCCCAGCCTGCGGTTGGCAACCTTGTAGTCTGTAACCCTTTACGATAAGTAAAATCTCCTTCTCTTTTCTAAATTTATGTATTGTGATTTTTTTTTTTTTAGCTAACATTACAGACTTAGGGGTAGAATGAGAACTGCCTTCAAAGACTTCGTTATTGGCTGAATTGTGTACCCCAAAAGTTATATGTTGAATTCCTGACCCCAGGCATCACTTGATTTGGCCTAAGAGGTTATTTAGGTATTATTTATTCCATTCTGTGAAGTTTACTACCTAAGCTAATGCTACAGCTGGATGCCCCTACACTTCAATTCATTCTGGTGACCAATTAGTCATTTCTTTGCAGAAACACCCTTTGGGTGGCTGACTTACATGTAATGAATCAAAATGATTCAGGAAGTGCTAATTGGATTTACTCTGGTCCTGATTCTAACCTCTGAAATGTGTCTGGGTAGTTGTGAAAATACAATGAGATGACGTGCTTACAGAACACCATGGTGCCAGGCAGATGGTGAGAGCTCGCTATATGTTATGAGCTGTTATTTTCATTGTCTTGATTCTTATTAGGTAAAGCCAGAGGAGGGTATCCCAGATTTGCAGGGTAGCCCCCACAAATGAACCTTCCCCACTCTGTTAATGACAGATGAACCATTGAGGATTGATGAGTGTTCCATGTTGATAGATTTCATCTGTCCCTTTCCAAAGTTGAAAATTAACCGGACCCACAAGCTGAAAACTGACATGAGGCTTTTTATCTCCTTGCCTTGGGTAGTGGTCATATATTTAATCCTGTTTCTGGCCAAGGAACCTTTCAAGGCCAGTTGTACAGCTGCTTCCTGTTCAGCTGAATCAGCTATCATTCCCCAGGAAGTGCAGACTGGCCAGGTTGATGCGTGTGTAAGCAAGTGTGCTTGTGTCTGTGTGCATCTCTCGTGTGTTTACTTTGTGTTTTCCCTTTTTCTCTTTGCCTCTCTTATTTCCATTTAGTGGGCTTGTGAGGATTATCTGTGAGTGTGTTTGTGTCCATGTGTATATGTCTACATACGTGAGACCCTTTCTGTACCTGTGGTAATCACATCAAACTCATAAAAAGGAAGGCAGCTCTAAAATGGTCCCCTCTCTATTCCTCCTACGAACAAGTGACTTGTACTGCACCATTCTCCTTTTTTTTAAAGACAAGTATTTACTTCTTTACTGGTATAGAGATTTTGATAATGTCCCTAATATTTTCCCTGAAGTCCTCTTTAGAAGAATAACCTGAATCTGTCCATTCTAGGGTTTCCCTCACAGCCAGAGATAAAACACCTTGATCAAGCTTCATACTAAGTGGATGCTTATTGATTACCTCATCAACCATTACCTTTCTTCTTCCTGCAGGGGTCATGATTTCCCCTTGTATAACTTAGCATCTTGCCCTTTTCAGCTCTGCAGTTTGAATGGGACTGACTCTTGTGTTAGGGGTGGGCTATGATGTTTAAACCAATGTGTTTCACCTCCTGGCTACAGCAATTGGTTTTGGAATGGACATCTCATCTCCAAAGAGTCACTGAGATGCAAGGAGATAAATTTTGAACCTTCTAGAGAAATTCACTTTTTTTTTTTTTTTTTTTTTTTTTTTTGAGACAGAGTCTAGGTCTATCGCCAGTCTGGAGTGCAGTGGTGTGATGCCGGCTCACTGCAACTTCAGTTTTCCAATTTCAAGCAATTCTCCTGCCTCAGCCTCCCGACTAGCTGCAACTACAGGCACACGCCACCACGCCCGGCTAATTTTTTGTACTTTTTAGTAGAGACTGGGTTTCACCATGTTGGCCAGGATGGTCTCAATCTCTTGACCTCTTGATCCACCTGCCTCGGTCTCCCAAAGTGCTGGGATTACAGGCGTGAGGCACCGCGCCCATCCGAGAAATTCGCTTTTATTTTGCAGAAGCCTTCAGAAGATTCTTGCTTTTTCCCCTGGAAGGTGCAGTGTGAAGTTGTGAAGTTGGATGTTCCTACAGCCATTTTGCTGCCATGAGGCAATGTCCAATATAGGTGCTACTCTGTTGGGGAACTACAGAAAATAGAGATGGACAGATACCAGGACTTTGGTGATATTGTCGACTCCATTAGCACAGGTCTGACCTGAAACCCTCTTATGGATGTTTTAGTCATGTGAATCTCTGAATTCTCTTTATTGCTTTAGCTACTTTAATCTGGGGTTTTTGTTCCACCAAACAAAATGATTCTTAACTAATATACAATCTGATCTGTCTGAATCTGATGCTCATGCTCTTCTAAACTGCCAAAAAGTTATCTAGTGCTATGTCGAACATGATCGATGGGCACCTGTTTAAAAGTGATATTGGACACAGTCTTTTCTAACTTCGTATTAAAAGACTCTAAGAAGACATAGAAAAATGAAAACTCATACAACCTTGAGAAGCCAAGCTGATATTGAAACTGTTGTCAAAATCTGCAAGAAAATTCTACCAATCATAAGACTGATGGAGCTGAATTGAGAACTACAAAATTATTTTGATGTCCAGAGCAAAGAAAGCCTGATATTTATAAACAGCTAAGGAGAAATGGTTTTGTTTTGGGTTTTTTTTTTTTTTTTTTTTTGCCTCTTTCTTCCAGAGTTCAATGACTAAACTTGCCACTTGCTGATCTCTGTCTGGTGGTAGTGATGTTTGTCATGACGGAGCACTGCTGAAAAAGGTTTTAAAATTATTTTGGCTGGGCATGGTGACTCACACCTGTAATCCTAGCACTGCGGGAGGCTGAGGCGGGTGGATCATCTGAGGTCAGGAGTTCAAGACCAGCTTGGCCAACATGATGAAACCCTGTCTCTACTGAAAAAACTACAAAAATCAGCTGGGCATAGTGATGGGTGCCTGTAATGCCAGCTACTTGGGAGACTGAAACAGGAGAATTACTTGAACCCAGGAGGTGGAGGTTGCAGTGAGCCAAAATCATGCACAGCAAGCCTGGGGGACAGAGCAAGACTTTGTCTCCCAAAAAAAAAAAAAAAAAAGTTTGTCTCTTTTATGCCCATGTTGTTCTAGCATATGCAATGGAATGGCTTAGAGAAAAAAAAAAATCTAACTATTTCTTTTAAACAATACTTCAAGATGTATTCCAGCTACTTAGAAGGATAATTACAATAGAAAACTTGAGAATGCAAATATTTTGGCAATAAAATTCATGAATGTTGATACCTGTTTGCACAGAGAAGACACATTGGAGAAAACAAAACAAAAAAAGCATAAGGAAAAAAGCATGCTAATTCTGTCTCTTGGCATTTTGTCAACGTGTTTTATTCTAGTCTTTGATAAATAGTATCAATGATAATAAAAGCAATTTGCAAATGAAACAGTAACTACGTTCCTAATATGTTCTAGATACAATGCTAAATATTTCATGTAAAAAACCTTATTTAAGAAGTATACATTAATGTGTTTTAAACTAACTTAAATGTAATGCATCCCACTTCTAAGTCCAATAAATATGATAATAGACCAAAATGTCAAAAAAACCTCTCTAAATAAAATTCCACACTAATTACTCATAAAAATCAAAGTGAGGAGTAATTGGTTACTTAACATGATAAAACATTAATTTAAAATAAAAATCAACATCTTTGATAATAGAGAAATACACAAGGCATTCACATTAAAATTATAAAGATTCCCAAAGATAATTTCTTCCCTAATTAATTTGGAAGTTTGGGATAATGTAACAATGTAGGAAACAGAAATAAGAGATACAACTATTAATTGTTGTTTATTTGCAGATTATATTAATTGACACCTAGGAAACGGAAGATAACAAAAATAATATTTTAAATAAGGAATTCAGCACAGTGGCTAGATGAATCTATAAAGCAAAACTTTAAGGTATCACCAAAAAATTAATTAGAAGTCAGAGGAGAAAAATGATTCATCCATAGCTGCCACACAGATGCTTAGAAGTAATCAGAATGGAAAAATTATATAATTTATACTGATAAATATATACAATTTGACTGAGGAGTATATCTTAAAAAACACCTCTTTTTAAAATGAGTGGACTAGATATTGCCAAGGTGTTAGTTATTTAAAAATTTATGTATAAGTTCCCAACATTTCAACCAAAATCCTATTGGGACATTTAAGGATCTTGCAAAAACATTACTAAAGTCCACCTGAAAGAAGTACTGGGCGAGACAAAGGATATTTTGGGGAAAAAAAAATGATTGAATGACATTTTGATAACAAAGGTAACTGCCCAACCAAATTAGAAAATGTTTTATAAGACTGAAACAGTGAAGGCCGGGCGCGGTGGCTCACGCCTATAATCCCAGTACTTTGGGAGGCCGAGACGGGTGGGTTACAAGGTCAAGAGATCGAGACCATCCTGGTCAACATGGTGAAACCCCGTCTCTACCAAAAATACAAAAATTGGCTGGCCATGGTGGCACACGCCTGTAGTCCCAGCTTCTCGGGAGGCTGAGGCAGGAGAATTGCCTGAACCCAGGAGGCGGAGGTTGCGGTGAGCCGAGATCGCGCCATTGCACTCCAGCCTGGGTAACAAGAGCGAAACTCCGTCTCAAAAAAAAAAAAAGACTGAAACAGTGAAAATAACATGGTGTTGGCACAAGAAATAATCAACGAAAGAATGAAATACTATGGACTAAAACCTGAACATATGTATCATATGAAACTATGACAGAGAAGGCACCACGGGCCAATGGGAATAGGTAAACTTAAGAAGTCAGGTTAGAAAAGTTGGTTGTTTAGGAGGAAAGAAGCAATCAATGTGTATCTTCACTATTAGGTTCTCAAACACATGTCAAATGAATTAAACAAATTAATATTTAAAAATCAGTAAGAACCAAAAAAGCTAGAATAAAATGAAGATAAATCTGTATCTCAGTTTGAGATAGGATTTTTTCCAAGCATAAAACTCAGAAAAAAATCACCAAGAAAAATACTCATGGATTCAATTAAAAAATAGAACTGTGTGCAACAAAGCGCAGTGAGCAAAGTTAAGGGGCAAGAGGCAATGGGGGAGGGAGAGGCTATAAATAAATATTGCAAACATTAATCGTTTTATGATGTAAAAAAAAAAAACTTTTAAAAATCTAAAAGAAAAATGTGCAAACGACATAAAAAGTTAATTTCCAAAGCAAGAAATACAAATGGCCCATAAGCCATATGAAGAAAATGTTCTTTCATAGGCATCAAATAAATGGAAATTGGAAAGATAACATTTTAGCTATCAAATTGTCCAAATAAAACATCATAAGGTATAGTCCTAGCTAGGATGTGGTGAGTGGACACTCTCATTACTGCTGTTGGTATAAATTGACTTCAATATCTCCAGTTATTTCTGTATAAAATGGGGATAAGCTGATTAGGTTAGATGAGCTAATAAATGTAAATCCTTTAAATAGTGTCAATGCAAGTTATTGATGTTGGTGATGATGGCTGTGAAGTGATGAAGAAAGATTTCAGAGACCTGAAATACAAAGTGTTTTAAGTATGTGAGCTGGTCCCACGGATTGGTGAAAGGCCAAGACGGATTGTGTGTGCAGAAGAAATGAGAGATGCCATCCCTGTTTGCCTCCTGGATTTATGGATTTAGAAACAGAAGCTGCGTTACAAATGCTCAAGGAGGAAGGATTTATTGGGCTTTCTCTATGATGGATGACAAAACATTCAGGCTGAATCCTAGGACAGCCTGTGACCAGATCGGGCTGCCGTTTGACAATTGACCTCTTCCAAGGACTCCTGCCCCCCAATCAAGAGACCTGTGCTTCCATAACTCCTTAGCTTGTTCTTCCTTTTTTCAAGGACTAACTTGGTTTATCTAGAAACTGTCCCAGAAACACATTGATGAAGAAGACAGCACTATTTGCAGGTCGGTTTTTGCAGGATCAGTTGAGCCTGCTAGCTTAGGGTTTTGTTGAATGCAGGTAAAAGACCTGGTTTTTCCTTCCAATTTGTTTGTATTGAGTGCCATATATCCTAATGCCATTTAAAAAGATACAAAAGTGGCCACCATTTTTATTGGAAACCTACAAAATACACCCTAACGTGCTGTGCTGTCAATGTCTTGCCAAAAGAAGCATAGACTTTAAACATTATCCAACATTTTGGGCTTCAGAATGAGCTGGCATTCAATACCCAGTTTTGGTTAATCTCTGTGAAGCTAATGATTCATGATATCCGAAGGGGTCAAAGTAGTCTAGTTGCTTGTGCACAGCTAGAAATTAACCTGAAATCCCAGACTTGGACTGTGGGCAGACCAACCGAGAAAGCAGCACCTCAAAATAAAAATGCTTTCCAGACGTAGCAAAAGACAAGCACCGGCAAAGATGCTCAGGGAAACAAGGCCAGTCTGCATGCTGCATGGTTCTCATTCACATATTGGCACTTTAGAGTAACAGGATGTCAGGTGAAGACTGGAGTTCAAGTTTTGAAATCTGGAAGGAACTGTCAATTTGGGGACGATAATCAGTTTTTATTTTTAGAAGGAGTTCGAAATTTGCTTTATAGACAGTCCTTTTATTTCTTTTGTAAGTACCATTTTGGAGGCCCCAACTAGCTGTACAGATGCCAGGCAAATACCTCCCAGCAGTCTGGGAGAATCTCTAAGTATAGTAATGTAACCATAATGCAGATACTTCAGACTGAGATGCTAAATCTACTTCTAGCAACATAAAACGCATGTCGTGGCAGAACTGAGCCATCTTAGATTTTTTTTTCCTGGATCTGAATATAGACTGCTATATGCCTGGATATCATCTTGGGCAGTGTGTGCAGGTGCATGATCTTGTTTAATCCCTGTATGCAGTTCATGATGGGATGGGCTGAAATCCCAATGAAATAATTGTGGCAGGGAGGACCATACTGACAAATGTTAGAGGACTGATGGATGGAGTTTGACCAGCACAGCCCCAATTTCCCTGCTGGTTCCCTAAATGGGATCTTTTTAAAAGCAGAATTTAGCTTGTGGACTGTTGGTTAACCCATTAGCTAGTCCAACAGTCTTCTTACTAGTTCCCTGCCTTCACTCTTACAACTCCCTCTTCTAGTCTGTTCTCCACAGCAGTTAAAATGATCTGTAGTAATGTTAAGATCACGATTCCCCTGGTGAAAATTCTCTCAAGGGTTCTCGTTACTTTTGGAATGAAATCCAAACTCATCTTCTTCACAACCTACAAAGCCCTCAATCATCTGATCTCCTGCCCCCATCACCAGATTCAAGCCAAGAGTTTTCTTCTCTCACTTGGCTCCAAAGGCACTGTTCCATCAGCTCCTAGAACACACCTTGTTCCTTTCACAAGATGTACGTGCACCTGTCACTCCTTTTGACTGGACCCTTTCCTTCCCACTCTCCTGACTCTGTTCGAATGATTGACCTTTATCATTGTTGAAGTCTGAGCAAAAATGTCTCCCTCAGAGACTCCATCCTCATGACTACGTCTAAAGAAGAACCTCCCATCTTCCAGTCATGATTCTTTAGCCTGGTTTCTGTTTCCATTCTGCATATAAACAGGCACAGTTTGTACTTAGTAATTTATTTATTTTGTGGCTTTACTGGGGGGCTGTGTCTCCCCACTAGACCGTAAACTCCATCAGGACAGAAACCAAATTCTGTCTTATTGCTCCTTCTGCCTCAGGTTCCTAGAACATGAAAAAGGGCTCAAGAATTGTGTGTTGAGAGAAGAGGGACTTAGTGACCTGTTCCAGCCCTGGGGCAGAGCCCAGTGTTTTGTTGGTGGAACAGGGGCTACAAGACCTGAAAATAACACATGTTCTCTTGGTTAAATTTTGACAGGGAGAGGTAAACCCTGACCTGAGAAATGAAGTGGACCTTGAAATGGAAGAGGGAAGGAGACCTCTTCTCTCTGGGGTTGGGGGAGATAGGCCTTGGCATGAAGGTGGAGATGTGCTTCGGACATTCTCGGTGGGAAGCTTGCACTGCAAATACCTACAGCCGGAAGACAGTCAGGGTATTGGTTCCTTAAAAGGTTCTGAGTTTGGATGAGGACCTGTGGACTCAAGATTGGTGGTTATTTATTATTCCCTAAGCCCATGGCAAATTTGAACCGGAAATTTATTGCAGCATTGCTTGTAATAGCAACAGACACACTCATACACAGAGATTTAAATACACACCAATAAAGAGAAGAAAGGTTAAATCAAATATAGACCTTTCGTATTGTAGAATACTATGCATCAGTTAAGAACAATGAGGCAGTGCCTGGGCGCAGTGGCTCACATCTGTCATTCCAACACTTTGGGAGGCCAAGGTGGGTGGATCACTTGAGTTCAGGAGTTCGAGACCAGTTTGACCAACATGGTGAAACCTGGTCTCTACAAAAAACGCAAAACTTAGCCAGGTATGGTCATGTGTGCCTGTGATCCCAGTTTCTCAGGAGGCTGAGGCCCAAGAATTGTTTGAACCTGGGAGGTGGAGGCTACAGTGAGCCAAGATTGTACCACTGCAGTACAGCCTAGGCAACAGAGCGAGACTCTGTCTCAAACAGCAAAGGCAGAAAGAAAGAAACAATGAGGTAGAGTTATATTTAGATCCTGCAGAGCCGGTGTGGAGTGATTTCTGAGACATTTTACTTAAGTGACAAAGCAAGCCATGGTACAGTACATACCTATTATCCTACCAATAAAACAAAACATCTTTACAGATGTATAAATCTTTAATACGTAAATGCATTGAAAATATGCCAGAAGGATTTAAATTTAGCTGTTAATGGTGGTTACCTCTGGAGAAGAGTGTATTTATTGAAGAGGTGAGGGCACTTTTAAATTTTACTCAATTTCCTTGTATTTGTAGATATATGTAATAATGTAATAATTGGAAATGTATAATATAGATACATTTTCTATAATTTTTAAAACTTTTATTTCAGGTTTGGGGTACATATGCATGTTTGTTATATAAGTAAGCTGTGTGTCATGGGGGTTTGGTGTACAGATAATTTTGTCACCCAGCTAATAAGCATAGTACTCAGTAGGTATTTTTTTGATCTTCTCTCTGCTCCCACCCTCCACCTCATGCAGACCTCAGTGTCTGCTGCTCTCTTCTCTGTGTTCGTGAGTTCTGATCATTTAGCTCCCACCTGCAAGTCAGCACATGTGGTATTTGGTTTTCTGCTCCTGCATTAGTTTGCTAAGGATAGTGGCTTCCAGTTTCATTTGTGTTGCTACAAAGAACGTGATCTCATTCTGTTGTATGAAAGAGAATGATGAAGAAATGAGAACATGATCTCATTCTTTTAACCTTGCTTGTAACTGAGTCCAAGCCTGGAGGCATGTTTGTGTACGGAAAGTGGTCTTACCTAATTAGTAGACTCTTGAATGAAACAAAGAGAAACCATCATGTAGATACACAGCCATTCAAAGTTGTCTTGGTTTGAAAGGAATGGGATTCTGTCTGCATAGTATTCCATGGTGTGTATGTACCACATTTTCTTTATCCACTCTACCATTTATGGGCATTCAGATGGATTCCATGCCTTTGCTATTGCGAATAGTACATGTATAATTAAAGTTAAAACAAAAAAAAGAGGTATTACTGCCTTTTGTAGTTCCATGCTGATAAGACCAATGAGATGTATACAGGTTGCACTACTTCTACCCTTATGCCCTGCATCAGAATAACCCAGGAGTAGAGGCTGATGGGGATACTGGACCTTGGAGATTCTGAGTCTACACCTGATCATATGAATCTGTCTTTAGAGGAGGACTTTGCAAATTTACAGGACCGACTATTTCATGTCTAGCATCACTACCCTGTCTGGTCCTCAAATGATGCTTTGAGAAACACTGCAAGAAGGAAAACTCAGGCGGTCTGACCATTCCTACCCTTGTCCTTCCTTGCTTATAGCTGAGTCCAAGCCTGGAGGCATGTTTGTGTATGGAAAGTGGTCTTACCTAATTAGTAGACTCTTGAATGAAACAAAGAGAAACCATTATGTAGATACACAGCCATTCAAAGTTGTCTTGGTTTGAAAGGAATGGGATTCTGTCTGAGCTCTTCCTTATTTATTAGGATCATTCATATTTTACCTCAGGCATCATTTGAAGAAATGGGTCATGATGCAAATATAAATGATGATGCAAGAATAAATGGGTCCAACCCAATGTCCTTACGTCCTATTCACCTAGGGCACCTACATCTTCACATACACGTATTAAATCCACTTATTGTGCATGAGTCAGAGAATAGTGAAAATTGCAGTGGTGCACCCTCTTAGGGGTGTAGATCCTACAAGTTATTCCGATGCCCTGAGGGTCAGGTGAAACTTCCACTCTGCCCTGAACAATCTCCTACATCAGTGTTTCTCAAAATGTATTCTGCAGAATGCTTTCATTGGAGTCACTTGAAAGAACTTGGCTAAAAATGCAGATCTCTTTGCTGACCTAGTCAGTCAGAACCTTGAAGAATGGGCCTTAGGAGTTTGCATGTAATAAGATTTCTGGTTTATTCTCGTGCACACTGCACTCCATTCTATACAACTGTCCTATACAGTTTCTAATATGGTACCCATTGGCCACATGTGGATTTTGAGTGTTTGTAATGTGGTTGGAGACACATACTGAAAGAATATTTTGGTCCTATTGAGTTAAACAAATTTAAAAATTTATATCACCTGTCTCTTTTTACTTGTTTAATATGGCTAGTAGAAAATTTAAAATGACGTTTTTGGCTCACATTATGTTTTTAGTAAACAGAACTGCTATAGGGTATTGGTATCTTGTGAACCCTCTGAATATTATTGGATGGATGTTCTGGAAAGTTCTGAGAAAAGGAGTGGTGAGTGAATGAGAGGAGTCACTTTTAGAACTCAGGGAGGGAAAGAAGTTTAGTTCATTTCCTGCAACTAAAACCCAAATTCAGTTGGGGATGGCAGTCTGAGGTTTCCGCATTCTGGGATGACTTGGGTGTTCAGAGCCTGGGCTTTCCGTTGAACAGGTCAGGTTCAAATACTGAATATGGTTTTGACCAAGGTACCTCCCTTTTCTGCCCTTAGAGCTCTAGTCCTTTAAATAAATGATTCAGTGAACCAGATGGGTTCAAAGATCCTCTGCCTCATACATGGTCACACAGTATCTAGGGCAGAAAATAAAAGCAAGGAAAAAGAATAAATTCATTGGTTAAAGCTCTGTGTTTTCATCTTGTTTGAATCCACTGGCCGCCTGCAATTGACTAAAGCTCAGCTGCTGTAACTAACACAAACTCAGTTGTGAGTAGAGTCCCAAGTTACTGAGTTTCATTGACCATGAATGGCTCCATCGTGGTTTGGTCTGTTGGGTTCAGTAAAGGAGCTGAGTTCAAATAAATGGCCGCCTACAACTTTTATTTAACAGCTGATGATCACTGACTGGTGAGATTATTGCCATCTTTCCTAATTCTCTGCATCTTCCACATTTTCAATAGTAGACAAACATGGAAAGAGCACGTTCCTTCCTGTTCATTGTCACAGCTGGTGGATGGGGTCTTCAGCATCACCGCCCAATGATGTTATTCTATGAGAGATGATCAGCAATACTGAGAGGGAGTCTGGTCTTCATGTTTACTTTATTCTGGATGTGGGCATATGGAATTTGCTGGCCTCAGACCGAGGGGTAAATGCATCTTCCAGGGCAGAGAAGGAAGGGTGGTGAGGAAGGGGCTTTTAAGGACTCATGAAAAGCGTGTTTTTCTTGCTGTGGCTTCCAAAAACAAAACCATTTTCCACACCAAAGCACAGCTAGGAAAAAAGCACTAGCCAGGAGAAATGGCACAGACATATAAGAGGAAGAGAGGAGATGAGAACGCAGGGCTTTCTGGTTCCATTAGAGGTGGCTGCTTAAGACTAAAAGGAGACCCAAGGGAGAAGGGAAGGCAGACTTTCCACCACCGTCTGGATTCTGGGTGTGCTTGTGATTGCCTCAGGATGAGGCTGCATGTTTCTACACTTGCTTCTGGAGAGCACAGGTGCAGCGTGACTGCATTGTGTATATGCTGTCTTGCACAAAGAAATAAATTGTTATATAAATAATAATCCTGCTCCACCTACTTGACAGGATTGTTGATGAACCGAAATGAGATAATATGCATGCTGGTGTTTTGGAAAATGCAAATGGAAGTAACCGTTAGAAATGCATTCCTGCCTGGGTCTGTCAAGCAGCTTAAGTCAGAGTGGCAGAACATGTCTTGTTTTGGCAGAGGCAGGACCGTGGTTAGTGTTTTCTGGTGTTAACAGGGCTATTCTCACTATTGGCTGTTGACCTGGGGGTCAGCCCTTTGTCACTCTAAGTACTGCTGCCGTGGGGAGATGGAAACTCACTTCTTGGTGAAGCTTTGCAAAATCTCCCGAAGCCAAACAGACCCATCCGGCCATAGGTCTGAGCTATGAGCTGAAGGTAGAAGTGGGTGTGGGGGTCTCTGATGACCATCTACTTTACAGGCAGGAGGATGAACAGATGTCTGATTAAGGAGATGGTGTCAGAGACCAATCACCAGAAGCAAGATCTGTCTAAATACGCTCTTGGAAGCAGATCTTTATTCCAACACCAGCCTTTCTTCTGCAGCTTTGACATAAGATTCTAATTCATCTGAATCTGTACATTTCAGGAGGTTTTTTTTTCCCCAATAGCAACCATGTGAAAGAATGGATTGACCTTTGATTTATAATCCTCATGTCATAGAGTTTAGCAGAGCTTAACCTTTGTTGGTCGTGGTTCAAAACTGTCTGCCTTGCTTTGGAAAAGGCAGGTCATGCTTTCAGTATTAGCTACAAAAAATAAATAAATAAAGGAACCAAGTGGGATAATAGATTTCTGATACAAAAGGCAGAAGAGGAGCAGACAGAGAAGGGAGAAACTTCCAGAAGAAAGAAGAAAATTAAGATGTGGATGAAGTTCTGATAAATGAGAATTAAGCTCATCTGGTAAAGAAAAGTGTTTGTGGCTCTTATAATGGTGAGGGCAGCAAAGCGTAGACAAAGTGCTGGCAAGGACTACGGGCAGAGGTGAAAAGGCTGATGAGAGAGGCCGGAGGCCTCATGAAGAAGAGAGACAGAAAAACATTTATATTCAGCATTAAGTAAAATGCTTTTTTTTCTTGTCTTTCTTTTTTTGAATTACGTGTCCTTGCTGTGATGCACAATTCAGATATGTGCTTCGGGTGAAGGCCTTGTTCCCCGGGCTGCTGCAGCAGGCCTCCAAGGTGACCCTCAGCTGAAAAGTGAACCTGCCTTGGCTGGGCATGGCAGCTCATGCCTGTAATGCCAGCACTGTGGGAGGCTGAGGTAGGAGAATCTCTTCAGGCTAGAAGTTCAAGACCAGCCTGGGCAACATAGTAAGACCCCATCCCCCTGTGGTGGGGGGGGGGGCGGGAAACAGAAAAACTAAAAACCTGCTTCACCCAAAGTAGCACTCCTCCTTGGAGCACCCCATCCAGGGACAGACCGGTGCAAGTATATTAGGGCCTGGTAACCTTCCCCAGCTTGGGATGAACCTGATAAGCTTCCCAGCTCCAGAGTGGAGTTGCCTGAGTCTTTGTTGGACCTGCATCATAGCACGCAGTTTCCTTCTGCCCCAGTTTTGCCTTCTTCTGCATCCTTCGGCAGATTTCCCCCACCTCGTTCCCACCAAGGACCCTCTGATAAACATACTGTCCACTAATCCCCATCTCAGACTCTGATACCCAGGGCCTCACCTGTGACAAGGCACTATTTGATATCTAGTTTCTAAACACATTTAAAAAATGATAATTCTGGAAACCATCATTCTCAGCAAACTGACACAAGAACAGAAAATCAAACACCGCATGTTCTCACTCACAGGCAGGTAAGTCTTGAACCATGAGAACATGTGGACACAGGGAGGGGAGCATCACACACTGGGGTCTGTTGGTGGAAGGACAGTAGGGGGTTGGGAGGGTGGGGAGGGATAACGTGGGAGAGAAATGCCAGATATAGGTGACGGGGGGGTGGAGGCAGCAAACCACCTTGCCATGTATGTACCTATGCAACAATCTTGCATGATCTGTACGTGTACCCCAGAACCTAAGGTACAATAAAAAAAAAAAAAGAATTAAATCTTCGGAAAACTTCAAAAAATTGTAAATTAAGATGCTAAGCTTTTAGTGAATGCATCCCCACCAGATGCATCTAGATGGAGATAGTAAGTGGGCACAATGAGTAGCACGAAGACATTACTCCACATGAATAGTCTGCTCATGTGATGTACCTTGTTTCTGTCCTGCCTTTGTTACACTCCAAATCCTATGGCTTGAGGATCAGTGGGTAGAAGAGTGGTCCCCCAAAGATGTCCACATCTGAGTCCCTGGAGCCTGTGATTACATTATTCTACATGACAAAGGGGAATTAAAGTTGGAGATGAAATTAAGGTGTCTAATCCGCTGCACTGAACATAGATTATCCTGGATTACCTGGTGGGGAGGCCCAATGGAATCACCAGGGTCCTTGGAGTTGGAATAGAGGCTGAAGAAGAGGGTCAGAGAAAGAGATGTATGGTTGGAAGCAGGGTGAGAGAGATGCCACATTGATGGCTTTGAAGATGGAGGGAGGGTACTGCTAGGCAAGGAATGTGGGTGGCTTCTAGAAACCAGAAAAGGCAAGGAATCAAATTCTTTTCAAGAGCCTGCAGAAGGCACATGAACCAAGCTGATGTCTTGACTCTAGCTAAGCAATGACTTCAACCTGCAGAAATCTATGACAACACATTTGTTTTATTCCAAGCTATTAAATTTGTGGTAGTTTATTACAACAGCATTGGAAAACTGATATAAGTGGTATGCTATTTTTTGGAAAGCTATAGGACAATATGCATCAAAAATCATAGAAATATTTCTAACTTTTTCTCTCCATATTAGTCAGTTCTTACGCTGCTCTAAAGAAATACCTGGCTGGGTATGGTGGCTCACATCAGCACCATGGGAGGCCAAGGCAGGTGGATCACTTGAGTTCAAGACCAGCCTGACCAACATGATGAAATCCCATCTCTACTAAAAATAAAAAATAAAAAAAATTAAAACTTAGCCAGGCATGACTGGCACACACCTGTAATCCCAGCTGTTTGGGAGGCTGAGGCAGGAAAATCACTTGAACCCGGGAGGTGGAGGTTGCAGTGAGCTAAGATCACACCATTGTACTACAGCCTGGGCAACAAGAGCAAAACTACAAAGAAAGAAAGAAATGCCTGAGACAGGGTAATTTGTAAAGAAAAGAGGTTTAATTGGCTCACAGTTCCACAGGTTGTACAGGAAGCATAGTGGCATCTGCTTTTGAGGAGGCCTCAAGAAACCTTCAATTGTGGCAGAAGGTGAAGAGGGAGGCAGCACTTTACATGGCTGGAGCAGAAGGGGTGGGTGAGGAGGTGCTGCACACTTTTAAACAACCAGCTCTCACAATAGTTCGCTCATTACATGAAGCAGCACTGAAGGATGGTGCTAAACTATGTACGAGAAGTCAACCCCTTGATCCAAGCACCTTCCACCAAGCCCCTTCTCTAACATTGAGGATTCCTTTTTTTTTCTTTTTCTTTTTTTTTTTTTCGAGACACAGTCTTACTCAATCACCCAGGCTAGAGTGCCATGGCATGGTCTCAGCTCACTGCAACCTCTGTCTCCTCAGATCAAGTGATTCTACTGCCTCAGCCTCCTGAGTAGCTGGGATTACAGGCACCCGCCACCACGCCTGGCTAATTTTTGTATTTTTAGTGGAGACGAGGTTTCATCATATTGGACAGGCTGGTCTTGAACGCCTGACCTCAAGTGATCTGCCTGCCTCAGCCTCCCAAAGTGCTGAGATTGCAGGCATGAGCCACTATGCCCCACCTGAGGATTAAAATTTGACATGATATTTCAGCAGGGACAGAGACCCAAACCATATCGCTCCCAAAGTAAGTACCCAAGTAAGGGCTACCTCTGAAATTTATCATAAAAAGTCAAATTTTTTTAAAAAAACCACATACTTTATATTAATCAATTGTAGCATTATTTAAATACTATCTCTGGATAGACTATTATGTAGCCAGTTTTTGTTAATAACGAAAGCCAAATTGAATCTGAAATCCTCAAGCATTTCAAAACGAACAGGGTGAAATGGATCAAATTATTGAGGTGGGGTACATTCTCTAGGATTTCTCCAGTTAAACCATGAATACACCCACAAGAGTCTCCAGGAGATCCTGAAAAATATTAAAGCGACCTGAAAATGCAAACTTTTCCCCTAGGACTTTAAAGACTCTCTGGCTCATCCTGAAGCATTTTCATCAACTTTCTCTCTTGTGGTTTCTTTCACTAGGCTTGACTCCTTCTGAAACAGATCCTTCTATTTTAAAATGCAGGGTCTCTTTTGACCTGAGATCAACATGAATCATAACTGAAATGATGCATAATTAACTACTTTGCACGCCTATATCAATCAATCTGAAATACTGATGGCTTAAATACGGCAGATCCAATGTTTCTATTGATGTATAGGTGTGTGTAGATGAGAATGTGTGTAGGCATGTATTGATAAAACCCAAGCCACTGCATCTTTTCCCTGAGTTCTTTTTCCAACATTTGAGAAAGCTAACTACACTTTCACAAAGTGAAAATTTCTTCCAAAATTTATCCTTAAGCCGTAGGATTTGGGGTGTAAGAAACAGGGGTACATTAAATGAAGAGGCTATTCATATGAGAGTCATGTCCTAATGCCTGTTTATAGTTCTGTGACCCAAGTGCGTGATGGGATGTCAAGTACTTCCCCTTTTAAACTTCATCCAGCAAACGTCTACTTTGGGATCCTCTCTCCTTCCCTGGCATCTTCACTGATCACACTAAAATGTGAAAACCATTACCCAGCTGGTAAAATTGTAGTGTCTGCTTGGGTCCACCAGAGATTTGGACTCAATGGGCCCGGGGCTAGGTGTTGGAATCTGAGGTTTTATTAGGCATACCAGGAAACTCTGATTTAGGCCGTGTGTGGAGTACGCTTTATGAAATTCTGCCCTGCTGGAATCCCGAAACAATTTCAGGTGCTCCTTTGTGAAAACAACTGATGAATTGACCTCCACCATCAATGGGAAATCAGAGTCCTGCCCTTCGCTCCCCCTCCAGGAACTTGTAGGAGTTAATCCATTTCATAAATAAAGTCGCAGTTGCAAGTCAAATATTTATTTCCTGTGTGGAATGGGAGGGAGCACCTTTTCCATCACGCCTCGTCATGACACCATGGGAATGGTGCTGAAGGAAAGTTATTGCACTCAAGGAGATGTTTATGATGTGATTTTGACTAACAAAGGAAAGAGGAAAAATCCAATTAAATTCCAGGAAGGAATGACCAAGGGTGATCGTAATAGAGCAGTCTTCTTCCAGGCAGGTTCTTTTGCCAGGACAGAGATCTGGGGGCACAGTGAACTCCTCTACAGACAGCGGGGGCTGGAGGGTGGGTGGTGGTGGGAGGATAGTGTTCAGGAGAAGCCGGAGACTGCACAGGGAAAGGGCTACCATGGTTCAGAGAATGTCTGTGAGTCAGAAACTTAATTCAAAAATCATTTTAGGCCGGGCACGGTGGCTCTTGCCTGTAATCTCAGCGCTTTGGGAGGCCATGCCAGGCGGATCATGAGGTAAAGAGCTCAAGACCATCCTGGCCAACATGGTAAAACCCTGTCTCTACTAAAAATACAAAAAATGGCCAGGCATCTGTAATCCCAGCTACCTGGGAGACTGAGGCAGGAGAACTGTTTGAACCCAGGAGGCAGAGATTGTTGTGAACCAAGATTGTACCACTGCACTCCAGCCTGGCAACAGGATGAGACTCCATCTCAGAAAAAAGAAAAAAAAAATTACTTTAGGCCCAGCGCAATGGCTCGTGCCTGTAATCCTAGCACTTTGGGAGGCCAAGACAGGAGGATCACCAGAGGTCAGGAGTTTGAGACCAGTCTGGCCAACAGGCCAACATGATCTCAAACTGCATTTTCGGCTTGGAAAGACAAGAGACAAGAACAGAACATGCTGAACTATTTAAACTCAATGTAGCAAGAGAATAGGCAGTTCCCAGGCAATCACATAGACATTTCTGTGGGAAGAGTAAAATTTCTGCCTTCTTTCTATTTATTTTTTTAAGTGGATAAATAATACTTGTACATGTTCATGGGGTACATAGTGATGCTGTGATACATACAATACATAATGGTCAGATCAGGGTAATTGGCATGTCTATCATCTCAAACATGTATCATTTCTTTGTGTGGGGAATAGTCAATATCTTCCTATTTGAAACTGTGTATTATTGTTAATTATTAGGTTGATGCAAAAGTTAGTGCCGTTTTGCCATTACTTTCAATGGCAAAAACCATAATCTCTTTGCTATAGCACACTAGAACTTATTCCTCCCATCTAGCTATAATTTTGTATCCGTAAACAAATCACTTCCTACCCTTCTCTTCTCCCTATCCTATCCTTCTCTCACCGTTCCCAGCCTCTAGTATCCTCTGTCCTATTTTTCGCTTCTGCAAGATCAACTTTCTTCGGCTTCCACATGTGAGTGAGAACATGCCGTGTTCGACTTTCTGTGCCTGGATTGTTTCACTTAATATAATGTCTTCTAGTTCCATTTATGTTGCCACCAATGACAAGAGTTCATTCTTTTTTTTTTTTTTTAATAGCTGGAGAGTATAGCATTGTTTACTCCACTTTCTTCATTCATCCATTAATGGACACTTAGGTGGATTCCATATCTTGGCTATTGTGAACAGTGTGGCAATGTACATGAGAGTGTAGATATCTGTTAGATATAATAATTTTCCTTCCTTTGAATAAATTCTCAGTGGTGGGATTGCTGAATCTGACCTCTTTTTTAAAAAAATGTTTCATGTCTCCCATGGACTCTCCTCTCTATGCTCTACTATTAAAAAATTTTTTCCATATGTTATTGGTGGTGCAGGTGGTATTTGGTTACCTAAGTTCTTTGGTGGTGATTGGTGAGATTTTGGTGCACCCACCACCTGAGCAGTGTGCACTGCTCCATATTTGTTCTCTTTTATCCCTTACCTCCCTCTCACTCTTCCCCCAGTGTCCTGAAAGTCCACTGTATCATTCTTAGGCCTTTGCATCCCCATAGCTTAGCTCCTTCATATCAGTGAGAACTTACGATGTTTGGGTTTCCATTCCTGAGTTACTTCGCTTAGAATAATAGCCTCCAATCTCATCCAGGTCATTGCAAATGCCGTTAATTCATTCCTTTTTATGACTGCATAATATTCCATCATATAACTATACCACAGTTTCTTTATCCACTCGTTGATTGATGGGCATTTCGGTTGGTTTCATGACTTTGCAGTTGTGAACTGACTTCTTAAGGAGAGTAAAGGATAAAGAGGATAATGATGGAGATGATGAAGATCAGGACCAGGTGACAATTTATACCTGCACTAGGTGCACTTGGCAATGAATGGAGAGTTACTTGGGAGCTCTGGATTCTCCTAGCATACAAGGGCTCTGTGTTTGTGCCATGAGAAGAAAGAGCCCCTGGAGATAATAGGCTGTAGGTAGAAGGGCATTGTTGGGGTGCATACGTTGGAGGTTTCACTGGGGCTGAGTGCTGGCTCTGGTAGATTCTAGGCAGAAACCTGTGGTACCAGGTAAAAATGGGTGCTTCCAGTGAGAAGAATAGGAGGCAAGAGGCTACAGAGCCTGTGGTGGGTGAGTCTTTGAGGCTTTAGAAAGGAAAAGACTTTGGCATACTGTATTTGCTTCCTAGGAGAAGAGTTTGGGAAACTGCTATGTGCTTGTTGATGGTTCTGCAACCCCAGAGGATGAGGAAAACCTCAGGCTTGGTGGAAGATGCTTTTGAATGTCCAGGCCAGGGGTCAACCCACGTAACAGCTAGTATCTCTTTACTGCCTTAAAGTTGATGTCCTTTATGCCATTTATTTTTGCATTTATAGTAAAAGCACTTTTTAAATCAAAGTAGTAGTGGCACATTGGAAAAATCCAAATTATGCAAAAGACTTAGAACGAAAGGTGATGGTCTCTTCCCCAACACTTTCCATCCCTGAATCTTTATTCTCACAGCCTTTTGCTGTTGCCCCTGGGTCTGAAGCAGCATTTGACATTCAGAGATGCCATCTGGAAGGGCACTGATTGTATGGGAACACTGGGACCCACAATGGACTCAGGGAATGAGGGATGCTTTCTCTGATGGGGCACAGAGAATGGGTTGTGGCAGAGCAAGAGCTCCCACTTAATCTGAATCTCTGGTTTCTGGGCTTAATACAATTTTGTGATGGTAATGACACACCCAATAATAAGAGTTATAAATATAATAATAGAACAACGAGCATTGGATGGACACTTATGATGAATCAAGAAAACTGTACAGAGATGAATCTTCTTGATCTCCAAGGACTCCTAGAAGCGGTTATCACATTTTTAATAGCTTTTGGGGCACAAATGGTTGTTGGTTACACGGATGAATTGTATAGTGGTGAAGTCTATTTTAGTGTGCCCATCACCCGAGTAGTTTCCATTGTACCCAATATGTAGATTTTAATGTGTCGCCCTCCTTCTACCCTCCCCACTTCTGTGTCTCCAATGTCCGTCAGACCACTCTGTATGCCTCTGTGTACTCATGGCTTAGCTTCCACTTTTAAGTGAGAATATGCAGTATTTAGTTTTCCATTCCTGAGTTACTTCACTTAGAATAATGGTGTCCAGCTCCATCCAAGTTGGTGCAAGATACATTATTTTATTCTTTTTCATGATTGAGTAGTATTTCATGGTGTATATATACCATATTTTCTTTATCTGCTCAGTGGTCTTCGTGCACTTAGGTAGGTTTCAGATCTTTATAGTTGTGAATTGTGCTGCATTAAACATATGTGTGCAGAAGTCTTTCTTTTTGATGAAATAACTGCTTTTCCTTTGGGTAGATATCCAGTAGTAGGATTGCTAGATCAAATGGCTCTGTACTGTTTTTCATAGAGGTTGTATTAATTTACATTCCCACCAGCAGTATATAAGCATTTTCTTTTCACCATATCCACACCAACATGTAGTTTCTTTCTTTCTTTGTTTTTTGTGTTTTTTTTTGTTGTTGTTTTTGTTTTTGTTTTAAGATGGAGTCTTGCTCTGTCGCCCAAGCTAGAGTGCAGTGGCACAATTTAGGCTCACTGTAACCTCTGCCTCCTGAGTTCAAGCAATCTCCTGCCTCGGCCTCCTGAATAGCTGGAACTACAGGCATATGCCACCACACCCAGCTAACTTTTGTATTATTAGTACAGACAAGGTTTTTCCATGTTGGCCAGGCTGGTCTTGAATTCCTGACAGCAGGTGATCTGCCCGCCTCAGCCTCTCAAAGTGCTGGGATTATAGGTGTGAGCCACCGCGCCTGGCCAACGCTGAGATCTGTTGTTCTTGAACATTTTAATAATGACCATTCTTGCAGGGTGAAGGTGATATTTCGTTGTGGTTTTAATTTTCATGTCCCTGTGCTATCATATTTTTCATATGAGGAAAATGAGGCACAGAGGGACTCAATACACACCCTCAATCATTTCGGTAGATTATGGAGGCAAGATTTGAGCCCCAGATTTTTTATTTCTAAGCCCAAGCTTTCACCTTCTTTTTACCACCCTTCTATTGACAGATGGAGAAACTACAAATCTGAGAAGTCAGGTGGTGAACCTATGGTCAGACGATTAGGGGTGATGGAGCTGGCTCAGGAACCAAGGTGTTCAGGCTCCAGTCCCTGGTCCATTCCAGCATGCCGCCTCCCTCCTAACGGACCAATTTCTGAACCACTTCTTTTGTCCCAGAAGAACTTTTGAAGAATCCACAGAAATTAAAGAATGACGTCCAGGCTGCTGGCCCCCTCCTTGGTGTACTTAAGTAAGCCAGAGAGAAGGCCGGGTCATTTATTTTCGGGAACAGCCTAATGATCACCCAGCAAGTCTAGTTACGGATGTGGTTCATCAGGCCACCTGGATATACTAGTGCAAAAAGCTCACAGTCCGTCTCAGGCTGATGGATTGCCCAAGTTATTAATACGGAAAAGGAGGGAGATTTACTTTTGGTGGTGGAATTAAGGTGCTTCAGTGCACCCTGGACTAGTTGTTTTAAAATAACAGGGGACCGAGTTTCTCTTGGAAAAGGACTTAATTTTTATTGAAAACCTACCACCTTCAAATGGCTGGGAAGTTGAAGAACTATAAAACTGTCAAACAGACCCATTATTAAAAGCTTTATTTGACAAATCTTCCACTGCTGGGGTAACTCATGCGTTCTCCCTCCTCTCTCACAAGAAATAAAACCACTCACTTATGCAAACTGCTGACAAGGAATGGAAACAAATGGACTTCTCAATATGAACAGAGATACCCTAGCCCCTTCCTGCAACCTAATGGAAGCTGGAGCCATTCATAAATCTAGCGCCGCTCGGACAGAATTGTGGTTCCGCAACTTCTCATCTCACTGGGTTCAGAGCTGAGGAAAATGTCCCTGTTTCTGTGTTAATGAGAGAAATCTAAGGGCATAAAGAAATGCTTTTCTGACATAGTTCTTCTATATTAGTTTTCTATTGTTGCATAACAAATGAGCATAAATGCAGAGGTTTAAAACAACTCACATTTATTAGCTTACAGTTTCATGGATCACGGTTCCAGACACATTTTAATTGGGTTTTTGGCCCAGGATCTCATGAGGCTATAATCAAGATGTCAGCCAGGACTGGGTTTCCATCTGGAGGCTCAAGTGGGGAAGGGTCCATTTTCTAATCTGCGTGGTTGTTGGCAGTATCCAATTCCTTTTGACCAGGGCTTAAATTTGCTGTTGTTGGCCACAGGATGTCCTTAGCTTCTAACACTACAGTTTCTTTCTACATGAACTTTTCCAACGTGGCTACTTACTTCAACCAGCCAGAAAAAAAGAGTCTCTAGTGAGTGTGTTAGGAAGGTGAAATCTTATATAACACATGACATAGTCATGGAAGGGCAGCCCATCACCTTTGCCGCACTCTATTGGTTAGAAGCAAGTCATGGGTCTTGTCCACACTCATGGGGAGAGAATAACACAAGTGTGTGAACAGTGTAAGGTGGGGGATCATTGGGGGTCACCTTAGAGTCTGTCACTGCATCTCCCTAACCCACTCCCATGGGTTGATCAAGTTATTTCTTTTTAACTTGAGTTTCTGGAAAAGAAGGAAGGAGGGAAGGAAAGAAGGAGGAAAGGAAGGAGAAAAAAAGGGAAAAAGAGAGGGAGAAAGGAAAGGGTGGAGGAAGAAAGGAAGGAAGGGAAGGAAGAAGGAATCAAAAAGGAAGGAAAGAAGAAGGAAGGGAGGAAGGAAAGAAGGAAGAGAGGGAGGGTGGCAGGGAGGGAAGAAGGAAGGGAGGAAGGGAAGGGAAGGAAAGGAAGAAAAAGTCTATTTATGGGGTACTTTGGACAAAACAGTGGTCCTGTTTTAGAGTAGTTTTGAAAGAAGAAATGAAGTTCTTTTCTTGGCCAAGTCTTCTTTTGATTATATATATAAACATATCTTGTCCATTACACACACACACACACACAGTCTCTCTCTCTCTCTCTCTCTCTCTCTCTCACACACACACACTCACACACACACACACAATCTCTCTCTCTCACACACACACACACACTCACACACACACACAATCTCTCTCTCTCTCACACACACACACTCACACACACACACAATCTCTCTCTCACACACACACACTCACACACACACACACACAATCTCTCTCTCTCTCTCTCTCTCTCACACACACACACACACACACAAACAATATACATATATATGTAAGACAGAAGTTTTAGAGCTCCAAACCAATCTGATAAGATTCACTAAATTCAGGGGTGCCAATGTGCACCGCAAAAACAGAATGATTATCCTTATGATTCCTACATCATTTACCTGGTACAGGATCCATGTTTTTTGAATGATTGGTTTTCCTATTAAACATGGGCTTTCTTATCAACAATCATTTTCTGCGTGTCCACTCTGCCTATGTTGGATCAGAAATTGTGATGAGAAATTAGAACATGGCAGCACACTAAATAAATGTTCAGCATGGGTGGATGTTTTTTGTTTTGGGTGAATGAGTGGGCAGATGAATGAGGAAGGAGGAAAGGAGGAAAGCTGAAAGCAGGAATTGTGGGAGAGCATTCTCACATACGGTTGATATAATTCAGCGTTTCTCAGCCTTGGCACTATTGAAATTTGGGACTAGATCATTCTTCGTTGTGGGGAGCTAAATCATTCTTGTTTGTGTGTGTATGTGTATATATGCATATATATATATACACACCCAAACACATTTATTTTATTGTGGTAAAATAACATAACATTTACCACTTTATTTTTTTTATTTATTTTTTTTTTTTATGATGGAGTCTCGCTCTGTCACCCAGGCTGGAGTGCAGTGGCATGGTCTCAGCTCACTGCAACCTCTGCCTCCCGGATTCAAGCAATTCTCCTGTCTCAGCCTCCTGAGTAACTGGGATTACTGGTGTGCACCACCACACCCAGCTAATTTTTGTATCTTTAGTAGGGATGGGGTTTCACCATGTTGGCCAGACTGGTCTCGAACTCCTGATGTGATCTGCTCACCTTGGTCTCCCAAAGTGCTGGGATTACAGGTGTGAGACACCGTGCCTAGCCACCACTCTATTTTTAAGTATACAGTTCTATGGCATTAAGTACATTCACAATGTTCTGTAACCATCACCACCATATGTCTCTAGAACTTTTTCATTTTATCAGACTGAGACTCTATGCCCATTAAACACTCTGTTCTCCCTTTCACCAGCCCCTGAAAACCAGTATTCTACTTTTTCTCTCTTTCACTTTAGTCACTGCATGTAAAGGGGATTATATACTATTTGCCCTTTTGTGATTCGCTTCACTAGCCTATTGTCTTAAAGGTTCATTCATGTTGTAGCATGTGTCAAAACTTCTTTTGAAGGCCATAGGACATTCAGTTACATGTGTATACCACATGACATTTACTCATTCGTCTGCCATTGGACACTTGGCTTTTTTCTACCTTTTGGCTGTCATGAATATTGCTGTTTGCTGTTACAAACATGGGTGTGTGAATATCTATTTGAGTCTCTGCTTTCTTTTATATTGGATATATACTCAGAAGTGAAATTGCTGGATTATGTGGTAATTCTATATTTAATTTTTTAAAGGAACATCCATACTGTTTTCCAGACTGACTGCATCATTTTACACTCCCACCAGCAGCGTACAGGGGTTCCAATTTCTCCACATGTTGACAACATTTGTTTTCTTTTTTTCTTACACATCCTGGTGGGTGTGAAGTAGTATTTCACTGTGGTTTTGATTTGCATTTCTCTATTGACTAGTGATGCTGAACATATCTTCATGTGTGTATTTATGTATTTTTTTGTATAATTATTATTTATTTTTAGAGATAGCATCTTACTCTGTTGCCCAGGCTGAAGAGCAGTGGTGCAATCATATCTCACCGCAGCCTTGAACTTCAGGGGTTAAGGGGTCCTCCCACCTCAGCCTCCTGAGTAACTAGGACTACAGGTGCATGCCACTTTGCCCAACTAATTTTTTTGTTTGTTTGTTTTTTGTACAGATGGGATTTCTCTATGATTTTCCCAGGCTGGTCTTGAACCCATGGCTCAAATAACCCTCCTGCTTCGGTCTCCCAAAGTGCAGGTATTACAGCTGTAATACCACCATGCCTGGCTATATTATATTTTAATAAAATAATTTTAGGAGACTCCAAGTCTTTCTAGTGAATGGGTTGCATTTAACAATGGAATTGCAGGCAGCTCTAAGAAAGAGATGATTCCAGGCTGTGGGATCTCCCAGTTCCAGATACCCTAAAGTCCAGAAGTATGCACGATGCCTGTTTAATGCCCACATGAGGTCATTCCCAGTGCTCTAGGACCTGAAATTCCCTGGTAGGAGCTCTACTCATTCATCTTTGTTATCAAGTGAGTTCTCGCCTACAAAGTCTGCTGAGGAAAGCACAGCCAGCTGCCATCTCTTTAATATTTAGAAATCTGCCTTAATAAATCCTCGCTCTTCCTGCATGTTGCTATCTGTATTCGTGGTCTCCAGTTTTCTGGGAATTCAGTGGGATGGTTTCTTATCTGTTAGCTTGTCAGAAACAGGCACGAGGACAATCAAATGTTCATCTATTCACATCTGGTGTTCTGCGGGGAACAGCATTTAGACCCCTACCGTGTTTAACTGTATAAATGGTTTCTATCTATCATGTAAATCAGAACTGCTTACTTGCAGAGCAAACTGCACCAGACAGAGAGCCACATAGGGTGGCTGTGAGGGAGGTGGCAGATTATCCCACCGTCTTTCAACAGTGGGAACTCACAGAATTCTTACCATAGTTCTTTATTTCTTTTTTATACCGATTCCTAGTTGTCATTTAGCTTTTAATCATTGCATTATGTGATGTGTGTGTGTGCATGCATGCATATGTGTGCATCTTTGGGTCTCTGCATACCTGCATCTTGCATTTCTCACTGTGCCTGTCTGGATTTGCATTTGCATATATGTGTGTTACACATTATCTCCTGCACGTCTCTATGTGCCTATCTGTGGTCACAGGTTCACATAGTCTTTTGGTGTCTGCACGACTATCTGTGTTGATTTAGGATGTCTCTCTTTGTGTCTTTGTGTCTCTCTGTGCTGGCATTGGTCTGTGTTTGTGTTTGTGTGTGCCTGTGACTGGCTTATCTGTGGGTCTGACTTGGTGTGTGGGTTGTGTGTGTGTGTGTGTGTGTGTGTGTGTCTTGTGAATGCTTTCCTTTTCCACATCATCCTGTCTTCTTCCGTGGATGAAGCCAGACCATCCATTTTCCAGCTTGAGGAGAATTATTGGCTTGGACTTCTGTGGCAAGAAGCAGCCATCCTTGTGATGTGTCCGAGGCGTGGCTTGCAGGGCCTCTTGAGACTGTCCCCACTCTCAGCTCTGGGCAGCTGTGTGCTGCAAACATTCGAAAGGAGCAGAATGATCTGTGCTGAAACCAATGCCTCCTTTCTGTCTGCTGTGAGCAAGCCTTACACACAGGCACCTCCACAACCATATTCTCCAGTCCCTGCAAAGGAAGGTGCTTAGAGCTGGTGAGACAAAAACAATCCATTCTCCTCCCAGCTCTGGGTGGTTCCCTGCCCTGAAATTTTCTTGCGTCCAGGATAAGCAGCATGATTGGCTCTTTTGACCAAGTTCTTGTATTTTATTTAACCAGCTTGCCCTCTGCCGTGCTCTGCACCCTAGCCCCTCCCCGCCAATTCTCCCCACTCCAAGCTCCTTAGAAGGACTCAATTCTTCTGCCTTATCATGTGATTGAGAGTGAAGACAATGGTGACAGCATTAATCATTATCTCCATCGTCATCAATCCACCACTTAGGTTTACGTGGCACTTTAAAAAGTACAAAGACCTCCTTCAATCCAAAAGTGAAATCCATGACACAAGTAAAATCATTTCCATTTGCAGCAGCTGTTATTGACTGAACCAGCACAATAAGTCAGGCATGATGCTAAGTCCTTTATTTGAATGAAACTACTTAATATTCAGCACAACTCGAGGAAGTAGATATTATTATTATCTTCATTTAACAGACAGGGAAATATCGAGAGAGGTTAAGTAATTTGTCTGGGGTCACACAGCCAGTAAGTGGCAGAGCGAGGAGAAGAACACAGGTCGTGTAGATGCAGGGCCCATATTCTCAGCCACCATGGAGAGGACAGATTACGATCTGGCCAAGCTCCTGGAGTTGTCGTGGTCTGCCTCCTCGACTCTCCTTGGACCAGTGGTGCCGAGGATGGACTCAGAGCTTTGGACACATTTGACCAGAGAGCTAGAAATATTTCGTAAATGGCATAGGTGGCTATTGCAACAAAGTGAGACATATGGTGTCTACAGTCAGGGAAATTGACTGGGAGTTCTGAAGGGTCTTTAAGGGAATTTAAAAAGGGAGATAATTTCAAACAAATAAAAGGACTGATGGGTGACCTCAATAGCCTGGCTGAGTTTGGCATCCGTAATTTACAGTGCTACTAGTCTCACTAGTTGTGGGACTTTTAGCAAAACCCATCCCCTCTCTGAGGCTCTGTCTTCTGATCTGTAAAACAGAGGAGTTGGATCAGATGGCTTGTAAGTTTCACTACCAAATTCCAAGATTCATCATTCGGACAGTGAATCTGATGATACTGAAACACCACGCAGTTTAATACCCCTCTGCCAACCACAGGTCTTAGAAGGAAATAGAATGTCCAAGATGCCTGCTGTGATATGCACAGTCTACATCAGCATTGACGTCATGAGGCCCTACTGCATTCCATGACTAAAGCAGAGCCCATTCTTTCCCATCTTAACAGATGCTACATGGAACCAGAGGTCAATGGATCTGATTTTCTTTTTCTTTTTCTTTTTCCTATTCACCACCACCACTCCAATTCACTGCTGGTGAACAGTCACACCATTGCGGTGGGTGTAGGAGGAAGGGGGAGGGGGAAGCAGATGCAGGATGGAGGGAAGTAAGAAGGGGGAAAGGCATTACTAGAACAGAAGCGGGCAATGATGAATTAAGGGAGCAGCCATTAATTTTTCATTTTGACAGATTATCGTCCGTCAGAAAGCAGAAGAGATGGCTCTTGTGCCCAGAGAGGAGACACTTGCGCTTTGTAGTACAGGATTCTCTTTTTTTCTGGAATTAGGTGGAGGGCACCCAAAGAATGAAAAATTTATGATAATCTATCATTTACATGCTAGAAGATAAATAATGAACTAAATCCTGTCATTAAATTGGTGCTTCGTTTTTCTTAATCCCCTGAGTGATAAATCTGATTGTGCAACAGCATTTAGTATAAATTAATTTTTTTTGTAAAATTGGGGGAAGGTAAAGTGTTTCAAACACTTCAGATATAGATAGTCCCGGGCATTACATTGCCTTGGGGTCTTAAGATACAATAGTCCTACTAATGTGGCTTTACATGAAGACTGGCATTAATTAAGGAGGATGTTCGTGGGGTATTTTGCAAACCACCGCTGATTCCGTAAAGCTTTTGAGTTTCATGAGTGGAAACGTGAAGTGGTAGCAGAGGGTTGGGGCCAGTTTGCACAGGAGGACAGCTGGAGAGGATGACTTTGCTAGGCACCATGAAGACGTCTTCCCTAGATACCAATCAATGACATGAAGGGAAAAGTCACTGCCTTTTAACCCCTCTATTTCCCCATTTGTAAAGTGAGGGCAATCACTGTTCAAAGGCATCAGTTAGATGATATATGTAAAACAAATACTGGCCCAGTGAGCAGTCATCAGGGAAGAGCTGACATGAATAAAGTGCTGACATGCAATGGGTTACATAATAGTAATTAACAAGCGGAGTGTGTTCCTGACCCTGTTTCAGCACCTTCAGATGCATTAACCCTTATCTTCCTTGAACCCAACCTATGAAGTGGGTGTCACTGTTTTCCCCGTTTTGCTCTTGAGGAAACTCGATTATTACAGATAGGTCTACCTTGGGCCAAGCATATATTGGTATATTCCAGGAGCAAGGGATAGAGTGGTGGATAAAATGGAAAAAAAAAAATTCCTACATTCACAGAGTTTACGTTCTTGTGAAGTGGATGAAGACAATAACAAAATAAATAAGTACAATATGCAACCTGTAAGAAAGTGATAAGTATGTGAGAGACTAAAGCAGAGGTGGGTGGCTCCCGCCTGTAGTCCCAGAACTTTGGGAATCAGAGGTGGGTGGATCACTTGGGCCCAAAAGTTAGAGGCCAGCATGGCCAACATGGCAGAACCCCATCTCTGCTAAAAATCCAAGGAAAAGTAGCTGAGTGTGGTGTCACATGCCTGTAATCCCAGCTACTCTGGAGGCTGAGGCACCCGAGAACCCACTTGAACCCGAGAGGCATAGGTTACAGAGAGCTGACATTGTGCTACACTCCAGCCTGGGCAACTGAGTGAGACTCGGTCTCGAAATAAATAAATTAAATTTAAAAATAATAGAAAATAGAGGAGGGGTGCTACAATTTTAAGGGGTTGTCATTTTTAATAGATAAGTTTAGGATGCCTGTTTCCAGAACTGGAATTCTGAATCATTTTGCTACATTGTTTAGTGGAAAGACCACGGGTTCCCAAATCAAACAGATCTATGCTTCACATCTGATCTCCGCCTTGTATTTGCCTTGAAGCCTGGGGCAGTTTGCTTAATCTCTCCAAGCCTCAAATTTTCTGACTGCAAAATGAAAATATCGCCTCTGCAGGGTTGCCATGAAGATGGAGAATGATGGAGGCCACGTGGCCTTTTAATACATTCCTTTCCTTATCTGTACCTCGGAGGTAATAGTGACACCTACCACTTAGGTGTGCTGTACAGAATAAATGAGATAATCTGTATCAGCACAAATAGAAAAAATGTATAGGTAGCCCCAAGGGCCTACCTGAGTTTGGCATCCATTAATTTTTGTGGCCAAATATCGAGAGTTGTATGACCTTAAGCAAGATCATTTTCTCATCTGTCAAATAGCAGCAGTAGACCGGATGGCCATGGTGTAACTAAACATAACACTGTGGCATAAGCAGAGCATCAGACCTACCTGGCACAAGGTAATAAGTAATAGTAACAGCACAGTTACAAAGCACTCTTGTATGCCCTCGGAGCTGTGCTAACACATTGCATGCACTGACTTCCCTAGAGCTCACCATAACCTTAAGAGAGAGGTAATGCTACTATCCCCACTTTACAGACATGCAAATGGGGTCAAAGAGCTTCAGAAATTTTCCCCAAGCTCACCCAGTAACCAGGTGGCAAAACTGGATCTGGGGACTTAGTCTTCTATCCCAGGATGATTTTCTTGCCTGAGTAGGCTAGCATCATGAAGACAGATCTTGGGATATGGTAGGTGCTCATTAAATGTTTCTTTAGTAAAAAGAATGGTGAGTAAGCCATCATTTCTTCCATGAACAAAGACACCTAAAAAGAGGATTGGATCAGGTGTCCCCAGGGAAATGAATGCGTCTTTTATCAGCAACCCCGCCCCCCTCACCAAAAGTCCTCACTTTCCAATATGTTGCCTGACATAAAATATTTCAGTGGAATTTATGTGATAGGTTCCATTAATGTCTGAGTGTAGTCCCCCTTATTTCTCAATCTTTCATTACAAATGCATTTTAATGGCACACCCTGAAGGTTTGGTGAGGGAGGATGACAGAATTCAAAGCCACTCTTGCTTTCTGGGTACAAAGAGATGACAGACAGAAGTCACTGGAAGCCTGTATAAAATTTCTAAAGGTTGGGGCCAGATGGTATTTGCTTTAAGTTTTTGTTGTTGTTGTTGTTGTTGTTGTTGTTGTTGTTGTTGTTGTTGTTTTGAGACGGAGTTTCGCTCTTGTTACCCAGGCTGGAGTGCAATGGCGCGATCTCGGCTCACCGCAACCTCCGCCTCCTGGGTTTGGGCAATTCTCCTGCCTCAGCCTCCTGAGTAGCTGGAATTACAGGCACGTGCCACCATGCCCAGCTAATTTTTTGTATTTTTTTTTTTAGTAGAGACGGGGTTTCACCATGCTTTAAGTTTTTAGGACTCAGCCATAGCAGTCAGCAGTCAGGCACGTGTGTAACATGCTAGCTTTTAACCTACTGGAAGTGATAGAGGAAGACTATCAGTGGGATAAGTCTACAGGATCACCTGGTGGAGCTGACTGTTCTGTAGAGAGAAAACTGAAGCTCATGGGAAAAAAGTGGCTTACCCTAGGTCACATAGCCAGAGCATCTCAGAGCCTGGACTATTAACCCAGGAATCTTACCTCCCAGGACAGGGTTTTCCAACAAGCCTGCTCCGAATATCCAACTTCTCCTTTAGGAAAAATTTAATGACATCATGGGAAAAAAAGTTGCCATTCAATTCCTCAAGGATCTAGAACCAGAAATACCATTTTACACAGCAACCCCCATTACTGAATATACACCCAAAGGAATATAAATCATTGTACTATAAAGACACATACATACGTATGTTTACTGCAGCACTATTCACAATAGCAAAGACGTAGAACCAACCCAAATGCCCATGAATGATAGACTGGATAAAGAAAATGTGGCACATATACACCCTATGCAGCCATAAAAAGGAATGAGATCATGTCCTTTGCAGGAACATGGATGAAGCTGAAAGCCATCATCCTCAGCAAACTAACGCAGGAACAGAAAACCAAACACTACATGTGTTCACACAGAAGTGGTAGCTGAACAATGAGAACACATGGACACAGGGAGGGGAACAACACACACCAGGGCCTGTCGGGGGTTTGGGGGTGAGGGGAGGGAACTCAGAGGATGGGTCAATAGGTGCAGCAAGCCACCATGGCACACAGATAACTTTGTAACAAACCTGCACATTCTGCACATACATCCCAGGATTTTTTAGAAGAAATAAAGAAAAGCAATTTTTTTTTTCATGTCACCATTGCACATCTTGGTGATGACTAGATCTGCTCTTGGTTGAAATTAGACTTAAGCTACAGCAGAAGAGGTGCCGAGAAGACAACAGGAAGAATTGAGAGAGACTGCTAGAATGTATATTAGAGGCAGGTAATAGCCCTGTGATTCCTAGACCCTGATGATAAGAGAGATGCTATGGCCATGGAGGTGAGCAAGCCCTCTGCCTCCAGGCCAGAATAGATTTCATCATGACTACGATGCCAGGGGTTTCTTCCTGGCATTCCTAAAAATGATGCCAGGTACATCCTTACCATATTCTCCCAGAAGGTATTGATTTTTCTCTGACTGTAAATCTTTATGTGAAGGCTGATATTCTCATTCACTTGTTTATTTAATGTTTATTGAACGCTGACTGTATACCAGACACTAGAGTTCAGCAAGACAGACTTGAGTTCCATCCCCATCGAGAGATGGGCAGCACCTGCAGAGACAGAGAATAAGTGAGAGACAGGGAAAAAAACAGAGACAGGGTAGAGACACAGAAACTTTCATAGGGAAAAACTAAGACAGATCTACAGAGAACAGTAGGGAGGCAGGGAGACACAGAGAAATTAACAAGGAGAGACAGAGAGTAGAAGAGATAGAGAAAACTGATCAGCTCACAGAGACACCAAGTGACAGAAGTAGACAGAAACAGAGTAATTCACCACGCATAATACCAACCCAAGTCACAAAGTGATTGGCCCAAGGGTTGGACATGTGACCTAAATGGGGCCAATAAGAGACTTTCCCTGGGATTAATATATGGCTTCTGGGAAGGAGAGGTTCCAGGCAAATAATTCTATGATAAGACACAATTTCTACTGACTCCAATCAGTGACAAGAATCTCAAGAAGTTTCTTTCCCAACGGAAAAGAAAAACAGTGAGAAAGACAGCCACACGAGAAATGTATAATGGCCACAGTGTGGAGATACACAGTACAGTCAAGATATTGTTTGGGCACTTTCAGGCAACATCTTTGATTTTCTAATGTGCCTCATCTCTTTATTCCACAGCTCCTCACTTTGAGACGCACTTGCTTGCAAGAGTCAGAAACATAACAGAGGCTGGGAGAATGGAACAATCTCCCAGGTAACCCAAGGAAAAAAAGCTCATCAATACCCACAGGGCATCCTGGGATTCTATTCAGCTCACGTGCAAAAGGAAAAGGTCCCTACACCAAGGTGGGGTCAGGGAGCACTCCCTTCCCTTTTTATTCTCATCCGGTGCCGTGGCTTCCCATGGCTCCCACATACTACAACTCCCAAACATATAGGTCCAGCCACACTCTCCCTTAAGTTACAGACTCACCCAGCCAATTACTACTTGATACTGCCACTTGCACCTGTTTTAGGTATCTCAAGTTCAACATGCCCAATTAAACTCCTAGTTTCCACAATTTAAAAAAAAATCTGTACATAAATAAGCCTTTTCTACATTCCAAGGAAGGAATTTAGAGTTGGATTATTTTAAGTCATTGTCTTTCTGGCAATCTGCCATTACCCCTCGTGACCACCCTGGAGGAGAGCATCAGTACCCAAAAGTTGAGAGAATCAGTAAGGGTTTCTCAGAGACTCCCAGGAAATCTGGGAGATGGGAGTGCTTTCCTCCCCATCCATCCATGGTGATGCTTTTGCTTCCAGGACAAGGATAGATAAAAGAGCTCACTGTGTGATCTGGTCTCAATCTTCAAAGGTAATCAGCCCTGAGCTTTTTGTTGCAACAATGAGAGGTTTTACCTAAAGGTCCCATTAAAACATGAGAGATCATTTGCAGTTAGATTTTGAAGGAGGGATTTCTGTTGTTGTGTTTGTTTCTTTGCAAAGACTTCAACAATCACTAGAATTTAACTCCATGAAAAGTAAAATAAATGTCAAAGAGCTTTTCTGGAAGTTACTGTTCTGAGGGTAAGATTCAGGGATTTCTCTCTATGGCTTTAGGACCACTAGAAATTCTGCCCCACTCCAAAAGCCTTCTCACCTCCCAGAGACTCTATGTAAATCTCAGAAAAAGACTCTTAATTGGTCATTTTGGGTTAACATTCACCACTTGGACCCATCGTTGCTGTAAGATGGGGCTCTCTGGCCAGTTATTTGCACACAATTGTATTGATTATTAATGGAGGAAGAAAGATAGGAAAAATTGATTTTTTAAAAAAACAGCTACTGGTTTCCATCGCTCTATTAGTGGAGTCCTTTGATGGCCATGATGACGATGACAATGATGGCAATTTATTGTTCATATCCCAAACATGTGCCAGTACTTTTCACACATTTAGACATGACAACAATCCTGTGATGTAGGGACCATTGACAGATGACAAAGCTAACGCCTAGAGAGAGTAAAACACTTACCCAAAGTCACTCTGCTAGGAAGGAAAATGGTTTGAAAATTACTGCTTTAATAGATGCCTTCGTTATCTATTGAGATATGGCAAATTACCCCAAAATTCAGCAGCTTCTGACAACAAACATTCATTATCTCATAGTTCCTGCGGGTCAGGACTAGGCATGGCTTAGCTGGGTGCCTCTGCCTCTAGGACTCTGAGAGTCTATCTAATCAAGCAGTCCACCAGGGCTGCAGTCTGATCTGAAGATTTGACCGCACGAAAATCCGTTTCCAGGCTCACTCACGGGCGGTTGGCAGAACTCAGTTCCACATAATCTGTTGGACCACAGGCCTCAGTTTCTCACTGCCCATTCATCACAGGCCTTCCTTAGTTCCTCGCCATGGGGCTTTCCATTTAGCAGCTTACAAGATGGCAGTGGGCTTAATCACGGCAGCAGGCTAAAGGGAGAGTTGCAAGATGGAATTTACCGTCTTTTCGTAACCTTCTCTCCGAGGTGATAGCCCATCACTTTCGCCTGATCCTATTGGCTAGAACAAAGTCACTAAGTCGAGTCACATTTCAGGGAAGGTGATTGCACAAGGAAGTGGGAACTTGTAGAGCTATCACAGAGGCCGCCTACTGTAGTACTTTTCTTTTTGGATAAACAGACTGCATGCACATACAAACCGTTTAGTACTGCGGAGGGGCCTCCTCCTTCAACCTCCGAATTCACTCGCTGGATTTGTTTCACCCAAACTCTCACGGGATCACCTGATATGTTCATTTCTGAATCTAACCACACACCTCCTTGGCTGCATATTTTTTTCTCTCTCTTCAAGTCTGTACCACTCCTGAAACATTTGAACCTGAGACACATCATATACTGTGATCAGCTTATCTGATCCCCTCATTTTGCAGATAGGAGCACTGAGGCACAGCAAAGGGAAGGGACCTTCCTAAAATCCCACAGGAAGCCCGAAGCAGGGCTGGGACTCTGAATCTCAGCCACTCCCAGTATGCAGCTCATCCCAACGCACAGGGATCCTTGCTGGGAAATCAATCCAAACCAGGCACTTGAACTCTAGGGAGACTGCCAACATTTCATCAACACACAGATGAGGGAAACATTGAGGCAGTGCTTCTCCCCTCATCCCCATCCCTTTCTTCACAGGGAGCTGACTTCATTCCCTCCTGGGAGCAGGAGGGACTCACTTGTTAACTGAGCAGTGAACAAGCCTTTTTGTATGAAAATCTAAGGAGCTCTTGCACTGTGTCTGATGTGGTTTCAAGGTACACAATGCCCTCTAGTCTCGAGTCCGCGTAATTCCAAGAGGAAAAATTCTGAAAACAATGGGGAATTATAAAATACACAAAATCTAACACTGGATTAATTATTCACAACGAAGCTGCTCAACTTGGCACTCCAAGGGTTCCAGGAACTCCCAAAATTCCATGTAAATTAGTCTATAATGTAAAACTTCTTTGGAAAGGGTCTATGGCTTTCATTGAATTTTTTTTTTTTTTTTGAGACAGTCTCTCTCTGTCACCCAGGCTGGAGTGCAATGGCACAATGTCTGCTCACTGCAAACTCCGCCTCCCGGGTTCAAGCCATTCTCCTGCCTCAGCCTCCTGAGTAGCTGACATTACAGGCCTGTGCCACCACACCTGGCTAATTTGTGTATTTTTAGTAGAGACAGGCTTTCACCATGTTAGCCAGGTTGGTCTCAAACTCTGGGCCTCAAGTGATCTGCCTGCCTCGGCCTCTCAAAGTGCTGGGATTACAAACGTGAGCCCCCAATCCCCACCAAATTTCACTGAATTTTAAAAAGAATAACCATAGCTATGTTACTAAACAAAAAGGTTGAGACCCACAAATTTTGACTCTCAAAGTGTTCGGAACATGTTCACTGGTGTGAACCAAATGTCCTAAATGAACGTCAGTCAGAACATGCGCTTTTCAGACACAAACCCAAGTACTTGGGAGTTTAATATCATACATCTTCTCTGTTTGACCCAACTTTCAAAGTTTTTCATTCCTTCCTATAGACTGTCATCTGGAAGCTGGTATTTGTATTTCAGGGTTCAATTTAATTCAGTAGGTGTTTACTAAATTCTTGTTCCATTCTAAGTGCTGGGGATTCAAAAATGAACCACAGTGGACACTAGTTACTTTTTTTTCCCCTGAGACAGAGTTTCGCTCTTGTTGCCCAAGCTGTAGCGCAATGGCGTGTTCTCGGCTCACTGCAACCTCCAGCTCACTGCAAGCTCCGCCTCCCATGTTCAGGCGATTCTCCCACCTCAACCTCCCAAGTAGCTGGGATTACAGGCATGCGCTACCATGCCCGGCTAATTTTTGCATTCTTAGTAGAAACAGGGTTTCACCATGTTGGTCAGGCTGGTCTCAAACTCCTGACCTCAGGTGATCCACCTGCCTCGGCCTCTCAAAGTGCTGGGATTACAGGCGTAAGCTACCATGCCTGGCCTGCACTATTTAATTTTTGCCGTTCAGTGTTCGTCTCCCATTCTTTTAGCAACACCATCCCAATTTCCTCCTAAAACCACTGACTTTTCTATTGCTATTCCTGAGCCAAAGCCTCTGGTCAGGCTGAATCCCCTCAGCACCGGGGATGGAGCTATGACCAGCCATCCAGTCGATCCCATCATCCCGCCCACAGAGATGGCTTCAGGGAATGGTCAGTTGGAGCTATTAATACATCTTGGAGCTGAGCGAGATCAACCCAGAGAGAGGGTCCTGCATTTACCTGCCACTGAAGTTAAACCTGAAAAGACAAGAGAATACATCTGCAGCAAAAACTTAGAAATTGAGCCAAAAGATGCAAAGACAGAATTGAGCCCTAGATGAAGCCATATCTAAAAGTAGCCCAGACATTAGACATTTTTTTTTCCCTAACAAGAGTGAGTCTCACTCTGTCACCCAGGCTGGAGTGCAGTAGTGTGATCTCGGCTCACTGCAACCTCTGCCTCCTGGGTTCAAGCAATTCTCCTGCCTCAGCCTCCCAAGTAGCTGTGATTACAGGCACGTGCCAGCACACCTGGCTATTTTTTGTATTTTTAGTAGAGATGAGGTTTCACCTTGTTGGCCATGCTGATCTTGAACTCCTGACTTCAAGTGATCTACTCACCTCGACCTCCCAAAGTGCTGGGATTACCATACGTAAGCCACCACACCCCGCTGGTTTTATATCACTTTCAACAGAAAGAATTTTAGTGGGTACTCTGCCCATGAGGAACACATAATCCAATAAGGTAATTTGTTTATAATTCAACAATATTTGTTATATATACACAACAAACACCATAAGTAAATGCACACACACATATAAATATGTATATTAACATATGTGTGCATATATAAATATATCATTTATATATTTATAGTTATAAATTACACAATGCATGTAATTTATCTATAAATATATTTTTTTACATAAACGTATATACACAAAGTTCAGAAGACAGTAGAGGGAATATGAAACACTCACCTGTAGGGAATTTATATTCTGCCTCGACAGAATAGAAGGATTTGCATAGGAAACAATTAATCCAGAGGAGGACATTCATAAGGAAAGAATAGTGGAGCCAGGAACAGTGCTGGGTGTGTCTCAGCCTCTGAACAGGCTCTCACAGGACAAGTCAAGAAGCCTCCTAGAAAGTATGACTTTCCATATGTAACTGTCTCAGACCTCAGCTACATGGACTCCAAAATAAAATCACATTTTCTTTTCACATGATTTTTTCTTGTGATATCAATCGTGTGCCATACAATTTGCCCTTTCAAAATTTACAGCTCAATGGTTTTTTGCGTTGTTGTTTTGTTTTGTTTTGTTTTGTTTTGTTTTGTTTTGTTTTGTTTTGTTTGTAAGACAGGGTCTCAGTGCATCATCCAGGCTGGAGTGCAGTGGTGCAGTGTTGTTTCACTGCAACTTCTGCCTCCTAGGCTGAAGCAATCCTCCGGCCTCAGCCTCCCAAGTATCTGGGACTACAGGCATGTATCACCACACCAGGCTAATTTTTGCATTTTTTGTAGAGAGAGGGTTTTGTCATGTTTCCCAGGCTGGTCTCAAACTCCTGATCTCAAGCAATCTGCCCACCTTGGCCTCCCAAAGTGCTGGGATTATAAGCATGAGCCACCGCACCCAGCAATTCAGTGGTTTTCAGTATAGTCACAAATTTAGGCAGCCATCATCACTAATTCCAGAACATTTTCATCATCCTCAAAAGCAGCCCTGTACCTATGATCTTCATTCCCCCATTGTCCCTTTATTCAACACTAATCTGCTTCCTTTTTTTTTTTTTTTTTTTTTTTTTTTTTGAAACAGAATCGCACTCTGTCACCCAGGCTGGAGTGGAGCGCAGTGGCACTATCACCATTCACCACAGCTTCAACCTCCTGGGCTCAGGCGATCCTCCCACTTCAGCCTCCTGAGTAGCTGGGACTATAGGCACATGCCACTGTGCCCAGCTAATTTCTGCATTTTTTGTAGATACAGGGTCTCCGGTGCCAGGTCCTCATTGGCCTTCTATTTCTATGGATTTAATCCCTCTGGACATTTCTTATCAATGCCATCATACAACATATGTCTTTTTGTGTCTTTGTGTCTGGCTTCTTTCACTTAGCATATCATATTCAAAGTTCTTCCATGTTGTGGCATGTATCAAAACTTCATTCCTTTTTATGGCTGAATAATATTCCTTCATATGTGGAGACTGTATTGTGTTTATTCATCAGTTAATGGACATGGAGATTGTTTCTACCTTTTGGCCATTGTGAATAATGCTACAATGAACGCTGGTGTGCAGATTTTTCTGCGGACATACTTTAAATTCTCTTAGATACATACCTAGGGATAGAATTGCAGAGTGCTATGGTAACTCTATAGTTAACTTACCGAGCAATGGTCAGACTGTTTTCCAAAGCAGATGCACTGATTTACACTTATACCAGCAGCATAGGAGGGTTCCGATCTGTTCACATCCTCCCCAACACTTATTATTGTCTATCTTTTTGATTAGGGCCATCCTAATGGGGGTGAAGTGGTGTCTCATAATGATGTGCATTTCCCTAATAACTAACATATTTCCTTCTGATGACCGAATCATGAGACTTGTGTCTCTTCTGGCTTGATTACTAGACATTGGCCTTTTAAAAAGTGATCTCCAATGATTAATTTCTCCTAGTGCCTCCTGTCAGCCTGTTGGTTGCAATTACTAAGTTAAATAATTTCATTCCCACTCTCCTTCTGCTGATCATGCTGGTCTACACCTGCTGCTCATAAACCCACAGAGGCAGACTTCACTGAGGCTGCTACTCAACGTCCATGCCAAGACCTCCTTCCGCAGCAGCCCACTTGGCTTGAAATCCTGCTGAGTTCCGGGGAAAGGGTACAGAGTGATGTTGGATTCCATTAGGAGACGGAGAATTATGTTTTTTCCAACGCTGGGGCCAAAATCAGCCTGCACAGAACCTGAAAATCCTTTAAAGAGATTTTCTCTAGGCTTCTGACCATCTCTCCTCTAATCAAAGGCATTCAAACCCAGCATATAGAGCCAGGGAAGAAATGGAATCCATAGAACCAACCCATTCACCAATACTCTCCTAAGCCCCTTCCCCAAACTCCTTCCTCTTCTAGTTCAATGATGCTTGGCATTATTGACATTCGGGGCTAGATTAATTCTTTTTCCTGGGAGGATGTCCTGCGTATGGTGGGATATTTAGCAGCACCCCTGGTCTCTGTTTCGCCGCCGTCACTCATGACAACCAAAAATGTCTCCAGATAGTGTCAAATGTTCCCTCAAAGAGGGAAGTTGCCAAATTGCCCCTGGTTGAGAACCTCTGTATTAATTTGGGATAGGCAGAACTCCAAGAGTGACCTCCAGATCCTAGCCCCCAGATACAGATACTCTGTGGGTGGCAGAACCTATTAATATAATGATCTGTCTCTTCCATGATTAGGTTATACCTATCAATGACACTAAGTGAGGAGTTACCATCAGTAACTGATAACAGATACAGACTTTGGTCTTTGGAAGTGGGAGGCTGCCATAACAAAACCTAAACTGCAGTAATGGCTTTGAGGGGGGTTTTGCATTATAAAGGCTTTGAGAAATCTGTTAGCTGAGGCTTAATGGCCCTTGAGGAGGCTGCTGGTGAGGGCTTAGTAAAGTCAGAAAAATGTTATGACCCTTGTTACGTAATTATGAAAGGTTTAGCACCACTGTCACCTGTGCTGCAGTGGAGAGTAGCAAATGTACAGAATTAACTGAGTAATTTGGATGAAGAGATTAGAATTCCAGACAGAATGCTGATGCTGGTTTCTTTTCTTTTAGCAGATAAGGGTAGAGGCTAGGCATGGTGACTCACACCTATTACAGAACTTTGGGAGGGCGAGGTAGGCAGATCACTTGAGGTCAGGAGTTTGAGACAAGCCTAGCCAATGTGATGAAACCCTTCTCTACTAAAAATACCAACAAAAAAAAAAATTAGCTGGGTGTGGTGGCACACACCTGTAATCCCAGCTACTTGGGAGGCTAAGGCAGGAGAATCATTTGAACCCAGGAGGCAGAGGTTGCAGTGAGCTACCACCGTGCCACTGCACTCCAGCCTGGGCACTAGAGCAAGACTCTGTCTCAAACAATCAATCAGTAACTAAATAAATAAAAGATAAATAAGGAGAAACATGATGAAAAAGGAACTGTTTGATTTTCAACCAAATTTAAAGAAAGTGTAAAGGATCCTGGACTAATGGGTTTGAAAATAAAGTTGTTTCTCCTTTCTAGCTTCTCCACATGAAAAAAAAAAAGAGAGAGAGAGAGAGAGAATTTCTTAAATTAGGAAATGACCTTAGAACAAGATCAAATCCAGAGTAGAACTATTAGATCCTTTCTTCAGGCTTCAGGAAAATTTAAGGTAGTGCCTCACAGACCCTTTCTGCAAACAAAAGGTTCTCTAAGGATCTTACAGGCATGCCTCTCAGCCATTCCTCACTGAACCTCATTAAACTCATAACAATAAGAGCAATGTTTCACAGCAGCTTTCCAGGGAGCCCAAGGTAGAGAATTACTTTTATCAACAGGATTTGTGGGTATTGATTCTAACTAATTGAGTAAACCCAAATAAGATTCACCAAAAAATCCTCAAAGTTTTTTTTTTTTAATTATGTTGGCAAGAACATCACCAGCTTCGTAGCTGAGGTTGGTGATGTTTTTGCCAACCTATTTTTCTGGACAGATCCTATACAAAGCAAAAAGGGGTCTTTAGACACCCCCCACCCCCCACAACCAAAAAAAAAATACTATGGATAGGAACCAGGCTGGGAAAAAAAAAAAAAAAAAAAAAGCTATTCAGCAGCACACACCAGCTGTTTTATAAAGAAGGAAGGATCATTCGAAAGGTGAACCAGGATTCCATGCATAGAGAATTATTCCCAAGAAATAGAGCCAAATAGTAATTAAAGAACTAGCAACATGTACTCAACTGTATTTCAAAATGTCTACAGACCAATGAATGCTGTGTGACTGCTTTTTCCCATGTTTTAAATGCGAGTGTCTATAATGATCTACGCCTGTCTCACTCTGGTATGTTGGTGAGATGCTCAGGAAGCATCATTCACACCTGAACTTTATTTAGATAACAAGATCCTGGACCTCAAGCCCAAGGTTGATAGCATAAAATGATATGGCATCGAGGTGCTTTAGAGGAGGCGTTGAGTGCATTTTGCAAGTGGGAGGGCTATCAATGATCGTGATCAGAGGCAGAGTATGAAAGATTGCATTTCCAAAATCCATCATCTGCAACGATGCTTCTGGTCCCACATGCTACTATAGAACCTTGTTACTCTTCCATCAAGAGATGGAGTCCATGACCCCTTTACTTGAATTCAGGCCTTTGGGACCGCCACAGTAAATAGACTGTGACAGAGTGAGGCTACATGACTTCTGAAGCTCGGTCACAAAAGGCGATACAGCCCTGCACCTTTCCCTCCACCCACACTTCTTTGGAGCTCTGAGCTGCCCTAGAAGAAGCCTTGTTGCCCTGCAGCCACCCTGATGAAGAGTCCATAGGGAGATGCACAAAGAGAAAGAAAGTGATTCCCAAGGAGCCTGTATCAGTCAGGGATCTCCCAAAGGACAGAACTAATAGGATGTATATATTAAAGGGAATTCATTAGAAAGAATTGACTCACGCAATTATAAGGCAAATTCCCATGATAGGCTGTCTGAAAGCTAGGGAAGAAAGAAGCCAGTAGTGGCTCAATCCAAGTCCAAAAGCTTTAAAACCAGGGAAATGAACAATGCAGCCTTCAGTTGCGACCAAAGATTGTTGTTTAAGTGGTTGTTTGGAAGACTGTAGCACCTCCCTCTCTCTCTCTTCCTCCTGCTCCAGACTTGAAAGATGTTCCTGCTTCCCCGTCACCATCCACTATGTTTGTAAGTTGCCTGAGGCCTCCCCAGCTATGCTTCCTGTACAGCCTGTGGGACCATGAGCCAATTAAACCTCTTTTCTTTATTAATTACCTCTTCTCAAGTGTTTCTTCATAGCAGTGCAAGAACAGACTAATACAGCAAGGAACTAGCTCTGGACAATAAGAGAAGATTTTGTAAAGCTGATGAAATTTGAGCCTGATCTTGGAGAATGTTTTCCAGGTGAAAGAACAATAAAATATATTGAAGATAGAAATGATACCATCAAAGCATACATAAAAGAGAAAGATTTTTTTCTCTGGAATTTAGATATTTCAGGATACCCACCTGCACACACATACACATACACACAAGGGGGCTTCAAAAAGTTCACGTAAAAGTGGAATTACAAGATAAAAATGGGCCAGCCATGGAGGCTCACATCTGTAATCCCAGCACTTTGGGAGGACAAGAAAAGAGGATTGCTTGAGGCCAGGAGTTTGAGAACAGCCCTGGCCAACATGGTGAAACGCTGTCTCTACTAAAAATACAAAAATGTGCCAGGCATGGTGGCAAGCATCTGTAATCCCAGCTGCTCAGGAGGCTGGGGCAGAAGAATCCCTTGACCCAGAAGGCAGAGGTTACAGTGGGCTGAGATTGCACCACTGCACTCCAACCTGGGTGACAGAGTGACACTCTTGTCTCAAAACAAAGATAATGAAAATATAAACTTTATTTTGTAACATAACTTTCATCAAGTTCAGGACACTTTTGCAAGCAATGATACTGGCCATTATTCCATCCCTAAAGAACTGAGAGTCCTGGGAATTCAACCGTGTCAATGTAGTCTTTTTTATACTATTAACTGGAAAAGAATGAGTGCCCTTTAAAGATTTTTTAAGGTTAGGAAATAAAAAGAAGTCAGAAGTAGCCAAATCAGCAATGTCAGAGAGATGTCTAATGATTTCCAATCAAAACGCTTCAAAATTGCCTTTGTTTGATGAGAAGAATGAGTAGCAAAACTGTCATGGTAGAGACGGATTCTCTGGTGAAGCTTTCTCAGGTGATTTTCTGCTAAAGCTTTGGCTAACTTTCTCAAAACACTCTTATAATAAGCAGATATTATCATTCATTGGCCTTCTAGAAAGTCAACAAGCAAACTGTCTTGAGCATTTCAAAAAAGCCTTGCCTAGATCTTTGCTCTTGGCCAGTCCATTTTTACTTTGACTGAACTACTTCCACCTCTTGGTAGCCATGGCTTTGACTGTGTTATGTCTTCTGGATTGTATTGGTAAAGCCATGTTTCATGTCCTGTTACAGTTCTTTGAGAAATGCTTCAAAGAGGATCTTCATCCTCTTTGTTTAAATTTTTCATTGAAAACTCTTCTCCTCTCTGCAGCTAATCTGGGCACAACAGTTTTAGCACCTACCCAGTAGAAAGTTTGCTCAATTTTAATTTTTTAGTCAGAATTGTGTAAGCCAAATCAATTGAGATGTCTATGGTGTTGGCTGTTGTTTCAGTGATTAATGCTTGGTTCTCTTCAATTAGAACCTGAACAAGATTAATTTTTTTCTCGTAAATCGATATGGATGGTCTGCCATCCCTCTGTGGGCTTCATCTTCAACATCGTCTCATCCCTGCTTCCAACCAGTTACCCATTTGTAAACTGCTGATTGCCTTGGGGCATTGTCCCCATAAACTTTTCATGAAGCGTCGGGGATCTCACCATTCTTCCACTCAAGTCTCACCATAAATTTGATGTTCGTTCTTGCTTCAATTTTAGCAGAATTTATGTTACTCAGAGAGGGGTTCTTTTCAAACGAATGCCTTGTCCTTCTGAGTGTCTAAAACTAGATTGAGTTTAGACATACTGTAACAAGTTAAAACAAGTTTATTTTGGTGTGTAAAAAAAAAAAAAAAGGAAAGAAATCCAAGCATAGTTTTCTCACTATGTATGGAAAATATGCATGTTCATGAACTTTCTGAAGACCCCTCATGTATATATAAAAGTTAATTGGCTGAAACACAGAATATATCAGGACAAATGGCAGGAAGCAAAGCTACAAAGGACAGGTGGGTACTAAGACCCATCCTATCGTATAGTTATAGTCATCAGGGTCCTCATCAGACATAAATCAAGGCAGAGACCATTCAGCTGTTAAAATCTTAGAAGATTTTATTGGCTGCCTGTTACCTTCCCATAAATGTGAATCACAGACCAAACATAATTGCAAGATTATGCGATAACTTCCTCAACCCACTCCCCTCCAATCACAATGATAATCTTAAAGGGAAACACCTCTTGCTTCTTTGAACTTCACCTTTGTCCTAAGAGATGTGAAATTCCCAAGCTGACCATGGCTTTAAACATCTAAATGTGTATTTTTAACACTGGAAGCATGCAGGCTTTGCCTTTTTCCAGGGAAAGCTTATACAGAGGTGCTGTAACGGGCTCCATTGCCTGAAGGCGCATGTGTTAAATCAAGGTACTCTAATACAATTAGCAGAGAACAAAATAGAATCATTATGCAAACAACAAACAATTCAAAACCATCCAGACCTGGATCTCCTTCCAAGACTGGCAGCGGAGTGGCAGATCTAATGTCCTTATAATATCTGGTATGAGCATTAATGAAATGCCGTAGAAACCAAATATTAAAACATTTACAACTTGAAGAGACAAGATAGGCAATGGAAGCCACCAAGAAGCAAGGAGCTCTCTAGGGAAATGGCAAGAAAGAAGAGAGCTGTTCCGAGGCCTTGCAGGCCTATTAAGGAGCTGAGTAGGTGGAATGTCTGGGTGACTCCCTAAATAAACACTGAAACCCTTTAAATTTGTACGTAAATAAAACTAAACCACAGAAGTCAACATAGGAAAGCCAACTATTGTGTTTTGCTTTTTCTGTTGAACACCTTGAATACACCATTTCATTCATGTATTCTCCAAATATCGGATGAGCATCAGCTATAGGCCAGGCACCCTTATACATATTGGGGATGCAGAAGTGAACAGTCCAGGCAAGATTTCTGTTCTTCTGGAACTGATGTGATAGAAGGAGGTGATAAACCTGTAAACAGATGGGCCTGTTAATGATGCCAACCATGAAGAAAATAAAATGGGGTAACTAGAGAGAAAAGGAAATGGAGTAAAACAGGAGAAGGGGTCAACTTTAGCTTGGTCAGGCAAGAGGTGACATTTACACTGAAGAGGAGACATTTGACCTGAGACCGGATGATGAGAAGAAGCTAATCTTACAAAGACCTACGGGCGTGGATTCTATGCAGGAGTGACACCCTGAGGTTGGAAGCAGCCTCAAAGCTTTAAAGAACAAAAAGAAGGGCCATGCAGCTCTAACATCATAGTGAAGAAGAGTCGAGAATTATGGTTGGAGAGAAGGGCATGAGCCAGATGATGAAGGGCCTGGCAGGCCAAGGTAAGGAGTCTGAATATTATTTAAATGCAATGAGGACTGGCTGCAGTGGCTCATGCCTCTAATCCCAGCACTGTGGGAGGCCAAGGCAGGAGGATCACTTGAGACCGGGAGTTCAAGACCAGCCTGGGTAACATAGTGAGACCCTGTCTCTTAAAAAAAAAACAATGTTCATTGCTTAGCCGGGCATGGTGGTGCATGCCTGTGGTCCCAGCTACTCAGGAGGTTGAGATGGAAAGATCACTTAAGCCCAGGAGGTGAAGGCTGCAGTGACCTGTGATTGCACCCCTGCATTTCAGCCTGGATGACAGAGAGAGACCCTGTCAATCAATCAATCAAGTGATGTGACAGGAAGTCGTTGGAGGTTTTGGAGAAGAAAGATGGGATCTGATCTGTATTACTGATCATTGCTATAAATACTGTATGGGCAATAGACTGATAATAAGGCAAAAAGGAGGAAGCGTAAAACCCATTGTAGCTGCCCCAGCAAAAGACAATAGAAGCTTGGACTTGAGTGGACAAAGTGGAAATTATTCACTTACTCTTGCCCATGACCCATACAGTAAGGACCAGCCTGCTCATTTCACAGTGAAAAAACTGAGGAGGGGCATGGATTATATATTAATAACATGATGAGTCACACAACTAGTGCAGAGCCAAGATTCACTCAGGTCTGCCAAGAACCAAAGCCCACGTGTCTGTCCTCTCTGCCACCGGGTGGAGTCAAGAGCTGTTAGGAGGGTCACCAGACTTCAGAGGCATGGATTCCCGGGCCCTCAAATCCAAGATCAGCAGCATCGTCCCTGAGGAATGAAGAATAGTATTTGGCAATAAAAAGATCAATACATATAATGCATGTCACATAACACGATGAGCATCAGAGACACCTCGCTGAGGATCAGCCTTTCTCAAAAAAGGACATACTCCATAATTCCACTTACATTAAATTCTAAGAGACCAAATTAATACATGGTGAAAGAAACCAGAACAGTGGTTAACTGGGGGAAGCAGGAAGTGTTATACTTTAAGTATGATCATAATCAGTTTTGTCACATCATCTCAAGGAAGCTTTTCTCAGTATCAATGCATAAAAATATTTAAAAAACAAAAAATCAAGATCAGCGACACAAGCATTGGTATATAAGGACGTTCTGAATGCTGAACACCACCAGCCTCACGAACTGGAGATTCTCAGAAAACTGCCATCTAAGACGTTTGCCAGTTCTAGGTCACCTTTGTAAATGTGGAGCATTTGCAAACTGTCAGTCTTAAAAACCAGCAAGCGGGGAAACGATGTGCAGAAATGGCACCTTGAAAGGGAAAGAAAAGGAAGAACAGGGCATCAGCTTCGGACCTCAGGTGGGCGTAGGAGAGAATATAGTTGGTGTCTGCCATATTTTTGCATCCTTCAATAACACTTCGGTAGACATCACTTTTGTCCATGGCTGGAAGATGCAACCTCCAGCTGCATCCATTTGCTGCAAAGGGCATAGATCTTTCTGGCAAAGCACCCCTCTGCCGTGTTACTGGTAGGATGAAGGTGAAGGCAGACCCAGATAAATCCTTGCCTTATGCTGCCATGCTGGCCACCCAGGATGTGTCCCCAGAGGTGCAAGGACCTGGGCATCACTGCCTTACACATCAAACTCTGGCCCCCAAAAGGAAATAGGAACAAGACCCCCAGATCTGGGGCCCAGACAGCCCTCAGAGCTCTTGCCTGCTCAGGTATAAAGAAGACAAACAGGGGGCCAACAAACATATGAAAAAATGCTCATCATCACTGGTCATTAGAGAAATGCAAATCAAAACTACATTGGGATACCATCTTATGCCAGTTTGAATGGCGATCATTAAAATATCTGGAGACAACAGATGCTGGAGAGGATGTGGAGAAATAGGAACACTTTTACACGGTGGGTGGGAGTGTAAATTAGTTCGACCATTGTGGAAGACAGTGTGGCGATTCCTTAAGGACCTAGAAATAGAAATTCCATTTGACCCAGCAATCCCATTACTGGGTATATATCCAAAGGATTATAAATCATTCTACTATAAGGACACATGCACATGAATGTTCATTGCAGCACTGTTTACAATAGCAAACACCTGGAACCAACCCAAATGCCCATCGATGATAGACTGGACAGGGAAAATGTGGCACATATACACCATGGAATATTATGCAGCCATCAAAAACGATGAGTTCGTGTCCTTTGTAGGGACATGGATGAACCTGGAAACCATCATTCTCAGCAAACTGACACAAGAGCAGAAAATCAAACACCGCATGTTCTCACCCGTAGACGGGTGTTGAACAATGAGAACACACGGACACAGGGAGGGGAGCACTACACCCTGGGGTCTGTTGGGGGGAAATGGGGGAGGGACGGTGGGGTGGGGAGGAGGGGAGAGATAGCATGGGGAGAAATGACAGATACAGTTGAAGGGGAGGAAGGTAGCAAATCACACTGCCATGTGTGTACCTATGCAATAATCTTGCATGTTCTTCACATGTACCCCAAAACCTAAAATGCAATTAAAAAAAAAAAGATCTGACAGATTGAAGACACCACTCCCATCCCCTCTGACAGCACTCACAGGACGAGGGGGCGGGTCACCACGGTCACTGCCTGTGAACAGTACTCCTCAAAATATTTTATGTTAATAAATTGCCTTCCTGGAAAAAAAAAAATATGCAGTGAGCACTAATTATATGCCAGAGCCTCTTCTAAAAGTTTGACAACCCTATGAAACTGGTTCCAGTATTATTCCCGTTTTAGAAATGAGAGCACTACAGCACTGAAGGACTGACTTCTTCTGATTGCTCCATAACCTCAGCGAGACTGAAAACTCCTTGAGTCAGTTTCCATGTCCTATGGCTTCATGGATCCTCAGATGCCATGATAATGCCAGCCACAGAGTAGGTACTCAAGAAGTGGGGCCAAACATCAAAATCGCAATGAAACATCAACTCACACCAATCATAATGGCTATTACTAAAAAGTCAAAAAACACAGATGCTGGCGGGGCTGCGGAGAAAAGGGAACACTTAAACTCTGTTGACAAAAATTAGTTCAGCCCCTGTGGAAAGCAGTTTGGAAAGTTCTCAAGGAACTTAGAGCAACCATTCAGCCCAGCAATCCCATTACTGGGTATATACCGAAAGGAAAATAAATCATTCTGCCATAAAGACACATGCACTTACATGGTCCTTGAAGCATCATTCACAATAGCAAAGACAATATATAAGAGCAATGAAATCAACCTAGGGGTCCATCCATGATGCACTGGATAAAGAAAATGTGCACCACGGAGTACCATACAGCCATAACAACAGAGCAGGAATCATGCCCTTTGCAGCAATGTGAATGTAGGCAGAGGCAATTATCCTAAGCGAATTAACACAAGAACAGAAAACCAAATACCATATATTTTCACTCGTAAGTGGGAGCTAAATATTGGGTACTCAGGGACATAAAAATGGGAACAAGAGCCACTGCAGACCACTGGAGTAGGGAGAGCAGGAGGGGGACAAGTGTTGAAAAACTATGGGGTACTGTGCTTCCTACCTGGGTTGTGGATTCAATCACACATCAAACCGACGCAGCACACGATATACCAGGTTAAAAAAAAAAAAAAAAAAAAAGCCTGCATATATATCCCCTGAATCTAAAAGTTGACAAAAAATTAAAATGTGTGGCAAAAGAACGGATGCTGTGTTCTTAGTTCTCCCTCCTGCTCTCACCCTTCTCTCTCTCTCTCTCTCTCTCTCTCTCTCTCTCTCTCTCTCTCTCTCTCTCTCTCCCTGTCTCCACCCCCAGCCTTCACTCTTATTGGCCAGATGCCTTATCTCACTATCCCATTCAGTTCTCACAACAACCCTACAAAGTCCTTTTCTTTCTATTTTGTACATGACAAATTGGGACTCTCAGAGGTTTCAAGTTTTAGGTTTCAAGTCAATCCCTGTTTTGACTTGGGGATTTTCAGTAACTATCTTACATGTTCAGCCCAAGGATGGGCCTCCTCCTGAGAACCCTAGGTCTGAAGAAAACTTGCAAATGGAAATGAATAAATCCTGGTGTTGTCTCTAAAGGTGTATCTACAGGGCTCCATAAATGATATTAACTGCTGTGTCGTTATGGCTCTACTAGAGTCGAAAGTGATGCTGTTGATTAAAAATAAATAAATTAAAATAAATAAAGAAGACTGACTGCTCAACCATCAGCTGAAACCGTGTTATCCTGTGCCAAGTGTCAGCTTCAGGATAGGTTTTGATGTGGGAAGAGTTAAGCCTTGAGTTATTATCAGAATTAGGGTGCTTTATTGGTTCACATCGTCCAATCTTCCCCAGCCATTATGGTTTTGCTGAAACATTAAACTACTTTAAACTTTCATTTTCCTCTTAAAACTAAATTAGTTTGGAGGAAATTGTCTTTTCCGAGCTCCAGCACCAGCCTCAGGCAGAGGGAGTTACAGTACAGCGCACAGATAAACAACAATCACGGCCTAATTACTAAGTGGTATGTGCAGTGTTTCCCAAGTTACATTTGCTTTGGAATTTCTGGGGTCGTGCAGCGGGGCAGCTCCCAAGCAGATTTCCTCAAGAAGCTTTGGGTATTTTTTTTTTTTTTTTTACTTCAAGTTCAGGCGGTACGTAGGCAGGTTCGTTACCTGGGTATATTGTATGATGCTGAGGTTTGGGCTATGGCTGAACCTGTCACCCAGGTAATGAGCATGGATAGTACCCAACCTAGTTTTTCAACATGTACACCCTCCATCCTTCCCTGTCGTTGTAGTCCCTAGTGTCTGTCGTTCTCATCTTTATGCCCATGTGCACCCATGTTTATCTCCCACTTATAAGTGAGAGGATGTGGTATTTGATTTTCTGTTTCTGCATTGATTTGCTTAGGATAATGACCTCCGGCTGCATCCATGTCACTACAAAAGGGCATGATTTCATTCTTTTTAATGGCTGCATGGTATTCCATGGTATATGCACCACATTTTCTTTTCTTCTTTTCCTACATCCAGTCTTAAAGTTATACCTGAAACCACATTTTCTTTATCCAGCCCACCGTGGATGGACATCTAGGTTGATTCCACATCTTTGCTGTTGTGAATAATGATGTGATGAATATACAAGTATATATGTCGGAGGCCGAGGTGGGCAGATCACAAGATCAAGAGATCAAGACCATCCTGGTCAACATGGTGAAACCTCGTCTCTAGTAAAAATACAAAAATTAGCTGAGCGTGGTGGCATGCCCTTGTAGTCCCAGCTACTCGGGAGGCTGAGGCAGGAGAATTGCTTGAACCTGGGAGGCAGAGGTTGCAGTGAGCCGAGATCACGGCACTGCAGTGCAGGCTGGTGCCTGGCGACAGAACAAGACTGTGACTAAAAGAAAAAAAAAAAGGATACATGTCTTTTTGGCAAAATGATTTAGAATCCTTTGGTTATATACCCAGGAATAGGATGCTTGAATCCCATGGTAGTTCTGTTTTTAGTTCTTTGGGAAATCTCCAAACTGCCTTCCACAGTAGCCAAACTAATTTACATGGCCACCAGCAGCATCTAATTTTGAGTTATTTATATGGTGGTCTTCCTGCATCTCTAGCTACAGAAAGGGGAAGAACAAAGGAATTTACAAAGCATAGAATACGTTTCTGCACTACTGGGTACTGAAGTATGTTATTTCATCCTCTCTAGTAGTGATAGGAAATTCCCATTTTATAGAGAAGGACTCTTGAGGGTAGGACTAACAGATAAAGGCTGATCTGCTGAGATCCTGCAGCGTGTAGAAAATATGCTGGGCTATCCTTTTACTATAATAGACATCTATTCCTCTGTCTGCCCAGCATGTCTCTTCTTTAGGGAAATACTCTTTTTTTCATATCAACCATACATAAATCCCCAAGAAAAGTCATGTGATTGAATCTGAGCCCATCATGGGACGTTAGTCATGTGATTAAAACTGAGTCAATTACAGGATGCCCAACCGTTGTGTGATTAAAACTCAGCCAATCATACGATCTCCAGTAGTCATGTGATAAAAGCTGAGCCAATCATAGGCCCTCACCACCCTTGCCACAGTGATTAATCTAAGAGGCAGCAACATGGTAGAAGCCAACCCAATCACTCCTCTTACCCAGGATTTTTCTACCTGGAGCTGGAAATAGGGTTCTGCCCTCTCTGGTGGAAAACCTAGGAAAAGTCTCTTACCCATTGGTGACCATGGAAGCCAATGAAAGCCGCTCTCAGAAAGACAAAATAAATCCTTGGCAGGAATATAGGAGAAAGCTGAGAGGTGGAAAGAGAAGGAGAATCTCTCTCTCTTGCTGTATTTCCATCCTGTCCGTAGTTGGGTTACCCAGGCCCACACCACCTGTTCTCCTAGCTGACTCCAGTCAAGATGGCCATTCGCAATCGAGAGTACCAATGACAACCTCATCACCATATCTAATTTATGGGGCACATGCTTTATGCCAAGCACTAACGTAAGGGTTTCCCTTGTCTTGGCTCATCAAATCCACACAATTGTGTGAGGTAAAAATCAGTGGTGCCTCCATTTCACATTTAAGAAAAGCGAGACGTGGAGATATTAAAGCGATTTGCACAAGGTCACAAACCCAGAGTTTCTTCAACTGAAAAATGTGGAACATATAGGGCCTTTTTAAAATCACTGCCTACTTGGAAACATTGTGAGTTTCTTTGCAGCAAATATTGACAAAGTCTATACTGATCCAGTGCCTCTGGCAACTTCACTCCAGGGTTCACCCTCCTCCAACCTCTCACCCCATGAGTGCTATGAAACCATTCTCAGAAACAAATTCCTCTCTGCTATGGGCTAAAGATCAAACATCCCATTTCACAGATGGAAAAAACAAATATTAGAGTTTAAATAAGAGTCTCAATGTGGGGGAGCTAGCATTCTCACCCAATTTCAGCTCTAACTGTTCCTTCATGATGAACTCATCTTGTTAGATTTGCTCAGATGCTGCACCAGTTCACAGCCCCAAGCTGCTCTCTTTTTATTTCTGCAAATGAAAATATCTTTATCGTGTTTTCTTTTTCTGCTGAATCCGAAGATGACACATACTGCCTGACGTTATTCTCATCAGCAGTGCCCCAGCCCACAGATGGTGAGGCCTGAAACTTACCGTTAGACAACTGTTCCGAACTTTCAGGGCTGATTGCCCCTGGCAGAAGCAGTCCCAAACCAACCGGCGTGTTTGATGCTGTAAGAGTGTGTCAAGGTTGCCTAGGCATTTGCTAGTCCCTTTTAATTTTGAGAGCGAACGGGAGAGGCTGGCTGTGCAGAACAGAGGGGAAGGCAGAAAGACAAGGAGAGAGAAGGACAAGGTGAGATGAAATGGTGATTTTGCAAAGCAGCAGTCAAGAGTAAAACTGATACCATTATTGCTTGTTGCCTCACTGGGATCTTGATAAGTCAGGACATTTGCGGTTGCTCATGAAAATGAGGGTTTGGCCAGGGTGACCTTGTACATAAGGGTGCTTCATTCACTGAAGACGCTAGGCTCTTTCTGATCCAGACACTACAGTGGGCATGGTCTGAGAAGAGTCCCTCGTGTCCCCATCAAAACCTTGTCTCACGAATGGACTCTGAAAACTATTTATGCACGTCTGCAAGTGGCATCTTTGGAGTGGAAGGAGGTAGCATCAGTATTTTTTTTTAATGAAATCTTTTTTTATTGCATTTTAGGTTTGGGGGTACTTGTGAAGAGCATGCAAGATTGTTGCATAGGTACACACGTGGCAGTGTGATTTGCTGCCTTCCTTCCCGTCACCTACATCTGGCATTTCTCCCCATGCTATCTCTCCCCAACTCCCCACCTCCTGCTGTCCCTCCCTTATTTCCCCCCGACAGACCCCAGTGTGTGATGCTCCCCTCCCTGTGTTCATGTGTTCTCATTGTTCAACACCCGTCTATGAGTGAGAACATGCGGTGTTTGCAGAACGGGTTCAGTGGCTCACATCTGTAATTCCAGCACTTTGGGAGGCCAAGGCGGGCTGGTTACTTGAGGTCAGCAATTTGAGACCAGCCTGGCCAACATGATGAAACCCCATCTTTACTAAGAATATATAAATTAGCTGAGTGTGGCGGCAGACACCTGTAATCCTAGCACTCTAGAGGCTGAGGCAGGAGAATCACTTGAGCCCGGGTGGTGGAGATTGCAGTAAGCTGAGATTGCACTCCAGCCTGGACAACGAAGTCAGACTCCATCTACAAATGTATGTATATAATATGTGGTCCTAGCATGACTGAATGTCAAAATTTGAGTCTCTTTGCAGCAAATATTGACAGTCTATACTGCTCCAGTGCCCCTACCGGCTTTACTTGAGGCTAACCCTCCTCCAGCCTCACACCCTATGAGTTCCATAAAACCATTCTCAGAAATAGATTCCTCTCTGCCCTGGGCTATGAGGGAGATTTCTGGACAAGGTCTGTATTTGCTTACTATTGCTGCTATAACAATTCACTACAAACTTAGGGGCTTCTCAACTCAAATTTATGATCTTACAATTCTGGAGTCTGGAACTCGTCTCCCTTGGCTGAAATCAAAATATTGGCAGGGTTGCATTCCTTCTGGAGGTCTCCGGAAGAATTCATTTCCTTGCCTTTTCTGCTTCTAGAAGTCACCTACACTCCTTGGCTCAGGGTCCGTTTCTCTCAAGAAGGGACCACATCTTTCTCACGCTCTTATCTCCTGGATCCCTTTCTCTTCTCTCTTTCTCCTCCTCTTACAAGAACCCCTGTGATTACAACAGACTTGCCTCAATAATGCAGGATAATCTTTCCATTTCCGTGCCAGCTGATTAGCAACCTTAATTTCATCTGCAACCTTAATGCCCTTTTGCCCTGTAACCCAATATGTTCACAGGTTCCAGGAACTAAGATATAGACATCTTTGGGGATGGGAGGGGTCATAATTCTGCCAATGATAATTATTCTGCTAAGATGGAGGTTTTGGCAAAATTGTTAATTGCACAATCAAAACCCCTTCCCTGCTTCCAGCGACAGCAAGAAGATTCAAGCAGAAATGTAGAAATTAACCTGGCAGTGTCCTTCCCTCCATTCAGTGCAGTAAACCCACCTCTCATTATCTAGAGAAATACTCATACATAATACTCGGCCGTGAATATTTGCTGAAGCACCATGGGTACAACAGAGCTACAGAAAACCATTTAGCAATAATGATATAGATTTATTACTGCAAATATGGAAGAATCTCCAAAACAGCATTCCCTTTATAAAACAAAAATAACACATACTTTTTATGTGCACACAAACACCACACCCTCTGCTGTCCAAGTCATGGTACGTGCTTGCTTACATTGTGAGTGTCCTCTAAGGTTGCTGGGTGGCCATAGTGTCAACACAGGTCATGGTTAGATCACCATGATGTTCATTCATAGGAAGCATGAGGGTCACACCAGGGGCCATCATTGCCAGGCTCTGACTGTGCAGCATTAATGCGTCCTCGATATGCAGGCACTGCTGGACAGCCCAAGCTGGCAGAAGGCCCTGACCAGGTTGGTGAAAACTCATGCTATACCCCCAGGGTGTCTGTCTTCTGGGTCCTTCATGGCTCTCAGGCTGTTGCTGGAAGGAATAGATTGGCCAGTCTAAGGGGTTCGGCTCTTGGAAGAACACGGATGAGATGCCAGTGCAGACATCATTACACTCTGAAGACCAGTGCCTCTTGAGGCTGTGTGTGGGCTCTTCATGAGTGTTCAGACATCCTCTCAGTCAGAGAAACTTTCAAAGCCTCCAAAGTGAAGGCATTAATTTTCCTTCTTTTCTTGGGTTGAATGTCACAGTTAAAGTCACTAAGAAAGACTCCTTTCTGTTTCTTTCTATCCCTTGCACCTTTGCACTCTCCTCTATCTCTCCCTGACTTCCCTCCCTCCCTCCCTCTCTCTTCATTCCTCCTCAGTTCCAGATCTTGAGCTCATGTCCCAGGCTCTGCCAAACAATATCCCATAACAAAAATTCCAGGCTGGGTGCAGCAATTCACACCTGCCATCTCAACACTTTGGAAGGCTGAGGCAAGTGGATCACTTGAGCTCAGGAGTTTGAGACCAGCCTGGACAGCATGACGAAACCCTGTCCCTACAAAAACTAAAAATAAAATTAGCTGGGTATGGTGGTGGGCACCTGTGGTGCCAGCTACCCGGAAGGCTGAGGCAGGAAGATAGCTTGAGAATGGAGGTCGAGGCTGCAGTGAGCTGTGATTGGGCCACTGCTCTCCAGCCTGGGCAACAGAGTAAGACCTTGTCTCAAAAAAAAAAAAAAAAAAAAAAAAAATTTGGCAGCCAAGTTAGCCCCAAACATAACAGAGGCAGAGCCTACTCTTCCACATCCAAAGTGCCAGTGCATTTGGTAGGAACTATCACTGTTTTTACCAGTGACAAAAGTCTTTGATTCTTCTCCAGAAAAGCAGAGATTGCCAGTTTCTCAACATCCCCCTATGAGTGCCGAGTACCCGCTTACAGTCAGCAGTTTGATTGTTAACTTTCTCCGTAAGGAAACTCTTTCACTCCAGAACTGTTTGGGAAAGAAGCTGGGAGAGAGGGGAAAAAGTAATAATTATGTATCCAACTCTTGTCAGTTGCAGATTTTTTTCTTCCCATTTTATATATCTAGTCATCATCTCGCATACATAAAATTTAAGCAGCACTGCAGTGTTAGCATTTTGCAGAGAGAGATTTTCTAATACAACACTACCAATTTACTTGAAAGAATAGCTGAAGTCTATATTTACAGCTAACAGGCCCATGCTTGTTTATAATGCTCCCGGTGAGGCAGGTGACGGACGCCACTGGCTTTCCTTCTCTCTTTTCCTCTTCTGTGTAAGGTGCAGGCTTCGTATAAATGTGCCGCTTCTATGACAGGGACCAGAGCCACCACTCTCGGCCTCTTATGAGGGAAGACAGCAATGGTATTGGTGGGGTAAATGGATTGACCCTCCAGGGGCTGGGTTTACATCCTAGATTCATCACTTTCTATCTGGATTACTTTGAGCAAATCACTTAACCCTCTTCAGCTCTATTGCTGATGATTCCATAAGTGCAAGGTAGAAATAACAATCCTGTTTCTTCGGGCTGTTGTGAGGATGGCATGAAATATGATATGCAGGTGCCCACAGCATACACTGGGCATGCACTGTACAATGGAATACGTGTCTGTTCTTCCCTTCCTTCTAGGTCAAGTCACACGGCCTGACAAACACTTGATGTATTGGAATGTCTGAATGTATCAATACCAGTTCATAATTATCTCTTTTGGTTAGCCAGACCCCGGAGTCCTCATCTGGCCACAAAAAAAGAGCTTGCAGTACCTCCCTCATTCTAAATACCTAACCCCTTGGGAGGATCACTTCAGCCCATGAGTTCAAGACCAGCCTGGGCAATATAGTGAAAGCCTGTCTCTAAAAATAAAAATAAAACTTTTTAATGAGCCAGGAGCGATGGGGCACACCTGTAGTCCCAGCTACTCAGGACGATGAGGCGGGAGGATTGCTTGAGCCCAGGAGGTGGAGGCTGCAGTGAGCTGAGATGGCTCCACTGCACTCTGGCCTGGGCAACAGAGTGAGACCCTGTCTCAAAAAAACAAATACATAGTTGAAAACAAATAAATGGTTGAAAGAATATATGGGACTCGGGTGGGGCCGGGAGTAAGTGGACAAGATCAGTTGCCTGCTTCTGGCCAATGGGAAAGTTCACTGGAGGCCTCTGAACTAAGATTTTGAAAAGCCCCTCTCCTCTTCCTGCTTGGTTGTTGATGGGCGTTCCCAGTTCATTTTACAGCGTTAAGGTTCTCAGGGCAGATGGCTGGAGAGGTCCCTAGAAGCCAGGACTCTCTTTAATGAAAGAGCTCACATCAGATTACCATCGGCAGTAAAAAAGTATGTTGGATGACATAACTGACCTTTCCAAGGGGCAGTTGCCTTCAGGCGTGGCTAAATCCAGGCGTCAGTGACTATTGTCCAAGCTCATTCTCTTTTAATTTTAGTTCTGTTTTCCTTGAGTTCATTTCAAGGTGGCTCTCTTCATGAGGTGAGACCTAGATTTCTGCATTCCAATGGTTTTAGTTTAAAATAAGGAGTCGCAATGGGTCAAATCTGGCCCACTGCTTGTTTTTGTAAATAAAGTTTTATTGGAATATAGCCACACTCATTCACTGAAATATCTGTAGTCCATGGCTATAGATTTTTTCTTCCCATTTTATGTATCTAGTCATCATCTTGCATACATAAAATACTTTTGCACTATAGGCAGCAGCATTGAGTAGCTGCAACAGAAACTGAATGGCCCAAAAAGCCTAAAATATTTACCATCTAGGCCCTTTACAAAAAAATTTGCCAATCCCTGATCTAAGTGAAAGGTCCCTACTTTTGCCATGTGTGGGTATAAACTCTCAAAGGACATATTTAGGATGCGATTCTCTCCCTGAATCATGCTCTGGGGACAGGGATATAAAAAACTCTGACTGGCCAGCCTTTATCCTGGAACCACATTTGTGGCTGGGAGCTGGAGCTGAGGACACCTTGGTGGAAAGCCCCACGGAGGCCACAGGGAATAGAAGGGCAGCACTTCCCCTGGGGAGAAGCAAAGCACTGTCACCACAGAAAAAGAGAGAAGAATTGCTAGAAAGATAGGGGAAGCCCATTACAAATGAGTGAATCAACATTGTGTGGGGTGACAGGCACAAATGACAGACTCCCTGCTTTTCCAAAGCATCCCACCTCGGAAAGTTCACTTCGATACAAGTTTTGGGTCAACCAGCTGATGCTTGTTTTCTGGACGGAGGACTCACCCAGATTCCTGTGATCAAGAATTCCAACACTGTTTCGTTCTCACCGCTGATGATTCAGCAGAGGAAAGAGAAAACAAAAGTTAAAAAACTATTGATCCTTCAGTTCAAGATATTGCCAAGGGCAGAGGCTGAATTGTTCAAGCCTCTTAAACCAGAGCTACAATCTGAAGCTGGAAATGACCCTTCAGACACTGCCAAGATCCTCCCTTGGCTCTGGTTAAAGGGTTAGAGATACTAGCTCTTTCCCCAGTGGAGCTACGAAAATAACCCTTCCCCCAGTGGGGCTGTGAAGATAACCCAAGTCCAAACAATTTAGACCAGGAATGCAAATATCTGGTAGGTGTCACTCCTTCTTCCATGTGCAAGGAAGGCCTAGCTAATCAATTAGAGGATTTTTTTCAACATAGTAGCCATACACTCATTGCCAGTTCATAATTACCCCTTTTGGTTAGCCAGGCCCCAGATCCTCCTCTGGCCACAAAGAAGAGCTTGCAGTACCTCCCTCATCCTAAACACCAACCCCCTTGGGAGGATTGCTTGAGCCTATGAGTTCAAGACCAGCCTGGGCAATATAGTGAAAGCCTGTCTCTATGAAAAAAAAAAATGTTTTAAATTAGCCAGGAATAATGGGGCGCACCTGTAGTCCCAGCTACTCAGGAGGATGAGGTGGGAGGATTGGATTGCTTGAGCCCAGGAGGTAGAGGCTGCAGTGAGCTGAGATGGCTCCATTGTACTCCAGCATGGGCAACAGCATAAGACCTTGTTTCAAAAAAACAAAACAAAAAAACCTGTCCAATACCTATTTCCTCTATCAAATCCCAAACATAACAGTTATTGTTTTGAAAACATTAAATGAGAAACCAAATGTCCATCAATGGAAGAGTGGATTTTTTTAAATGTTATGTGCATCTACAATGGAGTACTATTTAGCCTTAAAAATAAAGGAAAGTCGGCCGGGCGCAGTGGCTCAAGCCTGTAATCCCAGCACTTTGGGAGGCCGAGGCGGGTGGATCACGAGGTCGAGAGATCAAGACCATCCTGGTCAATATGGTGAAACCCCGTCTCTACTAAAAATACAAAAAACTAACTGGGCGTGGTGGTGCGTGCCTGTAATCCCAGCTACTCAGGAGGCTGAGGCAGGAGAATTGCCTGAACCCAGGAGGCGGAGGTTGTGGTGAGCCGAGATCGCGCCATTGCACTCCAGCCTGGGTAACAAGAGCGAAACTCCGTCTCAAAAAAAATAAAAAAAATAAAAAAATAAAGGAAAGTCAGATACTTGTTATGTGAATGAAACTTCCCAAGACATTATGCTAGATTAAATAAGTCAGACACAAAAGGACAAATATTGTATAATTTCCTTATACAAGATACCTAGAATAGTCAAATTCATGGAGACGGAAGGTAAAATAAAGGTTACCAGGGCATGGGAGGAAAGAGAATGGGGAGTTTATGTTTAATGGGGGCAGAGTTTTAGTTTGGGAAGATGAAAACATTCTGGAGGTGGATGATGATGATGGTCACCCAATCATGTGAATGTACTTAATGCCACTGAGCTGGACACTAAACAATGCTTAAAATGGCTAATTTGATGTTATGTATTTGACAAGTAGCTTTTCGTTACCACCATGATGTTCAGGATCTTCACTATTCCTGTCCGTAATTTCAGCTTTATCCCTCTATCTTTGATATCTGCAATGCTCCTGCCACAGATTTGATTCCCAAAACACAGTCCATGTTTGTTCATTTTTATCATCATCCCTTATTCAAGCTATTTCCACAGCCTGTAGAGCAGACCGTGGCCGTTATACATTCCTTTTTGCCCAGGTCTTATAACCCATTTCTCCTTTTTCATTCCTTCGAGGACTCCTTTTCCATACCACATGATCTCAATATCCTGCGAATCTCACTCTAAACCCTCCTCTCTTCTTCAGTCCTCATTAAAATCCTTTGAGGCGGAATTCATCTCACTTTTCATGCTTTTCCACAGCACTTTGCTTTATGCGCTCATCTGTTTGCCTTGTTGTAAGAGAGGTTGTGTTTGTCTTTCTCCTCCACCCTTTTCCCTTGATAATACAAAATCACACCAAGTCCAGATGTGCACGCCCCATAATGCCTGCTCAGGAACAAATTCAGAGCATCATTCCCAGATTTTCAAGTGCATCAGCTCACCTAGGAGTGTCTTTCAAATGCAAGTTCTGGCCCCACCCTAGAGATCCTCGTTCCCCACCCCAGAGATCCTGTTCAGTGCAGGTGATTCATGGACCACCCTTTGAGAGACATTGTCCTGGAACCTAAGTCAAGGTAAGTCTTAAACTCCAGTCTGTGATAGTGTCAGCCTGAGGCTGGGGTAAATAACAATGGATATTAAGGAGAAAGCTGCAATATGTACCTAATGTAATATTAGGTACCTACATTTTTAATTTCTTGATGACGGTGATACTATGAAAAGGAGGCAAGTGGACAGGTGTGGATGCTCATGTCTGTAATCCCAGCACTTTGGGAAGCCGAGGTGGGTGGATCACTTAAGATCAGGAGTTCAAGACCAGCCTGGCCAACATGGTGAAACCCCATCTCTACCAAAAATACAAAAACCAAAATAAACAGCCAGGCATGGTGGCTTACTTCCTAGACTGTCCATCAAACCACCATCCTCTTTTCTTTGTACAAATGCTGTTTCCTAGGTAAGGCTTTGAAAAGTGTTGGTCTTAAGCCCATCAGAAGAGTAGCAGGCAAGATGTCATCACTGTTTGTAGCCCAGCCCTGCCATGTACTCACAGTGTGACCTTGGACAGGTGACTCTACCCCTCTGCAAATAAGAAATCTCACTGGGAAAAATGGTGGTAGGAATAGCGAGCACTCACCTCACTGCACTGTTGGGTGTATTTACTGGAAATCTTGGGTGCAGAGCCTTTAGTCAGGTGCTTTAGCTTATTAAGAACTCAAGAAATAGCAGCCTCAAAGGCCAGGAGCTTCAAGACAGAGAAGAAATAGCCCAGCAAGGAAAGAATGGGAGGGGCTGGAGGAAAGTGTTGCCCTCTACACAGCAAGAAGAGGAATCAGAAAATCCAGGCGTGACTGCAGACCTCATCAGTGATACAACTGGGTGCCCAATCACAGCTGTTCTCAGCCTCATTGCTACAAGAGGACTCTTATGAGGATAAAACAGAGCACCACCTATAAAGTATCCAGCCTAATGGAGGGTGTTCAGTGAGCCTTCAGGACTACCTTTCTGTCAGCCTGGTGTTCAGCAGTGAATAGAGATTTGCCATCACTTCCCACAGCCAGAGCTGTTTCATCCTCCGTGATTTCTCTCTCCCATCAGCATCGCCCCTCCCCTCCTCCTCCACTGTCCCTGGACACCGCCCACACCCCAATCCTGGCCACCAAAGTCTCCAACCTAACTCATGAGACTCCCTTGAGATACAGGTTTCACCGTTTCTCATTGGTTCATTTCCTCATTGTATATTCAACTCTGCCACCTTCTCCCAAGAGCAGTCTCAGGACAAAGATGAAACTGTTTTGTATAGAGTCTAATTGCCCTCCAGGGAGCCTTACCCAGAATCTCATCCCTCACTGACCAACAGCAACTCCTAAATGTCTTCCGGAGCCTCCGTTCCTGTTGAGCGGAAAGAGGGGCTTCTTCTCCACCCCGGGAGTCAGGCAGCTCCTCTGAGTCGTTTCTCGCCCACTTTAAGAGTCCTCTGTGCATTCTCCACCTACTCATGTTGGTTCCAACGTGGGATTGTGTGAGTGGGCTTAAGGTTCACCTCTTGGCTAACCGGAACACTCAATTATTGAAAATGTCCCCACTCACCCTCATGAGCGAACACCTCCACCCTCAAACACTGCAGCTGACAGACGTTGTCTTTCTGAAATGGGTTCTGTGTAAGTCCAGTTCTCAGAGTGAAGGTCATTCCAGCAGGAGCAGGACGTTTACACCCAGGGAGTGAATCAGAAGACAGGGCCTTAGTGATACCATCCAACACTTAGGCTGAGAGCAAAAGTGAGGCTACAAGGAAAAGCAATCTGAGCTGTAATACTGGACACAAATCAGAAAATGCAGTGCAAGGTGAGTTTATGAACAGATGAAACTTAGTTCATAGGAAACTTTATGTGGTTGGTATTACACCAGCGTGAGAGCTGACCTTGTAATGCAGGGCAGGTGAGCCCCAAAACTGGGGCTTAGCCCACAAAGATTCTCGGCTTCACTCGGGAAAGAACTCAAGAACAAGCCGGTGGTAAAAGAAAGCTTAGCTTTAATGAGGCAGCGGTCGCATTACAGCTTTATGATGGCTCCTTCAGAGCAGGGCTACTCCATAAGCAGTGCTTTCAAAGTAGCAGCCTACGGGTAAGTCTGCAGTCGTAATTATACCCAATTTTAATTACGTGCAAATGGAGTGGCGGGTTTTTCAGAAAGGTCTAGGAAAAGGGTGATAACTTCCTGGCCGTTGCTATGAAAAAAGATGGGAACTTCTGGGTGTTGTCATGGCGATGGTCAACTGACCTGGCCCTGAGAGGCATGTGTGCTGGAGAGCTGCGTTTTGCCTCTTCCCTGTCTCAACCAGTCTTTAGTCTGGTCCAGAGTAAAGTCCCATCTCTTACCATCACTTGCACATCACTTCCTTACTCCTCAACATCACATCAATGGCTTGAAATTAACTGTGGTGACAGTATTTACACCATAATAATAAACAGACGCTACGAATCAGAGTTTAGTTGTTTTTGGTTTTGTTTTCAGAAACCTGGTTGTTAAACATTTACCAGCACACCACTGGTAGACTAGCAGAACAGGAGGATGGTTAAAGGCACAGGCACTGTAGCCAGACAGAGTGGGAAGCCCGCCCATATTTAGCTTTAGTGAGCCTCAATTTTACAATCTGTGAAATGGGTTGAGCCACCTTAAAGGGATTCATTCAGCTTCAATACTTTCATTGTACAAAGTACTCAGCACAGTGTCAGGCACAAAGAAAACCCTCCTTAAAGGTTGCAAAAACCATGCTGCTGGTGCCGCTCCAACAGGGCTCCAAATTCCTCTTGCCATTGTCTTCATAGGCAGGCCTAACCAACTTAAAAGAGACACCTGGGGGCAAAGTGCAGTTGAATATACGTAGTTTCAGAAGTGCCAAATTCAAGAAGAAAATTTCTACAACTTCTCATCTTCGCCAACTTACCTTTTGGGTGTTCGTTAAAGAAATTGAATTCAAAACGCCAAGTTATTCTAGGAGGATTTTTCAATAATTGCCTTTTTTTTCTTCGGATGTTCGGAGATGACTTCCGCCACCATCGAGATACAGATAAAAAGGAAGTCGAGAGTTTCAGTGCCAAGCCCAGCCTGCCTCGTGAGCAGGGAGGTTATAACAAGAAGGTAGCTGTCTCCGAGAAAAGCTAATCCGTCGTTTTCATGTCCAACCTTTACAAATTGTGCCCGTGTGGCAGAGTTTGAATCACTCTCTCTAACAGCCTCTGAAAACAAATGCAAAACCTTTCAAGTTCATTCAAAGTCATTACAGCACTTTCTAGAACTGAATCAATTACCGTAACCTCTGTGGGTGTGTAAAATATGAAATTACCAGCACCCTCACGGAGTCACAGAATTGGTAAATTAGCAAAAATTGATTATGGGAGCTTTGGGAGCAGCCCTGGTGTATTAAGTGTCTTGATGACAAACAGCAATATATTATTTGTGAGGTTTTGCTTGATGAAATTGTCTTGTCCGTTAAGGATGCTTTGCCTCGGTTACTACTGATTTTGCCATCCCAGAAATTGACGTGAGGTTGAGCTTACCATGTTGTAACTGACAAAAGCAAGACAATCCAATTGTTCTGATAGATCCAGTATTTATTTTGAATCACAGTCAAGATGAGAGTTCAGGCTTTCCGAATGAGCTCACCGTGGTTTCTCCTCTCTGGACACCGTGGGACTTAATCCAGAACAGACTATTATTTAAACTCTCTGGATGTGGCAGAGCTGTCTGTCCCTTGCATCACTCCCTTCTCATAGCCCGTTCCTTACCCACCTTGCCCTGTATTATCTTATGGATCTACTTTCTGAGCCAGGTTAATTAGGGGCAGGATCCCTATACCCTAAAAGGTTAGTGTTCCCCATGTAGCCTTCTCCTCTAGTTCCTGCTTTCTTGGTTTGTATCTTGACTTGTCTCAAAGCAAAAAGATAAGCTTCACATCGTCTTTTCTTGGAATGGAGACAGAAAAACAAAGGGATGTGGACAATACCTCCCAGCACTAGCACACTAAGAGCTCCTGGGATGTCTATCTGTCTCACAATAATGACCCCGCTACATATAGAACGCCCTTCCTCTATCAACCGAATCATAGCTGAATGATCCCAGGCATGAGCACCCGAATGGACCTGGGATAATTGGATTCCCTACTGGGAATCTGATATTTGGAGGACCAAGGTTTAGAAGCTGCCTGTCATTGGATCTAATGCACTCCAATGAGAAGCATCATGGATTCTTGAGCTCATGTCCCAGAGTAGACTTGGTTCTTGCCTTTATTAATTCTTGGCTATCCAGTAGTTTCTGGGGCTTCTTATGCTACTCTGATACAGAGCAATAAAGCTCCGCCTTCTTTCTCCTTCACCTTCCGCCATGATTGTAAGTTTCCTGAGGCCTCCCCGGAAGCAGAAGCTGCTATGCTTCCTGTACAGCCTGCAGAAATGTAAGACAATCAAGTCTCCTTTCTTTATAAATTACCCAGTCTCAAATATTTCTTTATGGCAATGCAAGAGCAGACAGTACCCACCCTCCAGTCTAGCCACAATAATACCCACTGGTCTGCAAGAAGAGTTAATAAATATGAGTTAAATTAGTGACTTCTCACCAACCCACGAACGTTCTCCTGTCACCCACACTTTAAACTTTGGAAATGGAAACAGGCTGAGTAGCCTGGGTGCAGTGGCTCATGCATGTAATCCCAGCACTTTGGGAGGCCTAGGCGGGTAGATCATCTGAGGTCAGGAGTTTGAGACAGCCTCACCAACAGGGTGAAACCCTGCCTGTCCCTACAAAAAATACAAAAATTAGTTGGGCGTAGTAGCAGGCACCTGTAATCCCGGCTACTTGGGAGGCCGAGGTAGGAAAATCGCTTGAACCCAGGAGGTAGAGGTTGCAGGGAGCCACGATCAGGCCACTGCACTCCCACTCCAGTCTGGGCAACAAGAGCAAGACTCCATCTAAAAAAAAAAAAAAAAAAAAAAAGAGCAAGAGAAAGAGAGAGCACATGCTAAGCAAAATAAGTCAGACGCAAAAGGTAACATACCATATAATTCTACTTATATTAAAGGTTAGACTAGGAAAATCAGTAGAGGCAGAAAATAGATAAATGGTTGCCTATGACTGGGGTTTGGGAGGAAATTGGGGGAGGATCAGTGCTAATAGGTATGGAGTTTCTTTTGGAGGTGATGAAAGTGTTATGGAATTAGACAGTGATGATGGTTGCGCGACTTTGTGAATATACTAACACTGTGGAACGTATACTTTTAAATGGTCAGTTTTATGATATGAATTATATCTGAATCAAAAGAATGACAAGGAAACAGTGGAAATGGGTTATAAGAGGAAAGAGAAAATGGAGAGAGGGGAGTTGGAGGTAGACTCTTAGAAGTTGGAGTAAACTCATAGAAAGAGAGATGCTAAGGTGGTGGTTGAGAGCATAAAGGCAGACTGCTGGGGTTCAAGCCCCAGCTCTTCCCCTTCCCAGTGGTGCTACTGTAGGCAGGTCACTTCACCTCTTTTGGTCTCGCTCACCGGAGATCAGGTAGGCACGATTTGGGGATTTGAGGGGGATTGTTATGAGTATCGAAGTATCCATGTAAAGTGCTTAGCATAGTACTTTGTTCAAGGACTAGTAGATATTTGCTAGTATCCACAAGAATGGGCCAGGCACAGTGGCCCATGCCTGTAATCCCAGCACTTTGGCAGGCTGAGGCAGGTGGATCATGAGGTCAAGAGTTCGAGACCAGCCAGGCCAACATGGTAAAACCCCGACTCTACTAAAAATACAAAAATTAGCTGGGCATGGTGGCAGGTGCCTGCAATCCCAGCTACTTGAGAGGCTGAGGCAGGAGAATCACTTGAACCCAGAAGGCAGAGTTTTCGATGAGCCGAGAGTGTGCCCCTGCACTCCAGCCTGGACAACGAGAGCGAAACTCCATCTCAAAAAAAAAGAATGGACGGGATAGTTGAGTTAAAGGGAGAGGAGAATTGAGGTAGTGAAAGGGAAGAGACAGGTAGAGTAGGTGAAAGAGCAGGAGGGAGGAGAGAGAGCAGTAGTGTGACAGGTTGGTGCACTCCCAGAGGGATGGGGAGGGTCTGGGGAGAAAGAGAGAGGCAGTGGATGAACACACACAGGGGATAAGTTGCAAAAGTTTGAACCCAGGAACTGCAGAAATGCAGTGCTCAGAATCGACCTTGCTGAGAAGGGCCACTGCCCTTCAATGCCAACTTGTGCCGAGCAGTCTTTAGGCTGCCATGTGGAAGCAGGTACACAGAATGTCTGTCCCTTCCTCTCCGAAGGCAAAGGCAGGCCCACAGTGGAGAAGGGGAGAGGGAAGCAGCATTTGCTGAGTTCTCTGCTGCAGGCCCAGTACCTCCTAGGAGCACTAGCGTGCATGACCTTGGGTACAGTTACCCTAGATCGGACTGGTGATGCAGGTACAGCCAACTGGGACTCAGGATGGTAAAGGGGCACCACTGGTCCTTTCTTTCATCCATCCAGCAATGTTTATTAAGCAACCACCTCGTGCCAAGTGACATTTCCAGAGCTGCTAATGCAGCAGGGAACAGAGATGAGTCACTAAACACAATAATTATAGATTGTGCTACCTGCTGGGAAGGAAAACAGTGACACAACAGAGGAACGAGATGGGGGCTCTGCTTTGAGAGAGGGGCTCTGCCCTCTCTCACCAGAGTGAGATCTGATGATGAAAAAGGGCCAGGGGTGCCCAACTGGTAAGGAAGGGCATTTTGGTGGAAAGCCCAGCATGTGCAGAGGTCCTGGGGTAGAACTAGCTCCCCTTCCATGAAACTAATGTTCCAAAGCTCAACAAATGTCCCCACCTGCGGTTAGAGCTGCAAAGGAAAGTGTTTTGTAGATTACCAAGCTCAGCCCCTCATTTGTCAGGCGGGGATTCAAGGCCTGGAATCATTTGCATTCTGATACATTATATTCGCATCTAGTGTTTTTCCCTGTCTCCTCCACTGGATTGCCAATGCAATCGAGATCCTAAACAGGGAGAATGAGCCACGCGCGGAGACAGCATGGTGTTTAATTAGTGGCAGGTATACAAGCTGTGCTTAATACATGTGCATTCCCAGCCAGGCGCAGTGGCTCACACCTATAATCCCAGTACTTTGGGAGGCAGAGGTGGGCAGATGACTTGAGATTAGGAGTTCAACACCAACCTGGCCAACAAGGCGAACCCCCGTCCCTAATAATCACATAAAAACTTAGCCAGGCATGGTGGCCCACACCTCCCAGCTACTCAAGAGGCTGAGGCAGAAGAATTGCTTGAACCTGGGAGGCAGGGGTTGCAGTGAGCCCAGAGCACGTACTGCACTCCAGCCTGGGCAACAGAGTGAAACTGTCTCAATACATAAATAAACGTGCATTCCCTCACTGCTCAACTCACGGGCCCTCACAGCTACCCAGCTCTTGAAGCCATGAGATCTTCCCTCCAGGGAAGGGAGACAACAGGGTTAAGCAGAAAAGCTCCAGCTTTGGTGTCAGGGACACCCAAATTCAAATCCTGCCTCTGCCTGTTAGTGTCTGTGTGCTTTGAGGCTCATTGCTTATCTGAACCTCAGTCCCCTTCTCTGTGACATGACATAAAATGGACAGTTTCCCATGGGTTTGCTGTGAGCAGAAAATAAGATAACATATGTAAAGCCCAAACAAGATTTCTAGTCTGTGGTAAGATTTTTTTTTTTAATCATGGAATTTTGCATGGTTTTAGCCAAACAGCATTGCAAGTATACTCTAAGCCCCTTTCTTATGCTGTGTCTTTTTATTGTCACATGGGACTAGTGAGGGCGGTAGTTTGGGGCCCCTCTTTACAGAAAAGGAAACTGCTCAGAGACGTTTAGTAACTTGTCCAAAGCCACACAGTTGCAAAGAGCTATTAAACAAGATCTGATTCCAAATCCACACCATGACCCTGTCTCCCCACAATGTGGGGTGCAAAGTGAGGGGTTCTGTGAGCTATTTGCAAGTGATTGCTTCCCCCTCCTCATCACCTAGACTGGGTCTCCAGCTTCCTGATAGTTTCCTCCTTTTTGTTTGTTGGATTGTTTGTTTTTGAGACAAGGTCTCCCTGTGTTGCCAGGCTGGAGTGCAGTGATGTGATCTCAGCTCACTGCAACCTCTGCCTCCCAGGCTCAAACTTATTCTCGCACCTCGGCTTCCAAAGTAGCTGGGATCACAGGCACATGCCACCATGCCGGGTTAGGTTTTGGTAGAGACAGGGTTTCGCCATGTTGCCCAGGCTGGCCTTGAACTCCTGGGTTCCAATGATCTGCCCACCTTGGCCTCGCAAAGAGCAAAGTGAGCCACCATGCCCAACCTAGTTTCCTGATAGTTTCTGATATGAATTTATTCACCCAAGATGCACAAACACACACACACACACACACACACACACACACACACACACATGCTTGCTCTCTCTTGAAGTAATTCGTAAGTTCTGATAAAGGAGGAAGACGCATCTCGCTTCACCCTGCCGCCCCACTCTGCTGCAGAAGACGTACGTGGCTCACGCACCGCACCACGCTTTTCTAGTTAATAGGCATCAACACTCTACCACCCCTTCTGACCTGCTCCCCCAAAGCCTCCAATCACACCCTTCCTCAACCTCTCACACCAAGGGAGAGCATCTCTTGGAAGCCGGTATTGAGGAGGGGGGCATGCTTTCACAAAGAGGAGCCCAACAGGCTTTTGACAGATCCAAGGGAATGATTCTCTCTCTCTCTTCACTCTGTTGACATAATGAGGGGATAACCCGGTATTTAAATCGCAGCCAAGGTGGTAAATCTGCATTGCCCGCCTTCGACATGATTTACAAAATAATTTTAAAATGCATGAGGGTGCTTCTTCTTTATAAAGCATGAAGGTGCTAAGTTAACTTCTGAATATTTCATAGCCCAAGGTGAGCTCTTTGCCTTCTGGCCATCACTCACTGAGCATCCCCCCTGTGTGTGCTTCTGAAGACACTCCATTACAGAATGTGAGAATTGGCAAGGCACTCTTGGTAGGGGGCTATTTTGCTTCTGGTCATTTGAATAATGCTATTACTTGCCATCTTCCTGGAAAACGGCTGCTGCGGGAATCCCCTGCAGACTCTAGATGTTGTCTATTTCATTAGAGCTGTGAACAGGACTATTGATTTTGAAGGTCTTTCCTGAAAAGTAGGCAAGGCAGTCTCAGGGGAGGACTTTGGAGAATTCTTTGGAGCAGACAGAAAAATCTTCAGCGTCTTGGCTACCTGGAAGAGATTGCAGCTGGACTGGTGAAAAGCAAGGATGACCAAAAATGCTCCATCGATATGGGGAGAGAACAGCTAGACTTGGATGAAGGTTATTTCTCTCTTAGCACTAACTTTCCACTCAAGGCTAGGATTACGTGTACATCCCTCGAGCTAGAAGTTGAGCACTGCTATTGCAAAATGATTCCGACCAGGAATCCCCAAAGCCATCTGAGACAGTTGCCCTTGAGTCAGAAGTCTCTTACGTGCAGTTAACCCATGATTGGAATTGGCTCCTCCTTGTTGCTAGAAGCAGCGAAGTGGTAGCTGGATAACTAGCAGGGACATTTGTTGAAGAGAATGAATATCACACAGAGAAATGGACAGGGAGTAATTCTAAAAGTGTGGTCCTCAGATCACCAGCATCAGTTTCATCTGGGTTGTTTGTTCAAATGCTGATTCCCAGGACCCCCTTCAGATGAACTGAATTGGCATAGGTAGGCAGAGGCACCCAGGAAACTACGTTGATGATTAGCTTCGTAGGTGTTTCTCATGCACACTCACATTTTAGAACCACTGGGCTTGCTAGCAGTTCTGAACCCTAGCTGAACATTGGAATTCTTTAAAAAAAAAAAAAAAAAAAAAAAAAAACTTTTTTTTTAAAAAGTCCTGAGGCCAGGCACGGTGGCTCATGCCCGTAATCTTAGCACTTTGAGAGGCTGAGGAGGGCAGATCACTTTGAGAGGCTGAGGTTGGGAGTTCAAGACTAGCCTGGCCAACAGGGAGAAAGCCCATCTTTACTAAAAATAAAAACTTAGCCGAGCATGGTGGCACATGCCTGTAATCTCAGCTACTCAGGAGGCTGGGGCAGGAGAATAGCTTGAACCAGGGAGGTGAAGGTGGCGGTTAGCCAAGATCATGCCATTGCATTTCAAAAAATAAAAATTTTAAAAGTTGCTTGAACCCAGGAGACAGAGGTTGCAGTGAGCCAAGACGTGCCACTACACTCCAGCCTGGCGCCTAGCAACAGAGCAAGACTCTGTCTCAAGAAAAAAAAAAAAATCCTGATGCCTTAAGTTGCACACCCAGAAATTTTTATTTCATCGACAAACACTGTGGTTTGGGCAAGGAGAGAGCTTTCAGAGCTCTCCTAGATGATTCGGAGGTGCAGCTAAGGTTGACCACCACTAAGCTGGAAGAATTTTAGGCTCTTGCATTTCTCTGAAATAGTATTTGCACTCAACCTGAAATTCTCTACGTGCTGGAATGTGCACCACTTCACCAGGCAATTCCTTCTTTGACTGATGGTTCTAATTGTGAAACTTTATTTTTTCAACTGAACTGAAATTTTACTCCACGTCAGTTCTAACTTGCTGTCCCAGTTGCCTTGAGATCAAGTCATCCCAATCAATAAACTGTACAGTTGATGACATCTGCGTTAGCCTTTTTTGCCACTTCCTTTTTTCACCTCCAGTTTCTCACCTCTTTCCCACCCTCTAATCTCACCTGAGAGCCAGTGCCCTAATCTCTCTCCCTCCATGCAAACCCACTCTCGAGAAAGTGTCTGAGATGAGTCAATTGCTCACTGGCATGATGGAGTCCATTGTGGGGGTGAGTATTGCAGAGACCTGGCTCCACCTGGCTCTATCCCTGTGGCAGCTTGTACACGACTCACTCTCTGGGTCTCGGGGTTCCCATCTCTAAAACGAGTGGGACTTGTCTAGATTGGTTCTTAAAACTCTTTCAGCTCCAATAATCTAACCTGGCAAAAACTAGACTGGGAAGCACAGGGGTAATAGCTAATGAAGCCAATGGAAAAAGAAAGAGAGAGAAGGAAGGAAAGAGACAGGGAAGGAGAGAGAAAGGAAGACAGCGAGGGAGGGAGGAGAAAAAGAAGACGGGAAGAAGGGAAAGTAGGAGGGATGAAGGGAGGGAGGGAGGGGAACGTAGTTAACCAATAGAGAAGAATGGGAGGGAGGGAGAGAATTAGGGTTGGAAAGGAAGTTCGGAAAAGAAGGAGGGGCCGGGCGTAGTGGCTCACGCCTGTAATCCCAGCACTTTGGGAGGACGAGGCAGGTGGATTGCTTGAGGCCAGGAGTTCAAAACCAGCCTGGCCAACACGGAGAAACCCCATCTCTATTAAAAATGCAAAAATTAGCAGAATGTGATGGCATATGCCTGTAATCCCAGCTACTCAGGAGGCTGAGGCAGGAGAATGGCTTGAACCGGGAAGTGGAGGTTGCAGTGAGCCAGGATCGTGCACCTGCACTCCAGCCTTGGCAGCAGAGCGAGACTCTCTCAAAAACAAGGATGGAGGGAAGAACGAAGGGAGGGAGGGAGGGAGGAGTGAGGAGGGAAGAGAGACCCATTGCCGCCTTTTGAAAACTTTCTAATACATTAAGCAAAATATTTGGAAAATGTAGACAACAACACTACTGTTTATACAGTTACTTATTACACCGTGCTGGTGTGCTGTTTGAATCACAAATTGCATGCTAATGGCCTAATTCATAAACCATTGACATTCTTTATGAGTCTTTAGCATTCAGAAATGAAGAATTTCTGTTCGAAATATAATTTGCATTGCAAAATTCAATAATTTAGTTTCTCAGATTCATTAATGCCTAAAACCACAACATAACTTATCCCATTCCAACCCCCTCCTTGGGACACTGGAAAAAGAAGTGTTTCAGCTGGGAAATCAAGTACTGCTTTTTATGGCCACGTTTGAAACTGCTGTGAGAGTTATCACAAGGGAAGCCATGTTGGTTTTCCTCAAGGAGTGGGCACTGAAGGGCTCTGCCACAACAGGATAGCAGAGGTAGAAGGACCTCTTGAGCCATGCAGAAAACCTTCACAATCTTAGGAACCCCATCTAAGACCAAAGTTCCTGCTGAAAGAAATGTGTGATGTTCGGTGCACTCATCCATGGAAAACTCAATGAAGTGACAAGTGTAACATTCAAGATATCAAGATAACAGTTGAATAATTCATGGGACACTCGGTTGAATAGCCTGTGGAACCCTCAGTGAAATGATCAATGTAACAGTCAATTGAATAGTCCATGGGAAAACTGAATAATCTGTGAAGCACTCGGAGGTATTGTCAATCAGATATTTAATGGAAAATGCTGTAGAATTCTGTCCGAACTAGAAATGAGGAACCTTCTCTTGGCAGATACCTCTGTAATGAGACAGGGAACCTACCTCATGTAGATGAGAAGTAAAGTTGAATTCATAGCAACTCTAGCTATTTTTGTGTCCTAGTATAAGAGAGGCACTGGAAATCTGTTGGAAGAAAGAATGGAGAGGTGGATTGCTTATGGAAGAGCCAGTGGGAATGCTTATCTGATGCCAGTGCCCCGGTAAGGTCTTTTGTGATACTACTTGGAGTTCAGCTCCAGCACACCAATCATGATGTGATGGGTTTTAATTAGATTGTGCTAGTATAAATTTTTCTTTTAAAACAATGTGTAGGCTGCTCAGAACCCAGATCCTAGTATGGAGACAATAAAATTGAATGAACATAACTCTTGGAGCCAAAAGTCATACATGTTAATTTTCACTCTGCCTTTAACTCTCTGTGTAAACTCGTCAACAGCACACCCTCTTGCTGGGACTTATAAATAGGAACATTTGGATGTCGTGATCTCTAAAAATTCTTTCAACATTAAAACCTCTAGGACTTCTGAACCTGACCCTAGTATCATGACCAAAATGAGACACGTGTCAGTCCTATCTGGGTGCGTTTGCCTCCCAGCTGCTATCCAAGGCCATGAGAAGTGAACAGCCAAATATCTTACTAGCATGTAAAGGGGTCCATTAAAGAAAACCACGTGTCTCATTTAGTGCTGTATTCCAGGTGCTCAGCATGCAACCTGCATATCATTAGTGTTCAAGAAATATTCATTCATTCAACGGATGTTTGCTGTGCAATGACACTGTGATGAGCCACATTCTAAGCAGTAGGGATTCCATGATGAACAACATAAATAAAGTCCCTACCTTTATGGATCTTATATTGAACCGAAAGCAGGTAATCAATGAGTAAAGCACACCAAAACAAAGCACACAAGTTTAAATAGTGACAAGAGCTGATAAAGTAATTGGTGGAGAATGGTTGAGATGAAGGGATTACCTTAGCTCAGTTCAAGAAATATGTGCTCAGACATTTGATAGAACATTTGAGTTGAAACCTGGATGACAACAAGAAGCCAACCATGGAAAAATCCCAAGGGAGAGTATTCTGGGAAGAGAGAGGAGTGAGTGTCAAGGTCCTGGGGCAGAAACATGCTCTGTGAGTTCATGGAAGATGATCAAAGGCCTGTGTGGATGGAGTATCGTGAGGAGCGATGAATGGGTGAGGTGGTTATGATTCATGTTGGAGCCTTAAGTACATGGTCAGGAGTTAGTATATTATTCTAAGCGTAATAGGAAACCAAGGAATATTTTTAAAAGGTAAATGGCATGATCTGGTCCAGCTCTTTAAAGGACCGAGTGTATGCTTTATGGAAAATTGAATTGTTGAATGAATGGAGTACGAAGTACCAATTGAATGTTACATCAATCATTTCACTGAAGGTTCCACAGACTATTCAACTGAGTGTTCCATGAACTATTCAATTGTTACCTTGAATGTTACATTGGTTGCTTTATTGAGTTTTCTATGGACCAGCTTACATAAAATTGCACGTTTCTTTCAGCAGAAACTTTGGTCTCAGAGGGGGTTCCTGAGATTGGTAAGATTATATGTGCTCCTTGGAAGAGAGTCAACCCAGGAAAGTGACCCCTGTCAAGGAGAAGGACACAGTCACGCATTTCAGAAAGTAATTCCAGTGTGACTCCAGATCTGCAGTGGCATCTGACCGGGAAGGCTACCCCTTCTGCCTGGCACCCAGCACCTCTTTGTGAAGCCTGAAAGTGACTCTCATTTTGAGATTTGCTCCACTTCTGCCTCCGTCTGTCCCTGCAAAACTCCATCCCTGCAGCCTTGCCATGGGAGCAAGTCATTCATCGGAAAATCTAAAATATTTATTGTGCATATTTTAAAGGCCAAAGTGCTACATCATTGAGCTCTGCCCAGACGGGAACAAGGTTTCGCAGTGCGATGACTGGGATAAAGACGTGCCGGACAAAATTGCAGATAATTAATCTGTGCAAATGTAACCCTTCAAAGGAGACCAGAGGACTTGCTTCAGTGCCAAAGACAAACCAGTCCATAATGACCATCGTTAAAATTTAATGCAATTTGCTTATTTGAAAAGAAAAAGGAATTCTTCATGTCCTTTATAGCTGTCTTTTATCGTACTCCTACAGGGATAATGTGAGAAGCGGGAGCAGGTGGAGGGTGTAGAATTGCTTTGAGGGCTAATCGTGAGCCAAATTGTGGTGGAAGTATCTCTCCAAGGCAACTACATCCATAGACCTCCCTCTCTCCTGTTCCCATCTCTGCTTTTCTTTGGCAGTGAAAGGAAAAATAGCAATGGGGTGGTACATCAGATGGGATGACATGCACGTGCTTGGTAGGAGCTGAAGGCAGAGGTGCTGGTGGAGAGGTGAGCAGCATGCTGGTTGTTACTGACTTTGAGAAAGTCCTCTGATCCTCAGGATTCTCATTTATAAAATCTACAGATGTACTTAGCACACGGTCAACATTGAATTCATGCAACTATCATCGTGGTTATCATTTGCTGTAGTCGTACTCCTAGATACTAGCTGTGGGCCTTTGGGCAACTCTCCTAAGATTTCCATAAAGCAGAATTATTACTATGTCTTCCCCACTGGGAACGTGGGAAAATTAGACAAAGTAACATGTGTCCAGCACTTAGGTCCCAGTGCAAGTTCAGAGAGCAGTTACTCCTGTCATCATCACCCTTTCCATCAGTCTCAGTGATTGACTTTCTCCTTAGGTCAAGATTTGCCTTGGAACTGGGGCTGGTGCTGAGATGCTATGGTGGGGAGTGGTGGTGAAGGGGTGTGGGTGGTGGGAAGTCTCACCATCTGAGTGTCTGCTGTGCCCAGTCTCTGATGTGTCTCTGTGTCCCCCATTAATAAATAGGGCCACTTACTGGAGCCACAAACTTCACGAGCTTTGTTTTAAAATAAAATGCAGTCATACTCAGGCACTAGGAAGGGTTAAAAAGCTCTATATAAATATAAGGTGTTGATGGTTATTGTTTATTAAGTAGCGAGGACTTTTTTATTATTATTTTGATTCCTCTAGCCCTGAGATAGCAAATAAATCAGAAAAATGTCAAGTCAGAGTGAAACATAGATCTCCAGGAACCAGGGCACAGAGCTTCATCGGGATTTTTTTTTTCGTCTTACAATCTTCGCTGAAAGACATTTGAAGGGAAGTTAATAATTGAAACGTAATGAATAATTGCAGTTTGGGGTCCATAGCACAATCATAATTGCCAGTTTATTACTTTTTTAATATATTTGCCAAGTATTAATAATATTGAAATAATGCAAGAAGATCATGGGAAATAAATGAAATATATCATTTGTCAAGGAAAAAGGATTTCCAAACTGTAGGCACTGCTCTTATGAGTTCTGTGATGAATGTGGCATTGCAGCAAATCCTTCATCGTGGGAACATCACCTGCAAATTTTGGTTCCTGCATAATTCTCATCAAGTCAAATAAAGGTGAAGGCATGGAAGGCTCACTGCGTAGGGAGCCCTGCCGTCTTTCATGTGCTGCCTAGGGTGTGTAAAACACAACATTGAAGAAAGTTCCAGAGCTAAGAATCATAATACCCAGGTTTTAGCCCTGGCTCTGGTTTGATCCTGAACAAATGTCTTCTCAAGTCTTCATGGTCAAAATGAAAGATAAAATCATCAAAATTAAAGGGGTTGGGCAGGGCGTTGTGTCTCACACCTGTAATCCCAGCACTTTGGGAGGCTGAGGCGGGCAGATCACCTGAGGTCAGGAGTTGGAGACCAGCCTGGCCAACATGGTGAAACCCCATCTCTGCTGAAAATACAAAAATCAGCCAGGTGTGGTGGCATGCACATGCAATCCCAGCTACTCGGGAGGCTGAGGCAGGAGAATCACTGGAACCTGGGAGGCGGAGGTTGCAATGAGCCAAGATCACACCACTGCACTCCAGCCTGGGCAACAGAGCGAGACTCTTTCTAAAAAAAAAAAAAAAAAAAAAAAAAAAAAAAAAATGAAGGGTTTGAAACAAGTCCTGAATCCCAATTCTTTCATCTCTAATAACCCATTTTATTATTTTTAGCCCCCAGGTACTTGTATGTTTTGAAAGCTTTTCATATAATAATTTCTACATAGCTAACCACCACGCCTTGATATCTTCTTCAAAAACCAACATCCTCGTCTCTAAAATGAGAAGGTTGACTTGGGTGAGGTTGACTTGCAACCTCAGTATCTCAACACTAGCAATGGGGAGAGTCTACTTTATTTTATTACTGAAGTCAGCTCAAGTAATGAAGTCTGCAATGAAATGCTAAAACAAATTAAAATAGATTCGAAGGTTCCTCTGACAAAGCCATTCTTGCTGCCTTACGTTCAGATGCTTATTCTTTTTCTTTTTCTTTGTTGTTGTCGTTTTGTGTTTGTTTGTTTGTTTGTTCTGAGTTTTTTGCTTCCATGTCTTCATCATATCCCAGGCATTGAGCTAAGAAAAGGGAGGAGAGGCACTGGGAATCACCACCATTCATGGTCTAATTATCCATCCTAAGGCAGTAGTAAAAGGCAGAGCAGGTGTGAAGGGCACTTGTTTGTTTCAAAACAAAGATAATATTTCCTTTGTCAAGGCTGTAGGAATCACGCATTTTTCATTTTATTAAAAATACAGGCCAGGTGTGGTGGCTCACACCTGTAATCCTATCACTTTAGGAGGCCAAGGTGGGAGGATCATTTGAGCCCAGGAGTTGGAGATTAGTCTAGGCTAGAAGATGAGACCCCATACAAAAAAATATAAGAACTATTAGAACACGTGGACACAGGGAGGGGAACATCACACACTGCGGTCGGTGGGCAGGGGAGGGGACTAGGGGAGAGGCAGCGGGGGTGGGGAGAGTGGGGAGGGATATTGAGGGGAGAAATGTCAGATATAGGTGGTGGGGGGATGGAGGCAGCAAACCACCTGGCCATGCATGCACCTATGCAACCGTCCTGCATGATCTGCACATGTACCCCAGAACCTAAAGTACAATAAAAAATAATAACAAATTTAAAAATTAACTGGGTGTGGTGGCGCATGCCTGTGGTCCCAGCTTCTTGGGAGACACAGGCAGGAATATCTCATGAGCTAAGGAGGTTAAAGCTGTGATTGCATCACTGCTCTCCGTCCTGGGCAACAGAATGAGATCCTGTCTCAAAAAACAAAAACAAGCCGGGCATGGTGGCTCACACCTGTAATCCCAGCACTTTGGGAGGCCAAGGCGGGCAGATCACCTGAGGTCAGGAGTTTGAGACCAGCTTGGCCAACATGGTGAAACCCCATCTCTACTAAAAATACAAAAGTTAGCCAGGTGTGATGGTGCATGCCTGTAGTCCCAGCTACTTGGGGGGCTGAGGCAGGAGAACGGCTTGAACTTGAAAGGCAGAGGTTGCAGTGAGCCAAGGTCGTGCCGTTGCACTCCAGCCTGGGCAACAGAGTGAGACTCTGTCTCGATATATAGATATTATGTATATATACACATAACATATATATGACAATAAATCTACCACTGGGATATAACTGATGCTAATATTTTAAAAAGCATTCTTCCCAATTCATGTAGCTAGTCACATACACATATAGATTATATTTTTCATAACCATGATAATACCATATGGTGTGAAACTACAATCTGGTTTTCTCCTCCATTACGTTTTATACCAGGAACTTCTTTCCATGATATCAAAGCCCTGCAGAAGTTTTCCATTCTATTGATTTACTGTTAATAATTCACCACTGACATCCGTGGAGCTATCAAAAAGCAGCTGTAAAGAAGAACAAGGAAGGTTTTTGTATACTGATATGAACCACCTCCAAGATAGGTATAAGCATAAAAGGCAAGGTTAGAACACTGTTTACTTTGCTCCCATTTGTGTATAACAAGAGAGAAAAGAAAAAGAAAGGTGTCGCAGGGCGTGGGGGGGCCAGTATTTAAACATTTGTGCTCTGAGGCTGGGCACGGTGGCTTACACCTGTAATCACAGCACTTTGGGATGCCAAGGCAGGCAGATTGCTTGAGCCCAGGAGTTCGAGACCAGCCTGAGTAGCATGGTGAGATTCTGTCTCTACAAAAAAAAAAAAAAAATTAGCTTGGCATGGTGGTGCATGCCTGTAGTCCCAGCTACTCAGGAGGCTGAGGTAGGAGCATCACAAGAGCCCAGGAAACCAAGGCTGCAGAGCACCACAACCCTGCCACATCTCTGTAGCCTGAGTGACAGAACAAGATCACGTCTCCAAAAGCAAAGGATAAACGTCTTTGCTCTGGAGGGGAGGCCAAAGAATTGATGGTGCTGGGTGTGCTGAGAGATAACCCAGTGGGCAGACAGAGACCTGAGGCAGAAGAGGGAAGTGTCATCGTGTACCCATCATACCCATGGAAGTTTAGACAATATGATTGTATGAACCTAGACAAAGAATGTGTGTGCTGTGTTTTTATGTTACGTATACTTCACTGCAGATGGGTGTGTATGTATGTATTTAATTTTAATACAGTAGATACATTTGTGTTATATTTAATTTTAATACAGCAGATAAATTTGTGTTATCTTTAAGTTATATCATTTATAATGTATCTATTTGTGACTTATGAGAAAACAGTTTATCACTGAATCCTCAATCTCTAGTCAAATGCCTGGAATATAAGGAGCTCAATAAATATGTACTCCGTAACTTGATGTTCACACGAATAAATAAATTCCGAGTATTAAACAGCATATCTGTGAGTTGCGATTGTTTTTTAGTTACTTCCCGTTTTTTCAGTTTAGGCATTGCCACGGAACATGTGACCTATATGAACCTATGAACAACGTCTGCCTTGTATGCAGTGCTGAGGAAATGTTTGAGGATCCCTGGGCCAATAGCACTCACAGCGCTTCCAGCTGATACAACCTGGAATCCCAGAATGGGATCTAGAAGACACAAGATTCCGGGATTCTTTTCCTCTGAAAAAGGAATTGATGGGTGGGAGGGTAGAGAAGCTGGAAGCATAATCCCAACCCAAGACCCACTTACCCAAAACACCTGCCCCTGGCCCAAGTGACTGCTTCAGCTCTGCAAAGGCTCCTTCTCTCTTTGATCCCTCATGAGACCCAGAGGAGGGCTCTGCCTTTTACAAGCAGGCTCAGATGCCCGAACAGATCTTTCCCGCAGCCTCATCCCACCATTTCCTTCCAACCTCCCACACCTCAATTTCCTTCTCCAAGGAAAATGACCCCTGAGCCTTCCCTCTTCCAGATCCCATCCTGGAATTCCGGGTTGTATCCGCTGGAAGCACCCTGCGTGCAATGGGCCTAGGGATCCTTAAATATTTATTCACCGCTACAAGCAAGACAATGTTGTTAATATAGGTCACATGTTCCATGAGATACCCAGATTGTGACTGAAACCTAAATTTAAAAAAGAAAAAAAAATTGGAAGTAACTTAAAAAAAATTACAACTCAAGAATATGCCATTTATTTATTTATTTATTTATTTATTAGACGGAGTCTCGCTCTGTCACCCAGGCTGGAGTGCAGTGGCACAGTCTCAGCTCACTGCAACCTCCACCTCCCCGATTCAAGCGATTCTCCTGCCTCAGCCTCTGCGGTAGCTGGGATTACAGGCACGTACCACCATGCCTGGCTAATTTTTGTGTTTTTAGTAGAGATGGGGTTTCACCATGTTGGCCAGGCTGGTTTCGAACTCCTGACCCCAGACTGAGGTGATCTGACCACCTCAGACTCCCAGAATGCTGGGATTACAGGCTTGAGCCACAGGATCGGGCAAAAAAATGTGGTAATTTAATAATCAGAATTTATTCTTTCAAATTTCAAATTATTAAATACATAGTTATAGAACTCATTATGTTTCAGGCACTTGGCCAGAGATTGAGGATACAGTGATGAACTATCTTTTCATAGAACAGTTCATAGGAGGAATAGAACAGTCTCAGCCAGAGGCAGGAGCCATGGAGTCACGCCACCTGTGCAAGAATCCCAGCTGGTCACTCACCTGCTGGGTATCATTACCTCCGCCTCAGTTTCCTCATCTGTGAATGGGGGTGGTGATGACTGCATTGAATTCATCAGATTATCATAAGTCTTCAGAGAAATAATGCAAGTAAAATACGTGGTATATAGCAAGCACTCCGAAAATCTCAGCTATTATTACTGTTATAATAGCACCCATTTTATCCAAGGATGGATAGTCAATGAAAGATACAGAAAACGACAGGGGGACTTGGGAGTTGATAGGAACAGATGAGGTAGAACTGATGAGTCAGAAAGCAGTGAGATTCAACTCACCCATTCAACCAATTGTTATTGACCATTCACTGTAGCCCAGCATTCCACCAGGTACTAGGAACCAGTGGTAAGCAAAGACTGATGCAGTTCCCGTCTTCTCAGAGCTTACAGACTGGTGGGAGAGATGGCCATAAACCAAAGCATCACACAGGTACCTGCTAATTTTTTACAATGACAATTGGTACAGAAAAGAGATGTAGGATGTTTCAAGAGCTGACAACAGGTGGACTTGACCTAATGAGAGAGATCTGGGCAGGCTTCCCTGGGGAATAATGTTTGAGCTGAGATGGGACTCAGGTTAAAAGATCAAGCAGTGGATACAAAGTCCCTGTGGCAAAGGCATACACATAGAACTGAAAGAAGTCCGGAGCTGCCAGACAGAGGCTGCACCCGGGGGTGTAAAGTGAGGTGGGGCTTAGAGCGAAGTCTGGACCAGGCCCATGCAGGGTCTAATGATAATTATGGCCACAAATATGGTGGCAGCAATCATATAATGATCTCTTGTTATATGCCATGCATACTATATTGTATCATCTAAACATGTTATGACAATAACATGAAGTTGGTGCTATTATGTGCTGCGTTTTACAAATGGGGAAATGGGCTAAAGAGAGGTCACATGGTTACCAAGGACGTGAGCCAGTTATGTCTAACTCAAAAGCCCTTACAGTCTTAGAACCTGATACACATTGTCATACAAATATGGACAATCCCGTGATACATTATTAACAATACTAAGACCACAGACATAAACCGGGGCCTCCCCAAGCGCTACTGGATAATATCTCAGGATTTTTAAAAAAGAAAGTACTTTAGCCGGGCACAGCGGCTCACACCTGTAATCCTAGCACTTTGGGAGGCTGAGGCAGGCGGATCACCGGAGGTCGGGAGTTCAACACCAGCCTGACCAATATGGAGAAACCCCATCTCTACTAAAAATACAAAATTAGCCAGGTGTGTGGTGCAGGCCAGTAATCCCAGCTCCTTGGGGGGCTGAGGCAGGAGAATCGCTTGAACCCAGGTGGTAGAGGTTGCAGTGAGCCGAGATCATGCCATTGCACTCCAGCCTGGGCAACAAAAGTGAAAACTCCATCTCAAAAAAAAAAAAAAAAAAGTACTTTGTAAACAGTGGTATCTATTAGGAGATCAAAGACAATTTATCTGACCATAAGGTTCAAGAAGGGGAAAGAGCTCAGTGTAACCAAGAGATAATTTTCTTGAACCAATGCCTCCTTCTGCTACAACATGAAGCTTCATTCCAGTCCCACATCTTCAATATATTTGACATTTTGAATAATAATTAGTTGTGTCAGTTTTATTAATGTTTTAAAATACAAATTAGAAATGTGACAAATGAGTGAGAAACAGCAGTCTGTTTTAATGAAAATTTCATATTCTCCATCAATAAATCATAGACTAAAGAGAACCTGACATAAACTGCAATATTTTTTGCCTGTTTGTATAGGGGGTTATTTGGCAGAGGGTTCCACTTGGGAACTGGGAAGATTCTGGAATTCTGCAGGAGTCAAGAAGTCAGGCTTGTAAGGATCAAAAAGGTCTGGCCCCAACCGGAATGGCTTAGAGGGACGAAGCACAGTGGCCCGATACAAACTTCACCTCTGAGGGATCTACCACCCCACGAGGCAGCTTTCATCAGGACCCTAACGTTAGGTTGAAATGCAGCAGCAGAATAGCATCGTGCTTGCTGGAGAAGTCATCCGCTATCACCCTCCCTGGTTTAGATGTTGAAGGTGATTCAGGGCGGGGAACCCCTTGACCAAGGAGGATGTGAAACCAGGCACCCCTCTACATCCTGTGCCAAGATTTCTCCTGCTTCAGACTTTGTTCCAACTACAGGGCTCATTCCCAAAGTGTGTGTCTGGAACCTCTACTGAAATGTTCTTTTGGCCGGGTGCTGTGGCTCACACCTGTAATCCCAGCACTTTGGGAGGTCAAGGTGGGTGGATCACGAGGTCAGGAGTTCAAGACCAGCCTGGCCAGCATAGTGAAACCCCATCTCTGCTAAATATACAAAAAGTTAGCTGGGCATGGTGGCACACGCCTGTAATCCCAGCTACTCAGAAGGATGAGGCCAGAGAATCTTCAACCAGGAAGGCAGAGTTTGCATTGAGCTGAGATTGAACCATTGCACTCCAGCCTGGGCAACAGAGCAAGACTCCATCTCAAAAAAAAAAAAAAAAAAAGAAAGAAAGAAATGTTATTTTCCCTCTTTTAACATTTTACAAGAGATGTCTTATCCTTCCTCTGGGTAACAATAAACCAATTCCACCTATTGTACATTTTTCAAGAAACGCAGATAAGGAGATGCGACAGTCTCCCTTGGTCATCTCAGGTGATTTGAGATTCCCAAATCTGCTCCTCCAGCACCATCCTGAAAAACTTTCATATCCGATTTCAGGTTTGCAAAGGACTGGGACGGATTGTGCTAGATCTGCTTTTCAAAAATTCTAAATATGTAAGAATGATTTGTCAGGGAGTAGTTGGAAATGCAAATTCCTTGGCTTTATAACTTTCTAAATGTTGATTCTGTGGGTTTGGGCTGGGGGAGGCCAGCAAAGAGGGTAGGAGGGTGCCATGTGTATAACAATGCAGGTGCACTTTTAGAAGCACCACGTTGAATGAGCCTTGGAAAGAACAGGGGAATTTGAGCCTGGGATTGGTGGGTTCTTTGCGGGAACTGGGAATCACCTCATCTCAACTCCCCAGTCCTCCCGGCTTTTCCCCACATCCTCCCTCTGCACCAGAGTATAGCAAATGTAGCCTCCTTAGGCCAGATTGAAATGCCAGAATGTATGGAGATGAATCACAGAATAATACAAACTGCCGCTTATCATCTCCCATATATTTGACATAATTACCCTACAAGCAACATGAAAATGTTGTACTGTAATAACTCCCAGCCAGGAGAAAAGGCAGCGTTGCTGATAACACGAAAATAGAGAATAATACAGAACACAGCCCTTCGAAAACTTTTAATTAATTTTTCCCCCTTTCAGCATAATTGATGTCGGCTCAGGCTTCAGTGTTTTGGAAGTGCTTGGCCTCGTAGCAAAGAAACTTAGGACCAGTGCAGATTGACTACAGAGCAAAGCTGGGCCCCGGTGGGGGACTAAGGAGAGATGGCATAAGGAGCATTTCTTCATCTTTAAACACATAATTTAGACTATGGCACTTTTTTATTTAAATCATTTTATAGCCCGCCTTGCCCTGCCCTGCAGAACCCAAAGACCAAGGTCCTTTGGTGTCATTGGGGATAATTTATGGTGTGGCACTTGCTTGTTTACCTTGTCAATTTCACCTGCTTCCGCTATCGCCCAACACCCTAGTGTTATTGAATTGTTTGCATCATGGAGTGGTGCACCATGCTTCATTCCTCCAAAACTTTGCATTCGATGTTCCCTCTCCTGTGACACCCCTTCATCTGGCCAACCCAACTCATTCTTTAAAACTCAGCTCAGATGTCATCTCCTCCCCCAAAGCCTTATTTTCTCAACCACAGCCAAAGTTCCTACCTTGGGCTGCTAGAGCCTCTGACTTTCCTTCTAACATGGACTGTATCACGCTATATTGCATGAATCCACCTTTCTCTCTCCTCATGTAGAATGTGAACGTATCATTGGTTTTTGTAGCCCAATATCCACACGATGTCTAGGAAAGAGCAAATGCCCAAAGAATATTTGAAGAATGAACACATAAATATTCTCTATTGCTACTAGAGTAATCTAACACTTTATCGATGTTCATCACATAGGAACCTATAAATTCCTTGTGTAAAACCATGTATCTCTCTTGATAAACTCCTGTGATTCATGAGTCAAACTGGCTAATGTAACCCAATCTTTTCCTTTTTGCCTAGACTGCCAGGAAGCTCAAAGCTAAATGCCATGATAAAGAGTAACAACAGTATTAGCCTAGGTTTTTGCTGATTGATTTTCATTTTCCTTCACTGTGGTTTTGTTGCTGTTTTTGTTTTGTTTCTCATTTACTGACTCATCAATAGCAAACAACTTTGTATAGGCAAGCTGCAAAGAACAAGCAAAGGATACTTGCAAGCCCTCTCATGTCTTACTTAACAAATAAGCACACCTTTTAGATAAATAACAAGTATAATTTGTCTAAGTGGTAAATGAATACTCAACAAATATTTGTTTAGCATTAACTGAGCCCGGCATTAAGCTGGGTCCTGTGCATATAGAGAAGAAAACACATGGTCTCCTCACTCAAGTGGTACATTGTTTACTGGGAAGTAAAGGGGGTGACATTTGAGCAGGGTCTTAATGGATATATAGGAGTTCACCAGACAAAACCTGCTGAATTTTAAGAACATCAAGTGGCCAAGCACGGTTGTTCACACCTGTAATCCCAGCACTTTGGGAGGCCAAGGCAGGCAGATCACGAGGTCAGGAGTTCAAGACCAGCCTGGCCAATATGGTGAAACCCAGTATATACTAAAAATGCAAAAAAAAATTTTTTTTATTTTTTTTAAATAAAAAAAGAACTAGCTGAGCATGGTGGTGTGCACCTGTAGTCCCAGCTACTTGGGAGGCTGAGGCAGGAGAATCACTAGAACCTAAGAGGTGGAGGTTGCAGTGAGCTGAGATTGTACCACTGTACTCCAGCCTGGGCAATAGAGGGAGACTCCATCTAAAAAAAAAGAAAAAAAAAAATCAAGTGACTTGATATTGCTATAAGATACAAGTGAATGAGCAGTCAGTAGATGACCCAACCTGTTGAAACAAGGAAGGATAATTCATAAGACACGTAGGAACAGAGCTTGCTGATAAGTTTAGACATTACCCTACAGGCCACTGGACTATAACTGCTTTACATAGGGGTACCCCTTTTTAGTGTTCAGAGATTTCATGGCAGTAGTTCAGTGCAAATTGACTGAGAAAACACATCACAGCAAAAGTCATCGTAAGTTCAGTGATGCATTTAAATTAATTTGTACTTTGTTCAACCCAATCAAATTTATAGACATTTGAAAAATAGCTGCACCCAGCAAAACACACACTGTTCTCCTCAGAGATATAAATAAAATATGAGTGTGTCTATTCCAAGTGGTTACTCTTCTCCCCATCATCTTCTCTCTCTCTCTCTCTCTCTCTCTCCCTCCCTCCCTCCCTCCCTCCCTCCCTCCCTCGCTCCCTCCCTCCCTCCCTCTCTCATATCTTATCTTGTGAGGCTTAGCATTGAAATACAGTTTCCACAGTATGTGTTTCCAGTGTGGTTATAACTTGTGGACCCGTTTTATCAGATGCTCCTGTTTTTTTATGTAATCATGCCTATATTGTACCCTTTCTCTTTTCTTCCTAAATGTCCTCCTCTTTCTTCTATGTTCTTGATCGATAATTTATTGTCAGCCAGTCTCAGTGGCTCACATCTATAATCCCAACACTTTGGGAGGCAAAGGTGGGAAGATCACTTGCATCCAGGAGTTCAAGATCAGCCTGGGCAACATAGCAAAAGCCCTTATCAACAAAAAATAAAAAATAACCAGGCATAGTGGCACATGCCTATAGTCCCAGCTACTCAAGAGGCTGAGGCAGGAGGATTGCTTGAGCTGGGGAGGTTGAGGCTGCCGTGAGCTGTGATCACACACTGCACTCAGCCTGTCTAACAGAGTCATACTCTGTCTCAGAAAAAAAAGCAAAATCATTGTCATCATCATTATCATCTGTTGCCATCAAGTTACATTTTGATATGTTAATCTAATTTTGCGGTCTTTAAATATTCATGTGTATCCGAACCACCTAGAGCGCTACTCAAATATAGATCGCTGGGTGTCATTGTCAGAGTTTCTAATTCAGTAGATCATTAGTGGGGCCTGAGGATTTGCTTTTCTAACAAATTCCCACATAAGGCTGATGCTGCTGATTCAGGGGTCACGCTTTGAGAACCAGTGAGCTCCCTTATCTCCTTTCTCCTACTGTATTAGCATTTCATCTATGGTTTTATCAGTTTCTTACATATTTTATTCTTCTTAAAATTCTCAAACCTTTGATTTCACAAATAAATACTCAGTCAGGCTCAGTGGCTCATGCTTGTAATCCCAGCACTTTGGGAGGCTGAGGGTGAAGGATTGCTTGAGCCCAAGAGTTTGAGACCAGCCTGGGAAACATAGCAAGACCCTATCTATAGAAATTTTAAGTTTTCTATAGAAAATTTAAAAATTACCTGGGTGTAGTGATGTGTGCCTGTAGTCCCAGCTACCTGGGAGCTGAGGCGGGAGGATCACTTGAACCCAGGAGATGGAGGCTATAGTGAGCTATGATCATGTCACTACACTCCAGCCTGGGCAACAGAGCAAGACCCTGTCTCAAAACAAAAACAAAATGCTCAAAATGAATGAAACAATTCTATTAAGAGTGTAAATGTTCGTAAACACATACATGCAATCCTAATGAACACTTTTACGTGCATCACGGTATTTAAGATCGATTGTGTACACATTATAGAATTTCTTAACTCATTTCAAACTGTTAAATCAACGCATGTGATTTGTGTCCCTTCTACTTGTTACCTGTCGGTAATTGTAAGCATTTATAAATGAGAAGCCAAGAATGTCATGTGATCTCTTTAGGTTTACACATTTACCCGAGAGACTAAATGTACAGGCAGTGGCCAGAATCTATATAAAGACAGAACCCTGACCCAACAATCTGCAGCCAGCAGCCCAGGGCACCAGCCTGCTCTCTGGAAATCAGACTTGTAGGAAATCTGGCCGCTATACGTAGCAACTGGCTCAGGAAGCCAAGCAACAACCTCTGTAACAATCAGTCCCAAATACCCAGGGTTCAAATAATAACTGATAGCTTCCCTAAAATTTTTGTCCCTGATTCCAACTGGGGATAAACCAAAGAAAGCTAAAGAGACACCCCCGCCAGATCACAGAAGATGCCCACTTCTAATTATCCCACCTTCAGGTTCCCCATGACAGCAGCTCCAATCAGACCACACCTGGAGTCTTCTTTCTCTTCTGCGATAAAGGTTTCCCTCTCCTCCATCTACCTCTGAGTCTCTGCCAGAACATGAGTGATGCTGGCTGACTCCCTTGCTATGGCGAGCTCTGAATAAATAGCTTTTGCTTGTTCTTATTTGGTTGGGCTATGTTTATTTCTAAAGCTAACTGGGAGGACAGGGGAAAGCCACCACCAGCTGAGCCTTGGGTAAACGTATCTACGCATTTTATCAAAGACCTGTGTGTACAGGACCCGTTAGCATGTTTATCCAGTCTGCAAATAACGGTTGCTGCAGGTACATGTTCTCAGGCTGTTTTCCGGAATTCTGTTGAGGGATCGTGCAGTCTCGTTGACAGCAAATACTGCTAGAGGAAAGAGGGCATCATGAAGGAATGTTTGAGCTGAACGGTGCCATGATGTCTGCATTAAAGACCCAATCCCAGCAGCTGTGTGGAGGATGAGGAGTAAGAACGGACAGAATGTACAACCAAGATTTATCCAAAGGTGTTAAGCAAAAACACTAGACCGGACTCTGTCTCTGTGCAGGCCCTCCCTTGTCCTGAAATGCATTCCCATTGCTCCCAGAGAGGCCTGCTTTCTTTTCTGAGCACGAAGCTTGGCAAGGTTGTCTTCTCAGGTAAAAAGAGGTCTTTGCGTGGCCTCTGAGCGAAGTCGTGGGGAAGTGCCAACCAGTCATGGTTATTTAATTAGCCTGAGAGACTTCCATCAGGAAGCCAACAGGCACGTTCACAGCTGAGAATCCCCTCTTAATTGCCGGGCTTGGGAGGCCCATCACTCCATTGATGGGCCTGTGGCTTGCTCTTTTGACCTCCAACATCTGGATTTGTTGGGGCCGTGGAAATGATTCCCAGCCCAGGTGATAAGGATTCAAGGAACAAGACTCTGGCCAAAACATTTGGCCAGACTTTGTTCATTTCATGAGGAAGGGGAAATGCAAGTTTCACGCTCCTGGAACGGCTGCAAGCAAGACCCTCTGAAAAGACTGTTCTTCAAATAAGTTAGATACTGTGAGTTTGAATCCAGGCTTGAGACCCTGGTAACGGCGGGACCCTGACTGAGCAAGTGGCTTAGCCTCTCTGCCTCTGGATTTTCTCATTTGTGAAACGGATATAATATGAGCTCCTGCCTCTCAGGGTTGCTGTGAAATGATGCATTTAAAGGGTTTGGCAGTGTGCCTGACCCATAGCAAACTCTGGCGATTAAAACGCATGTTGCTTGAGTCCTGGATGGTACCTCTATAGTTTCCTACAGTTAAGGTCAATGGTTCTCAGATACTAGCCAGGTACAGCATGGCTTTACAACCTTTTATCCGTTATTACCTCCCTGATGAGTCTTTTAAACTTTTCTTCCTAATCGTCATTCCACACACACCCTTGAAATGATAGAACAGGTGTACAGTGTATCTGTTTGCTGTACTGCGACCCTTTGCAGGGCCATAAACCATTGTATGATTCGACACCTTTCTCACTTTCCTAAAAGCCAATTCTCTGAGCAGAGATGAAATCTGACAGGCATTTTTTTGTCCTTTTTCTTGCCCGTAAGAAGTGAGCTAAAAATTGCCATGTATATACGTATACCAAAAAAAATGTACCCATATAAGAAAAATGCTTTGTTTTCCTTTAACTGACGGGAATGACCATGTGAAATATTTCAATTTTACGTAGTCAGTGGAGGAGCTGGTATTAAAGAGAAATAAAGCGTCTTCCAATTTAATGAAGAGAGTGAGGGAGAGAGATCCAGCTGTTGCCTGCATTAAGAATGCATGATCTCAGGCCAGGGGTGGTGGCTCACTCCTGTAATCCCAGCACTTTGGGAGGCTGAGGGAGATGGATCACCTGAGGTCAGGAGTTCGAGACCAGCCTAGCCAACATGGCAAAACACTATCTCTACTAAAAATACAAAAATTAGCCAGGAGTGGTGCCTCATGCCTGTAATCCTAGCTACTAGGGAGGCTGAGGCAGGAGAATCCCTTGAACCCAGGAGCAGAGGTTGCAGTGAGCCAAGATCAAGGCACTTCACTCCAACCTGGGCAACAAGAGTGAAACCCCATCTCTACAACAACAACAACAATACAAAAGAATTCATGACCTCAAAGTAAGATCTGTGTGAACTGAGAAAAGCATAAAAGTTCACATGCATTCTGTTTAAAGTTCAACCTTTTATTCCAAGATATCATATTTTCCTTCCAGTATGTGTGAGGGAGAGATAGAGATGGTTGTAACAGGAAATGGTAATGATTACCTTTTTGTACGCAGGGTTGTGTCCTTGTGCTCGGGCGATGGCTGAACTTACTTGCCATGATGGACTTACTTGATGGACTTACTTGCCATGATGAAAAGTAAGTAACAGAACTTCTTCCTGTAGTAGTCAGGGTTCTCTGGACGGACAGGACTAATAGGATAGAAGTATATATGAAAGGGAATTTATTAGGGAGAACCGGCTCACATGATCACAAGGTGAAGTCCCATCACAGCCTGTCTACCAGCTGAGGAGCAAGGGAGCCAGCAGTGGCCCAGTCTGAGCCCCAAAACCTCCAAAGCAGAAAAGCCAATAGCGCAGCCTTCAGTCTGTGGCCGAAGACCCAAAAGCAAGAGCCCCCGACAAACCACTGGTATAAGCCAAGAGTCTAAAATTCAAAGAATTTGAAATCTGATGTTCGAGGGCAGGAAGCATCCAACTCAGGAGAAAGATGAAGGCCGAAGACTCAGCAAGTCAGCTTCTTGGACCGTCTTCTGCCTGCTTTTTCTAGCCGTGTTGACAGCCAATTGGATGGTGCCTCCCTATGCTGTGGGTGGGTCTTCCTTTCTCAGTCCACTGACTCAAATGTTAATCTCTTCTGGCAACACCCAGAAACACCCAGATACACACAAAAACAGTACTTTGCATCCTTCCATCCAATCAAGTTGACACTTGGTATTAACCATCACAGTACCCTAGAATTTTGCTTGTGTTCTGTGGAATCTAAAATCTGGACTCTCCTAACAAACACTGAGCTCTTGGCGCTCTGAAGTTTCACCTCCTGTCTACTCCCACATCCACACATGCTTGTGGCTGCTAGAGAGATTGATTCCCTTCCTCACCTAGTGGTCCTGGCTAGACCCACAGGATAGAACATCCACGACTCTCCTCCCGAGAGAACCACAGTAGAAGAGGAGTGAGCAAACATTACTGGGCACAGCTATTCTGCACCTCACCTTGTGCTTGATTTGCAGAACTACAAAGATAAATGCTACATGGTTCTGACCCTAAACAAGTTCGAAGTCTAGCAAAGGTGACGGAGGTCTCCCACCAACCTGTTTGCTCACTCTTTCTTCTTCTCCTGAGCAATGTGTCTCCCAGGAAACATGCTCTGTTCTCTACCACTGGAGGATTTTTTTTCTCCAAAGACAGGATCCCCTAGAACTCTGGTAAAAATTCTCTGCACTGTTGTACTTACAATAATATTTAAGGTAAAAAACAAAGATGAAAACGTCAAGGCCAAATTAGGTGAGCATCGCATAAGAACAGAATTTCACAGATGAACAGTTGGTCCCAAACTCAACTTCCTGGTGGCCAAAGCAAAGAGAGAAAGTTTATCAGTGACAACATTCCCAGTATCCTCAGTTGTAAACATACTAAAGGTTGACAAGAAACATTGGCTTTCTCTCTGTGAAGCAGGACGGAAATCAACTTTTCAAATTCATCTTTCCAAAACCTTTCATAGAATAGCACAATTGATATTACAAGAGCATCTAAAACAATATCCTGAAATAAAATTTAACAGTGTGTTTCTAGGGGTGTTTTATTAAACTTCTCCATTCAAGAACATGTACCAAATGTAAAACCCATGGTCACAATTGTGCAAAACTGAGAACCACCCAAATGTGCTTCACTAGGTTGTTGGATACACAAACTGTACTATACCAGAACCATGGAATACTACTCAGCAATGAAAAAGAACAAACGCAACAATGTGGATGGATCTCAAAGGTATTATGCTGAGTGAAGAAGGGCCAATCTCCAAAGTTTCCATATTTTATGATTCCATTTCTACGCCATTCTCAAAATGACAGAATTCCAGAGATAGAGGACAGATGAGTGATTGCCAGGGGACAAGCAAGGACTGCAAGGAGGGCCAGGTGCAGCGCCTCACACCTGTAATCCCAGCACTTTGGGAGACTAAAGCAAGAGGAACACTTGTGGCCAGGAACTTGAGAGCAGCCTGGGCAACACAGCAAGACCCCATCTCTGCAAAAAAAAAAAAAAAAAAAAAAAAAGTAAATATTAGCCAGGCATGGTTGTATGTGCCTATAGTCCCAGCTACTAGGGAGGCTAGGGTAGAAGCATCACTGGAACCCAGGAGGCTGAGGCTGTAGTGAGCTATGTTCATTCCACTTCACTCCAGCCTGGGCAACAGAGCAAGGCTCTGTTTCTTTAAGGGAAAATTAAAAAGACTACAAAGCATAGCTGCATGGAGCTCCACTGAGGTGATGGAAAAGTTCTGCATTGTGACTGTGCTGTGCACAAATCTATACATGGTAGAAATTTGCACCAACTGCGCGCGCGTGCGCGCGCGCGCGCGCGCGCGCACACACACACACACACACACACACACACACACACACACAAGGTAAGAGCTGCTTAACTGACAGTATTGCAATGTGGACTTCCCAACTTTGATATGGCACTGCCGTTATGTAGGATGTCACCACCGGGGAAAGATAAGTGAAGGGTTCAAGGGACTTTATGTACTATTTTTGGCACTTCCTGCAAGACTATAATTATTTCAAAATAAAGAGGGGAAAAAAGACAATGGCTGTGCCCTAGGAACCTACCTGCTCCTGAATCCTCTAACTCAGGGACCCCAGCCTCCTGCCCTGAAGGTGAAACCTTTCTGGCTTCTGCACAAACCCCTCCCCTCCCCACCCAGCAGCCCTTGATCCTCCGGTTTAAGCAGCTCCCAGGGCCCGCAGAGCTGTGATTCGGAAGTCGTCTTTGATCAGTCACTTTAGGTCGCTTACCACTGAAGCTGCCTGTATTAAGCTCTCCCCGAGTGATCTCCATCCTTTATCCGGGTCCTTTGATGGCGTGGTTCTGGTCACTTGCTAATCCAGCCGAGGTTCCTGCTTCCTGCCAGGTCTTTCTTCTGACTCTTCATCCTTCCCTTTGTTCCTCTCACCCTTTGCGTGGTGGAGAGGCTGGGATGGCGACTGCGGGACTGCACCGGAGTGCTGACCGCTACCGTTTCATTCCTCTGGTCTGAGAAACGCTAAGCTGGCTCTGGGGCATCAGCTCAGTGCCCCTGCTTTCCAGATCAAGAATCGAGACCTGTGATTTAAGGGTCATTGTTTCCTGTCACTTTGAAATTGAAGTTCTGGAAAATCTGGCCATGGGTGTTCCTTGTGGCTGCCTGTAGCCAGAGAACTCTTTCAGGAGAATGGAAATCTCTGTAGAATCCAAAGAATCAGGAGATGGAGATTCAAAGACTTGAATCTTTTTTTTTTCTTTTCTTTCTTTCTTTTTTTTTTTTTTTTTTTTTTTTTTTTTTTTTGAGACAGAGTCTCGCTCTGTCGCCCAGGCTAGAGTGTAGTAGCGTGATCTTGGCTCACTGCAATCTCAACTTCTCAAGTTCAAGCTCTCCTCCCATGTTAGCTCCCCAAGTAGCTGGAACTACAGGCCCACGTAACTGCAGCTGCTCGTTGTTTTGTTTTGTTTTGTTTTGTTTTGTTTTGGAGACAGAGTCTCGCTCAGTCACCCAGGCTGGAGTGCAATGGCACGATCTCAGCTCACTGCAACCGCTGCCTCCCAGGTTCAGGCAATTCTCATGCCTCAGCCTTCCAAATAGCTGGGATCACAGGCATGCGCCACCATGCCCAGTTAATTTTTGTGTTTTTTGTAGACACGAGGTTTCACCATGTTGCCCAGGCTGGTCTCTAACTCCTGAGCTCAAGTGATCCGCCCACCTTGGCCTCTCTAAGCCTGCTTCACTGTAATACTGTCTCCAGAACAATAAGAGATGCATTTGAAAGGCCTTCGGTCCTTCGATTTTCCCCTTCATTGAATGCCTCAGCCCTGCAAACTGATGAGGCTGTGTGACTTCGGGGGGGAAAAATGGGTGGGGGTGGGCAGAGTGGCTCAAGCCTGCAATTCCAGCCCTTTGGGAAGCCGAGGCAGGGGCATCGCTTGAGACCAGGGGTTCGAGACTGCAGTGATCTATGATTGCACCAAACTCTGTCTCTAAAAATAAGAATAATAAAGACGAGGCACCATAGCTGAGCAGAGAGAGGGTCTCCTTGGCCTCTCATAGCCCCGTCACAGCACTTGTCTCCGTTTGGAACCATGCATGTGACACTCAGTTGATCCCCCACCCCCAACCACAGGGGTGAGCTCTGCTTCTGTTTTGCTCACCACACAGTGTCTGCTGGTGCACGGTAAGTCTTCCATAAATATTTGCTGAATGTAACAATGATGGCGTTAAGTTCAAGGAGTGAGGCCAGGTTCAAAAGGGCTGGAAACGAGTCAGAGCAGCATCATAAGAGCAGCTGACACTGACTTAGCACTCACAGATGAGAAGTCCTGTTCTAAGCGCTTCGCCTGCTGTAACTCATGTAATGGCCACCACAACCCTGAAGGAAGGAACTGATGTGAGCCCTGTCTTAAGGATGAGGAAGTGGAGGGACAAGGAACGTAAGCAGTTTGTCCTTGATACCACAGCTGGGAATTCAAACGTCCATAGAGCCTGTGCCTTGAGCCCCCGTGCTCTGCCGTCTCCCAGAAGTAAACGTGGAAATGTGGTCTCGTGGGTGGCTGCAAGTCAGGTGAGGCAGCCTTTAGTACCAGGACCTGCCCAGTCACAGGGTTTCTTTCCTCTCTTCTCCCTGATCACTCCTTCTCAGTAACCTTTGCGGTCTCCTCTGGTTCGCCCATGTAAGTTGGTGTTTATCGTGCACATTTCCTGAGCTCTCTTCTCTTCGCATGTCACTCTGAATCTCTGAGCGCCTCATGGGACCCGGAGGTTTGCACTACTGATGCAGGGCAGGTTCTTGGCTTAGCCCAGGAAGGAATTCAAGAGCAAGCCCGTGGTAGAAAGAAAACAGCTGTATTGAGGAGGTGGCAGGGTGACAGGTGGCGGTGACCGCTCCTGCAAGAGCAGGGCTAACCCAGAGGCAGTGTGCTGAGCGGAGCAGCTCCGGGAAGTTGTGCCATCCTCTCTGTACCCATTTTTAATGACATGCTAACTAAGGAGCAGCCTTTCAGAATGGCTAGAAAATGAGCAGTAACTTGGTAGGGGAGTGTGTTGCCATTGCCAGGGTTGGTAACTTCCTAGTGTTGTCATGGCAACAGTAGGCTGTCATGGCGCTGGTGGATGTCTGTTTCGGTACTTCTTCCCAGCTTTCACCAGTCTTCAATTGGGTCCGGAGTCCAGTTGCACCTGCCCCCTACCTCGCTATCATTTTCATGTCGATGACTCCCCAGTGCATCTGACCAGGTGATTCTCTACCAGGGCAATCATGTCCCCCAGGGGACAGCTGACAATATCTGAAGATGTTTTTGATTGTCATCATGGAAAAGAGGGGTGAAGTTGGCATCTACTGGGTGGAATCCAGGGATTCTGCCAAACATCCAACAATGCAGAAGGCAGCTCCCAAGACCAAAGAGTATCTGGCCTCAAATGTCACTAGTATCAAGGTTGGGGAAGTGGTTGACCCAACCCTAAGAAATATCTCCAACTGCCTCTTGGATGTGTCCCTCTCGGATACCCCCACAGTGTCTCCAGCGCTGTCTTCCAGAATGAATTTACTATCTACTCCCTCCTTCAACACAACCTGTCGGCATGCCTCTCATCATTTTCCAGCTCTGTGAATCACAATACCGTCCACACTCATATTTCATCTGGGAACCTGGTCTCTTCTTCCTGCATCAATCACTCACCCAGTCCATCAATTCTACCTTGTAAATGCCAAGTCTGAATTCTTCTCTCCTTCCCGCCGGCTCTGCGCACGTTCTCTCATCTACACACGCAGCAGCCCCTCTGCTGGCCTCTGTCTCTGCAGTTTTACCAGACTCTGCTGCTCCAGCCCATCACTCAAGCTGTAGACCGAGATCCTTCTAGGGCACAAAAGTATCACCTCCTCCCTAGAACTCCCCACTGGGTTTCCTTTTGGGTTGAAAAGAGGTGAAAACATTCATCCTCTTCATCTTTTTGGGATGATAATGTTCTAGAACTAGATGGTGGTGATGGTTGCATGACGTTATGCAGGTAGTAAATGCCACTAAGTTGTGTGCACCTTATTAATTTATTTTTTGAGATGGGGTTTCGCTCTTGTTGCCCAGGCTGGAGCGTAATGATGCGATCTCGGCTAACTGCAACCTCCGCCTCTGTGTTCAAGCGATTCTCCAGCCTCAGCCTCCCGAATAGCTGGAATCACATGTGCTCACCACCATGCCTGGCTAATTTTTTGTATCTTTAGTAGAGACAGGGTTTCACCATGTCAGCCAGGCTTGTCTCAAACTCCTGACCTCAGGTGATCCACCTGCCTCCCAAAGTGCTGAGATTACAGGCATGAGCCATGGTGCCCGACCCATGTGCACTTTAAAGTGATTAAAATGTAAATTTTAGTCATGTGTATTTTATCACAATTTTTTAAAACCGTCCACATTGATCTCAATGCTCGTCCCTATGGCCTTCTGTAACGTGGCCCCAGCTGACCTCTCCAGCCCCTATTCTTGCTGAGGATGCAACTAAGTAGTTGGATTTTCCTGGGGACCAGAGCTGGAGGTGTCTGAGATCCCACAGTAGAAACAAGGATTTGGTGAGGCTTGAGACAATAGGCTACACTAAGAGAGGGTAGCAAATTGTGCTTTCTTAAGGTGGTTCTAGTATATCTCCAATCCCCCACACGCTTATTACAATATGACCTTGATATGCCTCCCAGGGAGGTCGAGGCCTGTGCCCTGTCCTTGTGAATCAGAACAGGCTTGTGACTGTGGCAGAAGGGATGCTATATGACTCCTGAGACTAGGTCACAAACGGTAATCCAGCTTCCACCTTGCCCATGGGAGCGCTAGCCTTGGACCCAGGAACTGCCATATAAGCCTCCCAACAGCTCTGATACCGCCATATTGTCAGAAAGCCCAGTCTAGCCCATATGGAGAGCCACATGGAAAGGCCCCAAGAAGACGAAAAGAGAGAAGTGCTCCGCCTGCCCTGAGCTGCTCCACTGCCTGCTGTTCCAGCTCCAGCTACTGTATGAGAGAGGCCAAACCAGAACCGCCCAGCTGAGCCCTTCCATGATCCTCAAGTCTCAAAGACCACAAGAAATATACAAGGGTCACTGCTAGTTTTAGCCATTACATCTTGGGTGATTTGTTAGGCAGGTACAAAGAAAATGTGTGTGGCCCTTAAGAGCACAGGTCCTGGTCAACAGCCTTGGTCCATTTTCCAGAAACAACTAATCCAGGAAATGAACTTGGATAATTATTTCCTGCCTCGGAGCCTCAGTTTCCTCATTGTGGGAACCTACCTGCAGGTTCCACCTGCTTCACAGACATCATGGGAAGACTGACAAAGATACAGCACAGTCATCACTTGGTAATGTGAGCTGTTATTAACACTCTGATCTTTCGGAAATAATCTTGTGATACAGTGACTTTAATAACTTCTTCAAGCTTCCCTAACAAACCACCACAAATTAGATGATGCTTAAAACAACAGAAATGTGTTCTCTCACTATTCTGAAGGTCCAAAGTTCAAAGTCAATCCAGGCACGGTGACCTATGCCTGTAATGCCAACACTATGGGAGGCCGAGTCAGGCAGATCATGTGAGGTCAGGAGTTCGAGATCAGCCTGATCAACAAGGTGACAGTCCGTCTCTACTAAAAATACAAAAATTAGCCAGACGTGTGGTACACGCCTATAATTCCAGCTACTAGGGAGGCCGAGACAGGAGAATCACTTGAATCCAAGAAGCAGAGGTCGCAGTGAGCACACGCCACTTCACTCTGCCTGGCCAACAGAGTGAGATGAGACTGTGTCTCAAAAAGAAAAAAAAAAAAAAAGTTCAAAATGAAGGTATCAGGTGGGCCATGCACCATCTGAGGACTCCAACGGAGGACCCTTCCTTCCCTCTTCCGTGTCCTGGTGGCTTCAGGTCCTCAGCTTGTGGCAGCACTACTCCAACCCTGCCCTGTCATCACGTGGCCTTCTCTCTGTGTATCTCTCCATCCTCACATGGTCTTCTTAGGAAGACACCCATCATTGGATTTCAGGCCCACCCTAATCCAATATAACTTCATCTGGACTATAGTAATTACACTGTGAAGACTTCTTTTCCAAGTAAAGTCACATTTACAAGTCCTGGAGTTACAACTTCAACATGTGAGGCATATGCCTGAACCTGCCAGGATCCCCCATCAGCCCAACATTCACCTCCAGGAGAAGGCACCAACGTCAGCACTGGGGACTGAGGCTGGGTGCATTCATCTGTTTCACACTATTAGTAAAGACATACCTGAGACTGGGTAAATTTTAAAGAAAAAGAGGTTTAATGGACTCGCAGTGCCCATGGCTGGGGAGGCCTCACAATCATGGCAGAAGGCAAAAGGCACGTCTTATATTCACTAATCCTAATATGAAGCCAGGGTTGTGAACCACTGTCTTAAAGGTACATTGCTGTCAAGAGAGAATCCAAGTGGAATAGAAAAATAGAAGAGGAGAGGGCAAGATAGGATGGAACAGAAGGGATCAGAATAGACAAGAACAGATCAGAACAGGACAGATCAAAAACAAACAGAACAGATCAGAACAGAACAGAACAGAACAGAACAGAACAGAACAGATCAGAACAGAACAGAGCAGATCAGAACAGAACAGAATAGATCAGAACAGAACAGAAGAGATCAGATCAGATCAGAACAGAACAGAACAGATCAGAACAGATCGGAAAGGATCAGAACAGAACAGATCAGAGCAGAACAGAAAAGAACAGAACAGAATAGATCAGAACAGAACAGATCAGAACAGAACAGAACAGAATAGAATAGAACAGCATCCCAACCCCACTTAATCCTCAGCACCTCCTTACTCAGGGCCATGAGCACCACCCAGTGCCTTCTCCCTCCCCACCTCTCCTTTGACCTCCTGTTTCTCTCAATCAACCCTCCCTCTTTGTTTCCCTCAAACACAGAAGCCCCCTCCACCTCAGGGCCTTTGTGTGCTGTCACCTGCCTGGTCTGCAGTTTCCCTACCTGCAGGTTCCTCATGCAAGTCTCACAATGTCACCTCCTCCAAGAGGCCCTTTCTGATCGACCTCCCTGGAGTCACATCGCATGTCTCCCAGACACCTTTCATGCCATCACCTTGTTTTGTTTTGTTTTGTTTTGTTTTGTTTTGTTTTGTTTTGTTTTGTTTTGTTTTGTTTTGTTTTGTTTTGTTTGAGACAGAGTTTCACTCTGTCACCTAGGCTGGAGTGCAGTGGTGCGATCTCAGCTCACTGTAACCTCCACCTCGTGAGTTCAAGCAATTGTCCTGCTTCAGCCTCCCAAGCAGCTGGGATTACAGGCTCCCCCCACCACACCCAGTTAATTTTTATATTTTCAGTAGAGATGGGGTTTCACCATGTTAGTCAGGCTAGTTTCGAACTCCTGGCCTCAGGCGATCCACCCCCACCCCCCACCCAGCCTCCCAAAGCGCTGGGATTACAGCTGTGAGCCGTCAAACCCAGCCTCATCACCCTGTTTTGTTTTCTTCGTAATATTAATCACTGTCTGAATCTCTGAGATAGATTATGGGTTCATGTGCTTATCATCTGTTCCCATATGAGCTAGGAAGGGTGAGGATCTTCTTGGCCATCCCCACTCATGTGTCTGTCCCCAGTCCCTGGAATAGTCTCTGACACATAGCAGATGTCTGGCAGGCACTTATTGAATGCATGATGGCTGGGCAAATGAATGAGAGGCTTCTATGTTGTCAGTTCCTGGGGTTTTGGTTTGTTATTGTTCACTGTTGCTGGCTTAGCCGTGTCTCAGCATTTCCCACGGTGGACATGTGGGACCCAATGTCCCGAGCATCGTAGGATGCTGAGCAGCATCCCTGGCCTCTTCCCACTGGAGATGCCAGTAATACCACTCCCCACACGCACTCAGAACAACCGAAACTGTCTCCAAACATTCCAAAACGTCAGGTGGGGGAGAGAATTGCCCCAGCTGAGGACTCCTACCCTGCAGTGTTTAATCCAGCCCTGGACGCTAGGTGGGCTGAAACTAACTTGGAAATGAAATCCTGCCTCTGGTGCAGTTCCAGAAGATGACCAGCAGGTGGAAGCAGAGACCGCCCTTTCGGTAGTACGCTTGCCCTCACTGCAAAAACTTTTCTTTTACCCTCAGCCTGGCAAACCTTTACTCCTGTGGGGCCTTGTGAGTCATCCACGCCATTTGCGCCGTTCCAGATTGGACAGGACGTCACAGCAACATCCTGACCCCAGGAACGGAGAGCCAGGAAAGAAGCACAGGCGTTGGCGGGAGTTAGCGGAGGACCGTCTTGGGATCAGGTAGTTCTGAATTTTACTCCCGTTTGCAGCCCTTTCTCTCCTATGCCCTTAGTCCAGTTATGTTAACCCGCTGGTGCCTCAGTTTCCTCATCTGTACCCTGCTTTGCTTATCTGCTTGTCCTCAACACGGGCCACACATTTCATATGTCTCTCTCTCCTCAATCATGCGGCACCCCAGAGAGCAAGGGCTGGGTCTGGAAGACTCACTGCCCGCTAGTTGCTGGTGTGTACTGGCCTTCCACTGGGTGTTTGTTGAGTGACTGGCTGATTGACTGGCATGGAGAATAGCTCAGGTGCATAGAAAGTACTCAGTGGGTGTCAGCTCTGATGCAGACAATGCTGATGTCACAGCGATGATGATGTTATATTGTTGATAACGGTGTTGTCATCTTTTAATCCACACCAGTATTCCCCAAACCATCAGCACCTCCCAGAGACCTTCCTAAGCCGAAGGCTCCTCAGGCCCTCCCCCTCCATCTCATGACTCGGAACCTTACAGGAACAGAATCTCAGCCACGGTTTGGGGCTAGAATTGCCTGGAGAGCTCTTAAAAGACACTGATACCTGGACTCCATCCCTGGAGAATATCAGATCAAAGATGCAGCCAGAGCAGTAGAATTTTTGGAAGATACCCGGTGATTCTAAGTGCAGCAAGGTGACAACCCTTCCCTGTCACTTAACAAATGCCCTGGCTCAGTATTTATGGAAACGGTGGCTTGGTTCAGAAGCCTCACCATCTCCTGGAAGCTAGGTAGAAATGTGAGTTCTTGGGTTTCACCCAGGCCTCCTGGCTCAGACACCCTGGGGTGGCATCAGCCTGTGAGTACCAACAAGCCCATAGGGCAGGCGTCCCCAGACTACGGCCCGCGGGCCACATGCGGCCCCCTGAGGCCATTTATCCGGCCCCCCGCCGCACTTCAGGAAGGGGCACCTCTTTCATTGGTGGTCAGTGAGAGGAGCACAGTATGTGGCGGCCCTCCAACGGTCTGAGGGACAGTGAACTGGCCCCCTGTGTAAAAAGTTTGGGGACGCTTGCCATAGGGTCTTGGGCAAGCTAAATGTGAACAGCACTGCCCCAAGGGACCCAGATGTGGAGCCCATTCCCAGGGGCAGAACACCAGGATGAAAGGAGGGACGGGTTTTTCTGCCGAGGGCGGAAAAGGTAGGATTCATCCTGACGAGTGCTCTATCAATTGGCCGACCTCTTAGGAGTCTTGCAGCTTCATACTGTAGACCTAACCCGACCACCCGACCCTGTAGAAAGCCAATGTCTTGAGAGTTATTTTAGAACAACAGGAACTCCAGGCCAAAAGCTCCCCAGAGAGAGCTCAAGGCTTTACAGGGCCCAGGAGGTGGGGCACCCTCTCCCTTTCCCAGACCCACCAAGGAGCTGATCCAAGGGGCACGGGTGAGGAGGAAATGAAGGGAGAGAGGTTGCCAGGACCTTGTACTCTGTAAAGCTTTGTGTGTCATTAAAGGATCATTTTTATTTCCTGTGAAGCAGTTTGGGTCAGCCAGGCCACACGGACACATGGACGTGAGCACACAGGCACGAAGATAACAGCTAGACCCCGAGCTTAGTCCGCGGGGCTTGGGGCGGGGGGTGTCACCTGGCCTCCCCGAGTGGCCTTGGAGGAAGAAGGGACCACACAGCCCACGGAGATGAGTCGATGACGCTCTGGGGCCAAGCCCCTCCCTCCCCTCCTCGACCCAGCTCCCATGCTCATACGTCCTGGTCCTGCCTCCGTCTCAGGCTGAGCTCGCGGGCTGCTGCCAGGAAGCTGACCCCGGTGAGCAGCTCGGTGATGAAGCTGATCCAGCCCAGGGCCAGGGACCAGCCGAAGCGGATGTCCACCTGGTCCAGGAGGGCCTTCTCCTCCAGGAGACAAAGCGCCTCCCGGAAGGCGGCGGCCGAATACGCTATGTAGATGCTGATCCCAGCAAGGGTCACCATGGCTGCAGGGACGGCAAAGGGAGAGCAGATCAGCCCCCGCCCCCTCCCACCCAGCACTCCCTCCTCCTCCTCACCCTGCCCAGCGTCTTCACTCCTTCCTGCCCCAGGACCTTTGCACGTGCTGGTCTCCCCGCTGGAGGCGCCCACCCCTGCTTCTCCGCCTGCCGTCGGCAACTCCTACTCTCCCCACAGATCTCAGCTCATGCTTCGGTTCCTGGACTTGCCCGAGCAGTGATTCCACAGCTCCATACAGCTGTCCATCACTGCCCCGGTCACAGTTGCAACTTCACATTCGTCTGCGATTTTTTCTTTTTTGGACAGTCTCGCTCTGTCTCCCGAGCTAGAGTGCGGTGATGCGATCTCCACTTGCTGCAACCTCCACCTCCCGGGTTCAAGCTATTCTCCTGCCTCAGCCTCCCAAGTACCTGGGACCACAGGCGCCCACCACCACGCCTGGCTAATTTCTGTATTTTTAGCAGAGACGAGGTTTCACTGTATTGGCCAGGCTGGTCTCAAACTCCTGACCTCAAGTGATCTACCAGCCTCGGCCTCCCAAAGTGCTGGGATTACAGGCATGTTTCTGTAGTTATTTAACTAACGGCTGTCTCCCCAGGGGCCTGTGAGTTGCCAGAGGGCAGACACACCTGTGGGTTGGCTCATTTTCCATTTCCCAGCACCTAGAACAGTGCCTGGTCCATGGTGGTTCTCCAGAGAGATTAGATTTGAGCCGCATTGTCCAGTACAGTAGCCAGTGGCCAGTTAGACGAGGCTATTGAAATTTAAGTTAATTAATTGAAGTAAAGTTAACAGCTCAGCGCCCCCATCAGCACTCGCTGCCCCAGCCTGGTTCGCAGCTCCCGAGGCATATCGCAGGTTAGGGAACTTCTCCACCATCCCAGAAACCAACCAGGCAGTGCTGGTTTGGAGAATTTGTCATTGGGTGAATTATTAATGCCAGTATTATAATAATTGTAAGTGGCTGGAGGAGATGAAGCTTTGCAATATGTTCAGCTCCAGGCATCCCTTTTGTTTTTTTCTCTGTGGATTCCAAGTGTGCATGACATCACCGCTGTGTTTTTCTTAAATGAGGAACATTTCAAATACACTAGGGCACAGGGAACCGTAAAGCAGCCAGCCACGGGATGAGTCCCGGTTTTCAAAACCCCGGTCCACTGCACCAAGCCGTGGTGTTAACCTGCCGCTGTCTATCAACCTGTTGTTTTGATTCATCTTGTTTTTGTGTGTGCTGCTGTTTAATGGACAAGTAAAACATTGCATGTACGTATGGTGCGCAGCAGGAGGGTTTGATGTGTGTGTGCACACTGTGGAACAGCTCGGTCAAGCTGTTCAACACAGGCATGGCCTCACACACTTAGCATTTCTTTTGTGTGTGGTGAAAACTAAAATCTACTCTCAGCGATTTTCGAGAACTCGATATACTGCTGTTAACTGCTGTCACCATCATGCCCAACAGATCAGTGGACTTCCTCCTTTTGCCCTGAAATCCGTGCCCCCAGCCTGTTCCACTCTGTTTCTATGAGTTTGGTGACCGCTGGTCCATTCTCTGTTATTGTGAATTTGGTTCTTCCAGATTCTACATAGAAAAGAGATCATGAGGTGTCTTTCTGTGCCTGGTCATGCCCGTTTTTTAGTCAATCAAAGCAGCATCTGTTGAGAAATGCTGAGTGTATGATGGACTATATCGTTTGCTACGAAGAACGATGGCCAGGAAAACCTAGCTGCCCCCTGCCTCCCCAAAGAGAAAACGCCCTGGGCCATTCTAAAGTGGCAGGACAATGTGTAAATATCATACGCCGGTTAAAGCAATTCTTTAAGCTCGGGATACCTGACCCTGCCCCCGTGGCTGCCTCGTGGGGAATACTTTTTAGTTTGTCTGTGATCAGTGGTAAACGGGCACCAGCTGCCTACTCGGCATATTTTATGTTGTGAGAAAATACGGAACATCTGTCTGTTAATAATGATCACCTGTTCAGAGAGAATAAATGTGTGGGTCAGCGTCTGCTCCAGGCTTTCAGCCTGGAATGTTGTCAGCCCCTGAGATTCTCAGCTCAGAAGGCTGCTGGTTCCCACAGTTAGACTGACTTCGCTGTTCTGTCTGGGTGTCTGCTTCTCAATGCCTTCATCGCCACCTGGGTGGGGGTCTCTACGGCCAGGCTGGGCTCAGTAAGTATCTGTCAGAGGGGTTGATCAGCAGAAGAGAATGAGGGTGGCTGGAGCGAGGGTTTCTTGCCAGCTCACAGCCCTGAAGCTGGAAGCTATCACGAGTTCGGGCAAAGGCAATACATGCGGCGGCTTTGGTAAAGTAATGAAAAGGATTCTTGGAAGCTGCTCCCTCTGCACGGTTCCTGTCTTTGAGCCAGAAACTAGGTGATTCTGGGCTGAAAACCACTATCTCTTCCAAGTGAACCCCAAGAGGCCCTGGGAGCTCCCGCCTATGTTGAGGGTTCATACACAGTACCCACCACCCACCCCCGACCACAAGCCAGAGTCCCAGGCAGGGTGGGCACCTACCTCCAAAGAGGAAGACAGTTCCGGTGAGCAGGAGTGGGAGGTAAGCTCGAAGGAGGAAGCTCAGAAACCCTGTCATCCCCCCAAAAACCATCAGGATAAGGCTGAGCGGCAGCAGAATCACAAACGTCCCGTGCATGGCTTAGAAGAGACAGAGAGGACACCAGGCAGAGGAGAGTTACTAACATCCTTCATTCAATCAGCAAACACTTCCCCAGCACCTACTAGAGCTGGGGAAAATCCACCCTGTCACTGCCCCGGTGATTATTACTTGTGCTGTTGATGATGATGATGGCCACAACAGCAGTGGCTGAGACTCATGTGCAAGGCTGTGTGCTTTGTTGTTTGTTTTGCTTTTGAGACAGGGTCTTGCTCTGTCACCCAGGCTGGAGTACACTGGCACCACCATAACTCACCACATCCTCAGCCTCCTGGGCTTAAGGGAACCTTTCACCTCAGCTGTCCGAGTAGCTGGGACTGCAGGTGTGCACCACCACACCCAGCTGATTTTTTTTTTTTTTTTTTTGTAGAGATGAGGTCTCACTATGTTGCCCAGGCTGGTCTCAAACTCCTGGGCTCAAGTGATCCTCCTGCCTTGGCCTCCCAAAGCGCTGGGATTCCATGTGTGAGCCACTGTGCCCCACCAGAACTGGTTTCTAACAAGAGGGAAGCCACAGTGCAGATGACCATACATATCACGAATTTTTCATTGCAAGACTGGGGTGTTAGGAAGAACCTGGGTGGGGGGCGGTGGCTGCCAGTCGTTTGTGCCTTGGCTCTGTCTCCACAGCCGTGGGACCTTAAGAGATCTAAAAATCACTGTGGTCCTTAGCATGGCATTTTGGGGCCAGCACTTCCTGATCATTTGGAAGTTACCTTATCTCAAGGCTGGCTTCACTGACCGGAGTGCTGGCCCCGTTCTCTACAAGAACATATTTGTCGCCACAAGGAGGAGCCTCGTGCAAGCTTTTTGGGTTTGGTTTTGTTTAAAGCTTTTGCCAGCACCTGATGCATCCATCATCAAGCTTTTTGGATGGGATGGGGGAGCAGGGACTCTGCGGATGAAGGACTTTGGGCAATGAGAGAACTAAACGGGACGCTGTTATTCTCAGGGCATGAGGGCCATGTGCTGTGTGGGATAAACAAAGTGAGGGGAGAGATGCTGCCTCCCCACCCCCCATCCCCTGTTGCCGAGCCAGACAGATCCACCTGGAGAAGAGTCCTGCATTGAATATATTTCTCTCATCCCCTCTCTAATAGGATCTGGAGCCATTTCTTGAGAACTCCCAACCCCAAACAGTCAAAGATAAATATTAATACAACCGACAAAAATCAGCAGGCCAAGAAGAATGAGAGACATGAAAGTCAAGACCCATGGTTGGGGGTGAATGGGGGAAGAAAAAGAAGAAAGGAGGGAAGTCTTAGGCCTCAAGGTCTATACCTCTGCCGCTACTTTGGCTCTGACCTTCCCAGCAGCCAAAGGAAAAAGAGAAATGAGTGCAAAGTGGTTTTTTGTTTGTTTGTTTTAATCCATTCATTTACCAAATGTGTATTGGTTGTTTACTATAAGCTGGGTGCCAAGCATCTTTGAATCCTTTTGGCAATAGGATAGTTATGAAAATCAATACTTGCTTCTCATCCTTCAGTTCAGTACAAGCTAAGCATCACTTGTCCTGGGACGTCTTTCCTTACACTGCATTCACCACTGTCCACACAGACAAGTGCCCTTCCTCTGTGCCTCCTCAGCACCCCATAGGGACAGGCGTTTATTACCTAGTATTGAGGGCATCTTAGTCACTTTTATGTCTCACCTTACAGGACGAGAGTTCCTTGACAAGGAAGATCTTGCCACGCACGATTGTATCGCAGAGGTTCTGGGACGTGGTAAGTGGTGAACAGATATGTGTTGACCAATGTCTTGAATGAATGAATCAATGAGTGAATTTTGAGGTAGACAGTGTGGCTCTCAGGCAGAAAAGCTATGGCAGTTTCTAGGAAATAACACTGAGGAAGCCTGAGAGAGGACCTCCTGGTGATGAAAAATAGAGACTTCAGAGCCAGATTATTTTTGCACTTGATTTCAGGCTGACTGTGGGGTACTGGGCATGTCATTTAATTACTCAGAAATTTCCGCTTTTTACGAAATGGAGGTAGAAGTATACAGCTCGCAGAACTATAACGCTTGTCTGCCATAGTCTGAGCACTTTGCGAGCCCAAGGTAGACAGATTGCCCGAGGTCAAGAGTTAAAGACCCCCTTGGCCAACATAGTGAAACCTTGTCTCTACTAAACCTAAAAAAATTTAGCCGGGCATGGTAGCAGGTGCCTGTAAATCCCACCTGCTCAGTAGGCTGAGGCAAGAGAATCACTTGAACCTGGGAGGTGGAGGTTGCAGTGAGCCAAGATCATGCCATTGCACTCCAGCCTGGGTGACAAGAGCAAAGAGCAAGACTTTGTCTCAAAAAAAAATTTTTTTTTAAAGGCCGGGTGTGGTGGCTCTCACCTGTAATCTCAGCACTTTGAGAGGCCGAGGCGGGCAGGTCACCTGAGGTCGAGAGTTTGAGACCAGCCTGACCAACATGGAGAAACACTGTCTCTACTGAAAATACAAAATTAGCCAGGTGTGGTGGCAGACACCTGTAATCCCAGCTACTCGGGAGGCTGAGGTGGGAGGCTGAGATGGGAGGCTCGCTTCAACTCGGGAGGCAGAGGTTTCAGTGAGCCGATAACATGGCATTGCACTGCAACCTGGGTGACAGGAGCAAGACTTCATCTCAAAAAAAAAAAAAAAAAAAAAAAAAAAAAAAAAAAAAAAAGAGTACTTGTAAAGACCACAGGGCAATATGGGGCAATGTAGCACAATGTTTACTGCTGTGTCCTGCAGAGTAGGCACTAAATAAATGATAATGATAAAGACGCCGATGACAGCAATCTGCTCTGTGACCTCCGCTGTGACCAAATCACTCGGTCTTCAATCCCTCAAGTGGCACTGACTTTGGTGAGTCAAGGAAACAAGACTGAACTTCCTCCCAGTGCTGCTGTGGGATGAAATACGAGTACAGGGGATGAGACCGACGGTCTTTTGTTGAGAAATGTTAAGTTGTTGAGAAATGCTAAGTGTATGAACATGGAGAAATGCTGAGCGTATGATGGAATATGTTGTTTGCTAGGAAGAAAAATGGCAAGGAAAACCTAGCTGCCGCCACTCCCCACCCACACACAGCCGCTGCAAAGTAGCAAAGTACTTGTGACATTCCAAAGTGGCAGGACGACACACACATATCACACAGCGGTTAAAACAAGTCTTTAAGATACCTGACCCTGTCCCTGTGGCTCCCTCATGGGGAATACTTTCTAGTTCGTCTGTGACCAGTGGTAAGCAGCCACCAGCTGCCTACTTGGCATATTTTGTGTTAAGAGAAAATACTGAGCATCTGTTTGTTGATAATAATCACCTGTTCAGAGAGAATAAACGTGTGGGTCAGCTTCCACTTGAGACCCTCAGCCTGAAATGCTGTCAGCTCCTGAGGCTTTCAGTTCCAAAGACTGCTGGCCCCAGGATAGACCCACTTTGCTGTTCTCTCTGGGGGTCTGCCTCTCAGTTCCTTCACTGCCACCCGGGTGGGGGTCTCTATGGCCGAGCTGACTCTCTGTAGTCTTTCTTGCTTGCTTGCTTGCTTGCTTGCTTTTAAAAGGAAAAATCTTGGGCAGGGAAGTACCACGGCTCATGCAAAAACCTACTCCTTTAAATTCCATTCCCTGCACACCATCTTCTCCAGACTGTGGCCGAGAAAGGAAATCGTTTCTCATTCAGAAATTAATGAGGTTTCCCAGAGTTGATGCAGCCCCAGCGGCCCCATGTGAGTTCCCCAGTGGTGCTGCAAGCTGCCTTGACATCCACGTTCAATTAAACGTCTGCGTAAGAACAGGCTCCCCGTGAGAGAACTGTAAGATCTCCTGCTGAGACTGGGCTTAGCTTTCTTTGGATGTGTGCCCTATTCTCTGCTATATTTTTTCCCCAGGATTGTGGTTTTCGAACCTGAATATCGATTCCGAGTTCTGTTCTCCTTGGAAATATTCCCATCTGTCACCACATCTCAGAATGCACTTGGGGAAAATACTCCTCTTCAGAATGCGGAGATGATAAAAATAATATTAATCACCAATTTTGGGGAGGTGGTCTGGGCTACTGGGAAGTGGTGGATATTAGTTTGTGAAGAGTTACAGTCAAAAGACCAATTAATAAGAGTCTGTGACGTACAAGCTGTGTGACTTTGGACAAATGACTGGACCATCCTGAGCCTCTTCTGCAAAATAAGAGTGAAAACACCTGCCCACTGATCTCCCAGACCTTATTAAATTCAGCAAACGTATTAGGAGTGTCTGCTGTGGGTCTAGCTCCATGCTGAGCACTGGTATAAGGACGAAAATAAATAAGGCGCAGACAGTTCCTCTCTTGCAGGCTTGCTGACTGAGTATCTATATAATTAACCATCCAAACCACACTTTTGAGAATGAAACAATCATCAACTGTATTAAATTATCTCCCATGGCCATAGGCGTCTGCAGGAACTAGGCAGAACAAACCAGGACCGCTGGTCACTGCTTCTCCATTTGTTTCAGTAAACATTTCCGTAACACCCGCCACCTATGCTCACCAGGGTTCCAGTGTCAGCTCTGTCACTTCCAGCTGAGGGGCCTTTGGTGAGTTACCTTATAACATTCAAGCCTCAGTTTTCTCATCAGCTAAATGGGAATACTAACAGTATGTACTTGACAGGATTGTGTATTGAGGATGAGATAAAATGGACAAACTTCTCAGAATAGGGCTGGTCACGTCATAAGCCCAGTAAGTGTTACTGTTTCTCAGCTTCCTATTGGGCTATCTAAACAAAATAATGTGCCTGAAATCTTGCAAAACTTTTGATAATAGGGAAAGCCTGTTACAACCAAACAGATCTGAGGCGGCGAGACCTGATTCCCGTTCATCAGTAAGCCTCTAATGAACCCCTGTGATGGAGACCAACAGTTTCCAGCTCCTGGGAACTGGCGTGGCGCTCATAGCTAGACTGCGGTGTTTTGCTAGATGGAATCTCTTGGCACTCCGGCATCACGTGAGGTCATCTGAGACTACAGTACAATGACCCGGCAAGGCCACTTCACAGACGGCCTAAGCACAGGTGGAAACAAGGTCTCTGTGGCACCCACAAAATCCGAACAGCCCCTTCTCCAGCTAATATGCATGTTCCTACTTGTTCAGTCACAGCTAGTCTGCCTCCTTATAGATAAGATTGAGATATTTGGTCACAGAATTGTCTCCACTTCCCCAGACCCTCCAAGGTCACCTCGTCAAAGCCTGAATCCAGTAAGTCCTTCCTAGCAGCTCTTACTGAGACACCCCACAGCTCCCCCCGGTATGTGTTCCCCTTTGTGGCAATAAGCAGTAAACCCCATATCGCACTGCAGGAGTGTCCCTGGTGATCTCTAGGCGGAAGGCATTGACAGGGGCCAGGGGGTGTCCCAGGCACGGACGAGGAGGGAAAATACAATGGAGCAGGACAGACGGGGCAGGAATCAAAGGCCAGCAAGACCTGGAAAACGTCTTCTTGTGATGTGTTCTCGCACATCCCTGAATGCCCAGTAACTAGCAGCACAGAACCTAGAATATAGTACATGCTCCTTGTGCAACAGATGGCTGAGTTAGTGAATGAGAATGGGAAGGAAGGAAGGGAGGGAGGGAGGAGAGAAAGGAAGGAGATTAAGTATTTGCTGAGCATCTCATAGGTGCAATATTTGGGCATGGGTATTGTAGAGGTACGAAGGTGAATCAGACATAAATCCCACCCCCTTGGAACTTATAATTCAGAAAGGAAGCTCAGATTTGGATATAAGTTGCTGTAGTGGCAGGTGGGTCTTAAGAGTCTTAGACAGCCATGTGTTAATTCAGAGAAGCCAGGCTAAGTAACATGATCACAGGCCCTCCACGTGAGGCACCGAATTTTAGAGGAAAGAGTGGAGTATTTAGAGTTAGACCTGAGTGTGGTTCTCGTTGGCCGTGTGACTTTGGACGTGTGTCTCATTGAGCTTCGATTGTCTCATCTGAGAAGTGGAGATGGACCCTCTTCATCTTGACAGGAGCCGTAACAGATGACTTGAACTCAAGCCCTCACTGCCAGCCACTTCCCCTCCCTCTACCTGGCATAGCTAATTGGCCCCTTCCTTCTCCCGGGGCCCCTGAAGCAGGGTGCCCAGCAATGTCTGCCTTTAACAGCTGGAGAGGAATTATGTGAGGCAGCTACTAAGCTGGATTCAAAAGCAAACTTCCTGAACACTGGATTTCTGTCTCAGTTCTGTCATTCCCTGTTGGTGGTCTTGGAAGAGAAGGGTCTTGTGTCTGAGGCCAGCCAGACACATTTACCTACCATGTACCTTAGGTAAGTCCCCTCACCTGTCAGCCCTCATTTCCTCATCTTTAAAAATATTTCAGACTTAAGACCTACCTTCCTCCAGGGTTGTTTTCCAGATTAGTGTTGCTTTCTTTTTTATTTTATTTTATTTTATTTATTTTTTTTTTTTTTTTTTTGAGACAGAGTCTCACTTTGTCACCCAGGCTGGAGTGCAGTGGCACCATCTCAGTTCACTCAGCCTCGTGGGTCCAAACAATTCTCCCATCTCAGCCTCTGGAGGAGTTGGGGCTACAGGTGCCAGCCACCACTCCCAGCTAATTTTTGTATTTTTCTTTTTTAGCAGAGACACGGTTTCACCATAATTGGTCAGGTTGGTCTCAAACTCCCGACCTCAGGGGATCCACCCACCCCAGCCTCCCGAATTGCTGGTATTACAGGCGTGAGCCACTGGCGATGTTTTCAAAAGCACTGAACTCAACCCTGAGCGTGTGCATTCATTCAGAAACAAATGCCTTGGGGCCCCCAGTGAGGGTCAAGCCATGTCCTAGGGTCTGGGGACACCACAGTGAACAAGGCCACTCCCCTCCTAGAGTTCTCAGACCTGAACAGGAGCCAGTAGTAGCCAGGAAGCGAGAAAACAAAGATCATTGCAGGCTGCGATGTGTCACAAAGGTAGTCAGCGTGATGACGAAGAAAAACTTGTGGGCAGAGAGGGTGGGGGGTGGCGGGGGCTTGTTCTCGGATCGGGTGGTGGTATTAGATTCCTGTGGCTGCTGTAACACATAAAGGCAAACTGAGTGGCTTCTAAGCAACAGGAATTTAGTGTCTTACAGTTCTGGAGGCCAGATATCAGATAATGATATCTTCATTATCTACAAAATGAAGATACCAGCAGGGCCATGCTCCCTCCGATGGTTCTAGGGGAGAATCCTTCCTCCTCTCTCTCCTGTCCTGGGAGCTGGCGGCAATCTGTGATGCTCCCTGGCTTGGGGGTATATCGCCCCAATCCCTGCCTCCATCCACACATGGCCATCTTCTCCTCCTCTTACAAGGACACTTGTCATAGGATTTAGGGCCCACCAAGTTAGTCCAAGATGATTTCACCTCAAGAATCTTAATATACCTGCAAAGATGGTCTTTCTAAATAAGTCACATTCACAGGTACTGGGGCTTAGTACATGACCATTTGTTTTTGGGAGTGATATCATCCATGCAGTACCACATCTGGGATGGCATACAGTAGGAACTCAATAGACAATAGCTGTAATTATTAGCTGGAATTACCAATAATATTAAAATGTTGGCCAGATGCAGTGGCTGACACCTGTAATCCCAGCACTTTGGGAGGCTGAGATGGGTGGATCACCTGAGGTCAGAAGTTTGAGACCAGCCTGGCCAACATGGTGAAACCCTGTCTCTACTAAAAATACAAAAATTGCCAGGCATGGTGGCACAGGCCTGTAATCCCAGCTACTAGGGAGGCTGAGGCAGGAGAATCACTTGAACCTGGGAGGCAAAGGTTGCAGTGAGCCAAGATTGTACCACTGCACTCCAGCCTGGGTGACAGAGTGAGACTTTGACTCAAAAAAAATAAAATAAAAATAAAATGGAATAAAATATTGACAGGCCATTGTTCCATTAACAGTAAATATGTGTGCCCAAGTGCAGAGATATTTTAGACGTAAAAATGCTTTGTTGCAAATCAAGAGCAAAGCAATCCCAGAAAGAAAAAAGAAGCAGGCAGGGCGCAGTGGCTCACACCTGTAATCCCAGCACTTTGGGAGGCTGAGGTGGGTGGATCACCTGAGATCAGGAGTTCGAGACCAGCCTGGTCTAGATGGTGAAACCCTGTCTCTACTAAAAATACAAAAATTAGCCAGGCACAGTGGCATGTGCCTGTATTCTCAGCTACTGCAGAGGCTGAGGCAGGAGAATTGCTTGAACCCGGGAGGTGGAGGTTGCAGTGAGCTGAGATCATACCACTGCACTCCAGCCTGGGTGACAGAGCAATACTCCATCTCAAAAAATAAAAACATAAAAGAAAGAAGCAAAGATGTTCACACCAAAAACAAACAAAAGTGTTTGCGACTGCTCGATCATCATGCTGTTCAAAGAGCCGCTCAATGGGGAAAGCCGGCGTCCACAACTTTGTTTGCAAGGTCAGGAAGCCGCAGGCTGGTTAGCGCTCTTAAGCAGAGGGGGAGGATGTCTCTTACCCCAGGAACATCAAAAGCTCTGGCAAAAGAAGGTTTCGGGATCCATTTACCCCAAAGAAGAAATGTGAGCGCCTGCGTTTTCTCACCTTGTCAATCTGACTTTGAGACTTCAGGAAGAGCTCAGAGCTATGCAGTCCTGTTACGCCTGAGAAGGAAGTGGCTTTTTCAATTTGTTATCAAAGTGTGTCCTTGAGTCTGTCCTGGAGGATGGGGGCTGCATCTTCATGATCTCCAAGAGGCACTGGAGTTAGGAAATGGAAGGAGCGGGAGTCTACCAGCAAAGACTTGGGTTCAAAATCTGACTCCACCTCTCACCCAAGCAAACCCCATCTTCACTCATCATCGCTCAACAGCCTCATTTTCCTCACCTGTCAATTGGACTCTAACTTTGAAGAGCTGTGAGCACTGAATGTCTCTTTCTCATCTTCAGCTTATACCCTACTAGGTAGGAGTTTTTAATTTCCATTTCACAGATGGGAAAATTGAGGTTCAAGGAACGTACATCAATTACCCCAAGATCCAATGGCCATGGAGTGTCAGAGTTGGAATGAGATTACAAAGGAGGTGGACAAAGGGGCAGGGGACTCCAGACACGTACTCTAGCTTGGGAAGGTAGGAAAGCCTTCCTGAGTGGGGAGAGGTCTCAGCTGAGATCTGGAGGCAAAATGGTGAGGCGTTAACTGAGCTGAGAGGTGGGAGAGGGATTCCGAAAAATGGAGACAGAAAATGCCAACATCTGGAAGGAGGAGACATCCGAAGTAGCACATATCTCAGCTCTTGCAGCTGGAGAGGTGAGCCAGGGCCACAGACAGCCCGACAAGCCACACTGATGAGAAATCCAACTATACAGGCAGCCCTCTTGGAGTTTGCTTTACAGCAACACGTGATAACATTCTTCTTAGAAAAAATTAAAACATGGCCGTGCGCAGTGGCTCACGCCTGTAATCCCAGCATTTCGGGAGGCCAAGGTGGGTGGATCACTTGAAGCCAAAAGTTTGAGACCAGCCTGGCCAACATAGTGAAAACTGGTCTCTACTAAAAATGCAAAAGTTAGCCAGGCATGGTGACGTGCACCTGCAATCCCAGCTACCTGGGAGGCTGAGGCAGGAGAATCGCTTGAACCTGGGAGGCAGAGGCTGCAGTGAGCCAAGATGGTGCCACAGCATTCCAGCCTGGGTAACAGAGCAAGACCCCATCTCAAAAGAAATTTAAAAAGAAAAAATTTAAAAAGGCCCTCTTGGCCACAACCCCAAGCCCTTTGTCTCCGTCCTCTTTCCAGAGTGACGCTCCATAAATGACTCAGTGTGCTTGTTCCCGGTTTTTTAATACACTTACAATTTTTCTATATATTTACATATTTCTCAAATTCTACAGTGCACACTTGATCATACTTTTTTTTTGTTTTGAGATAGGGTCTCACTCTGACCCCCAGGCTGAGGTGCCATGGGCCTTATCTCAGCTCACTACAACCTCCGTCTCCCAGGCTCAAGCAACCCCCGACTTCAGCCTCGCAAATAGCTGGGACCACAGGCACATGGCACCACATCTGGCTAATTTTTGTATTCCTGGTAGAGACAGGGTTTCACCATGTTGCCCAGGCTAGCTCAAGTGACCCATCTGCCTCCGTGTCCCAAAGTGCTGGGATTACAGGCATGAGCCACCACACTCAGCCTTGATCATACTTTAACATATCTGAAAACAGAGTATGTTTGACCATCCCCAGCGTCTCACACTCATAATTGGCGGTATATTTGTCTATCTTTATGGTACATACAGTAAATGTGCATTTTAAAATTTTGTTATACACCCACAGGAAAGGTATAATATTGGGAAGGTTCTTTGCGGACAGATAATAAGTGACATCCTACTACCCATAATAGTCTGTAACTTGCTTTTTTCATTCCACTATACATCTTAATACATTCTTCTTATAGGCTATATAATATTAATATTAATAAGCACTGGTATATTCTTTTTATAGGCTATATAATATTCCATAAAATAGATACACACCTGTAAATGTCTAGCCATTTCTCCATCTGTGAGCACTGGGGCTGTACATGTCTTGTTTTTCACTGTTTGAAAATGGTATGGTGAACTTCTTAAAAGCCTCAGATGGCTATTAAAAAGTTGTGTGTGTGTGTGTGTGTGTGTGTGTGTGTGTGTGTGAGAGAGAGAGAGAGAGAGAGAGAGAGTCTCATTCTGTCACCCAGGCTGGAGTACAATGATGTAATAGGTGTGAGCCACTGTGCCCAGCCAGAAGTGGACTTACTTTAAATATGAACTTTTGTTAGTTTCAAATGTGGCCTTGATTTTTTAATGGGCACCGCAGAAAGGCATCCTGAGGCCCAGGCCCTTGTACCCAGAGGAGCTAAGATCCACAGGCACCTGCTCCCTCCCCGCCCGCCTGCAGCACCACTAAGCATAAATCACACTGAGAGTTCCTCCCTCCTGTGCTCTGGCAGCCTCTTCACGCATTGATGTCCCCAGTCCTTGCTCTGTCCCTCACCTCCTCCACTCCTGCAATTTGCACCAGGCATTGTGGGTGGGCTGGTTTTAATTTTCCATGTCACTGCAACAGCCTGGCACCCAGAAAAACTGGAAATCCAATCTTGTGATTTTCCAGCCTCGCCGCCTCCGAGGACAGCCAGGCCAGACCAGTTCCTCTCAGCTCAGCTTCCACCGCTGGCATGCTGTGTTGGACGAGGCGTTTGACCTCTCTGGGTCTGCTGTCCTCATCTGGCCAGCCTGGCCTTCCCCATGGGCTCTTAGGAGACACAGCTGAGGTAAGACATAGAAAAAAACAGGAAGTGCCCTGAAGAAGCACTTTCCACATCAGTCTCCAGAAACACCAGCCTTCCTGCTGTTTCTGGAACACACCAAGCTCAGTCCTGCCTCATGGCTCTGAACCTGCTCTTCCTTCTTGTAATGTAGGTCTCTGGTTTCCTCTCTAAAAGAGGCAATGTTGGAGGGCAGGACTCTGAACCCCAGAAACGGGCCAGGAGCACCTCTGGGCTACCATGACCTCTAGTCTTAATACACACACGTTACACTGAAACTATACTCAGTGGTGCGTTGTTCCAGTGGAGTAGAAACAAACTGCTAGTAGGTCAGGTGTGGTGGTTCATACCGGTAATCACAGCACTTTGGGAGACCCAGCCTGGGGTGTGACTTGAGGTCAGGAGTTCGAGACCAGCCTGGCCAACAGGGTGAAATCCCATCTCTATTAAAAATACAAAAATTAGCTGGGCATGGTGGTGCACATCTGTAGTCCCAGCTACTTGGGAGGCTGACGCAGGAGGCTCAGGAGAATTGCTTGAACCCAGGAGGAAGAGGCAGTGGCAGTGAGCTGAGATCTCGAGATCTCGCCACTGCACTCCAGCCTGAGCCACAGAGTGAGACTCAATCTCAAAGAAAAAAAAAAAAAAAGAAACTGCTAAGGTTCAAATCCTACAAATTCCAGTTACTGTGCGAACTTAGATATCATACCTAACCTCCTAGGTCTCCGCTGCCTCATCTGCAAAGTGAGGATGATAACAACAGTGCCTCCTGTGCTGTTGTGAAGATTAAATGAGTAAATATAAGCCAAGAGCTCAGAATAGTGTCTGACACACAGCAACTGTCTCATCATGTTCTATACCAGGCAGCTGACCCAGTACTGAGGATAAAATCAATGTATACTGAGCAAATCCATGAGTCTGGTGGGGCTGCAATAATTAGCTCTATTTCATAGATGAAAAGCTTGAAGCTCGGGGAGGCAGTATGAATTAGAGCAGCAGGAGGAGGCATTAACTAAGCACCTACTATGTGCAGGGCCATGTTGGCTGCTTTGTTTATGTGATCTCACCTCACCTTAGAACAGTCCATTTGTAGAGGCAGGTGACTCATCAGAAGTCACACAGCTGGCCAGCCGCACTGGCTCAGGCCTGTTATCCCAGCACTTTGCAGGAGGAGGGGTCACTTGAGACCAGGAGTTCCAGACCAGCCTAGGCAGCATAGCAAGTCCCCTGTGTCTCCCAAAAAATACAAAAATTAGTTAGGTGATGGTATACATCTGAGGTCCCAGCTACTTGGAAAGCTGAGGCAGAATTGCTTGAGCCTGAGAGGTCGAGGCTGCAGTGAGCTATGATCATGGTACTGCACTCCAACCTGGGTGATAAGAGCAAAACTCCATCTAAAAAAAAAAAAAAAAAAAAGGCATACCTGAGACTGAGTACTTTATAAAGGAAAGAGTTTAATGGACTCACAGTTCCACACATCTGGGTAGGCCCTACAATCCTGGCTGAAGGCAAATGAGGGGCAAAGTCTTGTCTTACATGGTGGCAGGCAAAGAGCTTGTGCAGGGGAACTCCCCTTTATAAAACCATCAGATCTCATGAGACTTACTATCACAAGAACAGCATGGGAAAGATCCCCACACACACACACCATGATTCAGTTGCCTCGCACCAGATCCCTCCCATGACACATGGGTATTATGGGAACTACAATTCAAGATGAGATTTGGGTGGGGACAGAGCCAAACCGTATGACGGGGTGAGTTAGGTCATGGGACTTACCCTAACAGCCCTCCATCTACCAGGGGATTACAGCGAATTACTTGGCACTGAAGTGGTCTCTGCAAGGGTTTTCTTAGAGAAAAAAATCAAGGTTTCTCCCCATACGCCCCCACCAGGATTTGTCTGGGAGGCTGACTTAGAGAACGTGCTGCCTGTCAGTCATGCTGCTTGTGAACTAGCTTCTCCTCTACGGCCTCTGCAGCAGGTCCTTAAGGAATGAAAGATCTTCATGTAATAGAAGAGCTTGGACCAAACTCAAAATTCATTTTGGGAAAAAAAAGAGAATCTGGGGAGAAAAAAAAGCTCTTTCTGGGGGTGATTTGCAAGAAGCACATGGTCTGAAGAGGCAGCTTGTCCTCTTTTCTAGATGATATAATGGGAATAATAGCAGCTACCACTCACAGCATATTTACGGGGGCCAGACACCACATTGGGCTCTTTAAATACACTCTTTCATCTTAGCCTCACAATAACCTTAGTAAAAGAGATGACAATTATCCTCATTTTGCACAGGAGGAACCTGAGGCTCAGAGGTATAACGAAATAAGACGTCCAAGTCCACCTGCCTAATTGGTGCCGAAACTGCAGGTTAGCCCTAGGTCCGAGGGTGAACAAGTGAATAGACTGTGCGTTCTGCTGTTTCTCAAAACCCTGGAACAAGCAGGGTTGTTGCACTGTCAAGTTTGAAGAGGAAGCCAGCCCAGTGCCTACTGTGGTTAGCCATCCAATTTACCCACAGACGTGATAAGTCGGCTGAATGCCCACACCCAGCTTGGCAAAGGATCACCACTCCACAGATGTTACAACCTCTAGAAGGAAGCTGGAAAGAAGGGCAAGAGGGAGAGCTCACGCTTACTGAGCACTTACATACGTCTGCAACCTTGGTGTTAAGGCATTCCTTCATGACTGGTCCTAGACAAGGTCCATTTGGTTCATTCATTTTTATTCCCATTCATGGAATTCTAACCATATCCCTTGATGGTGTTCACATCTCATTTTGATAGATGTGAAAACTGAGACTCAGAGAGGTTAAGACACCTATCCCAGGATCACAGAAGGCCTCTGTAAGGGTTTTAGCTGGGACGTGACCACCCCCCCATCTCCCTCACTTCCATGACAGTAATTCTTACAATTTTTTTTTTTTTTTTTTTGAAACAGAGTCTTACTCTGTTGCCCAGGCTGGAGTACAGTGGTGCCATCTCAGTGCACTGCAGCCTCTGCTGCTGCCTCCCAGGTTTGAGAGATTCTCCTGCCTCAGCTTCCCAAGTAGCTGGGACTACAGGCATGCACCACCACACTGGGCTAATTTTTGTACTTTTAGTAGAGACAGAATTTCACCATGTTGGCCAGGCTGGTCTCGAACTCCTGAGCTCAGGTAATCCACCTGCCTCAGCCTCCCAAAGTGCTGGGATTACAGGCATGAGCCACTGTGCCTGGCCAAATTCTTGTAATTCTTGAAACAGTGCTTCAGGGACACTCAGAGTTCCCCCTCGTGCAGTTTGGGGCTCAGGACAGAGCACATGGTACCTCTACCTTTCCTCAACGCCCACACATTCCAGGTGTCTAAGGATGTCTCCTTTGGCAGGAATTTACACGGCAGTGTGCTAGAGCTGACTCATAACAACTCACAAGAGCCAATTAAGATTTTGAGAATTTTGTGAGCCAGGTGACGTCACGTTGGCATCTTGAAATTGGCCATAGTGAAAGTATTTTGCGCCACAGAAATTTGCAAATGCTACAAACCAGGGCTTTTTTTTTTTTTCTTTTAATTTTGCAGAGATCCAGTTGTTAAATATTTCTGAGCATGCCTCTGGACTTCAGAGAAACGGTTCTGGTTCACCGTAAATCCACACATTCATACAATCAATGGCCAAGACCATTACAGCTGGAGAGAGAGGAATAAGGGGGAAATGGGACTGGAGAGAGACCCTCCCAGGCCTTGAGGGCCATGCTAGGCACTTGTCTTTATTTTTTTATCCCCAGCCTCAGTAAATCTATCAAAAAACTTCTCATGCCTATAATCTCAGCACTTTGAGAGATGGAGGCAGGAAGATCGCTTGATCCTGGGAGTTTGAGGCTGCAGTGAGCTATGATTGTGCCACTACATTCCATCCTGGGCAACAGAACTAGACTCTGTCTCTGGGTAGGGTTGGGTGAAGGGAGAAGGCAAGGCACAGTGGCTCACACCTGAAATCCCAACACTTTAGGAGGCCAAGGCAGGAACATACTTGAGGCCAGGAGTTCAAGACCAGCCTGGGAAATATAGTAAGACCCTAACTCTATTTTTTTTATTTTTTAATTAAAAAGAAAAACTCAAGTGAGCAGCCCACCTCAGCCTTCCAAAGTGCTGGGATTACAGGTGTAAGCCAATGCAGTGGTCCAGAGTTCCAGACCAGCCTAGCCAACATGGTGAAACCCCAACTGTACTAGAAATACAAAGAGCCGGGTGTGGTGGCCGATGTCTACAGTTTGAGCTACTCTGGAGGATGAGGCAGGAGAATTGCTTGAACCTGGGAGGAAGAGGTTGCAGTGGGCCGAGATCGTGCCACTGTACTCCAGCCTGGGCAACAGAGCACCACCCTGTCTCGAAAAAACAAAAACCTGCCCACATTTTCAAAGTCTATGAAACTCAATCTTCATTTCCTCATCAGATCCTCCTACAGAACTTCTCTGGGCCTCCTCATTGGAAAAAGAAAGGCAGAAATGGAGATACTAATAACTTCATAGGGTGTGGCTGTAGGAATCAAATGAAGATATACATGAAAAGCAGTTCACTCCATGTCTGGCTTGAGCCAGCCTCAATGAATGGAACTGTTATTTTCCTGCCTCCACAAGCACTCATTCACCCCATTTGCTTTCTTGCTTTCAGTCCTCACACCTTTTACTGAGTTCCAGACGTTCAGCTGGGTACTAAGAACCAACCACGAATAACAGGGACACAATGACCCTGGGAGGAAGGGCTGTTCCCGCCTCCTAATTGCCTGGCTCCAATCATAAATTTATATGCAAATTTTTATCGCATCCTACTAGTGCAAAGCTCTCCTTTTAGCAAAGAGGATACAAAAAATGCTGGCTTGGAATCTGTGGAATGAGACCTCTCTTCCACCATGCACCTCCCCAGGGGAATTTAGGTGCCTGAGGGGACTCTCACCTTCCACTCCTCAACGCTGCTTGTCACTCTGAACTGTACACATTTCCACATTTGTCCCCAACTACACTGAGCTCCTTGAGGGCATGGCCTGTATCTTAACCATCAGTCAAAACTATGCAAAGAAAGCCATCGGTCAGCATGAGCTGAAGGAACCCTAAACCATGCAATGTTACAGGTGGATCAGGAGACCCCCCCCCCTCTCCAAGTCTCAAACCCACTCGGTTCTCGGGCTGGGATGTCAGATGCCACCCCAACCACCTTCTCCACTGGCACCGAAGTCCGGCTGTTTAGGGAAAGACTCCAGAACCCATGGCTAGGACAGGGGCGCTCCCTCCCTCCTCACCCTTCCCGGACTCACTGAGAAGTTGCCGGCTCGATTCGCTGACTGTCACGTTCTCCAGCCAGAAGGGGTTCATCAGCGGTGTGCACGGGCTGTGGACTGGATGGGACGGAGGAATCCATGGGCGCCGGACCCCGGAGTTCTAGGCGGGGCCCCCGTCCGCGGCTTTTCCCCCATGCTTGCCCTAAGTACCTCACCCGGGGAGGGGTGCGGGGAGCCAGAGCAGCCCCGGCCGCCTTCCCACCTTCCCCCGAGTTCCTAGACACTGTGTTCTAGGGACTTGGAGGAGGAGTGCGCGTCAAGCAACAGGTCCCAGGCGAGCAGGGCACTGCGCAGGGGGCACAAGGTGCGTTCGCAGCCACAGCTCCCAGCCCCGGGGTGCACCCTTACCCCGGCAGGTCCGCCAGAGGCCAGAGTGGGAGCTCAGAGGCTCGGGCTGGCTGCGATTGACGGCCCCCAGCCGGTCCTGTGCCCCCGGGCCGCTCCTCTCCAGTCGCTCTGTGTCAATGATGTACCAGAAGTCCGTGCAGATGGCCGCCGCCAGGAGCACAAAGCTGAGCGCCCCGGTCAGCGCAGCCGCGCCGGCCAGCGCGCCCAGGTGCACCCGCATCGCGGAGCCCAGGACCGCCAGCCGGGGGTTCCTGCGGTGGAGGCGCGAACCGTCAGCGCCTGCCCCCCTCAGCTGGCCACCGTGGGTTCCCAGCTCCACTCCAGAGCCGCCGAGCTCAGGTCTGAAAGCCGGTCCTTAGGACCCCAGGCCCTAGCTCAGACCCTGGCTGCACCCTCAGACCCTCACCTGCGCGCCCTGCTCAGCCCCAGCCCTCGCTCCCAGCCTCCAATGCCAGTTCTACCTGCAGACCCCCTTGCCTGTGCCGTCTGACCTCCACCTCCGCCTTCAGCCCCTCCTGGAAGCCCCAGTCCCTCCCCACCTGCACCTTAACCCACGTCGTTCCTCAGCCCCACTCCACCCTGGGCCCTCCAAGTCCAGCCCGACGCACTCTCTCACTTCAAAATCCTCTTTTTCCCCATATTTCTGCTCCCCCGGTTCCCCTTCCTCACTCTCCACGAACTCTTGCCCAGCTCCCAGATGCTCCCTCTCTGCCTCTGGCTCTAGCTTTCGGCCCCAGCCTTTTTCCCTTGGCCCCTCACTGCCAGCTCCCCACTCCCAGCCCTGCGCTCTAGGGTATTCCCGCAGCTCCAGCTCTGGCCGGAGCGCGGTGGTTTGACCCTCTGCGATCTTCTCGCCAAGGACAAGCTCCGAGTGCGCACGCAGCGTGGATGGGGGCGGTCCCCAGCCCTGAAGCGCTGGAGGCTGCGGGTGTGGAAGGGAAGACGGCTTTGGGACCACCTGGGGCAGTAAGAAGGAGGGGCATGGCAGGCCTTCCAGTCTCACAAGGGTTTGCAAATCATCTCCAAGAGCCCCTCCAGCTCCAAGTACCCTCCCTCCAAAATCCACCTTCAAGTGTAGTCTGGGCTGACTAGAATGGGAAAAGGCACATTCGTTTTTCATAAAAGTTCTCTAAGGCACTGAGGTAGTGCAGGTCCTCAGAATGTATCATTTCTATACCCAAAGTCTTTCTTCATTATCATAGCCGCCACCACCAACACCGTGGACGAAACCATCGCCACCACCATCATCATCACCATTATCACCGCCAGCATAACCACCACCACCAACCACCATCATCATCACTACCACGACTAGCACCAGCACCCACTCTCCTCCTTATCATCGTCATCACTCTTACCAATTCCACCGTCTTCTTCACCACATAAAAACTTTTTTTTTTTTTTTTCAAGAAAAACTTCTGGTACCTTCTGTGTGTCTGATGCTATAGTCTATGTTAAGAATATAGGTAAGAACCATCTAAAAACAAGTCCTGCCCTTATTTCTATATAGGGGGCTGGGTACAGTGGTTCGTGCCTGTAATCCCAGGACTTTGGGAGGCCGAGGCAGGCAGATCACCTGAGGTCAGGAGTTCAAGACCAGCCTGACCAACATAGAGAAACCCCATCTCTACTAAAAATACAAAATTAGCCAGGTGTGGTGGCACATGCCTGTAATCCTAGCTACTCAGGGGGGCTGGGAGAATCATTTGAACCCAGGAGGCAGAGGCTATCATGAGCCAAGATCATGCCAATGCACTCCAGCCTGGGTCACAAGAGTGAAACTCTGTCTCAAAAAAAAAATTTTGCTGTTGTTTTTAAAAAAATATAGGGTTCAGTCTTCCCAGCCTGTTACAAAGCAAGGGACACAGAGAAAATACCTATATGTGTATGGCCCCTAAATAGAAGAGGCTTCCAGATACTGGGGATGACCAATCCTCAGGAGTCACAGCTACTACAGGACCCTTGAGGCTGACCTTCTTGCTGAGGAATCAAAATCTTGCCACTCCTGTGATCCATCCTTAAGGAACCATTGTGTCAAGGTCCAAAAGTTGATAAGTGCTGGTCAGGTTGGGAAGAGGACCATCAAAGTGTGCTTAAGACAGGGTGCTATGAGAGAAAGTACCAGAGGGGAGATCTCATTGGGCTTCTCTGAGGAAGTGACATTGACGCTGAGACATGAAGGTTGTAAAAGTATCCATGTCTAGAGGATGGCTTATATGAGGGGTTTGGTACATTCTAGAGAAATCAAAGGAAGGGCAACCAGGCTAGAATGTAGTAAGGGAAGAGAAAGTAGAGGGAAATGAGACTGAGGGTAGAAGAATTGGTCAGGTTATGCAGGTCTTGAGATTCATGATAAAGAGTTTCAATTTTAGTCCAAACCACTAAACCATTTCCAGCAGGAGAGTAAAATGGTCTAACTGACACATTAGAAAATCTCACTCTGCTTGCTGTCGTGTGGAATATAGAATTTAGAGAGATAAGAAAGGGAGCAAGAAGGCGAGTTAGCAGAACATTGTAGAAGCAGCAAGATCCTGCTGTCGGGCTAGGCTGGGGGCAGCAGTGAGCAGGGAGTGAATGGACAGAGTTTTGAAAAGTTGAGGGAAGGCCGGGCACGCTGGCTCAAGTCTGTAATCCCAGCACTTTGGGAGGCTGAGGCGGGTGGATCACGAGGTCAAGAGATCGAGACCATCCTGGTCAACATGGTGAAACCCCGTCTCTACTAAATGTACAAAAAAATTAGCTGGGCATGGTGGCACGTGCCTGTAATCCCAGCTACTCAGGAGGCTGAGGCAGGAGAATTGCCTGAACCCAGGAGGCAGAGGTTGCGGTGAGCTGAGATCGCGCCATTGCACTCCAGCCTGGGTAACAAGAGCGAAACTCCGTCTCAAAAAAAAAAAAAAAAAACAAGTTGAGGGAGTTGAATTGATAGCGCTTGATGATAGACTACGGTTGAGAATTATCCTTTTCCTTGTTACTTTATTTTTCCTTGCCAATACCACCTCAGTCTACATCACTGTCATCTTCATTATCAAGGGCATCAGCACCCTGGCAGAGTCATCACCAGCAAGAATATACTCTCACTTAATTCTGCAGACCATTCTGTTTCATCACCCCTCCACCACTACCTTGGTACATACAGATCGTTTCCAAAACTATCGCCACTGATAATTTTGCTGTCAACCCCATCGCAGTACTGCTATTATCTTCATTTCCAGCAACATCAAAAGAGTCCTCACCATCAGCTTGAGAGCTGCAGGTAAAATTCAATTGAGGCTGATCCCAGGAGCCCTAACAGTGTCTCTGAGGTTCAATCTCTTTTCTCTTTCTTTATTTCTTGCCATCTGTCAGTTGTTTTCCTGTTGCTTGACTTCACTTTTCGAGCAGGCTCTCATTCATTCAATCACAGGAGCCAGTTTCACAGCTTAGCAACTCCAAGAAAAAGAAACAGTCTCTCAGTAGTGCCAGAGCTCCAAATTAAATCTCATCGGCCTGTCTTTAGTCATGTGCTCATCTCTGAATCAATCTCTTTCATTCAAAAGGACCAAATATGCTAATTGGCCAAGCTCGGTCACCTGTCTACTCCTGGAGCCAGAGCAGGAGAAGCCAGTTTCACCCTAAATATTTGAGCTGAACCGTGATAGCAAAGATATAGAATAAACCTTAATACCCATCAGTGGTAGATTGGATGAAGAAAATGTGGTACACTGCACCATGGAATACTATGCAGCCATAAAAAAGAAGATTGTGTCCTTTGCAGGAACATGATGGAGCTGGAGCCATTATCTTCAGCAAATTAACACAGGAAAGGAAAACCAAATATTGTGTGTTTTTACAAGTGGGAGCTAAGAACACATGGACACATAGAAGGGAACGACAGACGCTGGGGCGTACCTGAAGGTGGAGAGTTGCGGGAGAGAGAGGATTAGAATAAAAAACTAATAGATACTAGGCTTAATACATGGGTGACGAAATGCTCCGTATAACAAACCCCTGTAACACGAGTTTACCTATATTAGAAACCTACTCTTGAAGTTAAAGGTTTTTAAAAGCGATTTGAGCTGAAAGGTGTTTTGATTGCTAAACGGCAAATAAAAATATAGGAAATCTAGTTACATTTGAATTGTAAATGAATGGTGAATAATCTTTCAGTGTATAACCCATGCAATACTTGAGGTACACTAGAAAAACTTCATGTTGTTTATCTGAAGTTAAAATTTAACCAGATATCTTCGATTGTCTCCAGCAAGCCTAGCTGGCTCCCCAAAGAAAAAACAAGGTGCCATTATCCCCAAGAGAATGGGCAATGGCAGGCCAAAGCAGCAAATGCCCCTACACCCAGCATGGGTGTGTCCCTTCACTGGGTCCCGCTTCCCTGATCTACATAAGGAGACCTTCTTCCAGGCTCCTAGGCAAAGATAACCTTACAGGTTTTGAAATTGTATTTTTCCTGAGGGTTTTAATGTACTCCATCTGAATCATGCTTAATCACTCTAAAAGGAACAGAAAGTTGTTTTTTTTTTTTGCTTTTTGTTTGTTTGTTTGTTTGTTTTTAAATGATTCTAGGGAGGAGAGGAGCACATCAAACATCATGTAATATCATTACTTAGCCAGTCAGCTGAAGAGGCATGATAAAATCTGAACACTCCCAAGGCCAGATGCAAACAAGCCATGGCGTTTCAGATTAAGGCTACCCCAGGCACCATGCCAGCTCTGTACAGCATGAGGGAGCGCAACATTCAGCAGGAATTGCAGAGGGTGGTTTTCAGTCTTCGATCAGCATCCAACAGGCCATCTGAGCCCAGAGAAGTTGTCTTGCTTCTTTGAGCCTCAGATTCCTCAGCTGTAAAATGGGGTCACTCATATCTACTGTGTTGATCCATTTTGCATTTTATAAAAAACACTTCAGACTGGATAATTTACGAAGAAAAGAGATTTATTTGGCTCACAGATTTCTTTGGCTGTACAAGCATAGCTCCAGCATCTGCTGGGCTTCTGGTGAGGCCTCAGGGAGCTTTTGCTCATGGCAGAAGGTGATTTGGGAGCAGATGTGTCACAGGGCATGAGAGGGAGCAACAGAGAGAGAGGAGGAGGTGCCAGGCTTTTAAACAACCAGCTCTTCCATGAACTAACAGGGTAAGAACTCACTGATCGCTAAGAGTAGGGCACCATTTTCCATGACCCAAACACGTCCCACTGGGCCCTATCTACAATGCTGAGGATTTCCACTTGAGATTTGGAGGAGACAAATATCCAAACTATATTACTGACCAATTCCACAGGGCCGACATGAAGATGGGATGAAATGATGGATGTAAAAGTCATTTGTATGTGTGAAGAGTCATGCCAATGTTGTTATTAAAATAAGTAGAATGCTGGACATGGTTGCTCATGCCTGCAATCCCAGCACTTTGGGAAGCCGAGGTGGGTGGATCTCTTGAGATCAGGAGTTCAAGACCAGCCTGGCAAACATGATGAAACCCTGTCTCTACTAAAATTACAGAAATGAGCCAGACGTGGTGGCCTGCACCTGTAATCACAGCTACTCAAAATGCTGAGGCGTGAGGATCGCTTGAACCCAGGAAGCAGAGGTTTCAGTGAGCTTAGATCATGCCGCTGACTCCACCCTGGGTGACAGAATGAGACTCCATCTCAAAAAATAAATTAAATAAATAAATAATTAATAAATAAATAAAATAAGTGGAAAGCAGCCAGGTGCAGTGGCTCATTCTTGTAATCCCAGGACTTTGGGAGGCAAAGACAGGCAGAGCACCTAAGGTCAGGAGTTTGAGACCAGCCTAGCCAACATGGCGAAACTCCTGCTCTACTAATAATACAATATTAACTGGGCGTGATGGCAGGTGCTGGTAATCCCAGCTACTCCGGAGGCTGAGCCAGAAGAATTGCTTGAACCCGGGAGGCAGAGATTGGAGTGAGCTAAGATCACACCACTGCACTCCAGCCTGAGTGATAGAGTGAGACACTGTCTTGAAAAATAAGATAAGTAGAAAGCACTTTCAGAACTGTGGAGGGAAATGCATGTTCAGAATGAAAAGAGGAAATATTTTGAAAGAAAGAGAAGGAAGGGGCTGGGCACAGTGGCTCATGCCTGTAATCCTGATGATTTGGGAGTCTCAGATATAAGGAACACTTGAGGCCAAGAGTCCCAAAACAGCCTGGGCAACATAGCAAGACTCCATCTCTACAAAAAATAATAATAATAATTAACTAGGTGTGATGACACATCTGTCATCCCAGTTACTTGGGAGGCTGAGGTAGGAGAATCGCTTTAGTTCAAGAGTTTGAGGCTGCAGTGAGCTATGCCATGCCACTGCACTCCAGCCTGGGCAACACAGTGAGACCTTGTCCCTAAAAAATAAAAAACATATATTTTTTTAAAAAGAAAGAATGAAGGAAGAACGAGGGAGGGATCAGGATGTAGGGAAGAAAAGTTACTTCTTCTTATGTAGCACTGAGCCATCATAGGTTAAAAAAATATGCTACTTTAAAAAATCAGTGAGACCTGGCTTTGGCTTTCAGTCTTTTTACTTACCAGCATGTGAACCTGGGTAAGTCCATTTTTCCTGGAGCCTCAGTTTCCCTTTTTTTTTTTTTCTTAGATGGAGTCTTGCTCTGTTGCCCAAGCTAGAGTGCAGTGGCATGATCTCAGCTCACCACAACCTCCATGTCCTGGATTCAAGCGATTCTCCTGCCTCACCCTCCCAATGCACCTCGGACTATGGGCACATGCCACCATACCCAGCTAACTTTTTTGTATTTTTAGTAGAGACAGGGTTTCACCATGTTAGTCAGGATGGTCTCAATCTCCTGATCTCATGATCTGTCCCTCTTGGCCTCCCAAAGTGCTGGGATTACAGGCATGAGCCACCATGCCCAGCCAGTTTCCCTATTGCTATATGTATCTTACATATAGAGTTGCAGAGGGATTCAGTAAGATAATGTATTGAAAGTGTCTGAAACATTAGTAGGTGTTCAATAAATCCATGAATGCTTTTCCCCTTTCCCAGTTTCCAGGAAGCTCTCTGGCCTGGACAATTTGTCCTAACCCAGACTGAGCCCAGATGGATGAGCAGAGAAACCTTGGGGCATCAATTAAGCATCCAAGGCCAGGCACATTGGCTCACACTTGTAATATCAGCACTTTGGGAGGCCAAGGCAGGAGGATCACTGGAGCTCAGGAGTTCAAGACCAGCTTGGGCAACATGGCAGGACCCCAGCTCTCCCAAAAACATACACAGAAAAAAGCCAGATATGGTGATGTGCACCTGTGGTCCCAACTACTCAGGAGGCTGAGATGGGAGGACCACTTGAGCCTGGGGGGTGGAGGCTGCAGTGAGCTGAGATTGTACCACTGCACTCTGGGTGACAGAGCGAGACCCTGTCTCAAAAAAAAAAAAAAAAAAAAAAAAAAAAAAAGCATCCACCCCAGGCCATTGCCACACCCACAAAGTCCTCACAACTATTCAGTTAGAGAGGTGATGCATGCCAATTTTATAAATGGAGAAGCTGAGGTTCAGAGTTTGAGCAACTACCCCAAAGTCAGTAACTTTGCAGAGATGGGATAACTGTCTGACTCAGTAGATGAACATCCATGAGTGCTCTGAAAACTGGACTCTTGATCTTCTTCACGATCTCAGGGTGTTACCACCTCAGGAGACAGAGCCATCCTCTCCTCTGTTGCCTTTACAGAAACATGGAAGCCACTGAGTGCTCTTCTCACCCACAAATCCCACAACAAAGACATAGCCAACTCCTATCAGTTCTGGTTCCAAAATGCAACGTGCATCAGCAACTCTCCATCTTCACAGCCATGTCATTAATACCAATCATCATTGTCTTTTGCTACAAAACCTCCTACCTGGTTATAACCACCTGTCCTTTCCAAATCTGGTGGCAGCAATATTGCCCATGCCACGGGCTCTTCTGGGGACTTTGCCACTCCCCAGAAAAATGTTGACTGTACTTCTCTACTGCCTCAAAGCTGAGGAGGCCTGTGCTTGTCTTTACCAATAGCATTTAGCAGGAGGGATGCTGGGCCAGTTCCAGGCACCACCGTTAACTTGCCTGGGAGCCTCCATTTTCAATCTCTTGGAAGCTGGCTACAACGTAAGGATGCAGCTTTCTGGAGACCACCCTTCTGTGAGAAGGCCAGGCCATGAGGAAAGTCAAGGATGAGGTGCTAGAGAGCAGGAGGGTGGAAGCCAGAGAACACCAAGGTGCCAGGCTTATGAGTGGAGAAGCCATCCTGGAAGTAGACTGTATAACTCAATCAAGACAGTTGCAGGTGGAAGGAAAGAGAAAAAAAAAAGGAAGTAGACCATCCAGCCCCAGCAGCTCCATCTGCTGCCACATGGATCAGAGATGAACCACCCAGCTGAGCCCTTCCTGAATTCCCAACCCACAAAAGCATGAACAAAAAGCCAGCGAATTGGGGGTATCTTGTTACACAGCTACTGATAACTTGAAGACTGGTGTCTCTGCTTCTGCTGTTGTCTGCCATTGCCCCATCACCACTGTGACCATCCATTCTTACAAGAGCCTGCATGGTCATTGTGAAACACAAGTCAAAACGTGTCATTCCTTTTCCCACAGTTCCTTCATGGCTTCACATTTGCTAAGGCAATCCTCCCTGAGGCCTGTCTCTACTCCCAACCTGTGTTAATTCAGATCTTCCAAGAAGCAGACACAGACAGGGTTAGATGTGCAAGGCTTTCATTCAGAAAAATACCAGTGTGAAAGGGAATAGAGTGGAGGATAAATAGCCCCCAGTGATCTCACCTGTTAGGGCAGGGGAAAGCTCTGAGAATGTTCTACTCTGTCTCCCAGAAGTTCTCAAGGAGACTGCATTGCAGCATCCCACAGTGGTGTCCTGCTCAATAGCGTATTTTATATTGGCTGTCTTTCCTTCTCCCTCCTCCATCTCAGTTCCCCATTCCTGTACCAGGGCATCCTAGGATCACTCACCAAATAAAATTACTTTTCCTTGGCCAGGCACAGTGGCTCATGCCTGTAATCCCAGCACTTTGGGAGGCCGAGGCAGGTGGATCACTTGAGGCCAAGACTTCGAGAACAGCCTGGCCAACATGGCAAAAGCCCATGTATACAAAAAAAATACAAAGAATTAGCTGGGTGTGGTGGCCCGCATCCATAGTCCCAGCTACTCAGGAGGGTGGCTAAGGCAGAAGAATCACTTGAACCTGGGAGATGGAGATTGTAGTGAGCCAAGATCACACCACTGCACTCCATCCTGGGTGACAGAGCAAGACTCCATCTCAAAAAAAAAAAAAAATTACTTGCTCTTAAATCCTTATTTCAGGGTCTACTTCCAAAAAACCCAACCTAAGACATGTTATCTAGCACTCTTACACCTTCATAGAGACCTTCCTAATAGTAATTAAGGAATATTTAACAATGAAATTATTTGCTACCTACATGTCTGCTCCCTTGGACTATAAACCTCATTTGGGCAATATGGTAGACACTAGAGAATGGCTCACTCAATACCATTCAGATCCACCTCCCTTTCACATTTCTAGACACCTTCCAGCCAGTAGTGGCCAGGACATAATTCAGACCAATAAGATAGAAGCAGTGTCTGTTGGGAATGGCTCCCCCAAGCCAAATGACAAGGCCTTAGGAGAAGACTTTTTGTCCACCTGGATTATAAATGTGATGTCTGGAAGTGCAGCAGCTATTTTGCAGCCATCAGGATAAACCACCCGTGATGGCAAAAACAGAAGGATACAGAGACCTGAGCACCCAATAGTATCACTGAACATTGCAGCTCTCCACTGGGTGAACATATGAACACCCAGTAGTGTTACTGCCCCATCTTTGATTTGCCCACCTCCAGAATTCTTGTTAGAAGATAAAAATAAACCCTTATCTATTAAGCCATTACCTTAGAGTTGTCTGTTATTTGCAGCTGAATGCATTGTGAATTGAGGCAGACAGAGATTGCATTGGTCCTATCCAATGAGTATCATTGGCTTTTGGGTTAGTAAGTGACACACAATATGTGTGTGTAATAGAAATTGTTGATTTAATAAATGAACCCTGCAAAAAAGCCTCTTCTTGCAAGCACAGAGATTATTTTGCACGGCCAACTGTAAGAAACCACCTGAAGGCTTTAGAAATACAGCTAGGATGCGGGGCAGTTACTAAGATTGCTGTATTAGAGAGAAATGCCTCCTCTCTCTATTAAGTTTCATGAGGTCATGATGTTCTGCTGATGGACTGGACTCCCTGGACCTGACCTGTACATAACCATTTAAGTGTAAAGCCTTTATCTGTCCATTAAGGACATCTAGAAGAGCTACCTGCCACTCTCCATATCCTAGGTGATGCAATTAGCTTAGAATGAAAAGAGATCAGTAACCCACTGGCTAATTTTGCCATTACCCACCTGGCATAACACCAAGAGATAAAGCCTGGGGCTGAGCTCTTTCTTTGAGGAAACTTCTTCTCAAATTGGAATAAAAAATCTTCAGCCAGAGAGAAGCTTCTTCCAGGCATCACGTGGCTGAAGGGAAAGAATTTAGACCAGGAACCAGGACAGCCGGGTTCCAGCACCAGCTCTGTCTTTAGTCTGCTGAAAGGTCTTGATCTGGTTACTTCTCCTTTCTGGGCCTCAGTTTCCTCACCTGTAGGAGGGGCTATTAAAAGCCCTTCTCTGGGAATCTATTCCAGCGATAGCTGATACGTGCCGAATTGTGACCATGACGCAGGCACATCAGGCACATTCCTTTTTGAACCTTCACATCGATTTTGGGAGAAAGGTATGCCTAATGCAACCATGCTACAGATAGGAACACCAAGGCTTAGAGAGGTTTAGTAAGTGAATCAGTATCACACAGCTATTAAGTAGAGGATCCAGGATTCAAACACAAACTTGTCTAACTCCAAAGCCACACTTTTAATGTGGGATTGGTTTCATGCATTTGAGTAACAAGAGCATAAAGCAAGACCAACGCGTCAATATTCATTCATATTCATTCATTCATTCGAGACAGGGTCTCACTCTGTCGCCCAAGCTGCAGTGCAGTGGCGTGATCTCAGCTCACTGCAGGTTCAAGCGATTCTCCTGCCTCAGCCTCCCAAGTAGTTGGGATTACAGGCACCCACCACCATGCCCAGCTAATTTTTGTGTTTTTAGTAGGAACAGCATTTCACCATGTTGGTCTGGTTGGTCTCAAGCTCCTGGCCTCAAAGGACCCACCCACCTCCACCTCCCAAAGTGCTGGGATTACAGGCGTGAGCAACCAGTCAATACTTATTAATTCATATTGCCTGACAATAGCTTAATATGTGAGATGTAGTGGAAAGAATTGAAGAATCAAAGGATTCACTTCAAATGCCACCCCCACCACTTATATGCCGAGGGACAGTGATCAAGGGCTTTAGTTCTCTGAACTTCATTTTCCTTTTCAGAAGAATACAGTTATCGTCTAAATTAAATCAGGCAATATATTAGAGGCTGGACACAGTAGCTCACACCTATAATCTTAGGATCTTGGAAGACCAAGGCATGGGGGATGGCTAGAGCGTAGGAGTTTGAGACCAGCCTGGGCAACATAGTGAGACTCCCCGCTACAAATAAAAATTTTAAAAATTAGCCGGGCATAATGGTGAGCACCTGTGGTCCCAGCTACGTAAGAGGCTGAGGTGGGAGGAATACTTGAGCCTAGGAGTTCAAGGCTGCAGTGAAAGAACAGAAGACATAAAGACAGTCCTGACCACAAGATTATAAGGACCTGACCTGGAATCACTTATGCCAAACCCTGAGCAGAGTCCCAGGCAGCCCATAAAAAAACAGCTGGGAAACATTAGCTCCAGCTGTTAGCTCAAGTCCCTCTTCTACAAAACGCCATACGGCAGCTCAAGGTTGGGCCCAGCAAGGTCACACAGCTAAGAAGGCATAGGGCTGGCATTTAAACCCAAGCCTGGGCTCCAAAGTCAAGGCTGTTGTTGCTACCCAGGTATTAATCCGAACAATTAGGTCTGACACCTTCGTCTGCCCCACAGGCAGCAGACAGCCTACCCCTCTCCTCCCCACTGAAAGCATCTGCAGTTCACCAGGAGTCAGCATCTCTACAGATTGTTAAAGCCAGAATCGCCACATCAGCGTTCAGCACCAGCCTCCAGCCAGCTCCGCCCACCCCCGCCCACCCTAAGTGGCCAGGGCATACAAAGGCCATGCTAGAAATTCACTGACAGAGATTCTGAACATCACAGGGCATGGTGGGTGCAGGGACAGGAGTCAGACAGGTCTCCCTGGGTATGTTGCCTTGAAACTGCTTGCCTCTTGGCACCCCACTCCCCCAGCCCCGGCCTGCAATGAGAGCGTTTGAGAGACAGATTCTGGTCCTCCCTGCTGTGCGGTGGTGGAGATCCAGGGAGGGGCAAAGCATGGGAACCACAGAGCTGGGAGAAGCCATAGCATCTGCCCATCATATAACAGAGAAGAAAAGTGAGACCCAGAAAAGAAATGAGACAGTTACTCAAGCCCTCACCAAAGACAAGGAGAAAAGTATCTCAGTTCAGCCCAGCCACAGCCTGCCTCCAGAGCCCATGTGCTGACTAGAGACACCACAGCTCCTCTGACAGAAACAATACCTGCCTCCCAGGATTGTTGGGTTAATGAAAGATGATGGAGGCGATCAGTGTCTGACACATAGCAGGAGTTCACATCTAGCGAGTGGTGCTGTCGTGATGACTAACACTGTTGTCAACCCCAACACTGTCATTGCACCATCATCATCCTCATCCTCATTCCTGAGTTCGTCTCATCCTGTTTCCTCTTGTTCAGGCCTAGGTAAGTCAGATATAGACTTTTAAAAATCTGTGCATGTATTTAAAGCACTCATTTATTGAGCAACTACTGTATGCCAGGCACTAAGGATACAATAGGAATAGGACAAGATCCTCTGCCTCCTCCAGGGAGCTTGCAGTGTCCTGGGGAGAACAGAAAAGGAAAGAAATACAGGTAACAACATGTCGCACCTGTAGTCCTAAAAATAAGTAGAAATAATACTATTTAATGAGTGCTGAAATTAAAAGGCGCTTCACATAACCCTTACACCTGCCTTCACCACACTGACTCTCCCCTAACCTCATTGTGGCAGTGAGATTTTATCTTCACAGCAGCCCTGTATTAGTTTCTCATGGTGGCTGTGTCAGATTATCACACGTTTTGTGGCTTAAAACACAAATGTATTCTTAGAATTCTGGCGCGTGGAAGTCTGAAATCAGTCTCTCTGGTCTAAAATAAAGGTGTCGGTAGCGCTCTGCCCCTTCTGGAGGCTCTAGGGGAGAAATCATTTCCTTGCCATTTCTGGCTTTTAGAGGCCACCTGCATTCCTTGGCTTGTGGCTTCTCCCTCATCTGCAAGTTGACCTCTGCTTCCACCCTTCCATCTTCTCTTTCTGACCCTCTTGCCTGTGTCTTATAAGGCACCTTGTGTTCACACCAGGCCCACCCAGATAGTGGAGAATAATTTCACTATATCGAGATCCTTAACGAAGTCGCACCTGTAAAGTCACCTTTGCCATAGTCACAGGTTCGGGGGATTAAAATGCGGACATCTTTGGAAGGCCATGATTGTGCCTTCCACAAACCTTAATAAGGTGGGACTCATGATCACTCCTGCACTAGAGGTAAGAAAGCTGAGGCTTAGGGAGGTAATGTAGCATGCAAAGTCACAAAAGCAGCTGGGGTTGGACCCCAGGTTTATCTCCTCCATGAGACCAGGGTCTGGTTTTCACTGTGCTCCAAAAGGCAGTGCAGCAGTAAAGAGCAGGCCGGAGAGGACGGCTTCCGGGAAGAGGGGTCCCGAGGCAAGTGATGCAAGATAAATAGGGCATGCCAGTGTGGCAGCACTATGCTGTGGCTCTCCAGAGTGACATCTGTGCATGCCATGTCCCCAAAACACACCAGGCCAGGTTCCCCTACAATTCCATAACGTCAAGGCAAAAATAGTCGCTTGAGTAAGGGCTTCCACAGTTCAGCTGGTGATCTCCATTCCAGAACTCAGGTGAATGTCTGGGACCTTTCTTGAAGATCAGTCTTCTGTCTGAAAAATGGGCATTATTAATGCCCGTTAATGCAAGCACACTAGCCATTCTCTTCTACCTGCTTTTTTTTTCTTCTTTCTGACCCTGGAGAGTTTTTTCTTCTTGTTGTTGTTGATGTTTGAGGCAAGGTTTTTCTCTGTTAGCCAGGTTGGAATGCAGTGGTGCAATCTCAGCTCACTACAACTTCTGCCTCCGGGGCTCAAGCAACACTCCCATTTCAGGCCCCCTGTGTAGCTGGGACTACAGGCATGCTACCATACCCAGCTAATTTTTGTACTTTTGTAGAGACAGGGTCTCACTACGTTGCCCATGCTGGGCTCAAGCTATCCTTCCACTTTGGCCTCCCAAACTGCTGGGATTACAGGTGTGAACTGTCTTGCCTGGCCTTTTCCTTTGTTTGTTTTGTTTTGGTTTGGTTTGGTTTGGTTTGGTTTGGTTTGGTTTTGTTTTGTTTTGTTTTGTTTTGTTTTGTTTTGTTTTGTTTTGTTTTGTTTTGTTTTGTTTTGTTTTGTTTTGTTTTGTTTTGTTTTGATTGGAGATGGAGTCCTGCTCTGTCGCCCAGGCTGGAGGGCAGTGGTGCAGTCTTGGCTCACTGCAACCCTCACCTCTTGTGTTCAAGCAATTCTCCTGCCTCAGTCTCCTGAGTAGCTGGGACTACAGGCATGTGCCACCATGCCCCCTAATTTTTGTATTTTAGTAGAGATGGAGTATCACCATAATTGCCAGGCTGGTCTCGAACTCCTGATCTCAGGTGATCTCCCTGCCTTAGCCTCCCACAGTGCGGGGATTACAGGCATGAGCCATGGCGCCCATCACTTGTTTGTTTTTTAGTAGACTTTTTAAAATGTGTGTAAATGTAGCAGATCCAAGTGCAATTTTATTACATGCATGTATTGCCTAGTGGCGAAGTCTTGGCTTTTAGTATATTCATCACCCGGATAATGTACATTGTACCTATTAAGCAATTTGCCATCAGCCACTCCCCTTCTGCCTCCAATCTTCCAAGCCTCCAATGTCAGTCATTCCACACTCTATGTCCATGTGTATACATTAGTTAGCTCCCACTTATAAGTGAGATCATGCACTATTTGACGTTCTGTTTCTGAATTTTGTTTCACTTAAAATAATGGCCTCCTATAACCCCAGCTACTCAAGAGGATCACTTGAGCCTCGTAGTTCAAAACCAGACTGGGAAACATAGTGTGGCCCCATCTCAAAATTAAATCAATACATAAACTTTTTTTTAGAGAAATCTTAGTTCCAGAGAAAAACTGAGCAAAAGATACCCAGACTTCCTGTGTTCCCCTTCTCTGTGTCTGCATAGCCTCCCCCATTATCAGCATCCTGATATATTATGATCTCCCAGAGGCTGGGGTTTTGTTCAAAACCATCTTCTAGTATTAAGGAGCATCTTGTTTCTACAGCAGGCGAGGGAAATAAGCTGTCTAGACACAGGCCAGACTAGCCTGGCCTTTTCCAACCTCAGCCATTATTTAAAGTCTGAATAGAATCCCCCAGAAGACTTGCAAGCAGAGACTCCTGGGGTCATCCAGGCTGGGAAGGAGTAAATATGCTTATGATAAAAATCATATGTAACTTTTTAAACTTTAGGAAAAATAAGAAAATAAAAGTCACCTATGATCTCACAACCAGAAAAAATTCTATTAACATGTCAGGAGCGTTTCTTTCATGATGCTTTTTCAATTAATAAAATAATGATAATAGCATCTACTGAACTTATTCTGTGTGAAGGGACCTGTTTTAAGTGTTTATATGCATGATCCGAATCCTCAATGCCATCCTTCGAGGCAGGGGTTATTATCATCTTAGTTGACAGGTGAAAATATGGAGGCAAAGAGAGATGAAACTATAAAAGGATGAATAGATGGAAATATATATGAATGAAAACGGAAGCCAGGATGGTGTAGAAGAGTCTTTGGAGGAAGACCACTTCCTATTTTTCTCTAATTTTGTAGATTCCTTATACAGGTAGTATTGACAGAAGTTGTAAAATGCGTGTGTTTTAAAATTCAAAAGGTACAGAATACCATACTGTGAAAAATCTCCTTCCCTCTCCTGAGCCCAGCTACTCAGAGGCAACCACATTTAGCAATTTCTTTGTATCTTTCCAGAGTTGTTTTATGCAGGCAAATATAGCTTTAGAGAGGGGTGTGTGTGTGTGTGTGTGTGTGTGTGTGTGTGTGTGTATCTGTGCGTGCATTTCTCTTCACACAGGTGACAGTATATTCTATGCTTTGCTTTGTTAATATAACAAACATTTCACAGGTCATTACATGTCATTCAAGAGTGGCTTCTAATTTATCAGTTGCATGGTCTTAAGAGGATATTTAACTAGTTCCACCTCTATTTAGGTCATTGTGAGAAGCAAATAAAATAATGCAGGTAAAACACTTACCCAGAGCTTGTTACATAGTAAGTGCTCACATATAAGATATTATTATTGGAATTTTAATCATTCTGCATGTAGACTTTTCCATTTGGTTCTTTTTAGCTAAAATTATGTCACTCCATTCGCTATCATTTGCAAAAGTAAAAATAAACCTCTATTCTTACCTTGTATCATATAGAAAAATTAACTATAAATGGATGCCACACGTGCGCATGGGACAGTTCCTGGCTAGAAACTCGTATCCCTGTCTCATTTCCAGGATACTCATTTTCACAGCTGGTTTCTCTTCATGGCAAGAAATGACACTTTTTCATTTCAGTAGCAGCACACAGAATTGTTTTAAAAATTATTTTACCGGGATATGTCAATTTAAAGGAAAATATTAAGTAAGTAATGGGACATCTAGATTTTGGCCAAAATCGTGAAGCAGGTATTTGGGGGCAGATGTTATAAAGCATATATATTACAGCTGTGCCGTCCAAAATGATAACCTCTAGTCACACATGACTATTTAATTTTAAACTAATTAGAATTTTCAGGGCTTGAAGTGTGGTTCATAGTATATATGCGGTATATAGCATGCACTCCGATACGTACTTGTTGTTTGAATAAACACATTTCTTAGCATGAAATATCCATCAAACATGAAAAACAAATACACAAGAAGAAAGACATGGAGGACCTTCTCATTTCAAGAAAAAATAGGTGACAGCATATTCACCTACAGATGTGTTTATAGAAGCAAAGGACATATTGGCATAACCAGAGAGCCCCCTATGAGTATTTCAGTTTGGATCCCCTAGTCTACAGAGACTATCAGTGAGATCTAGAGAGAGGTGAGGCTCTATCTAAAAGATACATATGTTATCTATACAAGGGGTTGGCCATCTTTTTTTTTTTTTTTTCCCCGAGATGGAGTCTCATTGTGTCACCCAGGCTAAAGTGCAGTGGTGCAGTCTCGGCTCACTGCAACCTCCATCTTCCAGGTTCAAGTGATTCTCCCACCTCAGCCTCCTGAGTAGCTGGGACAGGTGTGCGCCACCACACCCAGCTAATTTGTATATTTTTAGTAGAGATGGGGTTTTGCCCTGTTGGCCAGGCTGGTCTCGAATTCCTGACCTCAGGTGATCCACCTGCCTTGGCCTCCCGAAGTGCTGGGATTACAGGCGTGAGCAACTGTGCTCAGTCTTTTTCTTAAGTGCCAGACAGTAACTACCTGAGGCTTTCGAGGTCACAGCATCTCTATCCCAGCTGCTCAGCTCGACACTGTAGCACAAAGGCAGCCATAAACAAGTGTAAATAAAGGGACTTGGTTGTGTTTCAATAAAGCTTTATTAACAAAAGCAGGTGGCCAGGTCTGTTGGCTCATGCCTGTAATCCCAGTGCTTTCAGAGACTGAAGTGGGAGGATCACTTGAGCCCAGAAATTTGAGACCAGCCTGGTAAATATAGTGAGACTTTGTCTCTAAAAAAAAAAAAGAAAGAAAGAAAGAAAGAACTTAGCTGAGCATGGCGGCATTTGCCTATAGTTTCAGCTACTCAGGAGGCTGATGGGGGTAGGATTGCCTGATCCCAGGAGGTGGAGGGTGCAGTGACCCCTGATCATGCCACTGCACTCCAGCCTGGGTGAAAGATCGAGACCCTGTCTGAAAAAAAGAAATTTTTTTTTTTTAAAAAGCAGGCATCAGGGGTGGATTTGGCCTATGGGCTGCGGTTTGCCAACTCTTGTTCTCCAGGAACACTTCAGGGACGGTCGCTGAAGGACAGCGGAAGACAGGAAGATGTGACCAGGCATGGTGGCTCACGCCTGTAATCCCAGCACTTTGGGAGGCCAAGGTGGGAGGATTGCTTGAGACCAGGAGTTCTAGATCAGCCCAGTCAACACAGCAAGATCCTGTCTCTGCAAGAAAGATAAAAGAAATTAGCCAGGCACGGTGATGCATGCCCATGATCCCAGCTACCTGGGAGGGCTCCCTTGAGCCCAGGAGGCTGGAGGATCACTTGGGCCCAGGAGGTTGAGGCTGCAGTGAGCTATGGTGTTGCCACTGTCCTCCAGCCTGAGGGACAGTGCAAGACCCCATCTCTAAATAAAATAAAATAAAGGAAAATGTGTTAATTGAACAACAATTATCTATTGGTACCAAGCTGGGCTGTTTCATTTAATCCTTAAAACAACTCTGTCAGGTGGGCACTCTTACCCTCATGCACAGATGAAGGAAAATGAGGCTCCCAGATACTAATAACTTGTCCAAAGTCATGTAGCTCGTTAGGGAAGGGGCAGAACTTGAATCTAAGACTCCAGAGCCCGGGCTTTCGTGCTTACATCATGCTGCCTCCCCTGGATATCCCATCATAGGTCCTTCAGTGCCTGTGTGCCCCCGGGCATTCCAGCCTTCCCCATCCAGCTCCCCCATGCTCCCTCCCTCCCAGCTCATGCTGCCTCTTTTGCTCTCTTCTCCACAGAGCTCAGCCGCTTTGCTCTGTCTGCACACATTTTCCCAGGTGAGAAGGAAAAAGTTGAAATTTTGTTTTCATACAAGCTGCCCTTTTCACCTGTGGCTAAAACTCCCCCCACAGAACAGGAATAACAACCAATCACACAAAAGGGAAGCCGGAAACGTGGGCCTCCTTCAGGAATATTCATTGAGCTTGCACCGTGTCCAGCAGCTGCCTGGGGGCTGGAGAGATGAGGAGGAAGAAAATCAAGCCTCCTGGGGAGCTGATTGAAACAAGCACATGTCCCTCTTAGAACAGAGGCCCCTTAATTCAGCCTGCTCAGGCAATGGGCTAAATCTCCAAAGGATGGAGAGTGTGGAAAGTAAAAAAGTTCCTCTTAAAGGTTTCCTTTCTTGTTAAATAATAAATTTGCTAATAACTCCTTGTTAAGCCCTATCCTATGTAGCTGTTAAACATGTCATGCTTACAGGCACATAGTATATTCTATGTCCTTGAACTTCAACCAAGACATCTGTGTTGGACGTGCTCATAGGCCTGTCCCAGCTCACAGCCTATGCCCCTTACCTGTTTAAAAAGTTTTAAGTTGTTAGCCAATCGGGTTTTAGTTTAAATTGTGAGGTCTGGCTCCAACCAATGGAAATCAGACACAGCAGTAAGAACAACCTCAAATGCATAAGGGATAAATACGTCTGCTTTTCCTTTCTTCATTGCACTAGCATGGCAAAATGGCTAGCAAGGGTACCCTTCCGCAGTGTAGGAAGTAAAAAAGTAAAAATTGCTTTGCTAAGAGATCCGTTTTCTCAGTGGTAATTTTTCTTTGTGGCACTAAGCATCTGTTTCTAACAGAGAGCTTGAAGAAATTAATCAGGGGGCAAATCAGAAGGGAGAGCAATTCAGGTACAAAGATCCAGAGGGAGAGCATGGTCTCTGAAAAGCAACCAACAGCCCAGTGTGGCTGTCATACCAGGAGAGAGCAGGGGCTGTGTGGTGGGCATCAAGGATTACGGCTACCCAGCACCTTTTCTTCCTTCTTCGGGTCATAGTACCCCAATTTTCCTTAGGGGAACCATCTCTTCCCACTGCACAGTCTTAGTGGGACTGCCAATCAAGTTGACCCACCCACCTACAGCCAAGGTAAACCAGAGCTCTCTAACCCTGGAATTTGAATCATAAATAGAAAATATAATGATGGAAAGTATCTAGGGCATAAGGCTCACTCGTTTCTGAGATAATGCCTTGAAGAAGGTCCCTGCTTTTGTCCTAAATTTCCTGAGCCTTTCTAGACTCTGTCTTTTTCAAGACTTGGGTTTTCCAGCCTTTCTTTCCATTTGGTGTGAGATACGCATCCTTACATTTTTTTTTTTTTAGCATAAGTTAGCCATTGCTGGTTTCAGAGCTGGTTGTAGAGGCTTCCAATCAAGCCAAACAAACAGATGCAGAAATGTGTAATGTCAAATGGCCATGAGGGGAGTGGCGAATGGATTAGACATTGTAAGGAGTGAGTTTGGAGTCAGAAATGCCAGGTAAAAGGCTACAGCAGATACACAGGTGAGCAACAAGGTGGCCTGAACTGTGACAATGACCTTTGAAATACAGAGAAGGGCTCACGGCCCAACCCAAAAACTAGACACATGTATCACTCATTCAATCGCAAGCATTTCTCAAGCACCTAAAATGTGACCAACTTTTGCCCATCTTCGTGACCACCTGCCTGTTTCTTTGTCATCTGCCACTTGCATCCTGGATCAGCTACCTATCGCTATGTAATATATTACCGCAAAACTTACTAGCATAAAACCGTAACTATCATGAAGGTCCATTGTCTTCTGTGGTTCAAGAATTCAAGAGAGTCTTGGGTGGTCTCATGAGGTTGCAGTCAAGATGTCAGCCGGGGCTGCCATCACTGGAAGGCTTGACTGGGGCTGGAGGATTTGCTGCCAAGGTGGCTCCCTCATATGGCTGGCAAGTTTCTGATTGCTGCCAAGGAGTGGTAAAAAGAACACCACCTCTAGGAAAGGGCTTGGAGCATGAGCAGCCATGTGGAGAAAAAGGCCAGGGGCCATCAGTATAGCAGACACATGAGTCAAGATTCCAGCCCGGAAGTGGATCCTGTAGCCCTAACTACTCTGGCCCACACCACATGTATCAGAGAAAAACAGCCCAGCCAAACCCTTCCTAAACTTCTGCCTCATAGATCTAGAAGCAAAATAAAACAGTTGCATTAAGACACTACATTCTAGAATAGTTTTTTTCCCTTTTTTTCTTTTTCTTTTGAGACTGAGTCTTGCTCTGTTGCCCAGGCTAGTATGCAGTGATGTGATCTTGACTTACTGCAACCTCCATCTCCTGGGTTCAAGTGATTCTCATGCCCCACCCTCCCAAGTAGCTGAGATTACAGGTGCCCGCCACCACATCTGGCTAATTTTTGCATTTTTAGTAGAGACAGAGTTTCACCATGTTGACCATGCTGGTCTCAAACTTCTGACCTCAGGTAATCCCCACGCCTCAGCCTCTCAAAGTGCTAAAATTACAGGCATAAGCCACCGCGCCAGGCCAAATCCTGTTGTTTTAAGTCACATAGTTGTGGTAATTTCTTTTTTTTTTTTCTTTTTTTTTTTTTTTTTGAGACGGAGTTTCGCTCTTGTTACCCAGGCTGGAGTGCAATGGCGCGATCTCGGCTCACTGCAACCTCCGCCTCCTGGGTTCAGGCAATTCTCCTGCCTCAGCCTCCTGAGTAGTTGGGATTACAGGCACACGCCACTATGCCCAGCTAATTTTTTTTGTATTTTAGTAGAGACGGGGTTTCACCATGTTGACCAGGATGGTCTCGATCTCTTGACCTCGTGATCCACCCGCCTCGGCCTCCCAAAGTGCTGGGATTACAGGCTTGAGCCACCGCACCCGGCCGTGGTAATTTCTTAAAACATGTCTAGGAAACTACCACACTTTCTTCAAGGCAGGACAAATGCTGAAATATAATTTCTGCTCCATAAACCCACAGAATCAGGCTGAGGCTGGAATCTCACTTGAACTTGCCCTCTGCTGGTTTTCTTCCCCTTCCCTAGTCTACTTTCCGCACTCCACTTCCAGTTAGTTTCTCCTGGGAGCCGTTCCTCAATAAATCATTTGCATATAATTCCCATTTTCAGCCGGTTCTGGGGGAATCTGACTTAAGACAGGAAATAAGGGCCGGGATTTGCACCGAGGCTATGTAACCCCAGAAAGTTAGAAGAGTCATGTCATTTATTTCAGAATCAGACCTACCTAGGCCAGCCCCCTAGGAGCTGAGTGACCATAGGTAAGTGGCTTAGCATCTCTGAGCCTCAGTTTTCTGATCTGCAAAATGGGGCCAGTCTTGCTATCTCCCCCTTAGGGCAGCCAGGATAATTAGAGATGGCGTATGTAAGGATGCAGGAGCTCAAGCCTTGGGCACTGTATTCTGCACCACTGGGTAGGTCAGGGGCAGATACATCCAGCCAGGTGTGATGCAATCTCAACCCCAGGCAGTGCTCTGGAAGACGTGGAGCCTCCATGAGCCCTCGATGCCCTGTATTGATTAGATTTGGTTTTCATAATGTTCCCGAAATGACAGGAGCTGCTGTTGAGTCATCTTATCAAAGCATATTTGTTAGATCTGAAGGCTCGTGGTGTATCATCAGCTGAAAAAGAGAAAAATGAGAGTTGAAGGGGGAAGGAAAAAAATCACAAAGGCCAGGAACACAATGAGAAGGGCAGTCTGTGTTCTGAATCTCTAACAACAGCCCCACGCTTGTTCCCAGGGAATGGTGCTGATAGGGGAGGCATTTCAGGTATGGAGACATTGACTAGGCCTGTCTCATTTCACTCATGAGAAAGCTGACCCTCAGAGAGGTGGCCCAAGGTCTCACTGGTGGGGTTGAATCCAGGTCTGCTCAAGTACAAAGCCCAGACTCTCAACCCTAGACTCCCTTAAGCTGCCTGAGGTCTCTCCTGACCTGATTCCAATCTTCCCTTCACCCTCCAGCCTAGTTCCCATCCACCAAGTCCAGCATTTCAAGCCACAGTGTGTTCTTGGAGGTTTTTACTCAGTGTATCTATGACACCCAGAGGAGTCCCAGAAACAAACAAGAAAGCATCTCTATGAGCAGAACCTCAGTCACTCACTGCATCACGTCATGGATCCATAGTCATCTATCACGGCACCATGTCACCAAATGTCAAGACCACACCTGCACACCTGCACTGGAGATTTCAAGATGCCACTAAGAAATAGGTAGCACTCAGCACAAAATGTTCTCTGGAGCTAGTTTGGACATTTTTTGTAAAGAAGAGACCTGGTGGGATAAGCTGAGATGCCTCAATGCTTTTGATTATATGAGTCATTTTCACTCACATAGGACTGGACAGTTTAGAATGTTACTGGCTCTGCATGCTACTATACCGCTGAAAGGGAGTGGAAGCTGCTTGAGCACATTAACTGTGTCAGTTTTACTGCATGTGGGTTGACACCAGCTTAATACTGTGGCAAAAACAGAGATGAAACAGCTAAAATGGAATCAACCCAATGTACATTTCAGTGGTTTGAATAAATCATCATATTACATTCATTCCTTGAAATATACTGCTATGAAAATGAACAAACCATACGGGACACAGCATAGATTCATCTTATAATTTTTTTGAGGTGGAGTCTCAGTCTGCAACCCAGGCTGGAGTGCAGTGACACGATCTCAGGTCACTGCAACCTCTGCCTTCCGGGTTCAAACGATTCTCCTGCCTCAGCGTCCCAAGTAGCTGAGATTACTGAGATTACAGGTGTGAGCCTCCATGGCTGGCTAATTTTTTTTTACTTTTAGTACAGACCACGTTTCACCATTTTAGCCAGGCTGATCTCAAACTCCTGATCTGGATGATCCGCCCATCTTGGCCTCCCAAAGTGATGAGATTACAGGCGTGAGCCCTGATGCCCAGCCAATTCATCTTACAATATTGAGGAAACAAAAAATCAAACACAAAAAAATACAACACAGTGTGATTCTATTTAAAGTTCAAAGCAAGGAAAGCTAAACTATAGTGTAAACTATAAAAGCAAGCAAACAGCTGAGTACCACGGAAGAAAGAATGGTGTGTATTTCTAAGAGAGTGAAGGGGAAATAAACAGGGGATTCACCGGGCGCAGTGGCTCACACCTGTAATCCCAGCACTTTGGGAGGCTAAGGCGGGAGGATCACAAAATCAAGAGATCGAGACCATCCTGGCCAACATGGTGAAACCCCTGTCTCTACTAAAAACACAAAAATTAGCTGAGCATGGTGGCACACGTCTTTAGTCCCAGCTACTAGGGAGGCTGAGGCAGGAGAATCGCTTGAACCTGGGAGGTGGAGGTTGCGTTGAGCCAAGATTGCACCATTGCACTCCATCCTGGGCAACAAGAGTGAAACTCCATCTCAAAAACTAATTAATTAATTAATTAAAATAAGCAGGGGCTTCTTGGGGTTCTAGCAATATCTATATCTTGAACTGGTTGGTAATTACATGGATGTTTCCTTTATAACTTTTTGTTATACTGTATATACTGTGCATGTTGCATAGATGTGTTACATGAATGCTATTTGTCACAATAAAAATGTTTTAACAATGTCATTAGGAGCCAGGCAAGGAGGCTCACACCTGTAATCCCAGTACTTTGGGAGGCCAAGGCAGGAGAATCACTTGAACCCAGGAGCTTGAGATCAGCCTGGGCAACACAACAAGACCTTGACTCTACTGGAAATAAAATTTAAAACATTAGCCGGGCATGATGGCATGCACCTGTAGTCCTACCTATTCAGGATAAAGAGATGAGAGGATTGCTTGAGCCCTAGAGTTTGAGCCTGCAGTGAGCTATGATTGCACCACTGCACTCCGGCCTGGGTGACAGCACAAGACCCTGTTTCAAAAAAAAAAAAAAAAAAAAGAATGGGATATCATTACACACCTATTAGCATGGCCAAAATCCAGAATACTGACAACACCAAATGCTGACAAGCACGTGAAGAAACAGGAACTCTCAGCCATTGCTCTGGGAATGCAAAACGGTACAGCCACTTTGGGATACAGTTTGGGAGTTTCTTACAAAGCTAAACATACTCTTATTATACGATTCAGCAATTACACTACTTGGTATTTACCCAAATGAAGTAAAAATTTCTGTCCACATGAAAACCTGCACACAGATGGTTATAGCAGCTTTATTCATAACTGCCAGAACTTGGGAACAACCAAAATGTTCTTCAGCAGGTGAATGGATAAAAACTGAAGTACATCCGACACGGGGAAATTATTCAGTGCTAAAAAGAAATGAGCTATCAAGCCATGAAAAGATATGGATGAACTTTAAATGTGTATTACCCAATAAAAGAAGCCAGTCTGAAGGGGGTTGGGGAGGAAGAAGGGATGAACAGGCAGAGCAGAGGATTTGTAAAGCAGTGAAACTCTTTTTTATGATACTTTAATAATGGGTGCTTGTGGATACACATTGGTCCAAACCTACAGAAGGTAGAACACCTAATGTAAACCATGGACTTGGGTGATAAATGATTGATAGGGTTTGGCTGTGTCCCCAGTCAGCTCTTACCTTGAACTGTAATCATCCCCACGTGTCAAGGGTGGGCCAGGTGGAGATAACTGAATCATGGGGGCAGTTTGTCCCATACTGTTCTCATGGTAGTGAATAAGTCTCACGAGATCTGATGGTTTTATGAAGGGAAGTTCCCCTGCACAAACTCTCTTGCCTGCTTCCGTGTGGGCCGTGACTATGCTCCTCATTTGCCTTCTGCCATGATCGTGAGGCCTCCCCAGCCATGTGGAACAGAGTCAACTAAACCTCTTTCCTTTATAAATTATCCAGTCTCACGTATGTCTTTATTAGCAGTGTGAGAACAGACTACTACAATGATGATGTGTCAATTGTAACCCAAGCACCATTCTCGGGGGTAGGGAGGGAAGATGTTGCTAGCGAGGGAGGTTATGGGCAGGGGTCAGGGAGAATATGGTCCAGACACAGGGAAATCTCTGTATTTTCCACACGGTTTTGCTGTGGACTTAAAACTGCTCTAAAAAATAAAATGTATTATTATTATTAAGAAATAAAAGGTGAAGAAAAGAAAAGAAAAAGGGATCTTAGTCACAAAACTTACTCTCTGCACCTCATCTGTAAAATAGGAACAACAATATTTCACTCATAGAATTGTGAGGACAAAAAGTGAGAAAATGGGCCGGGCGTGGTGGCTCAAGCCTGTAATCCCAGCACTTTGGGAGGCTGAGGTGGGTGGATCACGAGGTCGAGAGATCGAGACCATCCTCGTCAACATGGTGAAACCCCGTCTCTACTAAAACTACAAAAAAAATTAGCTGGGCATGGTGGCGCGTGCCTGTAATCCCAGCTACTCAGGAGGCTGAGGCAGGAGAATTGCCTGAACCCAGGAGGCGGAGGTTGCGGTGAGCCGAGATCGCGCCATTGCACTCCAGCCTGGGTAACAAGAGCGAAACTCCGTCTCAAAAAAAAAAAAAAAAGAAAAAGAAAGTGAGAAAATGTACAAGATGTCCAGTGTATCTTCCATTCATCTGGGAGTTACTGACCAGGATATGAGTTAATATTCCAGAGGCACTGCCCCCTTACCAGCTAGAAAAAAACCAACTGGCTGGGAGCTCAGGCCTATAACCTCAGCATTTTGGAAGGCCATGGCAGGAGGATTGCTTAAGCCCAGGAATTTGAGACCAACCTTGGCAATGTTAGTGAGACCTCATTTCAGTGGCACATGCCTTTAATCCAGCTACTTGGGAGGCTGAGGCGGGAGGATTGCTTGAGCCCGGGAGATCCAGGCTGCAGTGAGCTATGATTATGCCATGCACTCCATAGGCTCTAACTGGGAGGGGGAAAAAAAGCCCACTAACTTGAAAGAAACAGAGGTAGTTTGTTTGTTTTTGAAACAGGGTCTTACTCTGTCATCCAGGTTGGAGTGCAGTGGTATAATTACAGCTCACTGCAGCATTGATCGCCCAGGCTCAAGTGATCCTCCCACTTCAGCCTCCCCAGTAGCTGGGACTACAGGTGCATGCCACCACACCCAGCTAATTTTTTAAGTTTTTGTAGAGAAAGGATCTCACTATGTTGCCCAGGCTGGTCTCAAACTCCTGGCCTCAAGCGATCCTCCCACCTTGGCCTGCCAAGGTGCTGGAATGGCGGGAATGGGCCACTGCACCTGGCCAAGATGTAGTTTAAATAAAATAGGATAAATAATAAATAAATAAATAAATAAAATTGAAACAAATCAAATGAAAAAGCCAACGGCGGTTGGACAGTGACAAGTTGAAACGTGGCTAATCCTTCCCTGGCACTGACTGCACCTTAGCCTCCCCACCCCTCATCTCCCACTGTGGCTCCTCTGTGTATCTGAGGCTGAGGACTGAAGTCTGCTGGGGTCCTACAATCAGTGCTAGGGTTCAGGGAGGAGGAGGGAGGCTGGCCAGGAAGAGAAGCTTCCGATGATCCACCACCACATTTGTGGCATCCCCGCTGTATGGGAATCATCTAGAAAGAAGATAAATAGAGCAGGCTTGTAACAATTGAAAACATCTATTTTTCTTCCCAAGCCAGAAACAAGAAGGAACAGGATGACTTCTTCGGCTCATCTCAAAGAGGACACTTTGATCCAGGTCTAAATGATCACTAAAATCTCTTCTCCCCGCTGAGTGGGTGGAATGTCAACAGCCCAGAGCAGCAGTGCCCTCAGCCACGTTCCAAATGTCTTCAGTCTCTGATTCATTCTGCAAATAGCCCCACCGCCAGCTCCAGCCCCTGCGAGGAGCCAGGTGCTGTCTTTATAGGAGCCAGGCAAGGCTCTGCTCTCAGGCAGCTTACATTGTAGCTCAAATAAAAAAAAAAAAATAAGTCATTCCAGAGAGTGACAGATCTAAAAAGAAAATATAAGTGGCTAGGCGCAGTGGCTCATGCCTGTCATCCCCGAAATTTGGGAGGCTGACGTGGGAGGACTGACTGAGCCCACAAGTTTGAGACCAGCTTGGGCACCACAGCAAGATCCCATTTTTACTTTTTAAAAAAATGAGATAAGAAAGAAAAGTAAAGCATGTGTAAAGGAGAGCTACTTGGGTAGATGGTAGGGGCAACACATGAGGAATGAGCAGAGACGGGCAAATTGAGCAGATAATTATTAAGCTGTGAGTCAAGTGCAGTGGCTCACATGCCTGCAATCCCAGCCTCTGGGAGGCTGAGGCAGGCAGATCACCTGAGGTCGGGAGTCTAAGACCAGCATCATCAAAATGGCAAAACCCTGTTTCTATTAAAAATGCAAACACTGGCCGGGCATGGTGGCGGGCACCTGTAATCCCAGCTACTCAGGAGGCTGAGGCTGAAGAATTGCTAGAACCTGGGAGGTAGAGGCTGCAGGTAGAGCCAAGATCGCACCACTGTACTCCATCCTGGGCAACAGAGTGAGATTTTCTCAAAAAAATAAAATAAAATATAAAATATAAATAATTTAAGCTATGTTGGAAGAGAAGGAGCCAGTTGTGAAGGTGGAAATGGGTGAGAGGGCTTTCGGAGCCAAGAAGAATGCAAATGAAAAAATCTTGAGGCAGAAATTAGCTAAAACCTGTATTAGTCTCCTAACTAAATACAAACTGGGTGACTTCAAACAACAGAATTGTATTCCCACATGGTTCTGTTTTCCAATGTTTCGTTTCTGTTTTTAAATGCTTTGGTTTTGTTCCGAGAAAGAGTCTTGCTCTGCCGCCCAGGCTGAAGTGCAGTGGCATGATCTCAGCTCACCGTAACCTCTGCCTCCCAGATTTAGCCATTCCCCTGCCTCAGCCTTCTGAGTAACTGGAATTACAGGCACGTGCCATCACACCCAGCTAATTTTTCTATTTTTAGTAGAGACGGTGTTTCACCACGTTGGCCAGGCTGGTCTCGAACTCCTGAACTCGTGATCTGCCTGCCTCGGCCTCCCAAAGTGCCAGGATTACAGGCGTGAACCATTGCACCTGGCCTCTAGCACAGTTCTGGGGGCCAGAAATCCAAAATCAAAGTATCAGCAAGGCTGGGTCCTTGTAAAGGCTCCGAGGGAGAATCCATTCGGTGTTTCTGTCCTGCCACCTGGAGGCTTCCAGCAATCCTGGACGATCTTTGGCTCATACCTGCCTCATCCCAATCTCCGCGTCTATCTCCACATTGTCCTCTTCTCTCTGTGTATTCTCCTCTTTTGATGAGGACACCAGTCACTGGACTTAGGGCTCACCCTGAATCCAGGATGACTTCATTGCAAGATCCTTCACTACCTGCATCTAAAATGACCATATTTCCTTGTTTTGGTTTGGTTTGGTTTGGTTTGGTTTGGTTTTCTAAGACAGGATCTCTCTCCGTCGCCCAGGCTGGAGTGCAATGACACAAACTCCACTCACTGTAGCCTCAACCTCCTGGGCTCTAGTGATCCGTCCACCTCCGCCTCACAAGTAACTGGGAACACAGGCATGTACCATCATGCCCAGCTAATTTTTTAAAAACTTTTTTATTTTGCTTTATTCATTTTTATGGCTGAATAATAATCCATTGTATGGATAGAGCACCTTCTGTCTAGCTTGAGGAAACATATGTTTTGTGAGTTTTTCATTTTACATAATTGATGTTATACAGCATGAATGGCACTGTTACTTTTTTTTTTCCATCTACCAATGTGACTTGGTGAAGTGAGTAATATTGGTGGGTTCTTTAAAGTATAAGAGACACTGTCAGATTATCTCAAGATATGGAAGAGAGTTATTGCCTGGAACTCTCCACGGGTGACATGCCACTCATTCTCACAACACATCAAGAAAGGTGTTATCAATATTCAAGACATTAAGAAATTAAGTTTCATAGAAATAAAGCAGTTGCCCAAGTACCAACCATATGAAAAGCTCTTCAAAATTAGGTATTGAATAGATGAATAAAATGAATCAGTGGCCGAGGTGGGGATTTGAACTCAGCTCTGTGCACCTGAAGGTCCATCTCCTGCCTCTGCACGCAGAACCAGAAACCAGAGCAGGGACCGCTGTGGATTTAAAGCAACTGCTGTTATAAGCTGATGGGAGGCAGGGGCAGAATTATAATCACCTGCTTTCTGCAGTCCTGGGGGATAAGCCCTCTCTCCAGGAGGACAAAAGTTTCTAGGGCTGACAGGGAAAACACATCAAGCATTTGGCAAATGCACGACCTTTGGAGAAAGGGCTGTTCTGAATAACCAGGCTAATAATAATCACCTGACAGCAATTTCCTGCAAGCTGGTTTCTTAAAACACATCTGGCAGTTCATCTGCCTTCCCTCTACTGCAGACGCAGTTTGTCACCAGTCCAGGTGGTGGAAGTGATGGACACTGCAGTGTGTGAGAGTGTGCGCCTTAACCCTTGCTTCGCCAAGTCTGGGGGAGACCTGCCTGGGACACTAGGAAGGACATTGAACCCTAACGCTCCACCCAACAGACTCACTGGGACATTTTGAATATGTGAGTCTGAGATCCGGTGCAGTGGCTCACGCCTGTAATTCAGCGCTTCAGGAAACCGAGGGGGTGGATCATGTGAGGTCAGGAGTTTGAGAGCAGCCTGGCCAACGTGGTGAAACCCTGTCTCTACTAAAAATACAAAAATTGGCCGGGTGTGGTAGCGAGCGCCTGCAATCGCAGCTACTCAGGAGGCTGAGACAGGAGAATCGCTTGATCCCAAGAGGCAAAGGTTGCAGTGACCTGAGATTGCGTCACTGTACTCCAGCCTGAGTGACAGAGGGAGACTCCATCAAAGAAAGAGAGAGGGGAGGGAGGGAGGGAGGGAGGGAGGGAGGAAGAAAAAAGAAAAGAACAGAAAAAGTGGGTCTGCATCTCACTGTTCATGTAACTTTGAGCAAGGCACTTCGCCTCTCTGAGCTTCTGAGTGGGCGCGAGAATGAAGAAAACCACAAGACGAAAGAGGCCAGCAGTGTGCCTTGTTCATAACGGAGGCTCAGGAACAGAGGGTGCTCTCCCCAACTCCCCCAGCTACCATCTCTTCACAGGCCTACCAAGAAGGGCTGGCTTTCTTTCCCCTTATCTGGTGACCTATTACTGTGTTGGAAATCACCTCAAAATTTGTGGCACTAATAATAACTCTTTTCTGTGTTCCTAAATTCTGTGGGTCAGTCTCAGAGGCCATCTGGGCTGCTATAACAGAATATCATACATGGGGTGGCTGATAAAACGCATTCATTTCTCATGGTTCTAGGGGCTGCAAAATCCAAGATCAAGGCACTGGCAGATTTCATGTCCAATATTTGGTCATAGATGGCTTTTTGCTGTGTCCTCATATGACAGAAGTGGTGAGGCAGCTCTTTGGGGCCTTTTTGTAGAGGCATTAATCCCCTATAAAAGATTATAGGTTTGATGAGAGGAGAGATGTGATCTGACTTTTGACTTTAAAGGATCCTTTTCCCTGCTTTAAATTGGAAGACAAAACTCCCAAGGGTGTGAACAATGCCTTCCTAGTGCCCTCACCACCTCCCAACATCCTCTGGGGATATCTGAGAGAACCCTCAGTGAACTAGAGAGAAAACTAGGAATAGAATCCGATGCCAAGACACCTAATTGGCTCTCTGTGTACTGTCCCGGGGGATTTCAGGAAACACAATCTGTTTCTTAAAAAAAAAAAAAAAAAAAAAAAAAAAACTGCTTATTTGTGTCGCTTAGTCACCCTATCAACTCTCCACATTTTATCATCAGTAACCATGAAATTGATGTTGATTTACTTCTGTTTTGAAAAGAGAAAAAATAATTTAGAAAAACGGTGTCAGCTGAGGCCGTGCGTGTATGTGTATACGTGAGCAGACGGGCATATGGATTTTATATACGTGGACTTTGCATATGTGCCTGTGTTTATATTTGTGTGTCGATGTTGACAGGTCTGAGAGTAGACACCACTGTGTGTGTCTGGGAACGTCTGTGAACACATCAGTGTGGTGTATATTCCTGGCAGCTCCCCATCTCATGCGTCATAAAATCCAAAGTTCTTACAATGTCGCGAAAGTTCTAACCCTGGCTACATCTGTATTCTCGTTTTCTGAAGCCCGTCCCCTGCGTTACTCCATTGTGGCCAGGCTGACTTCCATGTTGTCACTAGGACACACAAGCTGAAAAAAGGGCCAGGATCGTTGACTTTACTTTTTCTAAAAATGCAGTGACTCAGACAAGAGACATGAGAACCTGCGGTCTATCCTGTTCATCCTCTTCAGGGCATCCTCCTGAGGGCTGTGCTCAGTCACCGACTCAGAGGCTTTGTGAAATTCTGCAGGCAAGGCCAATAGGAGCAAACATGGATTCTTATGTTTGCTATTTTGTCTCACCTCCCTGGTGTTGGAAACTTGATGAGCATATAATTTAATGAAATCACTACCACTTTTTAAGAATAAGGAGTACTGGCTGGGCTTGGTGGCTCATGCCTGTAATTTAAGAGCTTTGGGAGGCCAATGCTGGAGGACTGCTTGAAGCCAGGAGTTTGAAGGCAGCCTGGACAGCATAGCAAGGCACAGTCTCTACAGAATTTTTTTTAAATGGTGGCACGCAGCTGTAGTCCCAGCTACTAGGGAGGCTGAAACAGGAGGATCGCTTCAGCCCAGGAGTTCAAGGCTGCACTGAGCTATGATGACACAGCCGCACTCCAGCCTAGACAACAGAGAAAGGCCGTCACACACACACACACACACACACACACACACACAAGAAAAAATAATAAACGAGTACTAAGAACATGGATAACGATAACACCAGTGATAATAAATGCAGTCGCTGGCATGCTGGTTAAACAGTACCGGCTCTGCATCCTATACCCCCGGTTCGAATCCAGGCTTTACCACTTAGCAGCTGGGCGAGTTATTTAATTCATGTTTAACTCCGTTAGACGAATGAATCGGCAACGCACGTGCAGAAGGTTGCCCCGCCCGCCACCCCCACCCGCCACACACCACGCCTAGCCGGCGACCACAGCGTAGGTTGCAGGTGAGCGCCCGCACGCTTACGCGGCCCGGGCAAGTAGGTGGAGCCACGGTGCGCCGCGGTCGGACTGACGCGCGCGGGGGCGGGGCCGCGCCTGCGCAGACCCGCTGTTATGGCGGCCGCCTAGGTCCCACCGAGAGGGTGGTCGGGTGGGACTCCAGGCTGGGCTCTGTGGCGGGTAAGTCCCTGGAAGGGGCAGCGGGATAGGGTAGGGTGCAGGGAACCTCTGGGCGCCGAGCCTGACTTTGAAACCCGAGCTCCCACGGATCCGAGGTCCAGATCCCTAAGGCCCGACCCCACGCTTGGCCTCAGTTTCCCCTTCTAAGCACAGGTGTTGGGGGGAGAAGTCCACGTCCTCACCTGGGTTTCCCCGTCCTGGGTCCAGGCAGCTCTCCTTCGGTTACGAATTAAGAAGGGAGGACAATGTCCGACCTGTGACTGCCTTTTGAGAGGGCAGTAGTTAACCCACAAGGGTGGCGTTAGGAAGGCGACAAGGGAATGAGGACGAGAAGCCCCACGGGGGACGTCCCGGAGCCCCTCACTGCGACTCTGCGCGCCGTGGCCGGGCCCCCTCATTACCACCCCGACCCCGGGCCTTCACACCCTGCCCTCCGTTACCCTGCTTTTGGCCCTAAATCGTCATGGGGTCGCGCCAAATTCCAGATTGTTGGGTGAGTTGCCCTTAGCAGAAAGAAAGATGAGGAGGGAAGTTATTTTAACACCGTGATCCCAGCAAACTGCTTATTTGGGACAACTGACTGGGGACCTATAGGAGGGGAGTGCTGGCAGCGTCTCAGTCTAGCCCTCACAGTCTTAGAAGAGCCAAGAACACGTTAGCTCCTGCTGCGGGGATGAGCCTGCAGCCCCATGGAGGGTGGCGGGGCGGGTCGCCATCCGCAACCTGATTCTCCTTTCTCAGCTCTACCCAGTGAAGAGAGGAGCCCGAAGCCCATATATACCCTGTATTCCCGGTGGGAGGCTTCCTGACTAGAGAAACTGTTAACTTTTTTCTTTCTTCCTGGCATTCACTTTAATAATTATTATATTTCTATAATTGCTATCGTTGCTTATTAAACGTTTACTAGCTGTCGTGAGCCCTAAAAGTGATCATTGTCTCATTTACTCCTCATACAGGCCCTGAGATAGGTTCAATAGGGCCTCCTTATTCCCAGATTGCTGATTCTGCGGTAAGTCCCTCAAAGGGAATCTCCTTCACCTGGGACTTACCTGCAGCATACATTTCTTGGGAAGCCTGGTTGGATTGAATTTAACAATGGAAAATTCGACTAGAGATTAAGAATTTGAGTTTCCTTTTTGTCTATAGTTAAGAAAATTTGGTGTGTAATATTATGCTCACTTTTGGAAAAAGCAAAGAACATTGATTTTTCTGGGATGTAAGTTTTCCAACAAGATTGCACTGTAGGCTACCCACAGTGGTTCACACCTGTAATCTCAGTACTTTGGGAAGCCAAAGTGGGCGGATCACCTTGAGGTCAGGAGTTTGAGACTAGCCTGGCCAACGTGGCAAAATCCTGTCTCTACTAATAATACAAAATTAGCTGGGCAGGGTGGCATGTGCTTGCAGTCCCAACTACTCAGGACACTGAGGTAGGATCCCTTAAACCCAGGAGGCAGAGGTTGGAGTGAGCCAAGGTGGCACCACTGCACTGCAGCCTGGGCAACAGAGTGAGACTGTATCTCAAAAAAAGAAAGAAAGAAAATGCACTATAGTGAAAAAAGAAATGGCATCCTTTGTTTGTTTTGATTTTCACAGCAATGTTAGAGAGGATCTTTTTTTCCCCCAAAACTATGTGTGAAGGTCCCCAGTTTTCCCCCAGGATATCTCTAAGTCCTGAGAAAGCTTGATCTGCCTTTGAAATGAGTGGTAGGTATAAGCTGTATTTTCTCTTCCAGAATCTGGTGTGGTTTTGCCAGTCCCATTGATTAATAGTGTTTGCCTGAAGGTCGAGCCTTTTTCCACTTTCAATGACACCATGAAATTCTGCGTTTATTTGCCAGCTTCACAGACTTTCTTTACAACCCACTTGCATTTTGATGGCTTTATAGTGTTGAGTAGGAAAGCCAGCATTAGGAATCATCTTTTTCCTAAAACTTTTGTATTGGAACAACTTCTGCTGCCCCATGGCAAACACTTAAATGTAGGAATTCCAGCTGTGTACTGGGATCATTGGGACAGCCTGAGTCATGATGACCTCCTTTTGCAGTTGAAGAAATGGAGACCCTGCAAGATTTCGTGACATGCCTAGGGGATATACCTACCCTGATAGGAACAGTTCCTGCAGGCAGTCAGGGGTTTTGGGCAGGTTTGGGTCAAATACCTGAAACCAACCCCAGGACAAGAAGGTTTCTGGTGTTTTATTAACACCTACTGTAGACCAAGGACTCTCCCACCCAGTAGTACCACTGCATGAGAGTGTGGCTGAAGAAACAGATGCAGAAAGGTGATGTGATTTTCCTGAGATCACATAGCTAGAAGGCGAGAGACCAGGGATCCCCATGTGGGCTGTCCAGCTTCAAAGCCCATCAGAATACTGCTATTTGATGATGCTTTTCAATGAGGTGAAACATTTGGTTGGAAGGAGATCCTCCCTGTTTTGACCACTTTGCCTCAGCCATGGTTTTCCAAGTTTTAGTTATTGCTGTATCACCTGCATAATTTTTCCATATCTGCCTATCATCTGTGTAGTGATTCCCTTAATTACTTTTCCTTTAAATCCATTCACCTTTTTTTTTTTCAATTTATTTTATTTTATTTTATTTTAATTTTATTTTTTAGACAGGGTCTTGCTTTGTCATTCAGGCTGGAGTACAGAGTGCAGTGGGGCATTCTTGGCTCACTGCAGCCTCCGCCTTTAGAGCTCAAGCAATCCACCCACCTCAGTCCTCCAAGTAGCTGGGAGTACAGGCGTGCGCCACCATACCTGGCTAATTCCACTCACCTTTTTAAATTCAGTAGCAAAGCTTTAGGCCAGGCATGGTGGCTCATGCCTATAATCCCAGCACTTTGGGAAGCTGAGGTGGGAGGATCGCTTGAGCCCAGGAATTTGAGACCCTCATCTCTACAAGAAGAAATTTTTAATGCCAAGCATGGTGGCATAGCTGTAGTCCTAACTACTAGGGAGGTTGAGGCAGGAGGCTCTCATGAGTCCAGGAGTTTGAGGCTGTAGTGAGCCATGCGTTTACCACTGCACTACAGCCTAGGCAACAGAGCAAAATCCTGTCTCTAAAAAGAATGTTTTATTTTGGGGATGGAGACTCACTATGTCACCCAGGCTAGAGTGTAGAGGTGCAATCTTGGCTCACTGCAACCTCTGCCTCGTGGGTTCAAGCTATTCTCCTGCCGCAGCCTCCCGAGTAGCTGGGACTACAGGCACATGCCACCACACCTGGCTAATTTTTTTTGTATTTTTGATAGAGACAAGGTTTCACCATGTTAGCCAGGATGGTCTTGATCTCCTGACCTCATGATCTGCCCACCTTGGCCTCTCAAAGTGCTGGGATTACAGGTGTGAGCCACCTCACCTGGCCAAAGAAATTGTTAAAAATAAAACATTGTTTAAAATAGGAAAGCTTTATAACAACAAATGATACAGGAGCAGTTTATAGCAGCTTCTAGAATTAAAAAGAAAGAGTAAAGTGCCTTAACAAGTAAATGCAAAGTGTAAATTGTGATTGGATACTGGTTTGAGGGGAATAACCTCAAGGACCTTTGGGAGCCAGACGGAGGAAATTGACTTTAAATGCTATTAGGGAATTACTAATTATCTTACATTTGCTAATGGTCTTACGGTTATATAGGGAAATGCTCTTAGGGGACAGACACTGAAGAATTTAGGGGCAAAATGTCATGAGTCTGCAATGTACTCTTAGCTCGAGAAAAACACAGAGAGGGCAGGCACATGTGGCAAAATGGTGACGATCATTGAATCTAAGCAGTGCTTATATGGTTATGATATTCCCCTATATTCTTCCTGTTTGAAATATTTTTGTAATAAAGAAGTTGAAAAAAAGATGAGAAACTTGATCCCTACAACTGGAAATTTAATATTTCTTGCTATAAATAAAAGGTTACTGTGAAAGTGAATATATTATAAACAACGCAATTCAATTCTAGCTGGATTCTCTTCCCTGGCCAAGTCTCTGAGACTTCCTCCCAGGGTGATGCAAAGCTACTGGCTGTCTACCAGCTTGGGCCTGTCTGCACTGTCTCCTCTGGGACCTGCCAGACTGAGAACCTGTTTTCGCCTCTGAGGGGCTCCTGTCCCAGGACTCAGGTGGAGCCTGGGCCATGGTGCAGCTGGCTCCTGCTGCAGCCATGGACGAAGTCACCTTTAGAAGCGATACTGTGCTGTCGGACGTCCACCTCTACACCCCAAATCATAGACACCTCATGGTGCGGCTGAACAGTGTGGGGCAGCCAGGTAAGGTCCTGGGCCCAGGTGCCCTGCAGATCCTATTTTGTTTTCTGTTTTCTCATACCCATCTTTTTCGGGAAAGTATTGGGAAGACTGGATTATGTAACTGTTATCCTCAGACCGCTTCTGAAGTGCTTTTTCCTCTATTATTTTTTAAAAACCTTGTACTCTGCAATTTTTGTATGTGTGGGTTTGTTTTGCTTTTGTTTTGTTTGCTTTTTTTTAAAAGACAAGAGTCTCACTTGTCACCCAGTCTGGAGTGCAGTGGCACAGTCATGGCTCACTGCAGCCTCAAACTCCTGGACTGGAGTGATCCTCCTTCTCCTGCCTCCAGATTAGCTGGGACTACAGTCTTGCATCGCCACACCTGGCTGGTTTTTATTTAGTAGAGATGGAGTCTTACTGTGTTGGCCGGGCTGGTTTTGAATTCCTGGCCTGAAGCAACCCTCCCACCTTAGCCTCTTGAGTCCCTGGGATTACAGGCGAACTGCTGCGGGCCCCACTTTTGTTAAGCAAACCTGTGCTTTCCTTAGCACCTACTGTGTGCCCAGCCTAGGACTTGATGCTGGGAATACAGACGTGAATGAGCCAAGCTTTGCCCTGAGCAAGCCCAGGGTTCAGTGGGGAGACAGAGTGCTGGGGCTCCATCTGTCCTCTGCCTTTTTTTTTGAGACAGAATCTCACTGTCACCCAGGCTGGAGTGCAGTGGCCAAATCTCGGCTCACTGCAACCTTTGCCTCCTGGGTTCAAGCGACTCTCCTGGCTCAGCTCCTGAGTAGCTGGGATTACAGGCATCAGCCACCACACCCAGCTAATTTTTGTGTTTTTAGTAGAGATAGGGTTTCATCATGTTGGTCAGGCTGGTCTTGAACTTTTGACCTCGGGTGATCCACCCACCCCAGCCTCTCAAAGTGCTGGGATTACAGACGTGAGCCACGGCACCTGGCCCTCTCATCTATTCTTTATCCCCACTCCCTTTACCCTAGTCCAGCCACCTCCGTTCCTGGCCTGGCTGCCTGTCTTCCCCCATTGAGTTCACTGCTGCATACCTCTGCAGCAGCCCAGGGCATCTTTTGAAAATGCAGATCAAGTCACAGCACTTCCTGAGTTAGACCTCTAGTGGCTTTCCATTGCTCTCACAATAACATCCAGGTTCCTCAACTTGCTCTGTGAGGCCAGCCTGACAAGCCTCTGCCTGTGTGCTTACCCTTATGTCACTCTCCCTTGCTCTTCTTGGCCACTCAGCTTTTTTCTGTCCCTCGAACACAGGAAGAAGAGGGAAGCAACCATAAGATACAAGGTCAGGGAGGAAGCACCTACTTTCCTCCCCTCCCTGGCTCCTCAAGTATCATCTGCACAGACAGCCCCTCCCTGGCCACCCTGCCTAGCTCCAGTTACCCTGTATTAGCTTGTTAACGGTCTGATGATTAATCATTGCCCTCCTGCCCTAATTTGGATGGTACATTATACCTGGGGTCTGCAAACTACAGCCTGTGGGCCAAATCTGGCCTACAGCTATTTTTATAAAGTTTTATGACGCCACAGCCATGCCCATTCATTTCCGTGTTTTTACAGCTGCTTTTGTGCTATAACAACAGAGTTGAGGAGTCACAACAAAGATCACAGGGCCCGCAAAGCTTAAAATTGGATATAGTTTATGAGACAGCGTCTTATTCTGTCACCCAAGCTGGAGTGCAGTGGTGCAGTCTTGACTCACTACAGCCTCAACGTCCCCAGGCTCAGGTGATTCTCCCACCTCAGCCTCCTGAGTAGCTGGGACTACAAGCACATACTACCACACCCAGATAATTTTGTTGTAGACAAGGGGTTTCACCATGTTGCCCAGGCTGGTCTCAAATTCCTGGGTTCAAGAAATCCACCTGTCTTGGCCTCCCAAAATGCTGGAATTACAGGTGTGAGCCATCGTGCCCAGCCACAAAGTTCTTCATCTAATCTGTTACAGGAACAGTTTGCTTACCCCTGCCTTCCATGGTTGCCATATCTGTGTCACACAGAATGCAGTTTTCCTCTATTCCTGGCAGCTAACACCGTGTGGTGTAATGATCTCGTTTAATGTTTGTTCCCCAACTTCACTCTTAAAATGTAAGCCCCTAACAGAATCAGATTCTGCCTTGTACCCCCAGCACATAGCATGGTACTTGGCACGAAGTCAGTGTTCAGATGAACAGATGAGTGGATGAATGTGGACGGGTGGATGGATGACTGGACAGATCCAAAAATGGCGTAAGCCCGGGATGCTGTGGGAGGTTAGAGGAGAGCCCCCTAAGCTCAGTCCTGAAAGTTGTGTTGCCTTGATCAGCTCGTTTCTCTAAGATCAGTTTGTGGGTCTGTAAGATGACTCTGTCTTCACAGCAGTTGTGAAAAGTGAATGAGATGACGTGAGCCAAGTGCCTCATAGATTCTCATGAAATGGTGGCTGCTGTTAATGGCGGTCACAGCTGAATCATCCGGGCCTTTTCTGCTGACATTAATATATCCCTACCCGGCCTTTAAAAAGCTTCCGTGTTGGTAATCAGATAGTCTCAAAACAGAAGAGGAAGAAAAAAGAAAACACCTTGGAGTTCTCATTGTGTTTGTGTCTTGCCTTTCAGTTTTCCTCTCCCAGTTCAAGCTTCTCTGGAGCCAAGATTCTTGGACAGACTCAGGGGCCAAGAGTGGTGATCACAGAGAGATTCACACAAAGGAGCCTCCTCCTGCTGAGACGAGCAGCACAGGGTCCCCTCCAGGAAGTGACCACGGTAACGAGGGTTTCTCCCTCCAGGCCGGGGCTGACACCACTGGCCAGGAAGTGGCGGAAGCTCAGCTAGACGAGGATGGGGATTTGGACGTGGTGAGGAGACCACGAGCTGCCTCTGATTCCAGCCCAGCAGGGCCTCTGAGAGACAAGGTACATCCCATGATTCTAGCGCAGGAAGAAGACGACGTCGTGGGAGAGGAAGCACAAGGCAGCCCCCACGATATCATCAGAATAGGTAAATAGAGGTCTGGCTCACGTGTCCTTAAGGCAGCTCCACAGTATCGCTGCTCAGGGCTCGGTATGGTCTGAGTGTGGACTCTGCAGGCCCGGGCAGCACAAGTTGTCAGAACCAGCTTGGGTGAGGCTGGGGAAGCTCTCCACCACCCCGGTCACTCCTGCCCGGCTCACACCACAGCGTCACCCTCCTGTATGCTTTCTTGTCTGTGCTGTGCCTCCTTGCTAGAGTGCCTGCCCCCAGCCTCTGCTCCCTTAACAAGTTCCCCATTGCCTTACAGTTCCCAGCTCAGCCACACTCCTCCAGGAAGCCTCCCTCCTGCTGCCTCCTACATGTGTGCTCTGCTCTGACTCAGCATGTCAGGGGTGTAGGATAGGCTTGGCCTGGCTGGGCTGGCAGCAGGGTGCCATGGGAGGTCCTGGTGCTGCAGTGTGGCACAGGGAGAGGGGTGCAGGTCACAGTGAATGGGGTGTGGGCCAGTCGGATGGACTGGGAACTGGGAACTAGAAGCCAGGTGAGACAGGGGAGGTGATGAAGTGGCAGGAACGGGGACAGGAGAGAGGTTTGGACAGATACTCAGAGGTGAGATCAAAGAGGAACTGCCACCCAGGTATGGGGGCAGAGGAGAGGCATTTGCTGACTCTAGGATTTGAAATCTAGGGACCTGGCATCCTAGAAACACTGTGAGCAGTAGGGAGCTGGGCCAGGAACTGATTGGTGGTAGCTCAGCACACACTGTGTTGTGGATGTCTTCACCAGTATCACGTTGCGTAGTCTGCACAGCCCTTTCTAGGGGTGCTCGGATGACGAAGTGCCTAGTGCCGTGCAGCTTGGTGGTGGTGAGTGGGGTTCGAATCCATGCAGTCAGTGTCCACACCAGGGCTCTTGCCTCCCCCAGCGCTGCTCGTTTAGGGAGCAGAGCTGTGATTTGGGGCTGTTCATTGAGATCCAGGGTCCCTGGTAGTGTCTGAGTTACTGGGGAAAGGCCTCCCCAGGCACTGGCCTTGCTCAGAGAATGGGGGTCAGTGGGCCACTCTGAAAAACATAGACAAAACAGCAGCTCAGTATCTACCTGCTCAGCAAACAGTTACTGAGCGACTGTACAGTGCTACCAGGCAGCCTCTCTTCTAGACTGTCCCAGAGAGGGCAACGTGGAACTTACACCAGAACCCCGCTCCATGTTTCCTGTGGGTGACCTCTGCCCTCCTGGCCTCTGCAGGAAGGGATGAGTATACATTTCACAGAGGAACAGACCGAGGCTCAGCCAGATTGAGGAACTTGCCTGAGGTGACACAGCTAGTCAGGGAGAGAACTGAGACTCGTACCCAGGTCTGTCTGATGCCACACCCTGTGTTGTCATTCCACATCATGGGAGCAGAGCATTCAAAAGAGGCTTGGAAAGTCCTGTTGTTTCTCAGGGGAGCTGATGATGGCTCATTTCCCTCTGAGCCCTCACTGTATTAGCCTCCTCGAGCACGGGAGCAACTCTGTCAGTTACTCCACAGTAAATGTTGTCTCTAGTGTGTGTATGTTGAATGTTCCGGGTATCTACCATCCTATGAGTTAAGAAGAAAGTCCCTCTGGAAGGGGCCAGCCTGTGACCATCTTCTCCACCTGCCCTGTTCCGCTGACATCACCGTGAGGCCCTTCGTCTATAGACCTGGAAGTTCACTTTTTCAGCTCTCATTTGCTCCCCACCTGCCCTAAGGCAGGAGGGTGGAAAGGTAGCTAATGCATGAACCTAGGTAACTCATGATTATTTCAAACCGACTAGAGCACTTTCGTCCGCAAAACTTGATTTAATCCTGCAGGGCTGGATTTTGAGGCCAGTCCACCTTCACAAGCCATGACCAGAGACAAGTGTCTTACCCACTCAGAACCCTATAGGGCCAGGGGGACTACTCTCCCTGGGTTTTAGTGCCCGGTGAGTGCGAGGAGCAGGGCCTGGTGCAGAGTGGATGGTAAGCAGACGTCACTCTCCTCACCACTCTTTTCCTCTGACCCATAAACCATCCCATTTATTTCAAGTTATAGACCCATTTCAGAAACTGCTTTTTCTAAAGAAAAAGAAAAATACGTATTTTCTTAACTATTCCAGGGGTTTGACAAAACCTTAAAAGGTTTATCCAGGAATCTGCTAGGAATCCACAGACCCAGGATTCAAAGTAAATTATGTTCGATTTCCCCATTGTAGGGATAAACTGAGACCCCTTCAGAGAACTCAAGAGAGGCAGGGCTAGAACTCAGGCTGTCAGATTCTGAATCCCGTGCCTTCCTGCTGGAGAGTCGGGCAAGTCGCTTAGCCTGTCAGCTCAGTTTCTTTGTCTGTACAATGGGTACAATCTCCTCCAGTTTTGAAGAATTAAGAGGGAGGGTACATACAAAGCTCTTAGCATAGTGCCCAGCACAGATTCAGTGTTCCATAAATGTGAGTCTGACGTGGGGACCGGCCCAAGCTGGGAGAAGGGAGACTGGCTGAGGAAGAGTCTGGGTTCCTGCAGGTCTAGAGACACAATTTGCAAATGAGGTAAGGCATAATTCTAGAATCTGATAAGGACAGGTGAGATTCTAACACTTTCTTATCCCATTGCTAGCCCTGGAGTTTCTCATGGGTATAGTTCCTCAGCCTGGCCTTTTATGTTCTCAAGATATCTTTGGAATTATTTACATATAAACTCTGACTTTTCACAGGAGTGGGAACCACAAGATGGCCCTGGAGAGGGAGGTCCCTAAGTCACCTAGGCCTCTAACCCTAGACTGTGAATCCTCCCTCATCCCTACTCAGCCACCTGGACCATGCCTGGCCCAGGGCAGACGTACTGGGCATTTGTTGTGCTCTCTGATTATGCTGAGTCATGAAGAAGCATATTTCCCCATTCAAACACTATCGAGAGCCTGAAACAGGGCAGGGGTGGGGTGGATCTCAGAATGTCTGCACTCCAGACTCGAGGGTATCAGACACAGGAAAGGAGAGTGCCCTTGAGGTTGGCCACACTCGGCTTCCTGGGGAATTCGTTCTGGCTTTTTCCATCTGGTCCCAGAGAGCTGCACGGCACCTGCTGCTTCCTTTGATGCTTCCCTGAGCCTCTCGTTCTCTCCCGTGCCCATTTGCCTTCGGTCAGTTTTTGGTCAGACTCCCAAATGACTTCATTTTAAATCCTCTTTTGTTTCCGTTTGGCTTTGGAAAAACATGAGTCTCACTTTGTTCCCCAGGCTGGTCTCCAACTCCTGGCTTCAGGCGATTCTCCCACCTCAGCCTCCCAAAGTGTTGGGATGATAGGTGTGAGCCACTGTACCTGGCCATCTTGACACATTTTGATCTAATTAGATGTTTTTTTCTCAGACTAAAACCTTGTGCTGGTCATGTGCCCCCTCTGGGCTTCACTGACCTCCACCTGTGCAAGTGTCGGGGGCTTTGACCATCAGTGGGGTTTAGACGTTTGCCAAGCCTGTGCTCTCTCAGAAGCACTGTCTGGTTAAACCCAGTTACAGCCTCACAAATGAAGGATGGTGCTGCTTGTGCATTTTGCAGAAGAGGAAACTGGCTCTGTCTTCCAGAAGTGAAGTGACTCATCACCCAACTAGGAAATGACAAAACTGGGTTCTCATGCAGGTCTCTGACCTCAGGGTCCTCATTCTCTCTTTAGGGAAGCTGGCCACCCCTTGAGAACAGCTGTGAGGCAGAACTTACATCCATGAGACCCCTGGAAGGAAGTGATCAATCACATGGGACTAAAATCACTATAGAAAGGGTCCCCTGGCAGCAGGAGCCCTCAGGGCAGCTGGGGTTAGGGAGCAGATGGTGAGGAGGGAGCTTTTCTAGGAAGATGGAGGGAGATGAGAGGAGAAGAGGCTATGAGCCACACCCAGGAGATGGCGTGGGCAGGACTGGGGAAGAGGAAATGAGCAGGGACCCGTAATGGGGCTGTACACCACAGACACCCCTTTCCCTCCATGCACAAGCACGCAAGCCTTCAGCCTGCCAAGTGAGTCCCCCTGCCTTTCATCCTGGGAGGCTCTACCCCAAGCTTTTTAAACCATGTCCCTACCCTGGTTCAGATTCTGCATCTCTCTCCCGTGAGTGGGCTGAAGAGCCAGAAAAGGCCGTGCACAGTGGCACACACCTGTGATCCCACTTTGGGGGACCAAAACAGTGGATCACTCGAGCCCAGGGGTTTGTGACCAGCCCTGGCCACATCCTGAGACCCTATCTCTACAAGAACTATAAAACTAAAAAAAATTTAGCCTGGCCTGGAGGCACACACCTGTAGCCCCAGCTACTCGGGAGGCTCAGGTGACAGGATCACTTGAACCTGGGAGGTGGAGGCTACACTGAGCCTTGGCCATGCCACCACACTCCAGCCTAGGTGACAGAGTAAGACCCTGTCAAAAAGAGCCAGAAACCTGCAGGCAACCTGACTTGGAACCCCGCATCTGCCACTCACCCCCTCTGTGACCCACACGACCTGCCAACCTTCGCTGCCACATTTTCCTCGTCTTTAACCCAACACCCCAGCCTGTCATTGGGCAATTTCGTGGATTAAATGAGAAAGTATTTAGCACAATGTCTCACATAGAGAAGGTGCTTTTTGTTTCTATTAACTTTACAAACAGTACTGCTGAGCTTCAGTCAGTGTCTTCATCTGTAAAATACATGTGAGCCAGTCAAGTAGAATCCCAGTGGCACGCAGGCCTGCCTCACAGAATGTGTCTATCTAGTGAATGCTGGTTCAGTGAAGAAACTTGGCGTCACATGGCTCGGCGGGTATGGTTCTGTTCCAGATTCAAACCAGGTGACTACGTGTTAGGCCATAGCAACCTGAAGCCCTTCTGAAAACATGTTTTATTGAAAGTACCTTCGAAGCCACCGTGTCACATCTAGCCAAGATGCTGGTGGATGATGCATTAGTCACTTTTTCAGAGATAAGATTCTAACTCTGCCCATAGGGCTGAAATCTTTGGCCCAATTTTCCCAGGAGGAGTCCCCAGAGAACATTGGCCCAGGTGCCCAAGAGGACCCCACACAGTCATTTTCTCTCTTGGTTTGGTGACAGACAGAGCACTTGGCTATAGCCATTACTGTCTCACTTAAAAATACTTGGGCAAGTTATTTTTCCCCCCACCAGGAGCTCTTAGATGAGCAGGTTCTTATTTAACAGCAAAAGTTCTGCTTCATTCCTTTTCTTCTTGATCTGTTTCCATTCTCTTCTCCCAACCACCAGAATTTGATCCTAATGTATTTTACACTTGAGAATACTTACAATGCTAACTTATACTACTTTCAACTTTTTAAAAAAAGATGTAAATTTAAACTTATTTTGTTAACTTCTAATGTAGAAGTTAAGTATATTTCTAAGACAATAATGACATTAAGTATGCTTCTAAGAAAATACTTTTGAATGAGTTGTGATTGTTAGTAGTATATAAATAAACATAATGATTATAAATTTGCAGTTCTTGGCCATTGAAAAAGTAGAGTGCACTGCATGTGTGTGTAATTAAATTGGGTGAAAACCTAACTGAGACCCTCCCTAGACTTGGGCTGTGGGCAGATACCCAGGTACATGAAAGAATGTGAGCCTCAGCTCCTGGCCTCTGAGTGGTGCTCGAAGGTCACCTCCCAACTGGTAGCACAGCCTTCTGCTGCTCTCTAGACCCCCTGATTCCAACCTCTGACACCCATCTGACCATGTTGGCGGGTTGCCGCACAGCCCTCCCTTGTGGTTTGTCTGTCCCTCCCCATTTCACAGTGGGCATCTCTCTTGGTTTCTGTCCCATCCAGAGCACACCATGGCCACGCCCCTGGAGGATGTTGGCAAGCAGGTGGGTAGGTCCCGTCTACTTCCCGTGGCCCTGACAGGTCTCTGCAGAGCCTCACGCTGCTTGTCACTCCTTGTCCTCCTCCCTCCAGGTGTGGCGGGGCGCCCTCCTCCTGGCGGACTACATCCTGTTCCGACAGGACCTCTTCAGAGGATGCACGGCGCTGGAGCTCGGGGCAGGCACCGGACTCGCTAGCATCATCGCAGCCACTATGGCACGGACCGTTTATTGTACAGGTAACGAGGTGACATCTCAGGCTGCGGGGAATTAGTCACCTTTGCAAAGTGTGCATTGACTATGAAAAGGCAGAGGTACAGGAGATTGGATGTTAGCTGCTGTTGATTTTGCCATCCTGGTCCCCTGGCCATCTTCACTCACCACTTCTTCTCAGTGACATCAGAATGACCCACCAATCTTGAGTCAGTGGCAGCAGCATCACCCAACCACTCTAAGGCCATTGAGCTTCAGGAGGTGCCTCGCACCCCTACTGGTACCTCTTTCCCCGCTCCTGAGAAAGAGCAAATATCTCTAAAAACCGGAGGAAGACACCCTTTTAGAAGGCTTTGAAAACAAGTTTATTATTTTTTTTTCCTGATTACAGAAGGCTTGCCTGTTCTTTGTCGATTTTCAAAACAGCAAATAAAAATTAGTCATAATTTTACAATCCCTAGATTGAGTCAACATGAAATTTATTGGGCACCTCCTATGTGCCACGCAATTCTAGATGCAGGAGGCCCGGCAGCGAATGGAGCTGACCAGGCACTGCCCTCAGGGCAGTTGTGTTGTAAGAATCTCCTGCAAATAATAGCCAGAATCAAACTACAGCAGCGCTGTATCCTGCTGAAAATGTTGAGAAATATTTTTTGCAAGCATTTTCTTTTTTAAATTTTTATGTATTTAGGGGGTACAAGTGCAGATTTCTTATGTGCAGCTGTATTACAGTGATGACATCCGGGCTTTTAGTGGACTCATCACTCACATACTGAACTTTGTACCCAACAGGGAAGTTTTAACCCCCCATGCCTCCCACCATGCCACCTTCTAGAGTCCCCAGTGTCTGTGAGTCCACTCAGTATGTCTTTGTATACTCATTGTTAAGCTTCCACTCATATGTGAGAACATTTTCAGAGCATTTTCTCATGCCATTAAAAAATTGTTATATGGGCCGGGTGCAGTGGCTCATATCTGTAACCCCAGCACTTTGGGAGGTTGGGGCGGGTGGATCACCTGAGGTCAGGAGTTCGAGACACCCTGGCCAACATGGTGAAACCCTGTCCCTACTAAAAATCCAAAAATTAGTCCGTTATGGTGGTGGCAGGCGCCTGTAATCCCAGCTGCTGGGAGGCTTGAACCCAGAAGCAGAGGTTGCAGTGAGCTGAGCCTGTACTACTGCACTGCAGCCCGGTCAACAGAGCAAGACTCTGTCTCAAAAGGAAAAAAGAGAGCGTGTGTGTGTGTGTGTGTGTGTGTGTGTTCTTTTAATGACCAGGTAATATCTCATCTTTTTTGTAACCCTTCTATTGCTGAACATTTTGGCCATTCCTATAGGGTTTCTTTTTGTGTTTGTCAGTTACACTGCACTGAACATCTTTGTATATTGTCTAATAATCTGTCAAGTAGGTTCATAGAAGTGGGTGGTGTTAGTTAACACTGCAGTGAACATCTTTGTATATTGTCTAATAACCTGTTGCCTAGGTTTCTAAAAGTGGGTCAGACTATTAAAGGTTTTGATACACATTACCAACTAATTTCTTTTTTAGTACTTAATTTTGAAATAATTTCAGACTTATAGAGAGTCGTTTAAGTAATCCAGCAAGTGCCATGTCCCCTTCCTCTGGCTCCCGAAGAGTGACATCACACACAACCATGGTACAGTGATCTGTACTATGCCATCTATTTTAAATCTTTAATATCTGCTGGACAGAAAGAGGTACCAGCTGATGTGGTTTATACCTCGTTGCTTCCTAGTGAATGTTTCTGGCACAGACTGTTGTTTCTGAGATAGGAAGGAAGAAGCTAGAGCTCACCAGTCCCTGAGGCAGTTTTCAGATATACCGAATTAACCACTGGTCAGGAGTCCGCAGTGCAGCCACGCTATTGGCTGCTTCTTGACAATGTCGTGTAAATTATCAGTGAGCACTTCTCAGCGCCAAGCCATCCGAGAGCTTTGCTTCATGCCTGGTGCCTAATAGCAGGGTATAAAGAACTCTTATCCCTGAGAGAGATTTAGCAGCATGGGGAAGAAAGCTTGCATTTAGTTGCCATGTTCCAGTTGGACAAGTCCTTTCAGACACATCAGTGCCTGGCTGTCACTTCACAGTGACCCTGGACAGAGCCAGGGAGCCTGTTCCTATCTATGTTGTCCAAATGGGCAGACTGAGGCTAAGGTTAAACAGCTGGCCCGAGGTCATCCGCAGTTGCTGACGAGACTGAGGCTCTCGATGTGGACCTGCGGGCTCACAGGGCAGTGTCCTTTTCAGGTGGTGGGATTTCAGATTGTGTTTCGTGGAACAGAGCTCCCATCAACTGGCCAAGTGTTGCTGGGGAAACTGCACTCAGGACACTGGGGCTCCTACCCCACTCAGCCAGAGCTGCTCCTCTCTTATCTGTTTTATGTGTTAGAAGCTTTTGACAGAAACTATCATAAAGGTTTAAAAACTGCTGAGCCGAATGGCCGGATGCGGTGGCTCAAGCCTGTAATCCCAGCACTTTGGGAGGCCGAGGCGGGTGGATCACGAGGTCAAGAGATCGAGACCATCCTGGTCAACATGGTGAAACCCCATCTCTACTAAAATACAAAAAAAATTAGCTGGGCATGGTGGCACGTGCCTGTAATCCCAGCTACTCAGGAGGCTGAGGCGGGAGAATTGCCTGAACCCAGGAGACGGAGGTTGCGGTGAGCCGAGATCGCGCCATTGCACTCCAGCCTGGGTAACAAGAGTGAAACTCCGTCTCAAAAAAAAAAAAAAAAAAAAAAAAACTGCTGAGCCTGGCCAGGCACGGTGGCTCACACCTGTAATCCCAGCAGTTTGGGAAGCTGAGGCTGGTGGGTCACCTGAGGTCAGAAGTTCAAGACCAGCTTGGCCAACATAGTGAAACTCTATCTGTACTTTAAAAAAAAAAAAAAAAAGGCAGCATGGTGGTGCACCATGCTACTTAGGAGGCTGAGGCAGGAGAATTGCCTGAACCTGGAAGGTGGAGGTTGCAGAGAGCCGAGATCCCACCACTCCACTCCAGCCTTGGCAACAAGAGCAAAACTCCATTTCAAAAAAAAGAATCAAAGAAAAAAAAAAACTGCCGAGCCCATCGTGTACTGTCAGGCACACACCATCAATATTCTCTCAACCAAGGGTCAGGGTAGATCCCTCCCTTCTGCGAGCAGGGAGCTCCTCCCTACACGGCTCTGTGTGACCCCTGGGGTGCAGACTTTAGTCCCAGCGAGTTTGCAGTCGATGGGGGAGTCCACGCTGACAGTGGACGGAGCACATGTCATTAACAAGATATCCTGTACTTCCTACACACACATTTTTCTAATTAGAAATTGATTTTTGGTAAAGCACTGCTTCCCCTAGTGAGGATTCACCGTACTATAAGTCAGTTCTTGAAATGATGAGAAGTCCCACTCAGAGAAGCACGCAGCTGGGACGGAGATCTGGGCAGCAGCAGAGTCACACTCGAGTGTGGGCTCAGCCTCTTCGAATCTGCCCTGTGTCCTGATGAATCATAAGAAAACATCCTTCTGACCCCAAAACTGGTCCAGTCAGTTTTCCTAGGGTGTCCACGAACGAGCCTAAATTTGAAGTTAGAGAAACCTGGATTCAAATCCCAACTCTTGCTCTTACTAGCTATATGACTTCGCTCAAGTCACTTAATCTGTGAAATGGGATTCATGATCCTGGCTCCTGCGTGGTTATAAACGTGGAAAGGATGAAGCAGGGAAAATGCATGCGTGGTTTATACGCTGGGACGGTGTTGGGAGCTCGCACTCCTTCCCTCTGGAATACACACTGTCTCTCCCCATCAGGATGAGAATCTCTTATTTAGGGAACAAGCCAATGAAAAGAGCCTTAAGGTGAGTGTATTTAATTTTGGCAGTAAGACACACAGGAGAAACGTTTCTCTAATTTCTGCAGTTGTGCTATTGATAACAGTTCTCTCCAGGCAAAAACATGGAGATGAAAGCATCGTAACAGCCGGCGCTTTATGGCTTGCCCTCTGTCATTCCAGATGTCGGTGCAGATCTCTTGGCCATGTGCCAGCGAAACATTGCCCTCAACAGCCACCTGGCTGCCGCTGGAGGTGAGGCCCACAGGGTCTTCTGCCGGGGAGGGAGGTTTCTCTGTTTGGCAGGTGGGACAGACACCCAAGACCATGACATTGGGAGGCAGGGCTCCACCTGTGTCCCTTGTACCAGGTGAGTAAAGGGAGCAGACATCATCTGGCCTTCACAGAGCTTCAGAGCATCGAAGGCTCTCCTTGGGTCACCTCCTCATTCCCACATTCACCACATCATCCTGTTCCAGCTCTTTCTCTCCCAGACACTGGAAGTGGCCCCCCAGCTAGTTTCCCCAGCTGCTTCTTGGACCTGGGCAAGCCTTCCTCATGTAACATCCATAGTGACCTTTCTCAGATGCAAGCCTGTCTCCTCTTCCTGCTGAAAACCTTCCGGGGCATCATCATCCATGGAATTCCCAGGCCTCCCTGGCCCAGCCCCCGCCTGCTTTCGCTGCCTCTTCCTGTCTCCTGTCCAGCCCTGCATCCAGCACGGCCAGGAGTGACTCATTTCACAGGCTCATCCCTCTGCCCGGATGGACCCCCACCCCCATCTGCCTGGTCATCTGCTCCCTGCACAGCCTGCAGGAATGAGTGTATGTGATGGGTGACGACAGTTACATCCTAACTGGGCTGTCCATCCAGCCTTTCTTCCTCCGAGCAGCCTCAAGTGGTTTCCCGTTGCTCGTGTTGTCTTCTGGGGGATCTGACCCCTGCCTGTCTGTAGCCTCCCCCGCCCAGCTGTCTTCACCATCTTTCAGATCACTTTGCTTCAAGTCCTCTGCCCTTGCTCTTCCCTCCCTATGAGTGCTCTGCCCTCCCTGCTCCTCCTGGCAAGTCCTCATCATGCTCAGGGCTCCAGACCTTCAGATTTGAGGCCAGGGCCCCCAGCAGACTCCAGGAACACCTTGCACAATTGCATTTTAACTTCTGCTTGTGTGACTGATGGTGTTTTCCATTCCCACCAGACTACATATTGGTGCAGGTACCCCATCTGTGTTTGCTCTCCACTGTCACAATATTTGTTAGTGCTCAGGCTACAGTAGGCAGTCAGCAGAGATTGGAAGGAGGGAGGGAGCGTGCTGGTGGACGCCTTCCCTGACACCCACTGTCTGACACAGTTTCCTCTCTGTCCTCCTGTGCATTGGCCTCATCCTGCAGACATCACCCAGCCACACAGTCTTGCCATTGTCAGTTAGCCCTCCAGTCCTCGCTAAGGGAGCTGGTCCATAAGGATGGGGAGCATGGCTCTTCAATCTTTATTTTTTCTGTGTCTGGCAGAGTCCTTGACACTTAGCACTCAAAAAATGCCGGAAGGGTGGACAGATGAATGGAGGGAAGGGACAGAGGGTAGATGATGGATGAGAAAGAAGGAGGGAGGATAACAAGGATGGGCAGGTGGATGGGTGAGAAGGTAAAGGCCAGATAGATAGGTAGATAAGAGGGTGGGTAGGTGGGTGGGACGATGAATGGGAAGGAAGGAAAGAGGGAAGGAAGGTGGGTGGGTGTATGGATGAATACATGGAAGGACAGGAAGATGGGCAGACGGATGGATGGATGGACGGGTGGGTGGGTGGGTGGATGGATAGATGGAAGGGCAGGAAGATGGACGATGGATGAATGGATGGATGGATGGATAGACAAAAGGGCAGGAAGATGGACGGACAGATAGATGGAAGGGCAGGAAGATGGATGGATGGATGGTTAGATGGATAGATGGAAGGGCAGGAAGATGGATGGATGGTCGGATGGATAGATGGAAGGGCAGGAAGATGGGCGGGTGGGTGAATGGATAGGTGAGAAGATGGATGGTTGAGAGAGAAGGTAGGTGGGTGGATAGATGGATCTCGGTATATAGTGTAAAAGTTTGTCTTTTTTCCTAATTATGTTTAGAGTTTGGAGGGTTCTCTTTGTGTTGTTTTTATAGGTGGTGTAGTTAAGGTCAAAGAACTGGACTGGCTGAAGGACGACCTCTGCACAGGTGTGTTTCCCTCTGACGTCCCCCAGTATGATTCAGTGGTTCCTTTGTAATACCTCAGTGCCCTGGCTCTGTGGCCTTGATGGAGCTGTAGCCCCAGCTGCTACTGCAGTCCCACCAGTGTGTGGCAGGTTCTCTCCACTGGCCGATGGCATTAGCTGTCATTCTCTGCGTGCCTGCTGCATGCTGGGAACCTCATACTCACTTTGATCTTCAGGTCTTGTGGTTTCTCTGTGTGATAGCATGATAGTCCCTGAATCGTAAATGCAGACTACCCACGGGCACAGCTGGTATGCAGCAGGGTAGGGGCGTGGACCCGAGTCTGTCAGACTCTGGGGCATGGACCATTTCCCAACAAACGGCAGTTCCAGGAAGCCCCCAGGGTAAAAGACTTGCCCGTATTTGTTACACAGAATACTTCAGACCTGGGTGCTTGCTCTTTCTTTATATAAAAATGTCTTTTTTTCCCCTGTCAGATGGCAGATGGGGAAAATCATTTCTTGAGTACGGGTCACCTGCCTAGCACTTTGCCCATCGCAGGCCCTTGGGCCCTCCCAATAGTCCTGTGAGGGAAGTAGTACTGAGCTCTTTCTGTAAGTGTGAAACTGAAGCTGTTTTCCTCGGCCATCCAGCAGGCAGATGGGGCAGATTCGGTCCTGCACTGGGCAACAGGCCAAGGCAGCAGGTGAGGCTGAAATCCACCCGCTGCTCACTGGCCAGAGCGGACACTCAGCAGAAAAGGCATCTCTTCCACCATTACTCTGCAGCCAGGCAGCACTGGCCTGAAGCAGGGAATCTTGTCTGCCTGACGGTGCCCACTGCACTGAGCTACCCCCAGCCCTGTTTCTTCTTCTGAAGCGACTTTTTGTCAGTCCCAGTGAGAGTTGGTGGCCAGGAGAGAAAGCAGCGAACACAAAATGTGCTTTTCTTCTTTGTCAGATCCTGAGGTCCCCTTCAGTTGGTCACAAGAGGAAATTTCTGACTTGTACGATCACGCCACCATCCTGTTTGCAGCCGAAGGTAAGAAAATTTCTCCTTCTCCTTACATGTCCTTTGTCACAGCATGAAGTCAAGTACAGTCTCCTCACCTCCCCCCGGAGTTCCATTTTCTAAGAGACTTTCCAGGAGATGCCACCATGTCTGTGTGTGGTTTTCATTCTCGGAGCTGCTGCTGTTGGGTGGTGAGAAGCATTTTCTCTGTGTGTATGTCCCTGAAAAGTCGATTTCTCTAATATTTGCATGTTTTCCCCTAATGTTGGCCTTTTTGCTTCCCACAGTGTTTTACGACGATGACTTGACTGATGCTGTGTTTAAAACACTCTCCCGACTTGCCCATAGATTGAAAAATGCCTGCACGGCCATCCTGTCGGTGGAGAAGAGGTGAGCTTTGCGCCATCGGGACCGCACCGGGCGTCCCACGTGTCAGCGGAACTCTCACCTCCTAATTGCGTCCTTCTCAGCGTCCTCATGATTGTTACTCATTGCCGCTTTTTGAGCACCTACCGTGTGCCAGGCCTGTTACTCAGCGCTACTTCTTGAGCACCTACTGTGTGCCAGGCCTGTGCTCCGCCTCTGTGTCCGTTACCGCACTGAATCCGCATGCTAGCCCTGCGTGCACGCGCTGCTGTCCCTTTACAGATGAAGAGAGGAAGGCTGGGAAACATCAGGGCCCTTGCTCAGGGCACAGGTAGTTAGCGATAGACCACGACTTGAATGCCGACTGCACTGAGCCTCAGCGCGTGGCCAGCACACTGTCTAGAGCTGGCCAGCACACTGTCTAGAGCTTCTCTTCCTGAATGTTCTCGCTCTCTGTGGTGCCGTCTGTCTCTTCAGCTCCCTCAGGTCTCTTTGTCTTACTGATGCAGACAGCTCTTCACCCAACAGCCTCTCCAAGACATTTCCACTTGAATATCCTAAAATGTTTGGTTCCGTTTATTGAGTGCCCACCGTGTGATAGCTACACACATTTTCCTCTAATATTTAAGAGTAGTCCACAGCTTTTCTGAAGATAGTTTGGAATCCATAGCAAAAGCTGTAAAACTAAAGAGACTTCTTCACCCAGCAGTGCAGCATGTGGAAATTCACCCTGTGGAAATGCTCATGGTTATGTACAAAGCTGTATGTACTAGCCCATTTACTGCAGTATTGTTTATACCAGTAATACCGAGGGCTTGCTTTGAGGCACGTTGAGTAATAGCAATGTACAGACCTCATTTGGATCCTGATTTTATAAACTGTAAAGGAAAAAAAGCGGACAGTTGGGTAAAGTTGGATACTGAATATTTGATGTAAAAGGATTATTGTTAAACTTTAGTTGAAAAGGTCTCCATCTTTTTGAGACACACACTGACATTTGCAACTTCATAGAGGAAATGGGATGATGTCTGGCCTTTGCTGTTTAATAATTCAGTGGAGGGAGGGGGCCCCGGGAAGAGCCACGGTGGCAGAGTGGCTGAAAGTGGACAGTGGCTGAAGCTGGGAATGGGGTTCATTAGACTGTTCCTTTTTTCTTTTCGGATACGGAGTCTCACTTTGTTGCCCAGGCTGGAGTGCAGTGGTGCAATCTCAGCTCACTGCAAGCTGTGCCTACCAGGTTCAAGCAACTCTCCTGCCTCAGCCTCCCTAGTAGCTGGGATTACAGCTGTGTGCTGCCATGCCTGGCTAATTTTTGTATTTTAAGTAGAGATGGGGTTTCACCATGTTGGCCAGGCTGGACTCAAACTCCTGACCTCAGGTGATCCGCCTGCCTCAGCCTCCCTCGGTGCTGGGATTACAGGCAGGAGCCACTGCGCCCGGCATAGACTGTTCTTACTCCTTTTACATGTCTGAAATTTATCTTAATAAAAAATTTTGTAAAGAAAAAGGAAAAGTGCTTGAATTTGAAGTTAAGTCATCTTGTAGACTGAGGTTTTGAAAGGCAGATGGCAGGGTTGGGAGGCCTGTTTCTGAAGGTACTCAGTCTCTGAAATCTCTCAGACCACCAACTGCCCGGCAGTTTGATCTCTGTTCTCTGTGCTCACAGAGTCCTCTGCACCGCCCACTGCCATGCCTCTCATTCATTCGTTTCACAAATAATTACACAACAGCTCCAGGCACTGGATTCTGTGCTGGGTGCAGCCGGGACATGGAGAGCTATCCTCAAGTGTGAATCTGCATCTGCCTCTTACACCAGTCCTAGCTCCTCAGAGGAGCTTTATCTTCATCATTCCCGCGATGTCATTGTGGATACATGACTTCAGCGTTGTGAGCCTCAGTTTCCACGTCTATAAAGGGCGAGTCGTTTCCACCTCCCAGGCTATTATGCGGCTGTAGGAAGGAATTGCCCTCAAACACACAGCATGAGACAGGCACTCAGTAAAAGTCCATCCAGGGGATATGAGATCAGTGAGGGACAGGAAAGACACGTGGGCGGAAACAGCAAAACCCTTCCTGGTGATGACGGCAGTTTGTGTGTTGGCTGGCTGGTTTGCAGGCTCAACTTCACACTGAGACACTTGGACGTCACGTGTGAAGCGTACGATCACTTCCGCTCCTGCCTGCGTGCACTGGAGCGGCTCAGGGATGGCAACCTGCGTTTCGTGGTGGAGCCCGTCGAGGCCTCCTTCCCGCAGCTCCTGCTTTACGAGCGCATCCGGCAGCTGGTAGGTCTGGGCCCCTAAGCAGGGCTGTTGGTTGCTTTATAGGGAAGCAGGTACTCCTGGGCAAAGGAGGTGATGAAGCAAACCCTCCAAGCTTAGGCCCCACCCTAGGTCCTGCAGGGAGTGAATGAAGCCTGCATGCCGGGCACCCTCTGTAGTGGGACCCGTTGAAGGAGCTGCGTTCTGTGTGAGCAGCCACCGTGTCTGGAGGTGAGCCTATGGGCAAACCTTAACTTTCTTCTTTGTAGCACACTTTCCCCCATGGGCAGTTCAGACTCCAGAGAAGGCAAGACTGAGACAGAGGTTGTTTGGGGAACAGAAAGTCAGTGGAGGGGAAGTTGGTGGGTTCCAGAGCTTGGTGCAGGGACCCTGCTGTGGTAGCTTCTCGTCACGTCTTCAGTGTGGATATATACCGGCCTCTTGGTCTGAACAGGCTTTTCTGTTACTGGAGTGCGAAGATAGAGAATTAACTTCTTTTTTTTCTGTTTGCCTTTTGCCTGCGGCCTCCCTTTGTGGCCTCCCTTTCTCTGTGGCCTCCCTTTGTCGGTGTCTTCAGAAACTCAGGCCTGGTTCTAAGGAAAAGGGGAGGAAGGGAGTCGTGAGGGGCTGCCACCCTGGTGCCCTACCTCGTGTCCTGAGCACGGGCAGCGTGGAATTCGTGTGGTTTTGTGTGCGAGGGGGATCTTGTATTTATTTCTCTGCCACTTCTGGGCAGCAGTAAGAGCAGCATCACATGACCAAGAACACACACTTCTTACAAATCAGCAGCCCCACTACATGATGCCTAGGACGTCCCAAAAAGGCCAGGTGTGGTGGTTCCGATCTGTAATCCCAGCACTCTGGGAGGCTGAGGTCGGAGGGTTGCTGGAGGTCGGAGGGTTGCTAGAGGCCAGGAGTTCAAGACCAGCCTGGGCAACATAGATCCCATCTCTTCAAAAATAAAAAAAATAAAATAAATAAAAAAAAATTAGCCAGGCATGGCAGTGCACACCTGTGGTCCCAGCTCCTCTGGAGTTCAGAAGTTCAAGGCTGCAATGAGCGGTAATGGTGTGTGCCACCGCACTTCAGCCTGGGCAACAGTGTGAGTTCCTGTCTCTAAAGTAAAATTGTATATAAAGGTCTCCCCCAAAATGGAGAGATTGTGTCGACTGACTGCCGTTCTGGTCTCTTGATTGTGTGACGCCCTCTGATGCCCCTTCCGTTAATCCCGGAACTTCATCCATCTAGTCTCTCTGCTGCAGTCAAGCAACAGCCCAAAGCAGCAAAGAAAGGAGGAAGCCGCCCGGTCACTCTGCCCTAGCTCACCTGCTCCGTGGTTGGCATGTTGTCTAACTACTCTGCTTAGCCGATCACGTTCCTTCATGAAATTGTCATGGTTTTTTACGTGCATGTCAGGAACCTGTTCTTTTCTGTTTGCTGCAGGAGCTCTGGAAGATTGTTGCAGAACCAGTAACATGACCCATTGCTTCCACAAGGCACGGCATCTTGACTGTTCTTATAGTAGATTTCTATTAAAATCAGAAGCTCACCAAAGCAACATGCTTGAGATTTGTCATTTTTAAAATATGGTTACATGGACTTTAGATGACCCAAGGTGGTTTTCTAGGGTCTGTCCCTGCCTCCCAGTCGAAGCCAGAGAAGGTTGTTGCTGTGGGATGGGGGGTCCCCTTAGTTACCTGTTTCTCATGCTCATAATGTGGGCTCCAGGGTCAGGCTGAGCAAAGTTGGTTCTCAGCTCAATTCCACCCAACTCAGTCATTTCATCTCTGCCATTCACTTGGGGTTGTGGCCCTGGCTGTGAAGTGGATTCTTGTACTGCCCTCTATTGCTGTTTACAGCTGGGTTAACTACCATTTCCACAGTTGCCATCATATCACCTCTCGGCACAAAAGCCTCATTTCCTCCAGTGAAGGCCCCAGGAGGAGAGGAAGGGGCAGGAGCTGGTGCCAGGAGTGGACTGGCATTGTCCTTTGTATTTCATTTTAACTCTTTATAGCCCAAATCAGGTATGTTTAGAATAAGCCTAGGAGCCACTCTTTGGGGTCACATGCAGCCGACTGGGGTTTGGGCAGTGATCTTCCTCAGAGGTGTTCCCTTCAGCCTGCGCTCATTTTCCCTCTACCCCTTCCGTCTTAAATCACGTGTGCATGTGTCTGTCTGTTTTTTTTTTAATCTTCTCCACCTGTGACTGTCTTCTCCATCCCCACCCCTTCCTGTCATCCTCTATGTCCCGCTGTGTCTCTCCTTCTCTCCAGTTTTGGTGCCGTGTTCCTGCTACCCTTGGCCTTCCCTGCATCCCCTTTTCCCTGCCTTGCTCCTGCTGCGTTCTGCACCAGGGCCTGGCCCGGCCCCATCCCACCTTCCCTCGCAGCTCAGGTTTCCTGGCTTCTCCATGCACCGTCCCTGCCCACGCTCTCCCAAGCACCCAGGTTTCGTCCCCAGGGCCCATCATACCCCTGGCACGCGCGAATTCCTGACATCAAGGGCCAGGCACTTGCAAGTCTAACTTGATTTCATCTTCCCAACAAATTTAGGAGGTCACATTACAGTGGAGAAGACTGAGGTCCATGCAGAAAGCAGTCTCCATGAGGTCAGAGACCTTGTTTGTCTTAAATATCACGACATCCCTGGGGTATGGTTTGGCAAACATTAGATGCTGAGCACATATTGCTGAATGATTTACTAATGAAAGTTACGAATTAGGGCATTACTTCCTATATGTGAGTGATGTTGCCTCCAGGAACACTTGGCAATGTCTGGAGACATTTTTGGTGGTCACAAGCAGGGGAGATGGGTGCCACCCGCATCCAGCGGGTGAGGCCAGGGATGCTGCTCCACACCCTATAATGCGGTAAGGCATGGAACAGCACCCACAACACAAAATGTTCCAGCCCAAAATGTGACTGGTGCCATGGCAGAGAAATCCTGACTTGGAAGAAGAAAGCCAACTACTTCAGGGAAGAAAGATGGGTCTCAGCTGAACCTGTAGTGCAGAGCATGCAGGTGACCCTCACCCTGCCCCTCTGGGAGCAAGAAGAAAACCTACACGTGTACATTACCATAAAGCTTCCAAAGAACCTACAGGGCAGAAGTGATCCCTATTTTATGTATGAGAAATCCAAAATTCAGAGAGGTTAAGCAACTTGCCCAACATCACACAGCCACTAAGGGATAAGTCAGGTTGAAAGCTCATGTCCACCCATGTCCATCTGACTGCTAGGCCTGTGCTTTTCCCACATTCCCACTGTGTAGTCCCTGGACCAGGAGCAGCGTCTGTGGCGGCACCTTCATACTGGTTGGAAATGCAGCATGAGACTGGGCGTGTTGGCTCACTCCTGCAGTCCTAATACTTTGGGAGGCCAAGGCAGGGGATCATTTGAAGCCAGGAGTTCAACCCGCCTGGACAACACAGCAAGACCCCATCTCTACCAAAAATTAGACAATTAGCTTTGCATGGTGGTGTGTGCCTGTAATCCACCTACTTGGGAGGCTGAGGCAGGAGAATTGCTTGAAGCTGGGAGATGAACATTGCAGTGAGCCAAGATCGTGCCACTGCACTCTAGCCTGGGTGACAGAGTGAGACTCTGCCTAAAAAAAAAAAAGAAAATTAAAAAGCCACATAATGGTCTGGGCGTGGTGGCTGACGCCTGTAATCCCAGCACTTTGGGAGGCCGAAGCAGGTGGATCACCTGAAGTCAGGAGTTCAAGACCAGACTGGCCAATATGGTGAAACCTTGCCTCTACTAAAAATGCAGTATCAGCTGGGTGTTCTGGTGCATGCCTATAATCCCATCTACTTGAGAGACTAAGGCAGGAGAATCACTTGAACCAGGAGGCAGAGGTTGCAGTGAGCCGAGATCATGCCATTGCACTCTAGCCTGGCCAACAAGAGCAAAACTCCGTCCAAAAAAAAAAAAAAAAGCCAGGCATAGTGGCACACACCTGTACTCCCAGCTGCTCAGGAGGCAAGATGAGAGGTTTGCTTGAGCCTAAGAATTTGAGGCTACAGTGAGCCATGTCTGCACCGTTGCACTCTGGCCTGAGCAAGAGAGAGAGAGATCCTATCTCCAAAAAAGAAAAAAATCATCAGGCCTTAGCTCAGGACCTATCTGATTCCGAATCTGCATCTTGACAAGACACCAGGTGATCTGTTTGAATAGTAGTTTGGGAAGCTCTGGGGCATACCACATAACCCTATTGCCCCAACCTATTGCTGTTTTCTAAAATTCCTGCACAAACCCCCTTCCTGATAGACTTGCCGTAATGGAGCAGAGTTGCAGATCACGACAGGGAATATTAATAATGAGTCTGCACGTCAGAACCGCACTAGACACAGCCCCCAGCTGGCAGTACATCAGCACTAACGGTGACCATTTCCTAGCACTCCTGGGGACAAACCCATAAATGTAATTGGCACCAAGCAATAGAGTTGTCACAGCTTTCACCTGGCACATTAGGGCAAACTACTTTTATGTCTAAACCACTCGGCCTGAAAGCTTCCTCAAGTAGAGCCTGGAATTAATTCCACTATAATTCAAAGTATCATCAGATTTTCATTTCTCACAGTGAAAGCGTGCCCATATTGCCATGTTTTATGGCCTTGTTTGACCCGCGACAAGTGCTGGTTTGGCAGCGATATTTCAGAATCACCAAACCATGGGACGTTCTTTTAGGTAATTAGCCCAGGGCACTGGGCTCCATTTTTTTTTTTTTAACGCATTCTAATATTTTCAGAAAAGTATATGGCCCAAGGAGGGGACTTGGGTGTTCAGCTGCAGCCTGCATAGGAAAAAATTGTTAAAACCAACCAGGCTGGGCACGGGGGCTCATGCCTGTAATCCCAGCCGTTTGGGAGGCCAAGGCGGGCAGATCACCTGTAGTCAGGAATTCAAGACCAATCTGGCCAATATGGTGAAACCCCATCTCTACTTAAAATACAAAAAAAAAAAAAAAAAAAAAAAAAAAAAATCAGCTGGGTATGGTGGCAAGTGCCTGTAGTCCCAGCTACATGGGAGGCTGAGGCAGGAGAATCACTTGAACCCAGGAGATGGAGATTGCAGTGGGCCAAGACCACGCCGTTGCACTCCAGCATGGGCAACAAGAATGAAACTCTGTCAAAAAAAAAATAATTAAAAAAAAAAAACAAATAGTGACACTGTGGTCCCCAAAGCTTCTCAAACTACTATCACAAGAGTCACTTGGGGTCTTGTGAAAATACAGTTCTGACTCCGACCTCGGTGTGGCCTGATGCTGCAGTGTGACAGGCGCCCAGGTGATGCTGCTGATGCTGGCCTACGGGCCACACTGAGGAGTGAAGTTGCAACATGTCATCCCTGGTTAAGAGCACAAACTCTAGACTGGGTGTGGTGGCTCTTATCTGTGATCCCAGCACTTTGAGAGGTGAAGGCAGGAGGCCAGGAGTTCAAGATCAGCCTGGCCAACACAGAGACCCTATCTCTAAAGAAAAAAAAAAAAAATTAGCCAGGTGTGGTGGCATGCACCTGTACTCCCAGCTACTCAGGAGGCTGAGGTGGGAGGATCGCCTGAGCAAAGCAGTTCTAGGCTGCAGTGAACTGTGATTGTGCCACTGTACTGCAGCCTCACTGCCTCACAGGGTGAAACCCTATTTCCAAAGAAAAACGAAAAACACCACTCTGGAGTTGAGCAAGCCAGGGTTGAAATCCTGCCTCTGCTGTGTACCATCAGCAGTGACCTTGGACACATGACCTAGCCTCTCCCAGCCCGAGTTTCCTCACCTGTAAAATAGTAAAACAACTTGACAGGTTGGTGAATGGGTACAAACTTAGAAGAAACACTTCTAGTGTTTGATAGCAGACTAGGGTGGCCACTGTTAGCAACAATATATTGTATATTTCACAGTTGCTAGAAGAGAGAACTTGAAATGTTCCCAACACATAGAAATGATAAATTATCAAGGTGATGGATACCTCGGATACCCTGGCTTGATAATTACACATTCTGTGCATATAAAACACATTCACATGCACCCCATAATATGTAAAATTTTATTCATCAATAAATGGAAAAAGGCCGGATGTGATGGCTCATGCCTGTAATCCCAGCACTTTACGAGGCTGAGATGGATGGATCATCTGAGGTCAGGAGTTCAAGACCAGCCTGGCCAATATGACAAAATCCCGTCTCTCACTAAAAATACAAAAAAATTACCTGGGCATGGTGCCACGTGCCTATAAATCCAGCTACTCAGGAGGCTGAGGCAGGAGAATCAGAACCTGAGAGGTGGAGGTTGCAGTGAGCCGAGATTGCACCATTGCACTCCAGCCTGGGCAGCAGAGCAAGACTCCATCTAAAAAAGTAAGAAAAATGAGTGAATGAATGAATGGACAAATGAATGAATGAGGGGGAAAAAAGGGCCAGACTTCTTTCTTCCCAGAGTTACTGTAAAGATCATACTAAATGATCCTTGAAAGATGCCTAGAGTTACACCTGGCACTGGTGAAGTTTTCACTAAATTGCAGACACAGCCCTAAGGCGGAGTTTTTGGCTTGCAGGGCATTTTAAGCTTGCACCTTGCAGCCTGTGTGATTTATAAGGTTGGATTGTCTCACATCATCGCCCGCCAGAGAAATTGGGAGCAATCTCTCCCTCTCTATAAATAAAAGGAATCTCGTTTGCCACCCTACCCTGAAGCAATAGCTGGACAAAAAGCAGATCTGAAAAGTCAAATGGAACAAGCCTAACTTCAATTCCAGGCTCCGTGTTGTATACAAGCGTCACTTTGGCAGACCTTGGCAACCCTCAGAGAGAGAAAAGTCATGCTTTTGTTCTCAGTCGTGAGTGGGAGTTGAACAATGAGAACACATGGACGCAGGGAGGGGAACATCACACACTGTGGCCTGTCGGGGGATGTGGGGCAAGGTGAGGGAGAGCATTAGGATAAATACCTAATGCAGGCGGGGCTTAAAGCCTAATTGACACGTTGTTGGGTGCAGCAAACCACCATGCTACATGTATACCTATGTAACAAACCTGCACATTCTGTACATGTATTGCAGAACTTAAATAAAAATGCCAGGTGCAGTGGCTCACGCCTGTAATCCCAGCACTTTGGGAGGCTGACGCAGGTGGATCACAAGGTCAGGAGTTCAAGACCAGCCTGGCCAAGATGGTGAAACCCCGTCTCTACTAAAAATACAAAAAATTCGGCGGGCTCAGTGACTCACGCCTGTAATTCCAGCACTTTGGGAGACCAAGGTGGGCAGATCACCTGAGATCAGGAGTTCCAGACCAGCCTGGCCAACATGGTGAAACCCCATCTCTACTAAAACTAAAAAATTAGCCAGGTGTGGTGGCGGGCATCTATAATCCCAGCTACTCAGGAGGCTGAGGTTGCAGTAAGCTGAGATTGTGCCACTGCACTCCAGCCTGGGTGACAGAGCAAGACTCTGTCTCGAATAAATACATACATACATAGGTACATACATACATACATACATACCCAGAAAACCATGCTTTATCCTGCTGATCCCAGCTCTACTGCATGGGCTGCCGGTTGTGGGGGAAATGCTGCCAGGGACACAGCGTCAGAGTCCATGCTCTTCAGTACAGAGTTCCGACAAAAGTGAGAAGTAGGTCAGGCATGGTGGCTCACGCCTGTAATCCCAGCACTTTGGGAGACCAAGGTGGGAAGATCACTTGAGGCCAGGAGTTTGAGACCAGCCTAGCCAACGTGGCAAAACCCCGTCTCTACTAAAAATACAAACATTATCCAGGATCACTTGAACCCAGGAGGTGGAGGTTGCAAAGAGCCGAGATTGCGCCACTGCCCTCCAGCCTGGGCAACAGAGGGAGACTGTCTTAAAAAAAATAATAAATGGGATGTAGTGTGTGCCCTTGCTTTCTGTGAAACCCTCGTGTGTGGCCAGGTGCAGTGGCTCACACCTGTAGTCCCAGCCCTTTGGGAGGCTTAGGCAGGAGGATTATTGAGCCAGGAGTTTGAGACCAGCCTGGGCAAAATAGAGCCGGTCTCATTTTATTAAGAATTTTTTTTTTTAATTAAAGAGAGAAATCTTCATGTATGGACTCTTCTAGACTAAGAGAGCTGGGAGTAGATGGCCATACCTTGGCCCTATGTGACTGTGATGGAAGTATTCGTAGGTAATCAAGCTTATGGGTCTGTGCATCAGTGACCCACACACATCTTGGCTGTCAGCTGCGGCAGCCATGTGTCCCCTGAGTGGGGAAGGGCAAAAGGAGCTATGTGCCTGGGTGGTGGTCGTCCCAGTGGGATCATGATGCTGTGTTTCCTGTCTGAGCTTTCTAGATGCGAAGTAAATGTGCTCTTAGATGAAAGCCTGTTGCATCTCAGGTGACTGCCAGCTCTACCCACCTCTACCGCTCGATCCCTGCATGCGCCGGGCAGATGTTGGTGATGCTGATACTGGAAGCAGGCAGTAGATCCCAGCTTCAACCAGGGAGGCCTTCCAGATGCCGTTTCTTACATGGCAATGAGGTACAGTGGCCCCAAGCGGGTATTAGCAGAAATTTGCTTTTCTAACACTACTGATAAACAGACTGATCAATCACTCTGCCAGTTTTGTGAATTTTAACTCCCTGTTAAAATCACAAGGGGCAATGCTAAGGTTTGTTTTGGTTTTGGTTTTGGTTCTGGTTTTGGTTTCGGTTTTTGAGACAAAGTCTTGTTCTCTTGCCAAGACTGGAGTGCAGTGGCGCTATCTCTGCTCACCGCAAGCTCCACCTGCTGAATTCAAGCAATTCTCCTCCCTCAGCTTCCCAAGTAGCTGGGACTATAGTTGCATACCACCATGCACAGCTAATGTTGTGTATTTTTAGTAGAGATGGGGTTTCACCATGCTGGCCAGGCTGGTCTTGAACTCCTGACATTGTGAACCGCCCTCCTCAGCCTCCCAAAGTGCTGGGATTACAGGCGTGAGCCACCACACCCGGCCCAATGCTAAGTTTTAATATTTAAACTGGAACTTTAATGGGACAGGGTCAGCCCCATAGACTGAAAGAGACCCACGGAGTTGGGTGATGCCAGATGCCTCAGACTCTTGGGGACAGCCCTGATCTCTGTCCCCACATGGGCACCCACTCTTGTCAGACCTACCTGGCATTCAGTGATGACTTGTGTTGACAGGAAAATATTGATGGGATGAATGGAAAGGGTATAAAACACGAGAAAAGAAACTATTCCCCCATCAGTGATTAAAGGCAGCGGAAATAAACAAACCTAGATAAAGTGCAGTGTGCAAATAAATTAGTAGGGACGTCAGTCTCTATTGATTACTAAATGCCTGGTTGAAGTGAATCTCGAATTGATTTCCCATGGGAGGGACTTGGAGATTTTAAGTGGCTGAGGTGTGATGATTAAAATCCAACTTTATTCTAAAGCTACCATATGAAGTAAAGCCTTAATTAACTAGGACTCGGTTAATTAAACCTGCTTCCCCATCATTTCCAAGGCTCAACCTACTGAAACGTTTCAGTATGACCAGGACTTAGAGACAGGAACATTGGCACCATCTCCTGTATCTAAACACCTGGGTATTAAGGATCCAGGAAGAAAGATGATGTAATACGTTGGAAATAGATGCTCGGTGCTGCAAAGAAAAATTAGCACTGAGACAAAGTAAAAATGCAGTTTTTACTTCCTGGACTGCAAGAAGGGTAGCCTTGCTAGCCATCGTGCCACAAGAGTACAATGAACAAAGGAAAACACACAAATTTATCCCTTAGGCATTTGGGGTCGTCCTTACTGCTGGGTCTGATCTCTGTTACCTAGAGCCAGACCTCACAATCTAAACTAAAACCCGATTGGCTAACAACTTAAAACTTGTCTAAATCGGTAAAGGCAATGGAAAGCTGGGACGTGTCTATGAGCACGTCCAGCACAGATGTCTTGGTTAAAGTACAAGGACATAAAATGTACTATGTTAAGCATGGCGTGTCTAACAGCTACATAGGATAAGGCTTAACAAGAGTTATTAGCACACTTACGATTTATTATTTAACAAGAAAGGAAACTTTAAAAAGAAACTTTTCTACTTCCCATATCAGAGAAGAATGTTGGGGAAACCCTGACTTCAGAACCAGGCTCAGTGAGGGAAGTTGAAACTGCGGTGAGCAGTGATTGCACCTCTGCAGTCCCGGTGATGTCAGAGCAAGACCCCGCCTCAAAAAGAAAAAAAAAAAAAAAATAGGATCAAGGAAAATGGGAGATCTCAGAGGTTGGAGATGGTGATAGCCAACTGTCCTAAACATTTTAGATGTATTAGCTCAGTAAATTTCCCTCCACTTGCATGAGGCCCCATTTCATAGATGGGTAAACTAAGGTTGGAGTAGGCAAGGGGGCCAGGTAACTCTCCCAAGGTCACGTAAGTTGTGAGGGATGGGGCCAGGATTTGAACCCAGGAAATCTGGCTCTGTAGTCTATAAATTTACCCACCAGGCTCTTCACCACTCCTGGTAATTTGCTCATCATCACATAACATAAATGGCAGCTCTAAGGTATGTGTTTATAGGTGGAAAGTTTCATACCACATGGTTAACTTTGATTAATCCCAGAGCATAGAATCGGGGGAATGGGATTGGTTAGACTTTGCCCTTTATGTTATACACACGTATTTTGTTTTTACAACAAGCATGGGTTATTTTTGTGTCTTTTTTCCTGAAAGTTAAAAGAAATTAAGTAAATGTGCATGCATGCACGCACACACATACACACCCAAAATGCTACTCTCTAACAAGAGATGCATTTGAAAATTGTTGGGTCAAGCCAAGCTTTTGGGAAATAAATTTTATTTTGGCCCAAAGGCTCTAGAAAGATTCAGAGAAAAGTTTGGAGGGCAAATCATCCCTCAGGTGGGTCTGGGGCTACAAGACCCAGGGCTTGGTGCTCCTCCAGTAGAATGAGATTATGTCAGGCTCATCTGAACCCCATGTTGTCTGTTTTCCTTAGTTGAAATTTGGCATGTCCAGACCCAGGGAAGTGTGGCCGTGATCTGTACTAAAGGCTGAAGTTCCGCCGTAAATTTTATCCGTGTTTCTAGCCCATTACTTCTTTTACAAAGGACAGTAATGGACATAGCAGCAAACTGAAGGTGGACGTAAATCCAGCTACCATGTGGGAAGAAAAAACAGGGAGTAACTCAGACCTGCCGGGCCTCTTCCCAATAGTTAGAAGATTCTAAAATAAGCCAAGTCCTGTGCGGGACACTGGGGAAAGGAACTCTATTATCTATTTGCGATATGAAAAAATACCCCAAAACTTAGAAGCTTAAGACAACAAGCATTTATTATCTTACAGTACCTGTGGTTCATAAATCTGGGCTTAGTTTAACTGGGTACCTCTGTCTTAAGACCTCTGCTAAGGCTACAAGGATGTTGCTGGGGCCATGGTCTCATCTGAAGGTTCAACTGAGAGTGAACCTTCCATGCTGAGGCTCTGTCTTGCGGTGGTTGTCAGGGTTCAGTTCCTCACCAGCTGTGGGTCTGAGGGCCTCAGTTCCTCACTGAATGCTGACCACAGACTTCTCTCGTTTCCCTACCATGTGGGCCTCTCTAGGGGGCCTCTGATAAAGCCAGGACATTACAGCAGCTTTCATAGAGCAAGCACACAAGAAGACCTAGAGAGAGTTTACTGGAAGGGCAGAAGCCACAGCCTTTTTGTAACCTAATCTGAAAAATGACACTCCATCACTTTTGTCATGTTCGGTTATTTAGAAGTGAGTCACTAAGTCCAGCTCACACTCAAGGGGAGCAGATTACACAGAGAGGGAATACCCAAAGGTAGGATCATTGGGGACCATCTCAGAGGCTGTCCACCAGAGAGAGGCAAAGGACACACCCTTTCCCTGAAGAGGCACTGAATCTGGGCAGAAGTGGGCAAGCCCACCAGCAACGTGATGCAGAGATGGTGTTCTGATACCTACAGCCAGCGTCCACTGAGGAGCAGCTTGCATCCAGGTGCTCTTCTAAACAAAGCTGTTTACTCTCTTATCCACCTAAATGAGTGAACTAAGATTTATCTCTGAGGCATTTGGGGGATTGAGGAAGAGGGGAGAGCTGAGGGTGATGCCTAGCTTTCTGGTTTGGATGACTGTGTCTTCTGACAAGATAGAGTTTTTGAAGACCAGCACCCCCTCTACCAAGGTTAATTATCCTGATGACCACATCTTTGCTTTAACAGTGTTCTCCAAAGTGTGGCAAAGTTATGACACCAGTGGTACATGGCAGGTATTTGTTGTTGTTTTAGAGACGGGTCTTGCTGTGTTGCCCACTGGCGTGCAGTGGCTCTTCACAGGCATGAGCATAGTACGTTACCGCCTTGAACTGCCTGGGCTCAAACAGTCCTTCTACCTCAGCCTCCCAAGTAGCTAGGGCCTCGGGTGTGCACCACTGTTCCTGGCTCAGAGGGCCTGTAAGTGAAAAGCATTTTGAAGTTTAGGAGTTTAGCATTTGAAGTTTAGCATTTTGAATCCTTTGTTACATGTAGGTAGCAGGATGCCACTTCCAGGGATTAGTCCTTCCCTGCAGCCCTGCTCCCTAAATTCTTTTATTTGTGCTCTGAGGGCCTTTGTCCCCTTCCCCCATACCTGCATGGGTAGACCCCAGGCACCACCTGCAGAATTAACTATTGGGGAAGCAAAGGTTAGGCTCCAGCACAGCCACTTGGCAAGACCTGGGACAGAGGGATTCTAATGTGAACTTGCAGAGTAAGATTCTCTGCTTCTGCGAGAATAGCTGTGTGGGCCGTGGAGATGGGAGAGGAGGTTTGAGACTCCAGAGACCTCAGCAGGAGAGTGCCCAGCCCCTGTCACTCCAACTTCATCCTCAGTGAGTGATGTTCCCACAGTGCTGGCCTGGGCTCGGCTGTGCCCTGTGGCTCCAGTGCCCTCCCTGACAACCCAGGAAGCCGTCTTACTCTATTTTGTGCTGCTGTAACAGAACAACACAGACTGCTGACAGAAATTGAATGGCTCACAGTTCTGAGGCCAGGAAGTCCAAGAGCAGAGGGCCGGCATCTGGCAAGGGCCTTCTGACTGCATGATGGCACAGCAGAAGGCACCACATGGTAGAACAGGAAAGAGAGGGTGAGAACGAGAGAGAAGCATGTGAGCCAAACTCGTCATTTTATAAGGAACCCGCTCCCAAGATGACAAACCCACTCTGATGCTAACGGGATTAATCCACGCAGCCCTTTGCCCTAATCACTTCTTAATACTATTACAATAGGAATAAATTTCAACATAAGTTGCTTTCAAGAGAACGAACATCCAAACCATAGCTGAGCCCTTCAGAAGATGCCACTTCAGGGAGGATTGATGTCATTACAAGACCTCCCAAACCTGTTTGAGGTCACCCTCTAAGCTGGTCCAGCTGTTGAATACACCATCATGCCCTGTTTTGTGTATTCTGGGAGAAAACTGTATCTGGCATTGGAAAACCAGGGATATGAAGGACATTATTGCTTGGTTGAGGCGAAGTTAATAATTTGTGAGTAAATACAACATTAAGTAAATAATGTGATGGGAATCAGGAAGAGCAGATACCACGAAGATAGTCATCTTGGGGCTGAAGTTTGCAAAACACCAACAGTAGCTTTGCCTGTGCTTTCTGCCTTTGTCCCATCCACGTTTAACTAAAGGCAGGAAGACATGTCCCCAGTGAAACCAAGTTCCTTTTTATCTACAGTATGGAGTTCAAAACAATTTCAGTCATTCCTGAGAAACTGAAGACAAAGGATGTTTTCCCACCTTTTTGAAACTATAGTGGGTTGAATGGTGTCCCTAAAAAAGCTATGTCCATGTCCCAAACCCCGGAACCTATGAATGGGAAACTTGGTAACTTAGTGAGAAAGGGGTCTTTGCAGAAGTTAAGGGTTTTGACAGAAAGTCATCCTGGATTTACAGTGGTTCCTAAATCTACTGACTGATGCACCCCCCTCCACCTTTTTTTTTTTTGAGACCAGGGTTTTGCTCAGGCTGGAGCACAGTGGTGCAATCACAGCTCACTGCAGCCTCCACCTCCTGGACTCAAGCCATCCTCCCACCTCAGTCTCCTGAGTAGCTGGGATATAGGCATGTTCCGCCATGACTGGCTCATTTTGTTTATTTTTTAGTAGAGACAGGGTTTCGCTATGTTGCCCAGGCTGGTCCCAAACTCCCAAGTTCATGCAGTCCTCCTACCTTGGCCTCCCAAGGTGCTGGGATTACAGGCATGAGCCACCGTGCTCTGCCCTGATGTCTTTATAAGAGAAAGGAGAGGAGGGAGATTTGATAACCACAGCGAAGACGGTGTATGAAGGCAGAGATCAGAGTGATGCTGCCACATGAGCACCTGGGTCCCCAGAAACCGGAAGAGACAAGGAAGAACCCTCCCCTGGAGCCTTTGGAAGAGGGAGTCCCTGCTGACAGCTTGACTGTGGACTTCTGGTTTACAGAACTGAGCGAATACATTTCTGCTGTTTTAATCCCCCCCATTTGTGGTAATTTGTTAAAGAAGCAAACTCATCCAGAACCCAAGGGAAATAGTCTCAGAAATGTGCACCAAGTGGTAGAGAAACATTACAAGCCTCTGCAAAGCTGAAGGACAAGGGAATGGGCAGGAGGGCCCCAGGCTGAATTTCAAAGGTCCCGGCTGCAGCCTGGCAGTACCGTGGTTGCTCCTCAGCTCTAGAAAAGCCAGGTAGACACGGCATGCCTCAGATCCCCAGGTGAACACTTGGCATTGGGCAGAAGGATATCCTGAGCCATTGTGAGGGATCTTTGAAAATATTTACTCTCCAGCATGTAAATATAATGGAAGATCTTCCTGCTATGAACATAACCGCATCTTTGTGAGAGCAGGGACGTGGCTTTTCAGGCCAGATATGTCCAGGGTGCAAGTCGAGGCTTTGCTGTAGACATCTGCTGTGAGAGGTCATTGCACAAAGCATAAATCCCTTTGCAGGGCCCACAATGCCCTCCAAGGCCCAGCCCCTCCCTCCCTTCCCAGCCTCAGCTCATCTCCTGTCATATTGAGTCCTTTCCACTCCTGGAATGGCCCAGTCCCTTGGCCATGTGCCTTAATGCACCGTCTCCCCACATTCTGAAACCACCCACCCACCCCTCTCCCCTGCCCCTTCTTCCACAAAGCATTCCCCGGCATCCACAACCCATTTCAAACTTCATGTGATAATCAACCAGGTTCTGTGGCTCACTCTGTAATTCCAGCACTTTGGGAGGCCAAGGTGGGAAGATCACTTGAAGTCAGCAGTTCAAGACCAGCCTAGCCAATATGGTGAAACCTCGTCTCTACTAAAAATACAAAAATTAGCTGGGCACAGTGGTGTGCACCTGTAGTCCCAGCTACACGGAAGGCTAAGACAGGAGAATCGCTTGAACCTGGGAGGCGGAGGTTGCAGTGAGCCAAGATCACACCATTGCACTCCAGCCTGAGCAACAGAGTGGGGGGAAAAAAAAAAAAAAAAAAAAAAAACACTTGGTATGATAATCATGCAACCCTCACCAGACGTAAGTTGAGCTCTGGAATGACAGGACTGGCGTCCTGTTAATTGTGCAGCCTGACCCTCCCAGCCAGTCTGCAAACATCTACCAAGCACTTTCCACATGCTGGATATTGGTGAGGTACTGAGCAGGCATCAGGGAGCCAGGCATTCCACCTGTCCGCCCTCATGGAGCCTACATTCTATAGGAAGCAACCTGCAATAAACAAATAAATGCAAAGTATAATATCAGGTAGTGTAGATCACAATCATCCAGAAGCTAGAAGTGAGGCAGAAAGGTGACTATGCTAGGGTCTTTGGGAAGGTGCAGCACTTGCTTACACAGCTGATCAGGGTACAAGGATTTTGCTTTTTTTCGGATACTGTCTTACCTTTTTACCCAGGCTGGAGTGCCATGGCGTGACCTTGGCTCACTGCAGCCTTGACCTCCTGGGCTTAAGCAATCCTCCCACCTCAGCCCCTCTACCAAGTAGCTGGGACTACAGGCACATGTCACGATACCCAGCTAACTTTTTTGTATGTTTTATAGAGATGGAGTCTCACTATGTTGCCTAGACTGGTCTTGAACGACTCAGCACAAGCCATCGTCCCACCTCAGCCTCCCAAAGTGCTAGGGTTACAGGTGTGAGCCAGCACACCTGGCTACATGTTTCATTTCTGTTGAACTGAAACCATGTGATGCTTTTGTTTTCAGTCCAGTAGGACGATCACACCAAGGGATACAATGGTTTTGCCCTATAGGACATTAACCAACTTTACGTGTAATGTGGCCTTTTTTTTTTTTTTTTTTTCTGAGATGGAGTCTCACTCTGTTGCCCAGGCTGGAGTGCAGTGGTGTGATCTTGCCTCACTGCAGCCTCCACCATCCAGGTTCAAGCAGTTCTCATGCCTTACCCTCCCCAGCTGGGACTACAAGCACACACCACCACACATGGCTAATTTTTGTATTTTTAAAGTAGAGATGGGTGTTCACCATGTTAGCCAGGCTGGTCTTGAACTTCTGATCTAAAGTGATGTGCCCGCCTCAGCCTCCCAAAATGCTGGGATTACAGGTGTGAGCCACTGCACCCAGCCTAATATGGCAATTTTATCTCCTCATTTTTCCCACTTTCTACAAGAATCCCTGTTGTTCGAATTCTCATTGGAACCAGCTTTGTCATTCAGCCTAGGCCCTCATTAGTAAAGTAAGTAATACTTTGAATACATACTCACTATTGACTTTTAGGTAATTATGTTTTAATGGTTCAAGAATTATAGCCTTGGCAGTGTTGGTAGGTCCTAGAAAGAACAACAGAGCCATCAGGGGCTGGAAGAGCGTGAATGAGGGCGGTAGCTGCTTCAGGTGGGGCGATTGGGCTGGCAAGTGGGCAGGTCTTGGAGGAGGAGAGTAGCTGTGCTGACTGGGTGAGCGGATGAGTGAACGGAAGCCCAGAGTGACCAGGGCTCCTAAGTCTGGCCCAGCCAATGGGGAAGACAGGTGTGGAGTTTGGTCTTGGCTTCAGATCTCCCAAAGCATCTGGAGGTCCTGTTCTCCACCCCCAGGTTCCACGGCTGGAGGGGAGCAAGGCCCTCAGGCACCTCGTGTCCCTGCTGGCCCCCGGCAGGATTCTCACCACAAGGTGGCATCCCAGCCTCATGAATCCAGGGCCGGATGTGCCGGAAAGGAATCCAAGGTATCATCAGTCCCGGCAGCCGTGCCAAAGTGTGGGTCCCGGGGGACTCTCAGGGGACCCTAACTAACCTGCTGTACATTATACAGCAGCACATGAGTTCTGAGAGCCACCAGTACCCAACTAGCTCCAAACTCTAATTCAGATAAAACCCACCTTTATTAAGCATTTACCATTGATCTCATTGATCTGCCCAACAACCTTGTACTCATTTTATCATTATTTTTCTATTGTATTTTATCATTATTATTATATTTTTGTAGAGACGGGGTCTCACTATTTCGACTAGGATGATTTCGAACTTCTGGCCTCAGCAATCTTTCCACTTCGGCCTCTCAAAATGCTGGGATTATAGGCATGAGCCACTGTACCCAGCCTCCTGTACCCATTTTAGAGACAGGTAATAAGGCTCAAATCTTTACAGAGGCTGTCCAAGCTCACAGGACTCAGAAGTAGCAAGAATGGGCTGGGCATGGGGGCTCACGCTTGTAATCCCGACACTTTGAGAGACTGAAGTGGGAAGATCACGAGTCCAGGAGTTCAAGACCAGCCTGGACAACATGGCAAGACTGTCTCTACCAAAAGAAAAACAATTCGCTGGGTGTGGTGGCACATGCCTATAGTCCCAGCGACTCAGGAGGCCAAGGCAAGAGAATCGCTTGAGCCCAGGAGTTTGAGGTTACAGTGAGCTATAATCGTACCACTGCACTGCAGCCTGGGCAATAGAGCGATATATGTCTCTAAAAACAAAAATAGAGAACAAGTAGCAAGAGTACATCTAGCATTGGTTCTGTCTCTCCATTGGACACCCAGAGCTCTTTCCACGACCCCCTGCCATGGTAAGAATTGTTTGTCTGAAGGAATCCAGGAGCCTTGTGCATTAGAGCTTATGCTGTACCATTGTCTTGAGATGGATCGAAGGGTTTGACATGCCAGGGCTGGGACATGATCACAGTCTTACTCTGCCAGCCCCAGCCTTCAGGAACCAACTGCTATTAGAGCCATGTGGGAGCGCTGCTTTGGGGTGTTTCTTTGAAGTGTTTCTTCTAGATCAGGAAGAAGACAACCTTCACATTGGGCTCCATGGGCAGATGATGGAGTTTCCAGCTTCAGCTCACACCAAGAAAGAATGTGAAGCTGATGGTTTGGGTGCTGGGGACAGGGACAAAAGGAACAGAGCCTTTTCCCTTTCCACTGAGGATCCTCAAAGGCATAAAGCTTGATGGTTAGAACATAGCACGTGGCATCTGAACTCAAAGCAGCCCCAACACTCACCTCTCTGAGCTTCAGAATCCTGGTCTGTAAAAAGCGCACACTGCTAGTACTTACTTCTCAAGGTTGGACTTGTTAATGTCTGTCAAGCACCTAGCATATAACCAGGCAAGGGGGAAAGGGTAAAAAAATGGTAGCCATCACTGGGTGCGGTGGCCCACCCCTGTAAGCCCTGCACTTTGGGAGGCTGAGGCAGGGGAATCACTTGAGGTCAGGAGTTTGAAAGCAGCCCGGCCAACATAGTGAAACCCCACCTCTACTAAAAATAAAAAAATTAGTAGGGTGTAGTGGTGGGTGCCTATAATCAGCTACTTGGGAGGCTGAGGCAGGAGAATCACTTGAACCTGGGAGGCAGAGGTTACAGTGAGCCGAGATCAAACCACTGCAGTCCAGCCCAGGCAACAACAGGGAAACTCAGTTAAAAAAAAAAAAAAAAAAAAAAAAAAGTGGTAGCCATGCTTATCATCATCTCCCCATTATTGTTAATTTCTGTTGCATTTCTATTAACTGGCTGTCTTGAGAAAATGGAAACTCCTTAAGTAGGCGGACTGCTCGCTGGTTAATGGTGGTAAAACACTCTCACTTGCCTAACCATTTTGCCTAAGTGTCACTTGACTGACAGGGTGGGTTATTTTGGGGAGAGAAGAAATCAGTCAAGCTCTCAAGTGCACCGTCCCTGAAAGGTTTCTATGACAACACATACTTGGATGTTCCAGGGGGAAGGCCAGCTGGGGAGGAGTTCAGAGCTAATATCAAGAGAGGGGGTCCCACCCGGGGGCTGGGGGAGGTCCTCCTACTGCTCCTCTTTTTCTGGCTGCGTTTTCCCAGCCCTGACTCTGTATCCCTTTTAAACCTCTTCACAGTCCTGTAGGGTAAGTACTATTATTCTCCCATCCATTTTACAGATGAAGCAACTGAGGCTCAGAGAAATTAAAGCTTGCCCAAGGTCAGCCTTGGGATCATCTTAGACCTTTCTGGGTTTCATTTGTCAGACTAGACGAGTTAGACTAGAGCAAGGTTTGTCAGCTTCAGCTCCGCCGACGTGCTGGGCTCAGTAACCCCATGTCATAGGAGACTGTCGTGTGCATTGTGGAGCATTCAGCAGAACTCCTGGTCTCTACCCACCGGACGCCAGGAGCACCTTCCCATCCCCCACCCCCACCACAGTCATGACAACCAAAACTGTCTCCAGATGTGGCCAGGTGGCCCCAGTTAATAAGCACTGGGCTAGCCAATAATTTTTACTCTCCTTCCTTACACTTGTACATTCTAAGTCTTTTTATTTTTTTTTTCCCAGAGTCTCACTCTGTTTCTGACGCTGAAGCGCAGTCGTGTAATTTCAGCTCACTGCGTCTTCCGCTGGGCTCAAGTAATTCTCCTGCCTCAGCCTCCCAAGTAGCTGGGAACACAGGCATGCGCTACCACACCCGGCTAATTTTTGCATCTTTAGTAGAGACAGGGTTTCACCATGTTGGCCAGGCTGGTCTCAAACCCCTGACCTCAGGTGATCCACCTGCCTAAGCCTCCCAAAGTGCTGGAATTACAGACGTGAACCACCATGCCCGGCCTAATTTTGTTTTAATTTTTATGTTTTCGAGATGGGATCTTGCTCTGCCACCCAGTCTGGAGTGCCGTGATGCTGTCTCAGCTCACCCAGGCTCAAGCAGCGCTCCTGCCTCAGCCTCCCAAGTAGCTAGGGCCTAGGCACACACCATCACACCAGGCTAATTTATCTATATTTTGTTTTTTGTGACGATGGGTGTCCGTATGTTGCCTGGGCTGGTATCAAACTCCTGGGCCCAAGTGATCTTCTTCCCACTTCAGCTTTCCAAAGTGCTGGGATGACAGGCATGAACCACCATGTCTGGCCCACCCTAAAGCTCTTTCCCAGGACCCTTCTCACGTGATCCATGTGTGGGCATGTGATATCGAGGTCTTTCATGCAAGGATCCTCATCCAGGGCCCTAGAGCAGCCGGGGACCTGAGCCAGGTGCTCAGGAAATCAAAATGAAAATCATCTCACCTGCTCCATCATCCGACATGGCTCACGATATCTCCCTGTTTTATAGGCACAGAAACTGAGGGTCCTTGGGGAAAAGGGACCACCAGGGGTCCCACAGCCTGTGAGGGAGAAAGCTGGGTGGGAGCCCTGATGGACCTGGCTCTAGGGCAGGAATTTCCACCGTAGCCTCTAGGAAGTTCGAGACCAGCCTGGGCAACATTGTGAAATCCCATCTCTACTAAAAATGCCAAAAAAAATTTAACCAGGCAGAGTGGTGCCCATGTGTAGACCTAGCTACTCAAGAGGCTGAAGTGGAGAATCACTTGAATCAAAGAGACGGATGCTGCAGTGAGCCTAGATCGCACTCCAGCCTGGGTGGCAAGAGTGAGACCCTCTCTCAAAACAAAACAAAAATACCTGAGGTTCACAGAGACAAATGCCTGAGAAGGAACCGTGGGTCTGACCTTGAACCCTGGTGACTCTGAGTCAGGAGCTGCCTCCGGGACCCAGCATACAGCCTGGCACCTTCCAGGCAAAGCCTCTCCCTCTGCTGTCTCTGAATTCAGCCAGAGCGAGTGTTTGCATATACTTCATGTCTGAAAACTTCCAGGATTCCCAAGATTCATTTCACAAAGACTTTTCCCATGGGACAGGTATTTGAAACATCAGGTTAGCAAGTACCCAGCTTGAACAAAGCATCTTCATAGCATGCTCAGTTTGTTAAAGGAAAAAAAAAAAAAAAAAAAAAAACAACAACTCTTGGTTCTAATTTGCTTCAGCTCCATTAAACACATCCTGAGCCCTGCTGTGTGCCAGACACTGTGCTGAATACCTGGCACCAGCAGACCAATGGGGCCCAGGACCTCTTCCCAAGGAGCTGCCTGGCCCCTGGAATAGACCGTTTAAGAGCCTGTGGCTTGCGTGTAGCATTTGGTCAGCAGTTAAATGTAGAGGTATACGTGAGTAAATAGATGAACAAATAAGGATGTGAATCAGCTAGTGAATTAATGACTGAATGAATTAATGAAGCTGACAAGTGCTATTACAGAAGTGAGCACAGACTATGAGAGCTCAGCAGAGGGGCATTTACAACCTTATCTATGGCCAAAGGTAAGGAGAAGCCAATGCCTGCGCAGCATTTTCAATTTCTTTGCAAGTTCACCTGTCTTCTATCATCATCTGAAACTCAGCCTGAGGGTTTTCTTTGGTCGCTTGAGTCTGCCCAACCTGAAAGGGACAGGTGGCCAGAAGTGCTAGGGAGTTGACATCCTGAGCAAGCAGTTCTTGGCCAATGACAGGGAGTAGTTGGTGTATAAATACCCCAGCTCCCTGTCCCACAGTGGGATAACCCTGAGGTGACTGTTCCGTGCTGGCTCCCAGCGTTCCCCGATGGAACAAAGCTCCAGACACCCACAGTGATTATTTGCTAGATAACCCACTCTTTATTAATCAACCCACCAGTACCTCCTGGAATTATCCTGAGATCACCACCCAAATAAAGCACTCAAATCTTTGTCTTGGGGTCTATTTCTGTAAGAACCCAAACTGTAAGAGTGATGATGATGATCGTGTTTATAGCGAGTATTTGTTGAGTGCTTACTACATGCCAGCCACTCCACTGCCTGCTACATGCTCTCAGGCATTTCTCCCGCCGTCACACTCAATCGCTGAGATGCGGCCATTATGATCATTATCCCCGTTTTGCAGATGCTGCTGAGGCTCAGAACTGAAGTCATCCATGTAAAGGCACGTAATTCTACATTGTCACAGCCAAAACATGAGCCCAGCTCTCCTTAACTCCCAGAGTTTGAGGATATAACCACTCCTCCATGCTGGCTCCTGATTTTCATCTTCCATTGCCCTCAGGGAGGAGAGGAGGACGAGGGGGAGAAAGGATGCCTGGGCTTGCTTTCTCAGTGGGGAAGAGTTCGATCCCCGTTCAGGTTTTGTTTGTTTGTTTTTATGTTAACAAAATTAATAAGGTGGTTTTATGGATTTAATTTAAATTTTATTTTATTTTTATTTTAAGTTCTGGGATACCTGTGTAGAACATCCAGGTTTGTTACATAGGCATACGTGTGTCACGGTCGTCTGCTGCACCTATCAAGCCGTCATCTCAGTTTTAAGCCCTGCGTGCATTAGGTTATTTGTCCGAGTGCGCTCCCTCCCCTTGCCCCCCGCCCCCCGATAGGCCCTGGTGTCTGATGTTCCCCTGCCTGTGTCCATGTGATCTCATTGTTCAACTCCCACTTACGAGTGAGAACATCTGTTGTTCGGTTTTCTTTTCCTGTGTTAGTTTGCTGAGAACGATGGCTTCCAGCTTCATCCATGGCCCTGCAAAGGACATTATCTCATTCTTCTTTTACAGCTGCATAATACTCCGTGGTGTATATGTGCCACATTTTGGGGGTTTTCTCCTCCTCTGTGAAGTTTCAGCAGAGAGTTCCTGGACAGCGTGTCAGGGCCAAGAGCTCCCCAAGAGAGGGGTGTGATGTGTCAGGGTCCTCCCTCGGCATCCTGCTGTCCTTTTCCTGAAGTGAAATTGATGTGTATTCGCAGAACATCTAAAGCCTGCCAAACGCTGTCAGAAGTAGTTATCAAAGATCTCAGAAAAGACGTACGCGTTTAGCTATTTTCTCCATCATTCTCGGTGAGGAAGTTACACTCCAACTGACACCTGGAGATGCCACAGGCGTGTATTGTCAAGAAGAATTGGGGTGAATAGGCAGGGTATCTCTAGCCACAGGAGGAAGGGACCCAGGATGTACTAAGCTCCTTCTACGTTCTTGGAACTACATCCACATTAACTCAGGCAGTGTCTCTCAAGCTCAGCACCACTGACATCTTGACCGTGACAATTGTTTGTTGTTCACTTCCTGCCTTTAGGAAGTCCTGCAGAGCATGGGGGTGGCAGTAGGGGATGACCCAGTTCCCCGATCATTTCACTGTCTTCCGCTAGAAGAGGGAGTGCACTGCAGTGCGTCTTTTGGGCTGGCAATGCTGAAGGTCCTAGGCATCACAATGACAGCAGAACAAAGCCCTGACTTGGGTGTGACATGTCAGATGCAGCAGCTGCCCTTTGGGTCTCGGTCACTTTCTTATGCTTTCCCCATATTACCTGAGATGTTCAGAGGATGAAAACTGGAGGCAGCCCTGGGGTGTACTAGGAGCCTAGCACGAGGGCCAAAATGCATGAGAATGAGCACAAGATAATCCCATAGAAGCCTTCCTCTTAGCATTCAGGCCTCATATTAAATGTCACAGCCTTGTGACAACTCCCTGACCATCATGGCTGGTGTACCGACCCTGATCCCAGACACATCGTGTTATTTCGCATTTCCTTAGAGCACTTATTATCAGAAATTAGCTTCCTAGGCTAGGCATAGTGGCTCACAGCTGTAATCCCAGCAATTTAGGAAGCGAAGGTGGGAGGATCACTTGAGACCAGGAGTTCTAGACCAGCCTGGCCAACATGGCAAAACCCCATTTCTACTTAAAATACAAAAATTAGCGGGTATGGTAGCACACATCTGTAATCCCAACTTCTTGGGAGGCTGAGGCATGAGAATCACTTAAACCCAGGACACAGAGGTTGCAGTGAGCCGAGATAGCGCCATAGCACTCCAGCCAGGGTGACGAGCAAGACTCCATCTCAAAAAGAAAGAATGAAAGAAAGACAAAGAAAAGAAAGAAAAGAGAGAAAGAAAGAAAGAGAGAGGGAGGGAGGAAGGGAAGGAACTTCCTTATTTACATGTTCACCACCTTATACACTGTGTCTCAGCCACAGAATGGAAGCTCCATTGGGGCAGGACCACAATCCCTAATGCCTAGAACAGCTCAGCACCTGGCACAAATGTGTTTTTGTTTCTGAATGGATTGATGGAAAAATGACTAAATCAATGAATGAGCCCTGGTCCACCTCTCACAATCAAGCAGGTAGGTTGGTGAAACTAGTACAACTACCTACAGGGCCAATGCACAGAGCCCACCGGGGACCAGGAGCAAACTTCCTTTACTTACCCCCACCCAGTGACCCACTGTGGTACGTACTTTTTTCCTTATTATGGTAAAGTACACATTGCACAAAATTAGCTAACTTTTACCATTTAAAGTGTACAATTCAATGGAATTAAACACATTCACAATACCTTTTTGTTGCTGCTGTTTTTGAGACAGGGTCTTGCTCTGTTACCCAGGCTACAGGGACTGCAATAGTACAATCTTAGCTTACTGCGACCTCTACCTCCCAGGCTCAGGCAATCCTCCCACCTCAGCCTCCCGAGTAGCTGAGACCACAGCCACACACACCTAACCTGGCTGATTTTTGTATTTGTTGTAACAGTGGGGTTTTGCCACGTTTCCCAGACAGCTGTTAAATTCCTGAGCTCAAGTGATCTGGCTGCCTTGGCCTCCCAAAGTGCTAGGATTACAGGTGTGAACCATCGCACCTGTCCTCCCACCCCATGTTTTCTTCTAAGAATTTTATAGTGTTAGGTCTGATGTTTAGGTCTTTGATCCATTGTTGAGTTAGTTTTTTTATACGGTGTGAGGTAAGGGTCTATCTTTGTTCTTTTACATGTGAAAATTGTGGTAGATACTTTATTCAATTTACAGATGAGAGCATAGATACTGGGAGGGAGTCACATAGCCATTGGGAGATGGAACTACAATTCAAAATTAAGTCTGACTCCAAAGTTGATCCCCTTTCCACCACATCAAAACACCCTTAATTATTTCGGATAGATGATGTCTCTTTATTATTTTGTGAGCAGGGGATGTGGAAAGCACAAGCCTAGCCAATAAAACATGTGCTTTAATCTGCCTCTGGACACGTTCTTCCTTCTCTCTGGGTCTCAGTCTCCTCTTCTGTACAATGGGCTGCTGATCTCTTAAGAGTCTTTCCTGTTCAGACCACTGGTACCTTTGGAGCTTCATTCACCATTGCCTTCATTTTCATTTCTCCTCTCCAGAGTGTGGTGGCGGCCTTCCCAGCTAAAACTGCTATCTGGAAGGAGCTCCCTGGATAGGCATAGAGCATGGTTGAGTCCTCATCCCAGGCCTCAGCCAAACTCTGGAAAACACTCTCTGCATTCCCTGGCGGACATCTGCAACCCCAAGCAGCTCCATAGGAAAACTGCAGAATGGCAGAAAAGTGCGAGGGAAGCCAGTGTGGAAAGGGCTTTTTCCACCTGCTGGCAGTTTTCTTCACAAGTACCACAGTGAAGCTATTTGAGAATCAGCTTGCAAAGCACCTAGCTCTAAATAGCCCTCTCTCCCTGCTCCTTAAAGAGAGACAAAGCAACTCTTCCCATCCCCTAGAAGTGCCCTTTTCCAGGGCCCGACTTACAAGTGGGTGCTCAATACCTAGTTGAATGAATGAATGAACAGATGAATGAAGATGACTACACACACCTCTTATTTCCCTTGATTGCCTTAGACCAGAACACGGCAGATTTTTCTGAAAAGGGCCACACAGTAAATATTGTTGGCTTTGCAGGCCACACAGTCTCTGTCACAACTACTCAGTTCTGCTGTTGTAGCTTAAAGACAGCCATAGGCAATGCATAAATAAATGTGTTCCGATAAAACTTTATTTATGCACAGTAAAATTTGAATTTTATACCATTTACATGTGTCACACAACATTATTCTTTTTTGACTTTTTAAAAACCATTTAATATTTAAAACCAATTCTTAGGTCATAGGAAAACAGATGATGAACTACATTTGGTCTATGGGCTGTAGTTTGCCAATCTTTGGTTTAGACCCTTTAAAGAAATTATTTATAAATAGAGATGGGGTTTCACTGTGTTGGCCAGGCTGGTCTCAAACTCCTGACCTCAAATGATTCACCCACCTAGGCCTCCCAGAGTACTGGGATTACAGGCGTGAGCTGCCACTCTGGGTCCTTTGGTTTAAACTTTTGCTTTCTGTTTTTCATTTTAAACATTTTCTTCTTAGTACCAGAGTAATATATGTTTATTATAGAATAATTAGAAGTTGGTGACATTGTAGAGATTATCCTCTATTAAAAATAAACCAAAGGGGGGAAAAAGAAATTACTGACATGCAAATAAAGTAATATTAGAATAATCCATAATTTCAATATACGAACCATTTCTCCTACTGAACATGTAGTTTTTCATTCAGCATTGCTAGCTAGCTATATTGGTGCTTTTCGATATGATATCCACTAACTACCTCTTATTATTAGACCTCAAATTAAAATTAGAGACAGGCTGGGTGCGGTGGCTCATACCTGTAATCCCATTACTTTGGGAGGCCGAGGCAGGCAGATGACTTGAGGCCAGGTATTTGAGACCAGCCTGGCCAACATGATGAAACCCTGTCTCTACTAAAAGTCAAAAAATTAAACAATTAGCCAGGCATAAGCTTGTAATCCCAGCTTCTCAGGAGGCCAAAGCAGGAGAAACGCCTGAACCTGGGAGGCAGAGGTTGCAGTGAGCTGAGATCGCGCCACTGCACTCCAGCCTGGGGAAAACAGCAAGACCTTGGCTCTAAAAATAAAATTATGTACAGTTAAAATACAGTTCTTCGGTTCCCTAGTCATTGCTTTTTTAAAAAATTTAAATTTAGTTTTCCTGTTCCCTCCTTTATTATTATTTTTCTTTCTTTCTTTTTTATTTTTATTTTTTGAACATCTTGGATACCAAGATCAGTCATTTCAGGTGTTCAATACCTACATGTGGCTAGTGGCTACATGGGACAGCACAGATACAGATACAGAACGTCACAGGAAGTTACATTACACAGCATTGATCTAGCTCTACTTCATAGATTTTTTTTTTTTTTTTTTTTTTTTTTTTTTTTTTTTTTGAGACAGAGTCTCATTCTCGCCAGGCACCAGCCTGGAGTACGGTGGTGCAATCTTGGCTCACTGCAACCTCCGCCTCCTGGGTTCAAGCAATTCTCCTGCCTCAGCCTCCCAAGTAGCTGGGACTACAAGCGCGCACCACCACGCCCAGGTAATTTTTGTATTTTTAGTAGAAATGGGGTTTCACCATGTTGGCCAGGATGGTCTCAATCTCTTGACCTCGTGATCTGCCCGCCTCGGCCTCCCAAAGGGCTGGGATTACAAGTGTGAGCCACCTCGCCCAGCCAACTTCATAGATTTAACAAAAAGTAAGATAGTACCAAATATACTGTTTTTGCGACTATCTTTGTTCACGTAACATTTTGAGATTTATTTTGCTTTGCTTTTGAGACAGGGTCTCACTATGTCACCCAGCTGGAGTACAGCAGTGTAATCTTGGTCCATAGTAGCCTCAAACTCCCAGATTCAAGTCTGCCTCAGTCTCTTGAGTAGCTGGGGCTACAGGCATGCCTCACGTTGCCCAGATAATTTTTGTATTTTTTGTAGAGACAGGGTTTCGATATATTACCCAAGCTGGACTTGAATTCTTGGGCTCAAGCAATCCCTTGCCTTGGCTTCCCAGAGTGCTGGAATTACAGGCGTGCATCATCATGCCCAGCCCCATTCAATATTTGATACCTATGTTTATTGTTGAATTTCATGCAACAATTTCCCTTCTGAGTCACTGCTGTTGTGCATTTAAGCTGTTCCTAGTTTTTCCCTATGATAAAGAAAATGGCAGTAAACTACTTTTTCATTGTTTTCAGATAAGTTCATAGGGATTGGATTGATAGATCAAAGGGTCAATTTACTTCTAAGATTTTTAAAATAGAAATACCCAATTTCCCTCCAGAAAGGCTGTGATCCTACTCCCATCTGCAATACATGAAACTCCTTAAAGTCTTTGCAAATAATATTAATTCTAATAATAAAAACAAGGTTGTGCCGGGCTCAGTGGCTCACACCTGCATGCAATCCCAGCACTTTGGGAGGTTGAGGCAGGTGGATCAGGAGGTCAGGAGTTCAAGACCAGCCTGGCCAACATGGTGAAATCCCGTCTCTACTAAAAATACAAAAATTAGCTGGGCGTCATGATACACATCTATAATCCCAGCTACTCAGGAGGCTGAGGCAGGAGAATCACTTGAACCTGGGAATTTAACTTGCCTTTCCTTGACAAAAATGTCATCTCCCATGTTTATTGGCCACTGTATTTCTTTGGGCAGGTCGAGGATAGTAAAGGGGACGATCTTCATGGCTTTGGTTTTAAGAAAAACATTGCTAGATTTTCAACACAGACCCCATCAGGTTCTTCAGGTAAGGTGACAGTCACCCAGGCTGGAGGCAGTGGTGCCATCTCACCTCACTGCAACCTCTGCCTGCCTGGGTTCAAGTGATTCTCATGCCTCAGCCTCCCACATAGCTGGGATTACAGGTGCATGCCACCATGCCCGATTAATTTTTGTACTTTTAGTAGAGACAGGGTTTCACCATGATGGCCAGGCTGGTCTTGAACTCCTGGAGTCAATGATCTGCCTGTTTCAGCCTCCCAAAGTGCTGGGATTACAGGCCTAAGCCACTGTGCTAGGCCTCAATTATTCTTATTTACTGCTTTGTGTGTATTTGTTGGGGGGAGGGTCCCCAGAGGTGACACTAGGAAGTGAATGATTTGTTTGGCAGCTTGCTATTTATATGTTTGTTTACTTTATGTTAATTCCTTAATTTCAAGGACTATAGCTCCTGTCTAATCAGAGACAGGGCAGCCTGGATTCCTGGACAGCCGCAGAAGAGAACTCAGGGTTCAAGACGCCAGCTGACCAAGTTGTCAGTGATCAGGCTGAGTGGGGAGAACCAAGCAGAACTCTTTCTCTGCCTTTTAAGGTCTGTAATCTCCATCCATCCATTCACCCATTATGAGCACTTGGCGATTGCCTATTGTCTTGATGAGCACCTCTTTGTGTCTTTGATTTTGTCACTGAAAGATTGCATCCTCTTTGCAAATACCTCTAAAAGCTGTGGGAGCTATCCATCAGTCACACCTGAGTATTAACTAGCTTCCACAAGGCATTTTCTACAATGGTGGAAGGGCACCTTCATCACCAGGGTCTTGTTTATACCCACGACGGAGGTACAATCTCTGTTGTCCCAATTTCAGGAAATTGAGGATCAGGAGGCGCAGTGACCTGCCCCAGGTCATGCAGAAAAAAACCCCTCTGACTCCCAGCGCCCTGTTTGTCTTCCGGGGCGCTGGGGCCAAGCAGAGGAAAGTCGCTGGCAGCAAGAAGGGCTGGGAGGACCCTGAGCCCCGAAATGGGGAGTGAGGTGAGGAGGGTGGGACGCTCCTTTCCTCTCCAGCAAAGGAAACCCTTCCGCAGCTGTACTCGCTTGCAGCCCTGAGGGTGTAAAGACCCATTAAGATCCAGGTTAAATCAACCTACGGAGCTGCCCCCCCACCCTCCCCACAACTTGACGGGGGTCCTCAGGCGGCTCCTCCCTAGCCCCAGCACTCCCTCCCAGCCCTCGCGGTCGCTCCTCCCAGCCCCCGAGGCGGTCCCGCCCCAGCCCCAGTCTACCCAGCCCACTGAGGCCGGACTCTGCCCCCGCCCCGCCTGCCCCTCCCTCCCGGGGGCGGTGGCCCGTGGCGGGCGCGCCTATTGGCTGCGGCGAGAGCGAGGGTCGGGGCCGGCGGCGCTGATTGGCTGGGGCGCTCGACGGAGCCAGGGAGTCCGGCGAGTCGCTGGGGGAAGCCGAGCAGACACCCTGCGCTGCCGGAACTCGGAGCGCGCATCTCGCTAGTCGGAACCTGGGGGATCCGAGCCCGCAGATCGGAGTCGGGGCCTGGAGGTGAGCTCGAGGCGCCCGGTGGCTTGGGGCGGGCCCTTCCGAGGGGAGCCGACAGGAGGTCTCGAGGTCTCTAGAGGAGGTCCTTCTGCCCTGCCCCCAGGGAGCAAAACCGGGGCATTTTCTCCTAGAAATGGAGCCCTCATCTTCCCAAGACACGGGGCCCCTCCCCCGAAAAGAGAGGGGCTCCCACCCCCCAGAGAGCAAAATGCCTTCGTTTTTCCTTCACAAATAGGCCTTTCCTCCTGGCCCCAGTTCTAGGCATAAGTCCTCTCCCTTTTACTCCTTGAGATGGAATGTGGCCCCCAAAAGTAGTTCCTAGGTCTCTAGAGCCCCCTCGCCTCTTGGGAGACTGATGCCCCTTCCCCGTCCTTAAAAAACTAAGTCTGGTGTTTTCCTTCTCCCTTCTCCTTCGGAATAATGGGGGTGTTCTCAGCTCATAAATTACAGTGACCTCCACCTCCATGACCAATGAGAGCTCTCCCCCCATCCTTAGACAAGAAAATCCCGGAGCAGAGACTCTGCAAGTCACCCTCCCACCCGAGATACTGGGCTCTGGAGAGACAGATGATTCACCCTGAGCCTGCCAGAGACCCCTCCCTACCCGTTAGAGAGGCAGGGTGGCCTCTGACACCACCACTAAAGGCTTTTGGGGATTTCCCCTCTCCGCCCCCGTCCCCACCCAGAAAGATGTGAAATGAGGGACCTTCATACTCAGGAGCAGGGCAAAGGTCTGGCCGCCCCTCCAAGTCGCCCATCTCCCTCCACTCCTCCCCGGCCCTTTCACACAAATCCCATCCTAGTGAGACCCTGCACCAACCTCCCACCGCTCCCAATCCCGTCCTTCTCCACCTCACCCAACTCCACTCCCACACCCGGCTGCCCCACCTGTTTTGTATCCCCTCACCTTCCCTCACCCACCCTGGCCAAGATAAGACCGGAGGAGGTTCAGTGAGATTTAGTAAGACTGGAACTCTTAAATCTGAGATACGGGGCCTGGAAACCCTTCCAGGAGTCATCAAACTCTGACAGCAGAGAGGGCCTCTGAAGCAGCAGGACAAGCAGGGACCACCCACCTCCTCTCCCCTGCTCCCCGCCCCAACACACGCACAAAGGGCTGTGTTCGTTGCATCCTCGCTCGAGGCAGTCTGAGAAGACTGCTAGCCCTCTTCCAAGAGGGCCCCCATTTCCCCGTAAACGCCTGTGCACCCCCACAAGTACCTGTGGGCATTGCCTGATGGAATGCCCTGGGCACTCACCCAAGGGACATGGGTGCTGCTGGGCCTATCCACTGGGCAGGCGACAGTGTTAGCTTTACTGCTTTGATGAAGCTAGACTAAGGGACAGGATGTTGGGGACCCAGAGTGAGGAGAGGGTGGAGGGAGCTCTTCTCTGGTGGGTCAGGTTGGGAGGCAGAAGAGACGGAGGCAGTGAGTCGTGTCTTGCTCTTTTGAGCCTGTGCTGCGGCGTGGAGTTATAAAGAAATGTGTTTCCTGGAGGCCCGAAGAGGTTAGTCCTGGGAAGAGGTCAGTGGCCCATTCTGGAGTCCTAAGACCTGAAAGGGCTTCTGCATTAAAGACATGGCCCCTTCATTTGACAGTTAAATACATAGAGGCACAAAAGGGGAAGACACGTGCTCAAGGTCACCCAGCCTGTGGGTGGCAGCTGGCCCCAACCCCTCCAGGACCCTTATGGTGCTAGGATGCCTGACACAAGCCCCAGTCCTCACATTTACAGTGGAGACCTGGGGACTGCTGGGCCCCAAGTCCCCACTTGTCAGAGAAAGCGCCGAGGCTCTGCGAAGGTCACGAAGCCCGGAAGGGGCAGAGCTGGAACTCAACGCCGTCGTCCAGCAGGCTGCCTCGTGGAATCCATTCCTGGGAGTCGGTGCGTCCCTGCTTACCCTGTGTGATCTCTGTATTGAGGCCATTGCCAGACCTAGGCTTGCCAAAATCCAAATTGACCCAGGATAGCTAATAAGATCAGTTGCAGCTAATGAGAATCAGATGCTGGAGTGGAGGCTGCTGCAGGAACCTCAGTTGCGTAGCTGGGTTTGCTCCAAGAACTTTGGACAGGCCCTGAGGATGTCACGTTCCTTCCCTGCAAGGTCCCCTCCCTCTTAGCCATGCCCATGCCCTGTGGCTTTGAGTTCTCTGCACATTCTCTCATCTCTCTCTGGAGCCCTGTGTCTTTTCCCCTGGGGCATTGCATGGGGAAAAGAGCTGAAATTCTGGCAGATTCTCTAGGAGCACCCAGCTGGGCAGCAGGGACCGAGTTCCTCCAAATGAGAGTCTGAAGTAGGGGCTCTCTCTCTTTCTGCCCCTACCCAGTTCTCAGCAAAAGGATTGGTTGTTGTGACCCAACTTTGCCAGGGCGAAGTTCAGAGCATGAGGGAAACCAAGGCAGAGAGGCCAAGAGGTGGGTCCCTGGAGACATCTTATCTGGCTCTAGAGCACAAATCTGCCACTTAATGTCTGATCTTAACCTCTCTGTGACATATCCTTGAGGTAAAATGAGTTAATCCTCATAAAATATTTAGCACACAGCAAATGAGCAGAAACAATGATTACAAGTGCAAAGTTATCGAACCTTGAAGTGTTGGAGGGGGGTGCTTATGCTTTAAGGCAAAACTTGTAACCCTTGCTGTAGATAATCTGCCAAGGGTAAGGTGCTAGGGGATAAGGTGATGGCTTCCCAGAGAGACAGTCCATAGACCCTGAAGTCAGAGAGAGCAGAGTTGGCCGCTGGTAGTGGCTGTCTGTGGAGCCTAAGGCAAGCCATTCATGTCTCTGAGCCTCAGTTCCTCATTTTTGAACAAGGTTTGCTGGGGTTGGACATCAGATAAGAAACAGGTCTAGATGGGGGGTTCTCATCGTGGGTACTATTACCATTTGAGTGGGAGGATTCTTTATTGTGGGAATATCCTGCGTATTGTATAACATTCAGCAGTGCCTCTGGTCTCTACCTACTAGATGCTAGAAACACTCCTCACCGCATGAGTCGTGTCCATCAGAAGTGTCTGCAGGCATTGCCAAATGTGCCCTAGGGAGCTAAATCATCCTTTTCCTTCCCTGTTGAGAACTGCTGGTCGAATACATGGCCTTAAACATAGTTGTTACTTCGTATAAAACAACTTCCTGGCTGAGGCAGGTGGATGACTTGAGCCCAGCAGTGTGAGACCAGCCTGGGCAACATGCTGGGCAACCAGCATTTTGGGAGGCTGAGGCGGGTGGATCACCCATCTCTGCAAAATACAATTTAAAAAAAATTAGCCGGGAATGGTGGCAGGTGCCTGGGGTCCTAGCAACCTGGGAGGCTGAGGTGCGAGGATTGCTTGAGCCTGGGGAGGTCGAAGCTGCAGTGAGCCGTGATCACACTGCTGCACTCCAGCCTGGGTGACAGAGTGAGACCCTGTCTCCAAAAAAAAAAAAAAAAAAACAAAATAAAACCAAAACAGCTTACTTCTTGCATAAGCTCCTTGTGTTGGTTTCTGTGTGATGAGAAGGTGATGTGTCCAGCTGCAGAGCGTCCCCTTGTTAACGACAATTTGAATTCCTTACATTTACACAGGACTTTCTTGTTTGGTTTTCTGTTTTAATTTTTAGTAGCGACAGAGTCAGCTGGTCTCAAACTCCTGGGCTTAAGTGATCCTCCCACCTTGGCTTCCCAAAGCTCTGGGGTTACAGGTGTGAGTGACAGGCATTAGCCACGGTGCCCCCTCTACACAGGACCTTATCATCTACAAAACACTGTTATGTCTATTACACTGTTTCTCACTCTACAGATAAGCAAACGAAGGCTGACAGAAGTTAAAAGACTTGTCTAAGATCATCAACTCCTTCTCCACCACCAATCAAAGAAACATTCATGCCAGAAATTGTGTGAGAAACAACTGAGTTCTGGGTCTTTTTCAGATGAGTTACCTTGAATGGCATGCCCTTTGGTCCAGAATCCCATTTTGAAAAATCTTGCACAGAAACGCTCACACTTGCACTGAGATAACATAAGAATGTCCAGCCAGGCGCGGTGGCTCATGCCTGTAATCCCAGCACTTTGGGAGGCTGAGGTGGGTGGATCACCTGAAGTCAAGAGTTTGAGACCAACCTGACCAACATGGTGAAACCCCGTCTCTACTAAAAATACAAAAATCAGTCCAGCGTGCTGGCAGATACCTGTAGTCCCAGCTACTCAGGAGGCTGAGGCAGGAGAATTGCTTGAACCCGGGAGGTGGAGTTTGCAGTGAGCCAAGATGGTGCCACTGCCCTCCAGCCTGGCAACAGAGCAAGACTCCCTCTCAAAAAAAAAAAAAAGGAAAGAATGTCCACAGCAGAGCTTGCACTACCAGTCGGGGAAGGGGTTACAGTATAAGCATTCATGTGAGAGAATGAGCAGTCTTGAGAAAAATGAGACGGATCCACATTCCTGACCTGGAAAGGTTGCTGAGGCATATTATTTACTGAAAAAGATGAACTCAGAGGATCAGTATATCCAGTATGATCCTATTGAAAGAGATACATGTAATACGTATGAACATGGATAGTTAGGGAAGTGGAGAATTAAAAGGACCTAGGTAGTATATTTGTATAAGGACATATTCATGGGGGAAGAAGAAGAAGAGAAATCTCTACCTGCTTCCCATGCATTAAAAATGAGGAAAGTGGACTGGCCGCGTGGCTCACATCTGTGATCCCAGCACTTTGGGAGGCTGAGGCAGGAGAATAGCTTGAGCCCAGGAGTTAGAGGCTGCAGTGAGTCGTGAACGAGCCACTGCACTCCAGCCTGGGCAACAAAGGGAGATTCTAAATATTAATCATAAAATAAAAATTAAAATGAGGAGAGCACAACCCACAGAGGTTGAGAGACTTGCTCACACCAGAAGTTGCCAGTGGCGAAATTCAGCTTTGAGTTTGCTGATAGTTCTAGGACCCGGAGACAGGAATCTGAGGCTCATCTTAGCAGGCCACACTTCCTTCCTTACCATCGGGGAATTCCTTCTCTGAGCACCTAGAGAAATCTTGGTGCCAGACTGACCTCACCTAAATCAGGTTTCCACCACATGATGACCTCAGGTCAGCCACTTTATCTCTTGAGTGTCTCATTTCTCTATCTTTAAAATAGCTGAAAGACAAAGGAAAAAACATGGAAGCCAAAAACAAAAAATGGTAGAAGGAGGGGGCAAGAGTAGAACCTCCATTACTGGGCTGCCGTGAGGATTAAATAAAACCATGTGTTCAGACCCCGGGTCCTTAGTAGGTGGTTAATTAAAACAGGCCCTGGTCTACCCTGTCTTTTTCTCTGCTTGCCTGCTTCTTCCAGGAGGCAGAAGACAAAAGCCTCAGAAAGGACAGGAGCGGGGCTGGGGGCTTCTGAGGCTTAGCAGGCTGAATCAGTTGTGCCCACTTCTTCACTCTGCCCTCGGATCCACCATGACCCCTTCAGTACAGGAGCTTTTAGCAGAAAGCCTGGGGGAGCATCCGGAGGGGATTTGTGCTCTAGCTCCTCCTCCCTGGGGTCTAACCATCCTTGCTTTCTCTAGACACTCCGCTCGTTAAACTGTCTTATCCATTGCAGGGATGGGATGGTATCATGTGGGCTGTAATTATACATCCCTTCAATAATAATATTGACTCTCCAAGGGCAAGTTTTCCTCCTCCTTCAAAAGCTATCTCACACTGCATCTTTGCTAGGTAGTCTTCCCTGACTTCTCCCCACCTCCAGCCAGGAAAACCATTTCTTTTTCTCCCAACTCCTGTCATCCACGTTCTAGACTTCCAGGGTCCGTCGCTGTTTGTTGAGTTTCCTCCCAATCCATAATTGCCTGGGAGCAGCTATCACATCCATCACATTTATTCCTGTGTCCCAAATGCGTAGCCCACTTCCCTATGCACACAGTAGATACTCAAGGAGCATTGATTGAATGCAGAAATGTATTTTTTAAATTGGGGTAAAATATTCATAACATAAAATTGACCATTTCCACCATTTTATTTTTATTTATTTTTTTGGTGCCAGGGGGAGTCTTGCTCTGTGACTCAGGCTGGGGTGCAGTGGTGTGATATCAGCTCACTGCAACCATCACCTCCCAGGTTCAAGTGATTCTGACTCAGCCTCCTGAATAGCTGGGACTACAGGCATGCACCACCATGCCTGGCTAATTTTTATATTTTTAGTAGAGGCAGGGTTTCACCATGTTGGCCAGGCTGGTCTTGAACTCCTGACTTCAAGTGACCCACCCACCTTGGCCTCCCAAAGTGCTGGGATTATAGGCATGAGCTACCTGCCCAGCCAATTTTAACCATTTTAAAGTGTACCTTAGGTGACATTAAGCACATTCACAATGGAGTGCAGTCGTCACTGCTATCAAGTTCTAAACCATTTCCATCATCCTAAAAGGAAATTCTACCCATTATGCCATTGCTGCCCATTCCCCCAGTCCTTGAAAACCACTTTGGCTTTCTGTTTCTACAGACTTGTTTAATCCGGATATTTCATATAAGTAGGATTATACAGTATGTGACCTATTGTGTCTGATTCTCTGTGATGTATCGTGAACTTAGTACTTCATTCCTTTTTAGGGCAGCATAACATTCTCTTGTATGGATATACCATAATTTGTTTTTCCATTCATTAGTTGATGGCATATGGGTTATTTTACCTCTTGGCTATTGTTTTGTTTTGTTTTGTTTTGTTTTGTTGAGACAAGGTCTCATTCTGTCACCCAGGCTGTATAGTGGTATGATGGTGGCTTACTGCAGCCTCGACCTCCTGGGCTCAGGTGATCCTCCCACCTCAGCCTCCTGAGGAGTATCTGGGACTACAGGCATGAACTACCTTGCCTGGCTAATTTGTTGTTGTTGTTTTTTACTTTTTGTAGAGATGAGGTTTCAGTATGTTGCTCAGGCTGGTGTCAAACTCCTGGCCTCACAGAGTCCTCCCGCCTTGGCCTCCCAAAGTGTTGGGATTACAGGCATGAGCCACTGTCATCCACACTTGTGTGCCAGCCCCACCTTTTGGCTATTATTAACATGTATGTATAAGTTTTGGTTTGAAGACCTGTTTTCAGTTATTTTGGGTATATGCCCAAGAGGGGAACTGATGGTCATGTGGTAACTCTTCAACGTTTGAAAAAGAGAACTCTTTTTCACAGCAGCTGTACCATTTTACATTCCCACTAGCCATGTATAAGAGTTCCCACTTTTCCACATCCTCACCAATACTTGTTTCCTTTCTCTCTCTCTCTCTCTCTCTCTCTCTCTCTCTCTCTCTCTCTCTCTCTCTCTCTCTCTTTAATTGGAACAGTGTCTCACTCTGTCACCCTGGCTAGAGTGCCATCACATGATCCTAGCTCAATGCAACCTCTGCCTCCCAGGTTCAAGTGATTCTTATGCTTCAGCCTCCCTAGTAGCTGGGATTATAGGCGAGGGCCACCATCACACCTGGCTAACTTTTTTGTATTTTTAGTAGAGACAGGGTTTCACCATGTTGGCCAGGCTGGTCTTGAACTCCCGGCCTCAAGTGATCCACTCGCCTCGGCCTCCCAAAGTACTGGAATTATAGGTGTAAGCCACTGTGTGCAGCCTCCATTATTATTATTGTTATTATTATTATTATTATCATTTCTCTAGTGGATGTGAAGTGGTACCACATTGTGGTTTTGATTTGCATTTCCCTAATGACTGATGACATTGAGCATCATATGTGTTTGCTGGTTATTCACATATTATCTTTGGGGAGATGTCTACTCAAGTTATTTGCCCCTTTTTGAATTGAGTTCTTTTTGTTCTTGAGCTGTAAGAGTTATTATTTTTTTCTTTTTTTTGACACGGAGTCTCACTTTTCACCCAAGCTGGAGTGCAGTGGCATGATCATAGCTTATGGCAGCCTTGACTTCACAAGCTCAAATACTTCTGCCTCAGTCTTTCAAGTAGCTGGCACAACAGGTGCCACCACACCTGGGTAATTTTTTTAAAAACATTTTTGTGCAGATGGGTTCTCCATACGTAGCCCAGGCTGGTTTTGAACTTCTCAGATCAAGCAATTCTCCCACCTTGGCCTCACAAAGTGCTAGGATTACAAGTGTGAACTGCCTCATCTGCCCCAGAGTTCTTTATATAAATAAATGTTTCTTTGTGTCACCATTTCTTCATCTGCTTAAATATTTGCTCAGCTCCTGTAGGTCAGATACTGTCTTGTGATCCTGGGATACCAAGGTGAAAAGAATGCCAGTTCCTGCCCATAAGGAACTCACAGTCTGCAAAGTTGCTCAGCCTCTACAACTTTTTTTTTTTTTTTTGGAGAGGGAGTCTTGCTCTGTTGCCCAGGCTGGAGTGCAGTGACATGATCATGTTTACCTGGAACCTATGAATAGGACCTAATTTGGAAATAAGGTCTTTGCAGAAATAATTAGGTTAAAATGAGGTCTTCCTATATTAGAGTGGCGCCTAATTCAGTGACTGGTATCTTTTTTTTTTTTTTCTTTCGGAGATGGAGTCTTACTCTGTTGTCCAGACTGGAGTGCAGTGGCACAATCTCAGCTCACTGCAACATCTGCCTCACTGATTCAAGTGATTCTCCTGCCTCAGCCTCCCAAGTAGCTGGGATTATAGGTGCCCACCACCACACCTGGCTAGTTTTTGTATTTTTAGTAGAGATGGGGTTTCACCATGTTGGCCAGGCTGGTCTGGAACTCCTGACCTCAGGTGATCCACCCACCTTGGCCTCCCAAAGTGCTGGCATTGCAGGTGTGAGCCACCACTTTCGGCCAGCCTCTATACTATTGACATGGAAGTAAGGCTGTCCTGTGCTGGGTGTTTAGCAACATTTTTGGCCTTCACCCATGAGATGCTGGCAATATACCTTCCTCCAAATTGTGACAACCAGGAAATGTCTCCAGGCATTATGAAGTGTCCCCTGGGGAACCAGATTGCCCCTGGTTGAGAATCACTGGTTAGAGGCTAAGACAGGCATATGTATCTACAATTTCAATCAGATTGCTTGTGCCTAACAGGATACACACACACACACACACACACACACACACACACACACAGAGGAGGCATTCAGGATGTATTTGTTAGATGTTAGATGGCTGCGGGTGTGGATGGATACAAGGATGGACAGACACGACCCCTTTGTTGGTTGGATAGATTGATGGATGCGTTCGTGAATGAATGGATGAATAAACGAATGCAATTTACAAGCTCTACCATGGGAAAACAGAACACTATTCTTCCAGAATAACCTACCCCTTTATCTCTGTCTAGCACAGTGGTTTTTGAAGTTTAGCATCAGAATCCCCTCAAGAGCTTGCTAAAACAGATTGATGCCCTCTGCCCACCAGAATTATGAGTTAGTAGAATCACCAGCTTGGCAGAATGTTCCCAACTCTATTTCCATGTTCTCTAGGAATCCTGGACCAGCCCTGCAACCCCTGCCAACCGTGTCCATTCTCAGAGGTCCCATCACCTTCACTGCCAGTGTCTCCCATTTAGGTGCTAACATCTGTTACCTTGGATATCGGCCACATGCTAGCCCTCTGTCCCTTGGCTGCGCTGAGAATTCCTTCAAAGGTGGGACCCACTGTATTCTAGTACCTTGCTGCTAAAAGTGTGATCCAGTGGCCAGCAGCATTCCATCATCTAGGAGCTAGGTAGAAATGCAGAATCTTGGGCCCCACCCAGAACTACAGAATGTAAATCTGCATTTCAACAATATCCCCCAGGGTGAATTGTGTACAGTTTTAAGTTTGAGAAGCCTATTTTAGGACAGAGCTATAACCCCACACTCAGTGCTAAGCTAGGGATAGCTTTGCTGATAAGTTACGTTGACAGCATCTGTTACAATGTAATTGGTTTCTGAAGGGAGACATCTTGCAGGCATTATTGGTCATTTGTATCTTTGCCTGATGTTATCTGTTGAAATGTCTACACTGGCCTGGCTTTACCCATGGGAAAACAGAAGCCTGTGGGAAAACAGAAGCCAAGAGGAGCAGTGCCTTCCTCAAGGTCACACAATGACCACGAAGCAGAGTGGAGATCACCATCCAGTCCTTAAAGGGAATGGGATGGCCGGGCATGGTGGCTCATACCTGTAATCCTAGCACTTTGGGGGCCGAGGTGGGTGGATCACCTCAGGTCAGGAGTTCAAGACCAGCCTGGCCATCATGGTGAAACCCCATCTTAAAAAAAAAAAAAGAATGCGATCAAGAGGATTGAAATACTGTAACCACTGAGCATGGTAGCACATGCCTGTAGTCCCAGCAACTCGGGAGGCTGAGGCAGGAGGATTGCTTGAGCCCAGGAGTCCTGGGCCATAGTGTACTATGCTAATCGGGTATCTGCACTAGTTCAGCATCAGTATGCTGACCTCTTGGAAGGTGGGGACCACCAGGTCGCCTAAGAAGGGGTGAACCAGCCCAGGTCAGAAACGGAGCAGGTCAAAACTCCTGTGCTGATCAGTAGTAGAATCACGCCTGTAAATAGCTACTGCACTCCAGCCTGGGCAACACAGTGAGACCCTGTTTCTAAAAAAAATAAAAGGTCGGAGGAGAGAAAGGAACTGAAATGCTGCAATGATAATGAAAACGTGGGGTGGAGGGGTAACACTCTGAAGCTACTTAGGTCTGTCCTCTGAAAGTGGACAAAGGGGAGATGACTTAACAGTGGTGCAAGAATAAGAACGGCAGTTGTATTCTTTCATTTATTCAGCCCATGTTTATTGGGGTACTTAATAGACTCCAGGCGTGGTTGTCTGGCATCTGTAGTATGGAACGAGGAAAACCAGGCCTCCCTTTTGGTGGCTTATCTGGAGTGGACAGATGTAGCCATCTGGCATTCATTCATTCGTCAATGAGTGTGTTCATTTATTGTATGATTTCCATGTGCTGTGTATAGTAGTAGGGGTATGTGTGTGTCTATGTGTCTGTGTGTGAGAGACAGAGACAGAGCGATGGAGGGAGGAGACAAGGACTCAGCTACTGCAGCAGTGCCGCTGCTAGATTAGCCAAGCGGAGACAGGCCTCAAAACAAGGACCGCACAGTGAGGAGAGTGCCAAAGGTGTGTGGGTGTTACTAGGGGCTCAAGCTCACAGTGGAAGGAGGTTACCACTCCCTTTTCCTGGGGATTCTGGGGAAGCAGTTTCAGGAGGAAAAGGCAGAAAAGAAGAGAAAGAGACTCTGGGCATGAGAGCATCATACACAAACCCAGAGAGTTCGTAGGAAGCCATTCCAAGAAAATTGCATGGAAAAAACGAACAGGCTAAGCACAGTGGCTCTCGCACCTGCAATTCCAGCGCTCTGGGAGCCTGAGGCAGGTCAATCACTTGAATCCAGGAGTTCAAGACCAGCCTGGCCAACATGGCAAAACTCCACCTCTACTAAAAATACAAAATTAGCAAGGCCTGGTGATGCTTGCTTATAGTCCCAGCTAGTCAGGAAGCTGAGGCAGGAGGATTACTTGAGCCCAGGAGTTTGAGACCAGCCTGGGCAACCTGGCAAGACCTCTCAAGGCCCCTTCTCTACACAGAATTTTAAAAATTAGCCAGGTATGGTGATGCACATCTGTAGTCCCAGCTGCTCAGGAGGCTGAGGCAGGAGGATCGCTTGAGTGGAGGAGGCTGAGGCTGCATTGAGCCATAATCATGCCACTGCACTCCAGCCTGGAAAACAGAGTGAGAGCCTGTCTCAAAAAGAGAAAAAAAAGTTGGGAGGTAAAATCATGAATCTCATACAGATACAAAGCAAAAACAAATGCTCACCAATTTTATTAGGCTCATTCAGTGAGGGAACCAGGCAGACATTAGAACCAGTTCAAAGGAAAATCAAATAAAGCACAAAAATGTAGCGTCGAGGAATGTCTAAATAGATTCTAAACAGAGGCAAACATGCTTGGACAAGGCAGAATTTGCTTGTCTATCAGTTTTCTACAACTTACAAAGGTGTCAACAAACTAGTTTGAAAATAATGAGGAAGGTCGGGCACGGTGGCTCACACCTGCAATCCTAGCACTTTGGGAGGCTGAGGTGGACAGATGGCTTGAGCTCAGTTCAAGACCAGCTTGGGCAACATGGTGAAACCCTAACTTTAACAAAAATACCAAAAAATTAGGCGTGGTGGCACGTGCCTATAGTCCGAACTACCCAGGAGGCTGAGGCACAAGAATCACTTGAGCCTGGAAGGTGGAGGTTGCAGTGAGCCTATATCGCACCACTGCACTCCAGCCTGCGCAAGAGACCATGTCTCAAAATAATAATAATAATAATAATAATAATAAAGGGTAGAATCAGATAATTGAAAATTTTGTGTTGTAAATAGGCAATGCATAACTCTTTTCTATAAAACCAGTGTTCAAACGGACAGGCATGGGTGGATGAGGAGCGGCAAGTGGAGGGTGTACAGAGTGGATCAGGTCCGACCAGGTGACCCATGATCATGATTTTGGACTTGACTCAGAGACCCATGGGGAACCAGGGAAGAGATTTAAGCAAGGCAGTGATGTGATTTTATTAGCACCTGAGAAAGATCCTCCTGGAAGCTGAATGGAGAGTAGACAGACACCTTTTCTCACCTGCCTTTGAGCGCAGGTTTCATTACAGAAACAGCCGATTCCAGGGGCAGACAGACTGCTGACTTTCCTGCAAAAGTTTTTAGACCCTGGAAGCTCCTTCAGGATAAAGTTGGCCAAACACCAGCCAAAAGAGCAAGGCACTGTCCCTGCAGGGTAGGGCTGTTTTGTGCATGGGAACAAAGCCTGCCTCCTCTCTGCCCAGAGCTGTAAATAGCGCTCTGCTGGCTTTGCAGGCTGAGCGCCGGTCTGGGGACAGGCTGGAAATGTGCACACGGAGGAGCATTTGTGCAAATGAATGCCTGAACGCGGATCTGCATGCTTGGCGTCTTGCCCCAGTCCTCAGCGTCCAGTCCTGGAAGGGGCTGGAAGCAGGGCTCAAAAAAGAGCCACACTCAGGAAAGCGTGGACGTTGTGACCTGGGGACAGGTTCCAGGAGGGATTCAGAGGCAGGCTGGCAGGACGAATGGGAAAAAACATGCAGAGGACCCTGGACAGAGTTTTGGCTCCGGCTTTACCCGTGATAGTGACAGTGACCCGTGAGTTGTCGCCACTCACATTGGCTGTATACTTGAGTGTATTTGCTCACCTTGTCGCTCGCAACAGCCCTAGGAGGAAAGGCTGACCAGATTTCAGAGACAGGAAACGAAAGCTCAAAAAGCCTGACTGCCTCACCCGGAGTCTCCTGAGCATTTCTAGTGAGAAGCAAGGCTTGAGGACTGTTAAGACTCTGGAGCCCTGGTGTCTAGGACTGACCCACATGGACACCTCTGCATATGCCCACTGCTGTCTCTGACCTCAGTTTACCCATCTGTCAATGGGTGCAATAATGTCTTTTCACCTAACGATCACAGCAGAGTGTGAAAAGACCAACTTCCACTGCCAATGAGAAAGGCTTGAAAAGTTGTAAATGCCGAATATGAACTGGTGGTATGTGGGGGAGGTCTGAAAGTGCGTTCCTTAGCCCCCAGGGACAGGGTGTGGAGTGCAACGCCTACCTTGTTTGTTCTCAGGGGCTTTGGAAGTGCAGAGTGGCCTTAGGCGGGTGGAGGTGAAGGTGTGCTGAGGCTTGCTGAGCTGCTCCCAGATCATAGGTGAGCCAGGTTGTTTTTTTCCTTTGAGAGGAAGAGATGGTGCGTACCCCGGGGAGAGAGGGGAACAGTGACCCTGAGGTGGGGATGCACATCTGGATGCCAAGTGTTTGCCGAGAGCTTCTGGCCACCTGCCCTCCCGCAGAGCAGGCGCTAGTCTTGGGTCCTGATTTTCCGGGTTCTTCAGAAGCTGAACAGCCTGCTGTTTGGACTGAGAGCTCCTTCCAGCAGGAGCCGCCTGCCAGCGACTCGGGTCATCCATCAGCTCTCACACCCTGCAGCCCCTGAAAGGTCTGCAGTGGGGCTTGGGGTGAACTCTGTGTCCTAGACCTGCAAGGTCAGGAGGAGGTCCCACATCTGCAGCTGTGCTGCTGGCTCTGAGTGCCCTAGGGCCAGTGACTTCTGTCTGGACCTCAGTTTTCTCATCTGTAAAATGGCACCAACAAAACTACCTTTTGAAATATTACATGAATGGTTATAAAATTGGAAAAAAACTGGATGATAAGAGCTGAATTTTTTTTTTTTAAGAGACACGGGTCTCACTCTGTTTCCCAAGCTGGAGTACACTGGCACCATCGTGGCTTACTGCCGCCTCAACCTCTGGGCTCAAGGGATCCTCCTGCCTCAGCCTCCCCAGTAGCTGGAACTATAGGCACATTCCCCACCCCGCTCTTTTTTTTATTTTTTATTTTTTTTGTAGAGGCAAGGTCTTGCTATGTTGCCAAGGATGGTCTGAAACTCCTGGCCTCAAGCAACCTTCCAACCTCGGGCTCTGAAGTGCTGGTATTACAGGCATGAGCCACTATACCTGGCCAAAAGTCGAATATATATATATGTGTGTGTGTGTATATATATATATATATATATATACACATACACACATATGTATATACACATATATACATGTGCGTGTGTGTGTGTGTGTGTGTATGGTCACCACTTTGCTTTTTTATTTTTATTTTGGTTTTTTTTTAGACAGTCTCATTTTGTCCCCCGGGTTGGGGTGTAGTGCCATGATCTTGGCTCACTGCAACCTCCACCTCCCAGTTCAAGCAATTCTCCTGCCTCAGCCTCTCGAGTAGCTGGGACTACAAGTATGTGCTACCACACCCAGCTAATTTTTGTATTTTTAGTAGAGAAGGGGTTTTGTCATGTTGGTCAGGCTGGTCTCGAACTCCTGACCTCAGGTGATCCACTCACCTCAGCCTCCCAGAGTACCAGGATTACAGGCGTGAGCCACTTTTCCTTGCCTGTATTTTTTTTTTAAATCATTAATGTATCACAGAGATCATTTCTCATCCCTTCTCATGACTGTGGAGTATTCCACGGGGCAGAGGACTTGATTTATCCTCCAATCCCTACTGAAGGGCCTCTTAAGTGGTTTGTGATATTTTGTCATTACAAAGGAAGCCACCGCAAACAACTGTGTTGGTAGTCATTTCATACATGTGCAAATATTTTTTTGTAGGAGAAATTTTTGGAGGTAGAATTCCTACATCAAAAGGAATGTGTTTATTTAAATGCTTTTTGTAAACTGTTTTCTAAGGAAATATAACATGTATATGGAAACATACATAAAACCAAAAACAACAGCTCAGTGAATTCTCATGAAGCTAAAGTCCTATAACCAGCAACCAGGTCAAGAAGGAGACCACAGCCAGCCAGAAAGATCAGACTTCCTCACATCCTTCCTCATTATCACCCTGTCCTGGGGTGGCCCCATCCTGTCACTCAGAGAGAATCCTTCCTTGCCCTTCTCTGGTGACCACTAGAGAAGGCCAGTAAGAGGCCGGGCCCAGTGGCTCAAGCCTGTAATCCCAGCACTTTGGAAGGCTGAGGCGGGTGGATCGTGAGGTCAAGAGATCGAGATCATCCTGGTCAACATGGTGAACCCCATCTCTACTAAAAATACAAAAAATCAGCTGGGCATGGTGGCGCGTGCCTGTAATCCCAGCTACTCAGGAGGCTGAGGCAGGAGAATTGCCTGAACCCAGGAGGCAGAGGTTGCGGTGAGCCGAGATCGCGCCATTGCACTCCAGCCTGGGTCACAAGAGCAATACTCTGTCTCAAAAAAAAAAAAAAGGAAGGCCTGTAAGGAAGGACTTCACCACCAGAGAACAGTGAACAATGCATCCTTCACCATTAGCGTGTGCTTTGCTTGGTTTTTTAATCATGTTATTTTGCATCCATTTTCTTGTGTATACCATAACATCTGTAGGATTTATCTGTGTTGTTATCCGTAACTTTTGTTTATTCATTTTTTTTTCTTTTTTTTTTTTTTGAGACGGAGTTTCGCTCTTGTTACCCAGGCTGGAGTGCAATGGCGCGATCTCGGCTCACCGCAACCTCCGCCTCCTGGGTTCAGGCAATTCTCCTGCCTCAACCTCCTGAGTAGCTGGGATTACAGGCACGCACCACAATGCCCAGCTGATTTTTTGTATTTTTAGTAGAGACGGGGTTTCACCATGTTGACCAGGATGGTCTCGATCTCTTGACCTCGTGATCCACCCGCCTCGGCCTCCCAAAGTGCTGGGATTACAGGCTTGAGTCACCGCGCCCGGCCCATTTTTTTTTTCTTTTTGAGATAGAGTCTCTCTTTGCTGCCCAGGCTGGGGTGCAGTGGCACAGTCACGGCTCACTGCAACCTCTGCCTCCTAGGCTCAAGCAAGCCTCCCACCTCAGCTTCCTGAGTAGCTGGAATGCTGCTAGCCATTATGCTGGGCTAATTTTTATAATTTTTGTAGAGACAGGGTTTCACCATGTTGCCCGGGCCGGTCTTGAACTTCTGGGTTCTAGTGATCTTCCTGCCTTGGCCACCCAAAGTGCTGGGATTACAGGCATGAGCCACCACACTTGGCCAACTTTTTTACTTTTTGCAGAGATGTGATCTTACTATGTTGCCCAGGCTAGTCTCAGACTCTTGGTCTCAAGCAGTCTTCCCGCCACAGCCTCCTAAATTGCTGGGATTACAGGCATGAGCCACTGGGCCTGGTCTTCTTTCATGATTAATGCTTTTTGTGTCCTATTTAAAAAGTTCAAGGTCATTTGTATTGTTTCTTCATTTTCTGGAAGCTTTCATGTTTGGCCTTTCATATTTATCTCTACCATCCACCTGCTGTTGATTTTTATGTATTCTATTATGTAGGATCATGATTAATTTTTTTCTATAAGGGTAGTTCATTTGGCCCAGTATCACTACCACCATTGTCAAAAATCAAGTGTCTGTATATTTGTGTATGTGTTTCTATTCTCTGTTCAGTTCTGTTAATCAATGTGTTTAATCTTTGCCCCCATACCATGTCTTGACTGCTGTAGCCTTAGAATATGATAGTCACTGCCTCATTGGCCTCTAAAGAGACTGCACCAATCAAGACTTACTAATAATTCAACAAAAATATATTGGGCTTCCAATACAGTGCCGGATGCTATCATGATGGGAATGCAAGTTTAGTCATATACCTAGCTCCTACCTTGAAGAAGTATATAGTCTTGGCCAGGCACGGTGGCTCAAGCCTGTAATCCCGGCACTTTGGGAGGCCGAGGCAGGTGGATCACGAGGTCAAGAGATCAAGATCATCCTGGTCAATATGGTGAAACCCCATCTCTACTAAAAATACCAAAAATTAGCTGGGCATGGTGGCATGTGCCTGTAATCCCAGCTACTCAGGAGCTGAGGCAGGAGAATTGCCTGAACCCAGGAGGTGGAGGTTGCAGTGAGCCGAGATCGCGCCATTGCATTCCAGCCTGGGTAACGAGAGCAAAACTCCATCTCAAAAAAAAAAAAAAAAAAAGGAAGTATATAGTCTTGTAAGTGATTAAGACATGAACCAAATAATTACACAAATAGAGGTAATGTGTGAATGTGATGGGGCCCCAAAGGGGACCTATGTAGGGTGCTAAGAGAAAGATTTGATCTGGTAGGACAGGTTCAGGGATATCAAAAGTGTGAGTAGAAATGAAAGAATCAGCCAGGCACAGTGGCTCATGCCTGTAATCTCAGCACTTTAGGAGGCTGAGGAAGGCAGATCACAAGATCAGGAGTTCAAGACCAGCCTGACCAACATGGTAAAACCTCGTCTACTAAAAACAGAAAAATTAGCCAGGCATGGTGGTACATGCCTATAATCCCAGCTACTCAGGATGCTGAGGCAGGAGAACCATTTGAATCCAGAAGGTGGAAGTTGCAGTGAGCTGAGATTCTGCCACGGTGCTCCAGCCTGGGTGACGGAGCAAGACTCTGTCTCAAAAAACAAACAAAAAAAGAAATGAAGGAATCAGAAGCAAGGGAAAAGTATTTTGGGCAGTGGGAACAGCATCTGCAAAGCATTCCTGGGACAGACACTAGATCATCGTGGTAAAACCCAGAGTTAGGGGAAGGTGGTGTGCCTGGAAATTGGAGAGGTGGTGGGGACCAGACCTCAAAGCCTTTAAACGATATTCAAGGGCTGGTTTTTATACCTAGAACAACTATCCTAAGAACAATAACAAGAGTCACTTTGAATCTTCCAGGTTAAGGGGAGTTTCAAGAGTCTTTTCAGCACAACTAGGGTTGCTTCTTAGCAGCAGAGGAATGTGTATGGCAACCCCTGGAGTGACACATTAGTTTTATTTACCTTCATTCCCCAACTCCTGGCACTGAATATTTCATTTTGCTACCAACAGTTTTACTGTGCAGTCAGCCCGAGTTCTGCCAGCAGGAGCATCTGCCTGGCACCATCTCAGGTCTGGAACGGTTTTCTCTCCAACCTGGTGAATGTCTTGCCTGCTGGAGTGTCCCTTAGGATGGGCCTGGTGCCAGCCACAGTGCTGTGAACTTGAACTTCTTCTCCTCTTTCACCATCCTCTCTACTCATCACCTTTGGAGGCATGATTTTCATTCTGTGGATAAGAACACAGAAGCTTAGAGAACTTACCTCACTTGCCTAAGAGCACACAGCTTCCAAAGTGCAAATTTAAGAGTCTTCAACTCTAATTTTCTAGATTTTTGTGGTACTTTTTTCCTTTTCAAAATATAGAGTGAGGCCAGGTGCGGTGGCCCCTGCCTATAATCCCAACACTTTGGGAGGCCAAGGCGGGCAGACTACAAGATCAGGAGTTCAAGGCTAGCCTGGCCAACGTGGTGAAACCCATTTCTAAAAATGCAAAAATCAGCCAGGTGTGGTGGCACACACCTGTAATCCGAGTGCTGTGGGAGTCTAAGGTGGGAGGATCACTTGAGGCCATAAGTTAGAGACCAGCCTGAGCAACATAGAGAGACTTCATCTCTACAAAAAAATTAAAAATTAGCCAGGCATGATGGTTCATGCCTATCTCTAAAAAAGACCCTATCTCTAAAAAAATACATTGTAACTAATAAATAAGTAAATAAGAAGAGTCCATAAAATGCTCTTGGCAACATGGCTAAGAAGGAGGCAGTAGAGCAGGTGAGGTTTGCCTCTTGGAAGCTGCAGTCTAGGACATTTCAATACTGCAGACTCATAACTTTTTTGCTGCGGGATTGAGAGGAAAGTGCCCAAGGGCCTGAAGCTCTTAGCACTTGCCATGTTGTATTCTTTTCTTCTTGATGGGAATGGAGCGTGTTCATCAATTCACTTCTTTGCCGCTGAACACAGTATGCCAAAGGGCACTGCGCCTGGGCTTGCTATCTGCATTTCTATCTTGAAAGAGCAAGCAAACATGCAAACCTTGTGTCCTTTGTACGGGGGTTTTGCTATCTGGCTGACTGAACGAATACGTCCCCCACTACAATTAAGGAGAGCTTTGCTTGGCTCAGACCTTTGAAGGATCCAAAAGTATTTCTTTCTGTTTGTTTATTTGTTTGTTTGTTTTGAGATGGAGTCTCACTCTGTTGCCCAGGCTGGAGTGCAGTGGCACAGTCTTAACTCATCACAACCTCCACCTCCCAGGTTCAAGCGATTCTCCTGCCTCAGCCTCCTAAGTAGCTGAGATTACCAGTGCACACCACCACGTCTGGTTAATTTTTGTATTTTTAGTACAGACGGGGTTTTACCACATTGGCCAGGCTGGTCTCAACCTCCTGACTTCAGGTGATCCATCCGCCTTGGCGTCCCAAAGTGCTGGGATTAAAGGTGTGAGCCACTGCACTGGATCCAAAGGTGTTTTGTAGGAGATAGTAAATTGTTAACTGAATTTTACCAAGATGGGTAATCTTTAACCTGGAGAAGGTTATAAAATGGGGTATGCTCTTCCAGGGTTGCCAGGAAAGTCCCTTTAAAGTCTCAGCTGGAGGCTAGAGGCACCCTTTGTATGCTTTCCCCCAACTTGAACCACAGCACTGAGGGCTACCCAGACATGGAGCTGACCACACTTGAGCCAACCACGATAGCAATGCTGCCAATGCAAAGGTTGCTCAGGGCTCTACTTTTCATAGGGAAGAAAAGGCCACAAGAACCCCTTCCACTGTTCTGAGCACTTGCCATGGATTATCATTTAACCCTCACAGCAGCCTTCAAGGTAGGTCCTATTCTCATCACCATTTTACAGATGAGGAAACCAACATTTTCCTCATGTTGCAGCAGCCGGGCACAGTGGCTCATGCCTATAATCCCAGTGCTTTGGGAGGCTGAGGCAGGAGGATCACTTGAGGCCAGAAGTTAGAGACCAGCCTGGGCAACATGGTGAGACCCCTTCTCTACAAAAAATTAAAAGTTAGCCGGGTGTGCTGGCATGCACCTGTAGTGCCAGCTACTTGAGAGGCTAAATTGGGAGGATCCTCTGGGAGGCTGAAGTTGCACTGAGCTTTGATCACACTATGGCACTCTAGCCAGGGCAACACAGTGAGACCCTATCTCTAAAAGATAAAAAGTAAAAAAGATTATATTCAGCTGAAATTCCCATCTGAATTAATTAAAATTGTTCATGGGCGTCTATTCCACAGAGACAGTTCCTCTGTTTGGGGGATGGTCCCCTATCCTCCAGGAAGGAAGCCTTCCCCCTGCCCCTCGCTGGGTTGCCCACTTCTCTTCGGGGAAGTCATTGCCCCACGCCTCCTTCTCACTTGAATTTACCACTCTCTGTTGTAATTCCCCATGCATTTCTGCTTCCAGCACTAGACCGTGAGTTCCTTAAGGATGCAGGATGTCTGTGTCCTTTCTCTGCCCCCAGCATCATTCCATGATATGGCATAGAGTGAACCTGTGGTCCGTATTTGTTGAATGAATATGTAAATATTTTACTTGAATTAACTTTTTCAGAGAAATTGTTGGGAAGGCTTGGTGTACACAGTTGACTCTTGAACAACACAGGGGTTAGAGACACCAATACCCTTGCACAGTCAAAAATCCACATATAACTTTTTTTTATTTTTGAGACTGAGTCTCACTCTATTGTCCAGGATGGAGTGCAGTGGCACGATCTCGGCTCACTGCAGTCTCTGCCTCCTGGTTCAAGCCACTCTCCTTCTGCTCAGCCTCCCCAGTAGCTGGGATTACAGACACTCACCACCAGGCCCAGCTAATTTTTGTATTTTTAGTAGAGAATGGGGTTTCACTATGTTGGCCATGCTGGTCTCAAACTCTTGACCTCAGGTGATCCACCCACCTCGGCCTCCCAAAGTGCTGGGATTACAGGAGTGAGCCACCACGCACAGCCTCTATGTATAACTTTATAACTTTGACTCCCCCAAAACTTTACTAATAGCCTCCTGCTAGCCTGAAACCTACTAGTAACATAAACAGTTAATTAACTAAGATTAGTCTCTATGTATATTTTGTGCATCTGTGACATACCTCGCTTTACTTAATTTTTTCAGTGTTTCCTAGGCTACACAGTTTGTCTTTGAATTTTCTAATTGTCACAAATCTCCAAAACTTTTCCAGTATATTTGTGGGAAAAAAATTCATATGTTGGTAGACCCATGCAGTTCAAACCCATGTTATCCAAGGGAATACTCTTTTTAGGTATTTTTATCATTTTTATTTTTATTTTTTTGAGGCAGACTCTGAGTGTCACTGTGTCACCCAGACTGGAGGGCAGTGGCACAGTGTCAGCTCACTGCAACCTCTGCCTCCCGGATTCAAGTGAACCTCATGTCTCAGCCTCCCAAGTAGCTAGGATTACAAGCATGTGCCACCATACTGGGCTAATTTTTATATATTTAGTAGAGACGGGGTTTTGCCATGTTGGCCAGACTGGTCTTAAACTCCTGACCTCAAGTGACCTGCCCGCCTCAGCTTCCCAAGGTACTGGGATTACAGGCATGAGCCACTATGCCCAGCTTGTTTTTAGGTTTTGAATTTGGTTGGCAAGTTTCATTACGTTTCACCTTGCCCATTCTTTTAAGTATTTTTTTTCTTTTGAGATTAGCATAGATTCACACACAGTTCTAAGAAATGATACAGAGAAATCCTATGTGTCCTTCACCCTGTTTTCCCCAACAGCACCGTCTTACTAACCTGTAGAGTACAATATCACAATCAAGATATTGACATGGATACAGTCCATCCATTTGATTCAGAGTTCCCCAGCTTTACATGCATTCACCTTGCACATCTTTTATTTGTTTGTTTGTTTTGTTTTTGAGACAGTGCAGTGGTACAATCAACAGCTCACAACAACCTTGAGCTCCTGGGCTTAAGCAATCCTCCCGAGTAGCTGGGACCACAGGCATGCACCACCTTGCCTGGCTAAACCTTTTATTTTTTGTAGCGATGGGGTCTCACTATGTTGCCCAGGCTGGTCTGGACCTCCTGGGCTTAAGCCACCCTCCTACCTCAACCTCCCAAAGTTGTGGTATTACAGGCATTAGCTACTGCACCTAGGGCCAGCTTTGAAAGATTTTGATTTGACGTTCCCGATTTCCATTGCCACTTGGCTGAAAAAAAGGGGCTAAAGTTCCAGTGGAGTGTGGAGTTGGCCGCGATCCTGCGTTCTCAAGGCTGAGACATCCCTGGGGTAACTTTAGGTGTCTATTCTGGGCTGCGTCCAGGCAGAGAAGGAAGCACAGGCAAAGGAAGGCAGGCCGCCACGTCCTAACACCTGAGTTCCAGTTTTGGACACACAAGAGAGCTCTGTGCTCCTGCCTACGCTCTGCCTTCTCCGACTTCCTCCCCATTTGCGACATTTCACTTGATTGTCAGGCCCAGCTGGCAGCGTTCTGCTGGAACCACTGGGCGAGCAAGCCTGAGAAGTGATGAGTCATTAGTACCTGGGGACACCAGTGTTCGCCTTGTCTGGCCAGGGACTGTGTCCCCATGAGCTCAGTTCTTTGTTCTGGGTCTCAGGTTCTGGAGAGCCCCAGCTTTGTTTGGGGACATCCTGTGGAAGTAAGAGCAGCGTGTCAAAGTTACACGGTTTTGGGAGAAAGTGCTGAGTCTACCAGACATCTCCCCACTGGAGTTGGCATTGTGGGAGGGAGATGAGAACTCTGCAGAGATTTCTGCAAACAGCCTGGAATGAGAAGCAGATGCTTCATACTGGTTGAGACAACAGGCCAGTGCCTTGCTGTCGTTTCCATTTTCCGCAGGAGCAAAATGAATGTGAAGATGGTATTTCTCCACCTTTGCAGAATCACCCCTAAGCCCTGCATTCATGATTCTGCAGAAAAACTAGGCAGCCAGACAGACCTGGTTCAGTTCCAACCACCACTTACTTAGGGCAAAAACAGGATGACTTTTGCTTAACCTTGTCTCAGCCTCAGCTTCTCAGTCTACAAACTGGCACTACTCCACTACCTCACAAGATGCTTCAGAGCGTCAGGGATGTGGGGAAATCAGTTGGCCTAGGGTGAATGTCGATAAAGCCTGACCCACCAAAGGGCCTTTCGCCTTTCTTTGCCTGAGTTTTCTCATCTGCTAAGTGGGAAGAAATTTTCCTTGCGTTGGAGTGATTTTAAGTCTCAGAATGCATGGCACTCAAAGTCAGTAAAGATACAGAGCAGTTTTCAGTGGTAACTGAACTGAATGGTTTGATTCCAGGACACCAGCTCAATGCCAGTTCTTGGGGCGGAGTAGTTGACCCGAGGGAGAAGACAGTCAAGCACTGCACAGGACCTTCGAACGTGGGACCATGAGGGATCTCTGAGCTGATTGTCCCTTTGTGTTTAAAGTCTCTCTCCTGCATCTTAGACAAGAAGGCATCCAGCCTCCAAAGTGGGTCCCACCCCAAGCCAAGGAGCCTTCTTAGTTATTGAACCAACAACCACCTTCCATCGTATAACTTATTGAAGATTGCGGCCTTAGTACAGGACAGAGCTGGGACTCTAGCCCAGGTCTGAGTGCACAGACCATGACCCTAACACCTAGGCCCCGTTACCTCTGTCATTCAGGTTCCTACTGTTGCACTCCATTCTGTCCAGGACTCAGCATGGCACTGGGAACACAGCAGGATTAAAGAAGGACCAGGGTGACTGTGCAGGGGGACCTTGGGAAGGAGGCTGCCCTCTGCTCAGGAGGTCTCAAGAAGTTTGGGATCAGGCCAGGCATGGTGGCTCACTCCTGTAATCCCATCACTTTGGGAGGCTGAGGCAGGCAGATCACTTGAGGTCAGGAGTTCAAGACCAGAATGGCCAACATGGTGAAACCCCTTCTCTACTAAAAATATAAAAATTAGCTGTGTGTGGTGGTGCGTGCCTGTAATCCCAGCTACTCAGGAGGCAGAGGCAGGAGAATCACTTGAATCCAGGAGGCGGAGGTTGCAGTGAGCCGAGATCGTGCCGTCATACTCCAGCCTAGGAGACAGAACAAGACTCTGTCTCAAAAAAGAGAGAGAGAAAGAGAGAGAGAGAGAGAGACGTTTGGTATCAGCAGCCTGACTGTGGTCCCTGAGCTCTGGCCAGCCCTTCTGGTCTGCAGATGCTGACGGGCCCATGGGACCATCCCAGGAGTGAGCAGGAAGTGTTCCCCACAGCCAGGTGCCCTGGGGGGCAGATCGGAGAAGCCTAGTCTTGGACAGCCCAGGCCGTCCACTTGCCCTGTGGGGGAAGCTCCTCCGGTTGAACAATCATTTGTTGATTTTAATTTTTCCTCCTGGAAAACTGGCCGACTGTTCCCATCCCCAGAGGCGTCTGTGTCCCAGGGAATTACTAACACTCAACATGTAACTTACATCGCCTATCGACTGTGAAATCAAGGGGAACGAGAGGCGAGGAGCTTGCATGCTGGTGGAGAGAGACTGATGAATCATGAACGAATGAGAAAGAGGTGGATAACGGTGACAAAAATAAAATGTGTTGATCTGAAAGCAGTGGGACTACTTGAAGTTGAGGTCAAGGAAGGCTGCTCTGAGCAGGTGGTATTTGGGCCGGGGAAGGAGACAGCCATTTCAGGCCTGGGGGGAAGCTCACTCCAGGCAGGGATGCAGCAGATGCATGGCAGGTCTCACATCGGGAGGACTTGAGGTCATCATTAGAAGGTTGGGTTTTATTGTCTCTGCAATTAGAGACCTTTGGTAGGTTATTATCTAAGGAGTGACATGATGTGTTTCACTTTAACACAGTCCCTCTGGCTGCTTCGTGCAAAGTGGATTGAAGACCTCGATGGCATCAGGGAGACCACTTAGGAGGCTGCCACCGCCAATTACAAGTGGAAGTAGCTTGGATTCAGGTGGAGACAGGAAGAGAGGGTGACCTGGAAATGCTGACAGTCCAGACACGCGCAGTTGTAGTCAGTGCCTAGGTTCAGATCTGAGCTTCTGTGACCATGTATGAACTTGAACCTCCCTTTCCTCCTGTGCGAGTTTTTCATTTTGTTTTGTTTTTGTTTTTGGTTCTTTTATTTGTTTTTGGAGACAGGGTCATGTTCTGTCACCCAGGCTGGAGTGCAGTGGCGCGATCCCAGCTCACTGGCAACCTCCACCTCCTGGGTTCAAGCAGTTCTCCCCCTCAGCCTCCAGAGCAGCTGGGATTACAGGCACACACCACCACGCCCAGCTACCTTTTTGTAGTTTTAGGAGAGACAGAGTTTCACCATGTTGGCCGGGCTGGTCTCAAACTCCTGACCTCAGGTGATTCCCTGCCTCAGCCTCCCAAAGTGCTGGGATTACAGATGTGAGCCACCGTACCTGGCCCTGTGCAAGTTTTAAATTGCAGGAGGTGATCTTTTGTAAATTGCAGATTTAGTAGCAACTGACACGATTGGTAAAAATATTCATTGAGATCATACATTCACCTCCTGGGGCTGCCGCAACAAATTGCCACAAACTGAGTGACTCAAAATGATGGAAATTTATTTTCTTACAGTTCTAGAGGCCAGAAGTCCAAAATCCAGGGATTATCAGGACCCTACTCTCTCTGATGGTTCTAGGGCCTCAATGTTGTCTGCTGCCAGAGGAGTGGTTGAGAGTACCTGAGTGCTTGGCCCTCCTTCAGCAACTGCTTGGTTCTGTTGTATGGAGAGACCACATTTTGCTTATCTGCTCATCTGCTCATGGATCCTTGGGTTTGTTTCCATCTTCTGGCTTTTATGAATAGTGCTGCAATTAACCAGGTGCAGTGGCTCATCCCTGTAATCCCAGCACTTTGGGAGGCCAAGGCGGGCAGATCACCTGAAGTCAGGAGTTCAAGACCAGCCTGGCCAACATGGCAAAACTCCATCTCTACAAAAATACAAAAATTAGCCAGGCATGATGGCAGGTGCCTGTAATCCCAACTACTCAGGAGGCTGAGGCAGGAGAATCACTTGGACCTGGGAATCAGAGGTTGCGGTGAGCCGAGATCATGCCATTGCACTCCAGCCTGGGCAACTAAGGGAGACTCCATCTCAAAAACAAACAAACAAACAAACAAACAAACAAATAAATAAAACAGGGCCTCATTCTGTCACCCAGGCTGGAATGCAGTGATGTGATCTTGGCTCCTGGGCTCCTCAGCAACCTTGGCCTCCTGGGCTTACACCATCCTCCCACGCCATCCTCCTGAGTAGCTGGGACTACAGGTATGTATGAACATGCCTGGCTAATTTTTTTTTTGATATTTTTTGTAGAGACAGGGTTTTGCCATGTTGCCCAGACTGGTGCAGTAAATCAATCTTTCTTTTTTTTTTCTTTCTTTCTTTCTTTCTTTCTTTCTTTCTTTCTTTCTTTCTCTTTCTTTCTTTCTCTTTCTTTCTTTCTCTTTCTTTCTTTCTCTTTCTTCCTTTCTTTTTCTGTTTCTTTCTTTCTTTCTTTCTTTCTTTCTTGTCTTTCCTGTTTTCTTTTTTCCTTGAGATGGGGCCTCACTCTGTCACCTAGGCTGAAGTACAGTGGCACGATCACAGTTGACTGCAACCCCAACCTCCTGCGCTCAGGTGATTCTCCCACCTCGGCCTTCCAAGTAGCTAGGATCATAGGGGTGTGCCACCTGGCTAATTTTTATACTTTTTGGTAATTTTTGTAGAGACAGAGTTTCACCATGTTGCCCAGGCTGGCCTCAAACTCCTAGACTCAAGTGACCCACCCACCTCTGCCTCCCAAAGCACTGTGCCTCAGTTTTTCCTTTTGTGTAATTAAAATACTGATGGTCGCTGCATGATTCCACAAATCTCAATGATTAGTAGTCATGGAGCTGTGTAATCAGGGATCCTGCATCATCCCGGCGATGCTGGGGAGACCGAAGTAAAATAGGGAATACCTGTTAGGCAGGGAGGGGGAGAGGAGGGGCGAAGGAAGGCAGGGGTGCAATTGCAAATCAGACAGCCAAGACCTGAGGAAGGCAGGTCAGGAGCCCCGGGGTCTCTGTGGAGGAGATTTTTGGGCAGTGGAAAGGGCAGGAGCAGGCTCTTGGGACAGGCTCAAGCATGAGGGCACCCGTGTGGCAGCGCAAGGGTCGGTGGCAGGGAGGTGAAAGACGTGGAGGTGGAGGGGGACCTGCAGCCCTCCTGGAGGCCACTCTGGTGGCATTGGCTGTCACTCGGATGGAGGTATATTGGCTCATTCTCAAACTGCTGTAAAGCAATACCTGAGACTGGATCATTTATAAAGAAAAGAGGTTTAATTAGCTCATGGTTCTGCAGGCTGTACAGAAACATAGCAGCTTCTGCTTGTGGAGAGACTTCAGGAAACTTACAGTCATGGCGGGAGGTGAAGGGGGAGCAGGCATCTTCCATGACCAAAGCAGGAGGAAGAAAGAGAGCAGAGAGGAGCTGCACTCTGGGTTGTTGTTGTTCTTGTTGTTGTTGTTGTTGTTGTTTTTGGTCTGTCACTCAGGCTGGAGTGCAGTGGTGCAATCTCAGCTCACTGCAACCTCCACCTCCTGGGTTCAAGCAATTCTCCTGCCTCAGCCTCCCAAGTAGCTGGGATTACAGGCACGCGCCACCACAGCCAGCTAATTTTTGTATTTTTAGTAGAGATGGGGTTTCACCCTGTTGGCCAGGCTGGTCTCGAGCTCCCAATCTCAGGTGACCTACCCGCCTCCACCTTCCAAAGTGCTAGGATTACAGGCATGAGCCACCGCACCTGGCCACACTCTTTTAAACAACCGGATTTCATGAGAACTCTATCACAAGAACAGCACTAAAGGGATGGCACTATTCATGAGAAGCCCGCCCCCATGATCCAGTCACCTCCCACCAGGTCCCTCCTCCAACATTGGAGATTACATTTCAACATGAGATTTGTGTGGGGACATGGATCCAAACCATATCCGGGGGCCGTTGCAGGGTGTTGACCAGAGCGGGGACTGGTGTGACCTGACCTAACTTTGGCAAAAGACCACTCTGGCTCCTGTGTTGATTGCACACAGAATGCAGCCAATGACAGGAGCAGGTTGATGTTTCAGACACCACGGCCGGAACCTGGGGGCTTGGATCACAGGGGAGATGACAGAGGCAGGAGAAGTGGGCAGACTCCGGATCTGTTTTCAAGGTGGAGCCAGCAGGATGTACTGGACTAGGTGTGATGCACCAGAGGGTGCCAGGAACATGCAGCGGCTTAGAGAGCCCCTTGCAGGCCCCGGGACCCAGGCAGAGTTAAAGAACACCTCTCTGTTGTCAATGCATTGTTTTTATGGGTATCTTGTATTTATAGGGAGGGATACTGGCTTTCTAGATACAATAATGACATAAAAGTTTCCACTTAAATTACTGGTGTTAAGGGCCGGGCATAGTGGTTCACGCCTGTAATCCCAACACTTTGGGAGGCCAAGACGGGTGGATCACCTGAGGTCAGGAGTTCAAGACCAGCCTGGCCAACATGGTGAAACCTCCGTCTCTACTAAAAATACAAAAAATTACCTGGGCATGACAATGGACGCCTGTAGTTCCAGCTACTTGGGAGGCTGAGGCAGGAGAATTGCTTCAACCTGGGAGGCAGAGGTTGCAGTGAGCCAAAATCGTGCCATTGATCTCCAGCCTGGGTGACAGAGCAATACTCTGTCTCAAAAAAATTTTTACTGCTGTTAAAAAGCAAGATATTGATTTGCAGTAGCTTTGAAGGTCAAAAAAAAGGCAAGATAATTTCAAGCAAATGTCTTACAAATGTTGGTAAATAATAGAACATTTAGGTGGGCAGCAAATGCTGACTTTGGAAAAGCATGCTCTTTGTGTGTTGCTGACATGTTAGCAGAAAAAGAAGGTGGTGTCTGAGGGCAAAAGTAGCTTGGGTGTGTGTGTGTTCTCTAAAAACTGAACTCTGCTTGAAATTAAGTGAAACGGATCACGAGTTTGTTATTAGGAAGATAGAAAAGACCTATAGTTTGAAGGCTTGGAATGTCTACATGAGGGACACACTGTTTCTGTAAAGGGCCAGACGATAAATATTTTGGCATGTGGTCCATGTCGTTTCTGTCACCACTACTCAACTCTGCCATGGTAGCGCAAAGCAGCCATGAATGAATGGGTGTGGCTGTGTTTCAGTAAAGCTTTATTTTAAAAATTCAGGCCACAACCATAGTTGTGAATCCTTAGCCTAGAGTCTGCATCGCAAGGCACAGAGCCTCAAGAACATCCTCTGTCCTGGCCTTCCAGAAATTTGAGACTTCTTAACCCCGAGCTTTCCTTTCTTCCACTACCTTGGGTTGAGTTGAGAAGCTTTCCTTTGTGTCAACTGCAAGTACACTAAACTTTCTGAATGTGCTGACCTACTTTCAACTTTAAGTATTTCCACCTGGGAACTGGAATCCAATTTGACCTGGTTTAATGCCAGAAAGCTTGTGTTCTTTTTTTTATAGTCTGTTTGGAAGCTCATCTCCTCTTTCCACACCTTTGGAAAGCAAACTGAACACAGATCAGTTTCCAAGTGCCTCTGGGGCTCTCTGTTAATGCCATGTCAAGTTACTCAATAGCTGTTTTCCTATAATTAAATGTCTGGACACATTGGACTGCCGTCCACTGAAGTTACTCTCATACCCTGGTGAAATTTCTGTGTACATGTAATTTGAGAACGCTAGAGAACGCTTTTCTCCAAACATTTGATAAAATTAATAATACAGGTTATTAATGAAGAATCGGAAACTACAAAAAGGTGGAAACCACTAGATGGCCACTCCATAGCCTTGTGTATTCAAGATGCAATGGTGTTAAACGGAAAACACATTTCTTTCCAGCCTTCCTTTATCGTGTATCAGTTTATGATTTTGTTTTTTAGTGCCTGTAAAAAATTATAGCCAGACTGTATATGAAAGTTTATGTTCTTTTTTTCTCTCTCAATACATGGCTTCAAAAATCACTTCCCTGTCTTTTTACAAGTTTTCAGTAACTGCCATATAATTAAGTTGTTGTACCACAACTTATTGGAGCAATCCTCTATTGTTGGTCATTTACCTTGTTTTTGTTTTTTGTTTGTTGGTTGGTTGGTTGGTTTGTTCGAGTGCTTTTTTTTTAAATTTTTATACAAATGGGGTCTCACTATGTTGCTGAAGCTGATCTCAAACTCCTGGGTTCAAGTGATCCTCCCACCTCAGCCTCCAAAAGAGCTGGGATTACAGGCATGAGCCACTGTGCCTGGCCTGCTCTTTAAATTCCACTGCTCTGAGCATCTCTGAGCATAAAACTATTCCTTCATGTAGTATTGCTTGCATTAGCTAAATTTCTAGAGTTGGGATTTTTTTTTTTTTTTGATGGGGGAGTGTATTAGTCTGTTTTCACGCTACTATAAAGATACTACCTGAGACTGGGTAATTTATAAACAAAAGGTTTAATTGACTCACAGTTCTACATGGCTGGGAAGGCCTCAGGAATCATGGCAGAAGGTGAAGGGAAGCAGGCACTCTCTTCACAACGTGGCCGGAGCAAGAGAGCACGCACATGCAGGGGAAACTCCCGCTTTAAAACCATCACATCTCATGAGAACTCACTAACTAGCAGGAGAACAGCATGGGGGAAATTGCCCCTATGATCCAGTTACCTCCCATCAGATCCCTCCTTTGACACATGGAGATTACAATTCAACATGAGATTTGGGTGGGGACACAGAGCCAAACCATATCAGGGGCTTTCCAGACTTTACTGGAAAGCCTGCTAGACAAATTCTAAAAGAGCTGTAACACTGAGTTGGAATTCCTTGAGGTCAAAATATTTCATATTTCTTTATGTTGTTTTCCAAATGCGCTGGATTCAGATACTCTCCAGCAGTGTCTGCTGGGAGAGAAAGAGCCAGGGGTAATGGTCTGGCTTTCAGGCCTGAGGTCAGACAGGCAGATGGCTGAACTCCCAGGCAGTCTGTTGGTCGGTGGTTGGTTTGTTGATTGGTTGTTTTTTTGTTCTGGATCTCATTTCAAAGAGAGCAGATTGACTCCACACCTAACACACATCCTCAGTTTCGCAAAGTAGTGAAGAGGGAAGTCAGATTTCATAGCCCAAATGATGCTATTCCTTGAGTATGATTGTGCACCAGCCATTTTCCCATGTTTCTTAGCAGAGCTTTGGTGCCCTTGGATGGTGAATTTGCACACAGTGAAATCGCAATAATTTGTTTTATAGTTCTGTCATTTGAGGAGTGACGTTTCTTCCAAGGCCTCAGCTCCCTCGTGTGTAAAATGGAAATAATAAAAATTCACTGGATTATTCAGTGTGCCCGTCAGGTGTGCCAGCCCCTGCGCAGTCCATCTCTGGGGCTAGCATGGAAGACATGCGTTAAAAAGGTAGTCATGTTGGGTGCAGTGGTTCATGCCTGTAATCCCAAAACCCTAAGAGGTTGAGGCAGGTGGACCACTTGAGACCAGTCTGGGCAACATGGCAAAACCCTGTCTCTACAAAAAAAATACAAAAAATTAGCCAGGCTCAGTGGCACACACCTGTAGCTGAGCCAAGAGGCTGAGATGGGAGGATCACCAGAGCCCAGAAGGTAAGGCTGCAGTGAGCTGTGATTGCACCACTGTACTCCAGCCTGGGCAACAGTGTGAGATCCTGTTTAAAAAAAAAAGGCCAGGCATGGTGGCTCATGCCTTAATCCCAGCACTTTGGGAGGCCAAGGTGGGTGGACCACTGGAGGCAATGAGTTCAAGACCAGCCTGGCCAACATGGTGAAACCCCATCTCTACTAAAAATGCATAAATTAGCGGGGCGTGGTGGTGTGTGCTTGTAATCCAGCTACTCAGGAGGCTGAGGCACTAGAATCACTTGAACCTGGGAGGCAGAGGCTGCAGTGAGCTGAGATTGCTCCATTGCACTCCAGCCTGGGTGACAGAGCAGGACCCTGCCTCAAAGCAAAAAAGATACTCAATGCAAATAAATGTGTAAGTACTAACTGTAATGAATGGAAAGAATTACACAAGGAGCTATAAGAAATGACAGCAAGGTAATTGTATTTCCATAAGAAGGTTTATAAATGCTTCTCTGAAGAGAAAACATGGAATGTTTGAAACCTGAGTGAGTCCTAGGTTTTGGTCACGGAGGAGTGAGGGCAGCAGACCGATCTGCCAGAATGGCCAGTGCAAAGGCCCTGAGGCTGCAGAGTTCTGTGCCCTCCAGGAATCAGAAGACGGGATGGGTGGGGTGCCATATCAGGACTCAGGGAACAGAGGCAGGCAGGCAGAGGTGGGTTAGGCAGAGTCCCAAATGCTCATGAAAGGCTGGGAGCCACCACGGAGCTGTGAAGTGACAGGCTAGGGGAGTGGAGGCTGGAAGATGGCTCTCTGCTTGTGCTAGTGAGCAATGCCCATGGTGATCTAGCAGAATAATGACTTTTTCGTTTGTTTGTGTTTTGAGACCAGGTCTCCCTCTGTCACCCAGGCTGGATGAAGCACAGTGGTGCAGTCGCGGTTCACTGCAGCCTCAACCTCCCAGACTCAAGCTATCCTCCCACCTCAGCATCCCTAGTAACTGGGACTACAGGCACACACTACCATGCCAGGCTAATTTTTGTTTTTCTTACTTTTAGCAGAGACAAGGTTTCACAATTATGCTGAGGTCTCCAGCTCCTGGGCTCAAATAATCCTCTCATCTCAGCCTCCCAAAATGCTGGGATTACAGGCATGAACCAATGTGCCCAGCACAGAGTTAGAGACATTTTAGGGGCAAATTCTCGTCCCTTTTCTTCCTCCCCTCCCTAATTTCACCCTCAAGCTGATGACCATGTAATTGTGGTTATGTTCAAGAAGTGAGAGCTAAAATGTGATTTACCTTGATGCCACTTTGCAAGAGGCAAGAGAGAAGCTTACATTTCTAAAACAGCAGCCACGCTGTGGAACCAAAAAGCTCACTGGACTTACACCAGTGCATCCTAGCCAGGAATGAGGAAACTTTTTTAAAACTTTATTGATTTTGTTAAGATGGGAGTCTCGCGATGTTGCCCCAGCTGATCTTGAACTCCTCAGCTCAAGCAAACCTCTAGCCTTGGCCTCCCGAAGTGCTGAGATTACAGGAGTGAGCCACCACACCCAACTGGAAGTTAGGGATATTGACAGCCCCAGGTTATCATTCCAGAACCAGTCATAAAACTCATGAAATCATCACCACCATCCCCATCTCCAAGAGAATGTAGCCAGTACTTGCATGTCATAATTCAAATCAGTGGTCAGAGTCGGCCTGAGTAGGAGGAGAATGCTGGCCCCAGTGGCCTTACTGAGATGTGAGCCCATGAAAGAATGAAGTCTGCCTTGTATTCCAACAGATAGCTGCCCTGGGGAGTGGAAACCTGAACTCCATCATTCCCTCTAATTGTCGTTCCATCTAGACAAAAGGAGCCCCTCTGGGAGAGAGAAATTAATTGTTTGGTTTATTATCAGTTCTTAAGGTCTCACACTGGTAAGAAGTTCAGAATTAGTTACATACTTTTCAACTAAAGAGACAGGGACTTGCTGTGTTGCCCAGGCTGGAGTACAGTGACATGATCATAGTTCACTGCAGCCTCAAACTCCCAGACTCAAAAGCTTCCTGCCTCAGCCTCCCACGTAACTGGGACCACAGGTTCACACCACCACATCTGGCTAATTAGTTTCTGCAGAGACAGGGATGGCAGTGATGGGGTGGCAGGGAGAGGGGGGATGGCAGGGTAAGGGGTGTCTCACTTTGTTGCCCAGGCTGGTTTTGAACTCCTGGGCTCAAGCAATCTTCCCACCTCTGCCTCCCAAAATGCTGGAATTAAAGTACGAGCCAGTGGATGTGACCAATCAACTTCTTTACGATTAAGTGCCACAAGTTAAACTCTTTTCTCAGGGGTTTAAATTTTACAGACACGTGACTGACAGATAATAGACTATTCAGCATTCATTGGCAGGCACAGGGGAAGCCAGATTGTTGCATGGGTTTTGGGCTTTGGTTCAAACTGCGGTTCCCCAGGTCAGTAGCTCTGCAATCTTGGGCATGTTCCTAAACTACCTGGGCTTTATTTTTTTCCCTCAGTAACTTATAAGAGCACCTACTCCACAAACCCAGGAAAATAAACAGCAGGTGCTCAATAAACACTGGCCAGTGTTGTTATTCAAGATTTAGACTCATTTTGGGTATATGCCAGTCCCACCTAAGCTACATTCGCCAATGAGTCATACCTGGCTACCAAGCACCTGAAATGGGGCTCATCTGAACAGAGATGCACTGTACACGTAAAACACACATCACAGCCAGGTGTGGTGGCTCCCGCCTGAAATCCCAGCACTTTGGGAGGCTGAGGTGGGCGGATCACCTGAGATCGGGAGTTCAAGACCAGTCTGACCAACATGGAGAAACCCCATCTGTACTAAAAATATAAAATTAGCTGGGCATGGTGGTGTGAGCCTGTAATCCAAGCTACTCGGGATACTCGGGAGGCTGAGGCAGGAGAATAGCTTGAACCCAGAAGGTGGAGGTTGCAGTGAGCCGAGATCACACCATTGCACTTTAGCCTGGGCAACAAGAGCAAAACTCTGTCTCAAAGGAAAAAAAAAGCATTCAATTTTGAAGATGTGGTATGCCAAGAAGGATATCAAAATATTAACATTTCACTAATTAGTTTTCTTATTAATTAGTTTGATGCTAATTTATTACATGTTGAAATGAGATTTTGAGGACATGTCAGGTTAAATAGAATTAACATTAATTTCTTAATTTTTATTTATTTTAAAATGCATTTATCTTTTTTTTTATTTTTGTCTTTTTCCCTGTGTTCTATAAGATGAAGTTCATCTGCTTCTTTTTTGATGTTACCACTAGAAATTTTTAATTGGCACATGTGACTCGCATATATTTATTTATTTTTCTTTTCTTTTTTTTTTTTTTAGACGGAGTCTCACTCTGTCACTGAGTCTGGAGTGCAGTGCAATTGGCTCACTGCAACCTCCACCTCCCAAGTTCAAGCGATTCTCCTGCCTCAGCCTCCCAAGTAGCTAGGATTACAGGTGCATGCCACCACGCCCAGCTACTTTTTGTATTTGTAGTAAAGATGGGGCTTCTCCATATTGGCCAAGCTGATCTCAAACTCCTCACCTCAAATGATCTGCCTGCCTCAGCCTCCCAAAGTGCTGGGATTACAGATGTGAGCCACCATGCCCAGCCTCTCTTTATTTTTAGTAGTACAGGTCTAAAGACGTGATTTAGAAAGCAGGAATAGTTAAGGAGTGAGAATAGCATGGACTTGGCAATCAGAAAGATACAGCGGCTTCTCAGGGTAGCAATACTCCCTGTATGCTATTAGATCAGTCAGTTAAGTTTTTGTTTTTGTTTTTGTTTTTGAGACAGTCTCACTTTGTCGCCCAGGCTGGAGCACAGTGGCGCAATCTTCGTTCACTACAACCTCTGCCTCCCCAGCTCAAGCCATCCGCCACCTCCGCCGCCTGAGGAGCTGGGCCTACAGACATGTACCGCCACTCACAGCTAATTTTTGTATGTTTGTATTTCTTTGTAGAGACCTGCTTTCGCTATGTTGCCCCAGTGGGTTTTGAATTCCTGAGCTCAAAGAATCTGCCCACGTTGGCCTCCCAAAGTGCTGGGATTACAGGCGTGAGCCACCAAACTCAGTCAGCCTTTGTGTGCCCAGTATCTGTGACATGGAAGCAAAAATCCCTAGCACAAAAGCACTGTTTTGATCAATGAGATAATATATGGAAAGTACTCAGCTTAGTCCTAGGTGCTCAAAGGAATTTATCTAAAATTTCTTTGCGCACAAATTTGAGCACAAAATAGGTGTTCAAACACAAATAAAGGTTATAGCTTTTGTTACATGTGTTAGGGATGTTCAGTATTTCAAAGGGGCCTAAGTAAACCCTGAAGACAAATGACTCACAATAACTCTCATTTGTTTAGCAAGATGGACTTTTGCATGCCATTTTTACCTCCATGTCACCGTTTGATCTTCAGAATGACTTTGGGAGGTATGGACAGGCTCTAAGAGAGGTGAGAGGCTGGGCACGCCGGCTCACATCTTTAATGCCAGCACTTTGGGAGGCAAAGTGGCAGGATCACGTGAGCCCAGGAGTTCATAACCAACCTAGGCAACGTAGCAAGACCTCATCTCTACAAAAAAAAAAAGTAAAACATTAGCCAGGCATGACAGTGCATGCCTGTAGCCTCCCAACTGCTCAGGAGACTGAAGTGGAAAGCTTGAGCTTGAACCCAGGAGGTTGAGGCCACACTGAGCTGTGGTTGCACCACTGCACTACAGCCTGGGCGACAGGGTGAGACCCTGAGAGAAGGACAAGAGAGAGAAATGAGATAGGCCCAGGAGCGAGCACCTTCACCTCTAAGCAGGAACTAGGACTAGCCCTTCTTGTGCCAACCCTCTTAGATTCTCTCAAGTTTCCAAGCCTCTAAAGTGTGTTGCTGTATTTACCTCACTCTCTGGTTAGTTGGTTTCTATAGGGGTCTTCAAAACAAGAGAGAAGACCAACATTTATTACAAGCAGCAACCAACATTAATCACTTTCCCACATCAGTACATAAAACGCCATCTCATTCTTTTCGTTGAATGCAGGTTATTTTGCGTGATGGATGTACGCGAGTTTATTTGAACCAGTTCCCACTGATGGACAATTAGGTTATTTTCCATTTATATCAATGAGACAAATTCCTTCGAGTAGAATGATGCTAGGAATAAATGGTTTGTGCACGTAGAATTTTACAGATTTTGACAAATCGCTCTTCAAGACATTTGTATGAATTTCCTCTCCTGCCAGCAATGAATGAAGTGCCAGTTCCCCTGCATCAAGAACATGGCCAAATATTTCATGATAAAAAGTCTGTGGAAAAAGCAGAGGAAAAGTGAGATGGTGGCTGGGAGGCCGTCAGGAGGTGGGGGCAGCTGTCCACGTGGGTAACTGTGGGTACCTGAACAAGGACAGAGGAAAGAGAGGGAGAGGGTGGAGCTCAGAGCTACCGTGAAAGTCAAAGTCTGTGGCGTGGCGGTGAGGGAGGATGACAGGAAGGAGGAATCAGATTTCTTGAGTTTCTGGCTTGAACAAATGAGTAGGCAATGGGTCTGTTAAGGGAGATGCTCAACATGGGAAAGGAAATAGGTGTAGTGAAGAGAAGCTGACGACTGTGAGAATATATTGCACTTGATTTGCAGGACATCCTGCTGAACCAGGGAGAGGATCTGGGGGTAGTGAATCATTTTTGGAAACCATGAATGTGCATGAGATTTCCCAGAGATGGGTAGGTGGGTGGATGGTTGGATGCATGGATGGATGGATGGATGGATGGATGGATGGATGGATGGGTGGATGGGAAGGTGGATGGATGGATAGATGGAAAATGGATAGGGAGGAAGAGAAGATGGATGGAGAGATGGAAGGAGAGAAGGATACATGGATGAATGAATAGACAAACTGGCAAAAACAGAAACCTAGACTTTATTGCCTTTAGATCGAACCATATGAAGTTACTATTTTTGGCCAGTTGCAGTGGCTCATGCCTGTAATCCCAGCACTTTGGGAGGCCAAGTTTGGGGAGCAGATCACTTGAAGTCAAGAGTTTGAGACCAGCCTGGCCAATGTGGTGAAACGCTGCTTCTACTAAAAATACAAAAATTAGCCAGGCGTGGTCACTTGCACCTGTAACCCCAGCTACTCCGGAAGCTGAAGCAAGAGAATTGCTTGAACCTGGGAGGTGGAGGTTGCAGTGAGCCACGATGGCACCACTGAACTCCAGCCTGGATGACAGAGCAAGATTCCTTCTCAAAAGAAAAAGAAAAGAAAGAAATTACATTTTTTGTTTTAAAAATTATCAAGTGCTGGCTGGGCACAGTGGCTCACACCTGTAATCCCAGCACTTAGGGAGTCTAAGGTGGGTGGATCACGAGGTCAGGAAATCGAGACCATCCTGGTCAACATGGTGAAACCCTGTCTGTAATAAAAATACAAAAATTAGCTGGCCATGGTGGCACCCGCCTGTAGTCCCAGCTACTCAGGAGGCTGAGGCAGGAGAATCACTTGAACCCGGGAGGCGGAGGTTGCAGTGAGCTGAGATCGCACCACTGCACTCCAGCCTGGTGACAGAGTGAGGCCCCATCTCAAAAAAAAAAAAAAAAAAAATTACCAAGTGCTTAATTTTATGCAGGCGGTAAATATTTTGGGGAGAAGGATATTGATGTCTGCAGTTAACTTTGAAATGCATCAAAACTAGGATGTGATAAAGCACATGTGGTACTCATGTTAATGATAGAGGCTGGTGGTGGGTATATAGGTATTTACTGTAAAATTCTTTCAGTTTCCTGTACATTGGAAAGTTTCATCAAAAATCATAGGAAATGATTTTCATTGGCAAATATTGTCAATTTCATGTAGTTTCCCTCCATCTATTTTTTATTTGGCCAAAAAGATCCTTCCAGGTTCCCAATCTGTAGCATCAACAGATCTGCTTTGTGGGGTCCCCTTTGGCCCTTGTTCTGCCCCGATTTGGGGGCTGGAGGCTGACATTTCTTCCTCTCGGAGTTCAGGTTGAATTGCCCTAACATGCTGATTCCTGCACCAAGGATGCCGGTTTCTGACTTGTAAAATTATAGATTTCCTCTGCGATTTGATCCCATTGGTTGCCTCGGCAACGGCGTAATAGCTCCACCGAGGCGCTGTCACCGTGATGTAGGACCACTGTGTCTCTCCTGCAGCCTCCATTCTGGGTGCCTCCACCCCCTTGCCGTCGTCATGGTAACTGATGAGCAGCATGTGACCGAAAGCTCTCTGCCCCGCCCCCACACTCCCTCTCCCCATCTTGTGATCATCCCCGTTTCCTCTTCTGGGGCCCCTGTGGACCCGCGTTGACCCAGCTTGGGCTAAAATGGGGGAGCTGAGTAATTGTTCCCCGTAGGTTCCTCCCCACCCACCAGAAGGGATCAGGCAGACCACAGGAGCCAGAGCAGCGCTTCTGCCCTGGGTGTCCTGGAGATGACTTGGCGCCCCTTGGAACCCGGTCATGGTTGTGGCTGCATCCGCAATAGTGCAACAGCAGAGTCCTGGGGAAGCCATTTAGAAATCTGACGCCCTGGATCTCTGCTTTGTGCCTTCAGGGGATCCTGAGCCTGTTTTTAAAAAAAATCTAGGAAGAGGCCCCTGACAGGGAAAAGGGGAGGGAGATCGCCTGTTTTACAAGGTCTGAGATGATGTGACTTATCCGTCTGGCTTAATCCGAGCTGGGCTTAAAACACCTTTTAAAAAGATGTGTATTGTATTTTTTTCTCTGTTTATCTCACTCTTTCTGCCTCTGTTCATCTTCGTTGCTGTATGAGTTGTATCCTGCCTGTTTCTGTCTGAAAACCCTTCTCTTTCTGAAGCCATCTTTCAGTCTATCACGTTCTGTTCTCCCCTCCTCCTTCACCTTCCCTCCGTCCCTCCCCTTGCACACTTGCTGGGTACCAGCTGAGTGCATCCTTTTCCCAAACCTGCTCTGCTTCCAAGGGGCCCTTTTCGGTCTCCTCCACCTGTGCCCATGTTTTGGGGACTGCCTGGAAATCCAGGGCACTCTCCTGAGGAGGGAGCTGGTGCCCAGCGGCTCCTCTTAGGATGATCGCAGCCAGCTGCATTCCTGGCCTCTGCAGAATGACATAGAGAAGGCATTTTAAGCAGGCGGGCTGAGCTTGCCACAGGACGCCGACCACCAGGCATCGTGAGTGCAAATGTATATGTGTGTGTGTGCGTGTGCACGTGTGTGTGTGCGTGCACACGTGTGCATCCTTACATTTGGATGTATCTGCTGGCATGGGGAGGTGGTGCCAGTGTCTGTTATCTGTGCTGTTGGGGTGTGCAAGTGTGTGTGCACGCACCCCTGTGCACCTGTGTACCTGTGTGCCTGACTCTCTGTGTGAAGGACACAAATGTGCCTAACAGATTTTTCAAGGATGCTTTGTGAACACAGCAGGATGAGACTCTTTAAAGTGGAGACAAAATAATGAAATGTGAATATAGAAATGATAGATAAGGAATTGCTTTTATCAGTAGGCTTGCAACAGCACAATCTGCCTGTGCCTGGTCCTAGGAAATGAAGTGAGAGTCACCTTGAAAAGGCATTCGTGTTCAAGCCCCAAAATAAATCCTTTCTCTTCATTCTAAGGACAAGAACAGCACAAACACAAACACCCCTTTCTCTTTGAAACTCAGGAGAATGGAAGGCTGGAGGCGGGGCGCTGTCACTGGGCATTTCAGGCTGAGTTTGCATTGAGAATCTCAGTTGACAGCCTGGGCGACTCACACCAAGACTAGAAGTCAGGAAGGTCTGGACAGCGCTTCTCTTCACATCCTGTGGCTGATTAGAAGTTTATTTTGAATTTTTTTCTCAGAAACAGCCTATACCCAGGAGGCAACCAGAAGAAAGCAGTTATAGAAAATGCAGTTTCATTTGCAGGACAAGATGTGGGAATCCTGACAGGCTGCCGCTGAAGATCCTGCAGTTGTGTGCAGGCTGGCAGCCAGCCCGCTGCCGGAGGAAGGGGGCCCTTTGTGCTTTGTGTGCCCCCGGGGTATTTGGGAAACTTGGCAACCAGTTGTTCCAAGTGAACCCTGACTCTGCAGTAGGCACTGGCCTGGGCACCCTGGTAGAGAGGACAGAGCCAGAGAAAAGGACTGGCCTCAGGAAGTTTCCAGTTCAAGTAGGAATAGACCCAGTGACATGGTACTCTCACACTCAGAGACGTTCCTGCTGCCTGCATTTCCTGCAGGCTGCCATCCTCCTTCCCCTTCCCTGGCCTCTGTCTGCCACGGCCACCCTTGTCTACCTGCCACGCTCTAATCATCATAAAACATCCCCTGTCACTGCTTTCTGGAAATCTTTAACTTCCACCTAAGAACAGGTAATGCTATATGCCCTCCTCTACCTGCTGAAATCACTTTGAGCCTCTGACATCACGTAACCAACCAGCCTCTTTCCCCACTTTACCCGTGAGCTGCACTTTATTTTGCAAGGACATAAAGAAAACTATTCATGCAACTACATGCAAAATGACAGGCCGGGCTTCTTAAAATGCCAATGTCTTAAAAGGCAAAAGGGCTGAGAAATAGTTCCAGGTTAAAAGAGATTAAAGAACCATAAGCGCAAATGCAATGTTTGATCCTAGGATGAAGCCTGGATCAGGGGAAGAAAACGCATTTGTGGGCTGGGCTCAGTGGCTCATTACCTGTAATCCCAGTATTTTGGGAGGCCGAGGGAGGAGGATCACTTGAGGTCAAGAGTTAGAGACTAGCCTCAGGAATATAGCGAGACCCCTTATCTACAAAAAATAAATATAAAAATAAACTAGCTGGACATAGTGGTGTGTGCCTGTGGTCCCCAGCTACTCAGGAGGCTGAGGCAAGAGGATCACCTGAGCCCAGGAATTTGAGGCTGCAGTGAGCCATAAGCCGTGATCATGCCACTGCACTCCAGCCTAGGTAATAGAGACCCTGTCTCTGAAAAGAAAATTATAAAGATGTTTAAGGGATAAGTAGAAATATCTGATATTAGATAATACTATTTTCGTGTCATGAGTATGCCGGTAATAAATAAATAAAGATAATTGTATTTTGTTTATGATACACTTCATGAGAGTAATTTAGTATCTCACGACATTTGTACTGAGGTTACCCAGGAGATTGCCCTTGTTCTTCAGAAGATAGACAGATAATAGAGTGGGTACGAATGTGGCAAAATGTTAACAGTTTCTAGGATTACAGGTGGTTGTGAAACTTACCTTCAGAACTTTTACGTGGGTTTGAAGATTTTTCAGTGTCCAACTGGACACTCTGCTTAGCTTTGTGCGTGGATTATCTCATTTCATCCTCAGAGCAGCTTGGGGGTGGGAGAGCTCTATCACACCCATTTCCAGTGGAGAAAACAGAGGCAGAGCCAGATGTAAGCCCAAGTCACGTTATGCCTCCACCTCGCGTTTTGTGAAATTTAGTACTAAAGATACAACATGACTGTATGATGTTGGGCAATTCACTTAACCTCTCTGTGCTCTGTTTCCTTTTTTTTTTTTTCTTTTCTGAGACTGGATAATCATAATATCAACAGGTTGTTCTGAAGCTTACAGGGATTATGATTTATAAAGAACTTAGAACAGGATTTGGCCTAAAGTAGGTGATCAGCAAATGTCTGCTGTTGCTGCTGCTAATTGTATTTGTTACTACAATTGTGATCCCAGCACCCTTGGTTTGGCCAGTGATGGGCAAACCTGGAAGGTTTTTCTTCTTCTGTACCCAGGGCCTGCTTTGTGGGTTTGTGACCTATGTGGTTATACATACCCACATGTCACTGGCTTGCAATTTGTAACCATTTTCCAACAAGGAGCTTGAAATAGTCATTTTATGCACTGGGTCCCACAAATCATGTAGCCAGCCCTGTCTGCATTCTCTTTTTATTGGATCCCATGGAGAGCCAGCCTGGGTGACAAAGCAAGACTCCATCTTGGAAAAAAAAAAAATGAAGCAGAACAAATGCCCAACCCAGCAACTGATACATGGCAGGTGTGCCCTTAATCCCTGCATTCTTAGTGGGATCAGTATTCCCAAGAGGATGAACATTGATTTATGGGGAAGTAAGGAAATCTTACTGTTTATGAATAAAGTACAGATATAAAATACAATATATAAGCAGATATTATCTGTGGAAGTAAAATTTCAGGGGGGACGTAGCTAATAAAGAATCTTTAGGAGAATGACAGTGAAAAAACCTTTGAGAAACGTTGCGTTGCTCAGACGGATGGAACTCGGAGGTTGCTTTTCAGTTCAGTTTTTGGTTGTCAGAATTTATGGCTGAAACTCCATGATTGAATTCAACAAGTGTTTTTGAGCACCTGCGATAGCCAGGCACCATTCTGGACCCTGGAAATGGAGGGCAGACACTGGGTGCATGCTTTCCAGTGCTGGTCTCTGAGGTCCCCTGAACCAGCTCTGCCTCTGGGAAGGTAACCCCTAAATGGCAGCCTTCAGAGATCTCAGTTTGAGGGCAGGGTTTTAGAGGCCTCCTCACGTCACCCTGAACAATAAGAATAGACGTATTTGCCTCCCAGGAGTAGATGAGATGGTGTATGTGAAACTTGGACATGGTTGGCATTCATTCATAAAATCAGAGCAGATACCTACACACCCAGGCGTAAGTGAAAGATATTTGGAATTACAGAAAAGTTATGGTCTTTGCAAGTAAATGTAGGAATGCTGCCAGGCACAGAGCGTGCCTCCAGTCAGCAACAAAGTGTTTCCAAGTCTGGAGCTGCGAGGTCCTTGAAGGAGATATAAATGTTTCCCTTGTTGTACTCTGATTTTTGCGTACTTAGCAGTTTCTGGAGTCCGTGAAAGTGGTTTGTTTTCTCTGAACAGGAAGTGCGTTTCCTTCAATCACGCCGACCTGATTTGTTTGTTGCTTGTCAGGCCTCCCCATGGGAACACAAGGTCCCATGGAACTCAGCAGGATGTATCCTTGTTTACCAAGGTATCTCCGGGGCTCAGCACAGGTGTACAGAAAGCATTTGTTGAACTGAACAAACAGATTTTACAAGCGGGACCTTCTGTGGCATTGGCCTGGGTACCTACTTCAGTGTGGGTGCAAGCATCCATCTTTCACTCCTCCTCCCTTGTAGGATCAGAAATCCAAAATGAGCTTATCTTCTTGCAGATGTTTGTTTCCATGTTATTTCCTACCTTCAGAACAAAGGCTATCTTTGTCTCACATTGAGTGCTTGGATTTGAAGCCCTGTCTGTTCATCTTTCTCGCCCGTTTTTCCACACACTGAGTAACTACCTGCCTGCTGGCAATGATGTGTTCATGCTCCCTGCGTTCCTGACTGAGGTGGGCAGGGAGGACTCTGTTGGAGACAAGGGCATGAGATCGAAAGAGGTTGAGCAGACCAGCTTCTGTCTCATGAAACCTAGGTGTTCAGGCTGGTAGTAGGACCACTGCATGTGCCAATAGTCTTTTGCAGCTCATCAGGCCATAGAAGAAATGCCTTGACCAAGTTCAAGTCCCGCCTGGGAAACATAGTGAGAACTTGTCTCTGTCTAAAAAAAGAATACGAAAGACGAAGAGGAAGAAGAAACGGAGGGGGAGGAAGACGAAAAAGGAGAAGGAGGGCAGAAGAAAGAAGAAAACAAGAAATCATTGTTCACAATTTGTATTTATTCATTTATTTATTTTTGAGCTGTAATCTTGCTCTGTCGCCCAGGCTGGAGTGTAGTGGCACAATCTCAGCTCACTGCAACCTTCACCTCCCAGGTTCAAGCAATTCTCCTGCCTCAGCCTCCCTGTAGCTGGGACTACAGGTACCTGCCCAGCTAATTTTTGTATTTTTAGTAGAGTCGAGGTTTCACCATGTTGGCCAGACTGGTCTTGAACTCCCGACCTCAAGTGATCTGCCCTTCTCAGCCTACCAAAGTGCTGGGATTACAGACATAAGCCATCGCACCCAGCCAAAATGCACAATTTTAAAGAGCTCTTTGGAAACAGAAAATGGCCTGCAGCTGGCATCTCTTCGACATCCTGTGTACTTTCTTCAGTTGACGCTAAGTCAGTTGAGTGCCTTGTGACCTCACGGATAAGTTTCATTCTTCCCATTTTACAGATGCAGAAACGAAGGCCCTAAAGAGTTCAGCAACTTGTCTAGATAATATGCATGACCCAGCCACACATTAGACCCCATTTCTGGCTCATGTTACTTTCCCAGCATCATTCTCAGTCTTTCTTAGGGGTGGACACTCCCCTGTTTCCAAGAAAATATGCCTGTCTCCCTATACAAGTCACTGATGATTTTATGATGCCCAAGAGGCAGCTTATAGGAAGTTATGCAGCGGGGGCAGGCTGGGGCCTGTGCTGAGGGGAAAGTCAGCAGGGCTGTTGCGGCTGAAGGTGGAGGAGAAATCTGATGTCAGATAAAGCCTCTGTCCCTGTGCCACCGCCCCTGAATGGGGCCCTGTCAGCCCCATCTGCAGAGGCCCAGGGCTCCGGCTTTATGGGTTGCCATGGCGACCCCTGGCCTTGACAACCGAAGTGCACTTGGCTGAGTGTGTCTTTGTGTCCCGTCGAGTCTGCAGAGAGGCAGCTGCTGGGGCTGCAGACGAGAAAGGAATGTCCCTAGCGTCTGCCAGCACTTTTGTCTTGGTCCCGAGGGCAGATAGGAAAATGAGAGGTGGGGCCTTCTCTAGAGCGATCTGGGGGGTCCATTTCTAGCCAATGATGCAGGCAAAGGGTGTTATGTTCGCAGGGCCTGAAAGCAGCAGAGTGGAACGGTGAGTCGGACACCATCTTCGCAGGCTGCTGACTGAGCGTTTACTGCTTATCCAGTGATTGTTTGCAGCCAGGCACTGCTCTGGGGCTGGGGAAGCAGCAAGGACCTCTGCCAGCTCACAGAACAGTTTCAATTGCTAGTACTCCCATTTTACAGATCAGGAAACTGGGGCACAGAGAGGTTACGTAATGTGCCTGAGGTTATACGGCAGGTCAGTGAGGGGCCAGGGATGGCTAGTCTGGGAGTAAGATCATTTTGAAGGATGCAAGACTGGGGAGATGCCAGAAAGAAGCGGTTTCACATCTGGCGCCTCGTGCTCCGTCTCCACAAGCGGCCACCACAGGCTGCTTTGTCCCTGTATCCCTGGGTTGTCTGACCTCCGATTCCAGGGATTTGAGCATCATGCAGACCTGTCATCATATGCAGGGCCCACCATCTACCCTTTATGGTAATTAACAATAGTTCTCGGCCTCCAAGCCTCCAGAGATCCCCCAGTGCCCAGGTCACACCTGTGAGACTCAGATTTACTTGGTCTGGGTGCGGCTTTGACACAAGTATAAGCTTCCGGTAAGCGAGCGTCAGGTGCAGACTAGAAATGTCTGTCTTTTAAACTCTAAGACCTTGAACAAGCCTTTTAGGCTTCTGAACCGGTTATAGAAGGCCAATCCTGCAGATGACCCAAATGGCATATGGAAGGTCTATTGCATGTAGTAGGTGAACAATAAATAAATAAATAGGAGCTGGTACTTCTGCTACAATTATTCTTTCTCCAGAGCAAATTGGAAGACTTTGTTTCCACTTTCCCCTGAATTCCTCTCACTTGAGGGATTTAAACACTGGACTCAGCCTCTTAGCTCATCTCGCCCCTTCCCCAAAGGCACCACCAGGCAGATGAAGGAAGCAGAGAGAGCTAATTAGCATTTTAATCGAAAGAAAGGGGAAGAGGAGGGGGTGGGACTGACAAGCTCACTTTCTGGCTAAACCAGGGTTTTGACTTGTTTTGACTGAGACGCCCTGTAAGGAATAGAACTTACTTCAGGCTCACCGCACGGCTGAAACAGAAATTACCAGCATTTGTTACGTACCGTGACAATTCCTATTCTGTTTGATTTCCTGATTGATTTAAATTTCTCTTTCACTTCTGATCATGTCAAGGAGAAGGTCCCCATCTGATGCCAGCCTGCCTTTGACACCTGTCTGCTCTCTGCCAGTCTCTAGGGAAAGGAGAGGGCCAGGCCCGGGGCTGTAGCCTTGGACAGTCAACTCTGTCCAGCTTTTAATTGAATGACTTGCTTTGATTTTATTATGTTCTTTTCCCAGTTGCCTTTGTAGCAAATACAGCTTGAGGGGGGAAGGTAGCAATTAGGTTTTTTAAAATTTGTTATATTTTTCTTTGTAAGGACAGGGTTTCACCATGTTGACCAGGCTGATCTCTTATGCCTGACCTCAGCTGATCCACCAGCGTCAGCCTTCCAAAATTCTGAGATTACAGGCTTGAGCCACCGCACCCAGCCAGAATGTAACAATTCGAAAGGATTCTAGAAAAATTACTTTTTTTTTTTTTTTCTGAGACAGTTTCACTCGTTGCCCAAGCCGGAATGCAATGGTGCGATCTCAGCTTACTGTAACCTCCGCCTCCCGGGTTTAAGCGATTCTCCTGCCTCAGCCTCCCAGGTAGCTGGGATTACAGTGCCCAGCTAAGTTTTTGTATTTTTAGTAGAGGGTTTCACCATGTTAGCCGGGCTTGTCTCGAACTCCTAACCTCACATGATCCGTCCACCTTAGCCTCCCAAAGTGCTGGGATTATAGGCATGAGCCACCACAGCTGGCCAAATTACTTTTTTAAATTGAAAAAGCAAGTTGAGGCGAGGCGTGGTGGCTCACGCCTATAATCCCAGCACTTTGGGAGGCCGAGGTGGGTGGATCACGAGGTCAAGAGATCGAGACCATCCTGGTCAACATGGTGAAACCCCGTCTCTACTAAAAATACAAAAATTAGCTGGGCATGGTGGCACACGCCTGTAGTCCCAGCTACTTGGGAGGCTGAGGCAGGAGAATTGCCTGAACCCAGGAGGCGGAGGTTGCGGTGAGCCGAGATCACGCCATTGCACTCCAGCCTGGGTAACAAGAGCGAAACTCCATCTCAAAAAAAAAAAAGAAAGAAAGAAAAAGAAAGTTGATTTCAAGAAAAATATCGGCTGGGCACAGTGGCTCATGCCTGTAATCCCAGCACTTTGGGAGGCCGAGGCAGGCAGATCACAAGGTCAGGAGTTCAAGAACAGCCTAACCAACATGGAGAAACCCGTCTCTGCTAAAAATACAACAAATTAGCTGGGCTTGGTGGCGCATGCCTGTATCCCAGCTACTCGGGAGACAAAGGCAGGAGAATCGCTTGAACCCTGGAGGTGGAGGTTGCGGTGAGCCGAGATCACGCCATTGCACTCCATCCTAGGCAACAAGAGCAAAACTGGTCCTCAAAAAGAAAAAGAAAGAAAAATATTAAGTAAACGCAAGTCATATGAGAATTAAGAGCTCAAGGGAAAGGTAGTGTGCTGTGTTAAGAACTGAGATTCGGGAAATGCATGGGGGAGATTCGGGGTCTCAGAGACGAGGAGGGCCAGCCCCCAGCCTGCTGTCACTTCAGATTTTCGGATTTCTCCAACCTCCTTGGTCACAAGTTCAGGGCATGCCAGTCCTCTGACAGCACCTCTCTTCTCAACCAGGAATCCTTCATCCGCTTCTTTCCCCAGATGTGCTCATCCAGGGTCCAGCAGATTGCAAAGGGCCTGGTAGAATAAAACAGGGACATACTAATGCCACTTCCAGGTAGACATAAGGCTTGGAGAAATTTTTGTGGCAAATTCTCAGTAATATGGAACTCTTAGCACGCTTTCCAGGTGATTTATCAGAGTCCTAACAGGCCTTAGATATAATCTCATCCAGCCCGGGGCGGTGGCTCACGCCTGTCATCCCAGCACTTTGGGAGGCCAAGGCAACTGGATCACTTGAGGTCAGGAGTTCAAGACCAGCCTGGCCAACATGGTGAAACCCCATCTCTACAAACAAAAATTAGCCACGTGTGGTGGCACACACCTGTAATGCCAGCTACTCAGGAAGCTGAGGCAGGAGAATCCCTTGAACCCGGGAGGGAGAGGTTGCAGTGAGCCAAGATCACACAACTGCACTCCAGCCTGGGCAACAGAGTGAGACCCTATCTCTCACAAAAGGAAAAAAAGAATAAGAGCAAGAGAGGAAGCCGAGAGTCCATTTAGGATATCATTGCCTTCATCCAGGAGAAAGATGATGGCAAGTTGGACCAGAGCGTGTTGGATACTTGCCCTCAAGCAAGAATACAGTAGAACTGGGCACCCAGCTCTCTTCTGTCACCACTGATGCTTCGGGCATCTGTACCGAGAAAGAGAGCCTTCCCTTGTGGCCAGCCTGTATCTGGGGTTTCCAGTGCAAGTCTGCAGGGAAAGTCTGCCTATCTCTGGAGCCTCTTTCCTTGGTGACTTTAAAAATCTCCAGGAATCTCAGACCATAGGATTCTACATCTTCAGCAGAAAGTATAAGACAGGAGCAAGTCAGAGACAGAGTAAACGCAAATGACTTGTGTGCCTGTGATTTTCCAGGATGTGTTCATCCATTATCCCTAATTCCCAGTGCAACCCTGCAGTGAGAGAGCTTCACTATCTCCCAGCTACAGATCGAGAAACTGAGGCTCAGAGTGCTTTTGTAAGTTTCACTGTGTTATGCAAGTACGTAAAATAGGGTAGTGGTTTGTATCCAAGCTTTATATTCTTTTCTTTTTCTTTTGGAGGGGGGGTTGGGATTCAAGTGATTTTCCTGTCTCAGCCTTCCCAGTAGCTGGGATTATAGGTGCACGCCACCACACCCAGTGAAGTTTTGTATTTTTAGTAGAGACAGGGTTTCGCCATTTTGGCCAGCCTGGTCGTGAACTCCTGACGTCAGGTGATCCACCTGCCTCAGCCTCCCAGAGTGCTGAGATTATAGGCCTGAGCCACCGCGCTTAGCCCCAAGCTTTATGTTCTGACGGCCAGGCTCAGATGCCACCTCCATGTACAATGCACATAATTATCTATTATGTACTAGATAATAGATAATCCTAATTATCTATTATGGTGCACATAACAGACATCACTAACCTGTGACATTTTTTTCCCCCTGAAAACCTAAAAGAGTGCTTCCTACTAACAGGTCAAAAAAAATAATGAAAAATAAAAAATAAATTAAGTAAACCTTAAAGAGGCTGTAAAATCTTTTTGTTCCCTACTCCAAATAGGCAATTCTCATTGACCAGCACTGCCGCATGTCCTAACATTTATTTGCCATTTCAGTACTGCACAGAAAATTAGTTTCTCTTGGCCAGGCACCGTGGTTCACACCTGTAATCCCAGCACTTTGGGAGGCCAAGGTGGGAGGATTGCCAGGAGTTCGAGATCAGCCTGGGCAACAGGTGAAACCCCCACCTCTCCAAAAAAGCAATATAAAAATTAGCGAGGTGTGGTGGCATGTGCCTATAGTCCCAGCTACTCGGTAGGCTGAGGCAGAAGGATTACTTGAGCCTGGGAGGCAGAGGTTGCTGAGATAGCACCACTGCACTCCAGCTTGGGTGATAGAGCCAGACCTTGTCTCAGGGGAAAAAAAAGTGACAAGCTTGGGGTCACACAGCCTGTAGCAGGTGGAAATTTAAGAATAAGTCTGGGCCGGGCGCGGTGGCTCAAGCCTGTAATCCCAGCACTTTGGGAGGCCGAGGCGGGTGGATCACGAGGTCAAGAGATCGAGACCATCCTGGTCAACATGGTGAAACCCCGTCTTTACTAAAAATACAAAAAATTAGCTGGGCATGGTGGCGCGTGCCTGTAGTCCCAGCTACTCAGGACGCTGAGGCAGGAGAATTGCCTGAACCCAGGAGGCGGAGGTTGCGGTGAGCCGAGATCGCGCCATTGCACTCCAGCCTGGGTAACAAGAGCGAAACTCTGTCTCAAAAAAAAAAAAAAAAAAAAAAGAATAAGTCTGTGTGATCAGAGAGTGCCATTACTCTACACACACTCCTTTGGTCCTCTCTCTTCCCATGTACAAAAGAGAGCCAACTCCATAATCTCTTTTTCATTTTTAAGGTAAGCATAACATATAACCTTTTTAAGTGAACAATTTGGAGCCTTTTAGAATACTCACAATGCTATGCAGCCACCACCACTATCTAATTCCAGATCTTTTTCATCACCCAAGAGACCCCCATACCCATTAACCAGTCACCTCTTATTCCCCCCAGGCTCCTGGCAACCACTAATTTTTGTCTATCTTTATGGATTTACCTACTCTTGAAGGTTTCTGTAAATGGATTCATAGAATATGGGGCCTTTTACGGCTGCATTTACTCATATAGCACAAAAAATATTTTGGGAGTTACCCATGTTGTAACGTGTGTCAGAACTTCATTCCTTTTTATGACTGAATAATACAGCATTGTAAGGGTAGACCACAGTTTGTTTATCCATTCATCTGTTGATGGGCATCTGGGTTGTTTCCACCTTTTGGCAGTTATGAATAATGCGGCTCTGAAATTGCTCATATGTGTATTTGTTTGAGTCTCTGTTTTCAATTCTTTGGGTTGATGCAAAAGTCATTTACTTTTGCACCAACCTAATACCTGAGAGTGGAATTGCTGGGTCATATAGCAGTAATTCTATGCTTAACTTTTTGAGGAACTTGTAATTCTTAAAAGGCCATGCCAACTCTAGGACTGAGGGTTTAGGAGCTAATCCCTGCCTTCTCACTCTTCATCAGCTCCCACCCCAGTGGGTGCCCTCTGACATACCTGCCTGAGAACCCTCTCCCCAACTCAGTGACCCCAGTTTTGAGACGGAGTCTCGCTCCGTCACCCAGGCTGGAGTGTAGTGGCTTGATCTCAGCTCCTTGCAACCTCCACCTCCTGGGTTCAAGAGATTCTTCTGCCTTAGCCTTCCAAGTAGCTGAAACTACAGGGGTGCAGCACCATGCCCAGCTGATTTTTGTATTTTTGTGGAGACGGGGTTCCACCATGTTGGCCAGGCTGGTCTCGAACTCCTGGCCTCAGGTGATCCACCTGCATCAGCCTCCCAAAGTGCTGGGATTACAGGTGTGAGGTACCACATTCAGTCTGGATCTCATTTTTTCGTGGCTGAATAGTACTCCATTGTGTGTATGAACTACATTTTCTTCATTCATCTGTTGTTGGACATTCAGGTTGCTTCCAAATCTTAGGTCTTGTAAACAGTGCTGCAACAAACACAGAAATGCAGTTATCTCTTCCATATACAGGTACTGATTTCCTTTCTTTTGTGCATTTGCCCAGCAGTGGGATTGCTGGATCATACAGTAGCTCAGTTTTTAGTTTTTTGAGGAACCTCTAACTGTTCTCCATAGTGATTGTGCTCATTTATATTCCCACTAACAATTTACAAGAGTTTCCTTTGCTCCACATCCTTGCCAGCGTTTGTTATTTCCTGGTTGTGGGATGTAAGCCATTTTCACTGGGGTGAGATGATAGTTCTTTGTAGTTTTGATTTGCCTCCTCTGACAATCAGTGATGTTGAGCACCTTTTCTTATGCTTATTTGCCATTTGTGTGTCTTCTTTTGAGAAATGTCTATTCAAATCTTTTGTCCATTTTTTTAATCAAATTATGAGATTTTTTTCTGTAGAGTTATTGGAGCTCCTTTGTATATTCAGGTTATTAATCCCCTGTCAGGGGGGTAGTTTGTAAATATTTTCTCTTGTTCTGTGGGCTGCCTCTTCACTTTGTTGATTGTATCCCTTGCTGGAGCACAGACTGTTCTGGATGAGACTAGAGCAGCTGGGCTCCCTCCTCCCTTTGAGGGGGTCTCCAGCGGGCCCTGTCAATCAAGATCGGCCTAGGAATTATTGCCGGGGATTGGCTGCAGATGATCACACCCTCTCCTTCCCTCCCATTGCTCTATGATTTCATGCCACAGCCACCCTCACTGTTGTTACAGGTAAAATTCCAGTGCTGCAAAAGAAATAGCACTGGAGGATAAATCCTCTCAGCAAGGCAGTTTACTTCTTTAGAAGGGTGTGGCTCACAGATGGACCAATGGTGACCCCACGTTTGGACAAGGGAGGAAAAGGGGTATTTATGCCTGATGGGGGTTGCCCCTACTGCTGTGTCGTTCCCCTATTGGCTAGGGATAGACCGCACAAGCTAGACTAATCCTGACTGGCTGTTTTAAAGAGAGCAGGGGTCCGAGCTGGAGTGGCAGGGTGGGTGGTTTGGTGGGAAGGACTGTTATGGGAGGGTCAGAGCAGGAAGCCAGGGGTGACCTAGGTCAAAGAAGGTGACTAGAGCAGGTGACTGGAGCCGGTGACCCTGATGGGTCAGGACAGAGCCGCAGGCCAGGGGAACAGATGTGCACCACTGATTAGAACCGGTGGAGAAGGTCGTCTATGGGAACTACAAGGAAGTTAGACTTTAAAATAGAGAATTAAAGAATAAGAGAGCTGAACATACTGACACACTGATTCCTTGAAGAGAAATTTGGGGTTCACTGTGCCTTAACACTGTGCACGAGGATTCTTAGACCCACCGTGTCATCATACACCTCTGAGCTCTTGCCTTACCCCCGCTTTCTTCTTCGCCTTCTGAAACCTCCTAACTTTTGAAGGTGCAGCTTGGTAACACCTCCCTGGCATTGTCACCCCAGCCAGAATTAAGCTCTCCTTGTTCCCTTAGCACCTCACTCACACCAGCAAAATAGTCATGATTCTGTTCTATCTTATGCAGAATTTGTTGTTGATAGTGAACTGGAAAATTTTTATGTACGTATCATGCTGGGTTATTTTAAGAAATTATTCACATGATGGGTAAAGCAGCCTTATACATCAAATTCTTCCATTTTTTTTTCCATTCATAGTTCTCTGCCACTAAATTATGAGCTTCAGAAAGAAAGCATTTTGCGCATCTTAGTTTCTCCTAAGAGAAGTGATGCCTTAGCCAGGAGCAGTAGCTCATGCCTATAATCCCAACTCTTTGGGAGTCCAAGATGGGAGGATCACTTGAGCTCAGGATTTTGAGACCAGCCTGGGCAACAGAGCAAGACCTCATCTCTACTAAAAAAATTTTTAAATTAGCCAGGCATGGTGGTATATCCCTGTAGTCCCAGCTACTTGGGAGGCCAAGGTGGGAGATTGCTAGAGCTTGGGAGGTAGAGGCTGCAGTGAGCCATGATCCCCACACTGCACTCCAGCCTGAGCCACAGAGTAAGACCCTGTCGAGAGAGAGAGAGAGAGAGAGAGAGAGAGAGAGAGAAATGATACCTAAGCAATACAGTGCCTTGCTGGTAACAGGTGCCTAATGAACTTTTGTTGACTGAATTAGTGGGTGAGAGGGGGTGGATGAATGACATTAACTCTTCCAATTACTTGAAATATATTGTGCTAAAAATTAATGTCTAACAGATCAAATTTTGTTATAAGGTCAATTTTCAACTGCAGGCCACCAAAATGTCACCACGGTATATTTTCCAGTGTGTCATTTTGTCATTGAAAGTGTGTGGGTTTGGCTCTCCCTTTTGCAGTGTGTTCAAATGTTGAGTTCTCTGAGATCCTCGGATTTTCAAAAACAATAATGGGTTCACTGTGTGAAGCCTCAGTGCTCCGTGTTTGAGACAAGTAGTTTTAAGGGAAAGACATCACCTGCACTTTCTACATAGCTGCTGTGTTGCTAACTTAATAGGCTTGCATAGAGTTGGATATACTAGAATAGAAAAAAAAAATCCGCTGAGTTATTAAGAAAGGAGTTTGGGACTGGGCACATGGCTCATGCTTGTAATCCCAGCACTTTGGGAGGGGGAGGTGAGCAGATCATGCAGTCAGAAGATTAAGATTGTCCTGGCTGGGCCGGGCACGGTGGCTCACGCCTGTAATCCCAGCACTTTGGGAGGCCGGGGCGGGTGGATCACGAGGTCAAGAGATCGAGACCATCCTGGTCAACATGGTGAAACCTCGTCTCTACTAAAAAAATACAAAAATTAGTTGGGCATGGTGGTGCATGCCTGTAATCTCAACTACTCGGGAGGCTGAGGCAGGAGAATTGCCTGAACCCAGGAGGCAGAGGTTGCTGTGAGCCGAGATCGCACCATTGCACTCTGGCCTGGGTAACAAGAGCGAAACTCCGTCTCAAAAAAAAAAAAATTGTCCTGGCTGGCCAGGCATAGTGGCTCACTCCTGTAATCCTGGCACTTTAGGGGGTCGAGGCAGGTAGATCACCAGATCAGAAGATCGAGACCACCCTGGCCAACATGGTGAAACCCCATCTTTAAAAAAAAAAAAAGAGAGAGAGAGATCATCCTGGCTAACATGGTGAAACCCTGTCTCTACTAAAAATACAAAACTTAACCAGGCATGGTGGCACGTGCCTGTGATCCCAGCTAATTGGGAGGTGGAGGCAGCAGAAGTGTTTGAACCTGGGAGGCGGAGGTTGCAGTGAGCCAAGATTGTGCCACTGTACTCCAGCCTGGGTGACAGATGCAGACTCCATCTCCAAAAAAAAAAAAAAAAAGAGAATGTGGTTTCTCAGTTAACTCATGACCACACTTTCCAAGCCCATACTTTCTCAGAAAGTTTCCTCTGGTGAAAAGCAATAAAATTTATTCTCTGAACTAGATCATTTTTATTCCTGAAGCCTCATATCAACAACAGCTAGGGGCCAGGCACAGTGGCTCACGCCTATAATCCCAGCACCTTGGGAGACCAAAGCAGGAGGATCACTTGAGCTCAGGAGTTTAAAACCAGCCTACACAACATGGTAAAAACCTGGCTCTACTGAAAATACAAAAATTAGCTGGACGTGGTGGCGTTCACCTGTAGTTCCAGCTGCTTGGGAGGTGGGAGGATGGTCTCAGGCCAGGGAGGCGGAGGTTGCAGTGAGCCAAGATTTAACCACTGCACTCCAGCCTGGTGACAGAGCCAGAACCTGTCTCAAAAACAAAAACAAAAACAGCTAGGTGTTTTATTAGCTGGATTAACTGATGTTACAGTGAGTAGAGCAGGGGCTTTGGGGATCAGACAGTCTCAGGTAAGCCTATGACTGAGGCCAAATATCATAAGCTTTCTGATCCTCCCTTTTATCATCTCTGAACAGGGAGATACCCTACTTCTAAGGATGATTAAGCAAAGTGAGGGGAGCAATGTACCCTTCAGAATGTCTCACCAACTGGGCACCATGGCTCTTGCCTATAATCCCAGCACTTTAGGAGGCGAGGCCAAGGTGGGAGGATCATTTGAGCCCAGGAGTTTGAGACCAGCCTGGGCAACGTAGTGAGACCCCTGTCTCTAAAATAAATAAATAAATAAATTTATTTATTTAAAAATTAGCTGTGCGTGGTGGTGCATGCCTGTAGTCCCAGCTACTTGAGGGGCACTGAGGTGGTAAGATCGCTTGAGCCCAGAAGTTCAAGGCTACAGTGAGCCATGTTCATACCACGGTACTCTAGTCTTTCTCCCTGTTTGAATGCCAGCTCATCTCAGTAGGTAGAGAGTGTCAGGACGCTGGCCTAGCCCCGCCTAGTCAACCACAGCCAGTAGAGGCAGGTCTGCACCCCTGTAGAGGAATGGAGAATGTTGGAAACGGATGCTTGGTGCCGCAAAGAAAAATTAGCACTGAGACAATCTCTCAGCAAGCAAGTTTGACTTCCTGTAGGAAGAGTACCCTTGGTAGGCATCTTGCCATGAGAGTACAATGAATAAAGGAAGAGCAGACATATTTATCCCTTGCACATGTGGGGTTGTCCTTACTGCTGTGTCTGATCTCCGTTGGCCGGAACCAGACCTCGCCATTTAAACTAAAACCCTATTGGCTAACAACTTAAAACTTCTTTAAACAGGTAAGGGGCATAGGCTGTGAGCTGGGACATGCCTGTGAGCGCATCCAACACAGATGTCTTGGTTAAAGTTCAAGGACATAGAATATACTACATGCCTATGAGCATGTCTAACAGCTACATAGGATAGGGCTTAGCAAAGAGTTACTAGCACACTTACGATTTACTCTTTAACAAGAAAGGAAACTTTGAAGAGGAACTTTTTACTTTCCACAGGGAAGTGTCTGAGAATGGTGAGGATTGGTCTGCGGAGCAGACACCCCAGAAGATATTTCCTGCGCCCACCCCACCCCACCCGTGATAGTACCTCGGTTGCTGCCTCTATCTTCCGGGAGCTACCTCCTAGGGCTCTGGGGATGAAATGAGGTGGTCCTGCAGCACCAGCTGAGACGTGCACATAACAGGTGCCCCGTACTCAGTAATGCTTGGAGGGCGAGAATGGCCTCTGACTGATCTTTGTGTGCCCTTGCGTCCAGCACACAGTAGGTATACTATGAATGTTTGTAGAACAAATGTATCAGTGGCAACCACCTCCCTCCTTTATTTACTCTTTCCTTCTCCCATCCAAGTACTAACGAGGTCCGACCCTGCTTAGCTTCCGAGATCAGACGAGATCGGGCGCGTTCAGGGTGGTATGGCCGTAGACTATTGACTCTTTCCTTCTAAAAACACAGCCAACATTCTGTTAGCTCTGCGGGCAGCCACAGCGTGCTGCCAACTTGGCGTCCCGGGCTCGGTGCCTGATTCTCCACACCGTTTCTGCCCCATGCTGCTGAGCCCGTGCGTGTCCCAGCACCTGTATTCTGAGCCCAGCCTGTCATTCACCCTTGCCCTGTTTGCCTCCTTGGATTCAGGCCTCCCCTCCAGCTGTGGAATCTGTCTAGGTCTGTAGTCCTCACCTCTGGTTGGCACTTCCTACATGCTGTCCTCACAGGAGCAGAGGGGTGAGAGAACCCTCCTGGTCTTCACCCAGGTCCAGGATGGAATTTCTATGCACTGTGGGGCTGGGTAGAGTCAGGCAGCCCAAGCCAGGGCCACATAAGGAGAGGGCTGTGTTCCCAGGGTCTGTCACAGAATAAGTTTCAGGTGTCACAACTCAACAGTAAATCCATGCATTAGGCACAAGCCAGGAGTCCTGAGCCAGGTATCTCTCAACCCCAGCGCTGGCTCCACCAGCAACTTGCTGTGTCCTGAGAAAGTTATATGGCTTCTTTGTATCGTATACAAAGTATATACACATATACATACAATGGTATGATGATGACATACCATTTGGGGGAAAATATGTCTATGCACCCAAAATACTTTAACCCAGGGAATCCGGACATGTCAATGACGGAACATTATTGCGGGTGGCCACTGACATGACCCTACAAAGGATCCCTCACTTAGCCTAATTTCATCAGAGCTCTGATTTTTCCATAAAACCTACTCTCATACCCTATTCCACGCTAAGTCTACTGCAGAAACAAGTTTCTCATGGCTGACAATGACTTTTTGATAGAAAGTGCTGGAAGGGGTTCTATACCCATTTCTCTCACTCATTAGCTTGGGAACCTGGGAAAAGTCATGTAGCTTCTCTGAGGGCAATAGTTAAGGTGATGACATGCTCCAGGTTGCCCAGAACAGTTGACTAGTTTACATGTGTTTGTCCCGCTGTGATGGTTAATGGCGCCCCTTTTTGCTCTCTAAACCAGGCGTGCCCAAACTACGGCCCGTGGGCCGCATGTGGCCCCCTGAGACCATTTATCCGCCACCACCTCCGCCGCACTTCAGGAAGGGGCACCTGTTTCATTGGTGGTCAGTGAGAGGAGCACAGTATGTGGTGGCCTCTAATGGTCTGAGGGACAGTGAACTGGCCCCCTGTGTAAAAAGTTTGGGGACGCCTGCTCTAAACTATTCTAGTCTGGATGATGAGTTACGTTGTCACTTTAAGTAGAGTGTTCATTATTATTAATTTTTTTTGAGACAGAGTCTCACCCTGTCTCTCAGGCTGGAGTGCAATGGCACAATCTCAGCTCACCGCAACCTCTGCCTCCCGGGTTCAAGCAATTCTCCTGCCTTAGCCTCCTGAGTAGCTGGGATTACAGGCACACACCACCATGCCCAGCTAATTTTCTGTGTCTTTAGTAGAGACTGGGTTTCACCATGTTGGCCAGGCTGGTCTCAAACTAGTGACCTTGTGATCCACCCGCCTTGGCCTCCCAAAGTCCTGGGATTACAGGCGTGAGCCACCGCACCTGGCCGAGTGTTCATCTTTTGAGAATATTTTGCATTCTTTTGATATTAGCACCTCAATGTTTCTTGAGGAATCCTCCTGCCCCATATGGCTTAGGCAGCTGAAGATGGCCAATTAAGGTTCCAAATACCCCCAGCCATGGTGACTGTTTCAGAGATGAGCACATGGTCTGCACCTGGCCGGTGAGGTTGGGCATGCAAGACACTTAGAGGAACTACCACGGAAGAGGCCCTCTCTTTCCAGTGAGGTTGCTGGGCTGTGGGATGTAAGCCTGGGGCATCGTTGGCCATGGCACGAGGAATGTCCGCCAGAGAAGAAAGCTGTGCAGACTGTGGAGGAATGGAGGAAAGGAAAGGACCAGGAGGATGGTACCGCTTAAACTGTTGGCCATAAGCCAGATATACGGAGGAACTTCCTAGTTAAATGTCCCAATAACTTCCCTGTTATGCACAAGCAAGTTTGAATTAGGTTCCGCACTTGCAACTGAAGGAGGGCTGACTAAAAAGGAAGATCGGAATAGATTGGAGGTATGACATGCCAGAACAGCCCTGGCATGTCATCCTGCCATTGATAGATAAATTAACACGCACAGACAGCGTAACACACAGAGCTCCAACCCTATGGAGGCATTTCGCAATGTATCGAGAAACTGAGGAATTACCCACCCAGTTCTTTCATAGTTTTGTTGTTAAAACGTCCAATAGTACCAAATATTAAACACACTTAACAAAGAGATTTTCCAAACAGGCTTTGTGTGAGCAATGTGGCTGTTTATTCACCTTGGTGCAGGTGGCCTAAGGCCGAAAAGGGCGTTAGCAAAGAAACTATTTCTAATTTGTTTCTTTTGAGACAGAGCCTCACTCTGTCGCCCAGGTTGGAGTGCAGTGGTGTGATCTCAGCTCACTGCCACCTCCACCTTCCAGGTTCAAGTGATTCTTGTGCCTCAGCCTCCTGAATAGCTGGGATTACAGGTCTGTGCCACCACAGCCAGCTAACTTTTGTATTTTTAGTAGAGACGGGGTTTTGCCATGTTGGCCAGGCTGACCTCAAATTCCTGACCTCCAGTGATCCACCTGCCTTGGCCTCCCAAAATTCTGGGATTACAGGAGTAAGTCACTGCACCTGACCCAAAAAAAACCAACTATTTCTTAGCCCACAATTTCGTATTTCATAGTTCAGGAACACAGGTCAGTGATAAACTTCTAGGTAATTCAACCCAAAGAAATTCTTTATATTCCAAAATCACTTTGCACTCTGAACAATACCCCATATCCGCATCGCCTCTACATATGCCTTCTTTCACGGTTCAGCCACAGCAAACTTACAGAGAGCTGCAACACTCAGGGATACAATGCCCGCTCCAGCAATGTAAAATCACAGACGTTGGACCAGAAGGCCACACACCTGAGTTTTGTCAAAGCACTGGAAGCTGTGATAGCTGTCCTTGATAGATTTGTCAACCTCAACAACAATGTCTTTCCTGGATCACTTATTTTTATTTATTTATTTTTTTGTTTGTGACGGAGTTTCGCTCTTGTTACCCAGGCTGGAGTGCGATGGCGCGATCTCGGCTCACCGCAACCTCCACCTCCTGGGTTCAGGCAATTCTCCTGCCTCAGCCTCCTGAGCAGCTGGGATTACAGGCACGCGCCACCATGCCCAGCTAATTTTTTGTATTTTTAGTAGAGACGGGGTTTCACCATGTTGACCAGGATGGTCTCGATCTCTTGACCTCGTGATCCACCCACCTCAACCTCCCAAAGTGCTGGGATTACAGGCTTGAGCCACCGCGCCCAGCCCTATTTTTTTTTTTTTTTTTTTTTTTTTGAGACGGAGTTTCGCTCTTGTTACCCAGGCTGGAGTGCAATGGCGCGATATCGGCTCACCGCAACCTCCGCCTCCTGGGTTCAGGCAATTCTCCTGCCTCAGCCTCCTGAGTAGCTGGGATTACAGGCACGCGCCACCACGCCCAGCTAATTTTTGTGTTTTTAGTAGAGACGGGGTTTCACCATCTTGACCAGGATGGTCTCGATCTCTTGACCTCGTGATCCACCCGCCTCGGCCTCCCAAAGTGCTGGGATTACAGGCTTGAGCCACCGCGCCCGGCCCCTATTTTTTTTAATTGTGATTTTTAAAATCATCCACTTAATGTAAAATGTACCTTCTTCACCATTTTTAAGTATACAGTACGGTAGTATAAGCACTTTTTTTGTATAATGAAGCTCCAGAACTTCTTCATCCTGCAAACTGAAACTCTAAACATAGTAAAGAAAGTCCTCTTTTGTTTTGGGCGGGGGGCGGGGGTGGAGTCTTGTTCTGTTGCCCTGGCTGGAGTACAGTGGTATGATCTCGGCTCACTGCAACCTTCACCTCCAGGGTTCAAGTGATTCTCCTACCTTAGCCTCTCGAGTAGCTGGGATTACAGGCATGCACCACCATGCCTGGGTAATTTTTATATTTTTGGTAGAGACAGGTTTCACCATGTTGGCCAGGCTGGTCTTGAACTCCTGACCTCAAGTGATCCATGCACCTTGGCCTCCCAAAGTGCTGGGATTACAGGCATGAGCCACTGTGCCCAGCCCCTCTTTCCATTTCTAAGAGGTCGACTACGTTAGATGCTTCATGTAACAGGAATCATGCAGTATCTGACCTTTTGAGACTGGCTTATTTCACTTAGCGTGATGTCCTCCAGGGTCATCCATGTTGCAGCATATGACAGGATGTCCTCCTTTTTTAAGGCTGCATAATATTCCACTGTGTGGATATGCCATGTTTTTTTCTACTTATCTGTCAATGGACATCTAGGTTGCTTCCACCTCTTGACTATTGGGAATAATGCTACAGTGAACATGGGTTAAAATACATCACTTCTGAGCCTCGGTTTCCTTATCTGTAAAATGGGGATAATCATGCTTGCCCCATTGTTGCTGGCACATGAAGGAAGCCTGATAAATCCTGCCCCTAGCATCTTTCACTTTTCCTTTAAGGCACTTCTCCCCACCATAATGATGCCTTTGTTCATGTTGTGATTCATTTCACTTTCTTTGTTCCTCTTGAGGATGTAAGCTCCATGCTTGCCTCATTCATCTCTGTATGTCTAGCCTGAGAAACAGTACTTGGTACAAAGTCAGTACTCAATGGAGTATTTGTTGTGAAATAAATAGATGGATTTTGATGGAGTGCTTGAGCTAAGTGAGGTTTGCTGACTCTGGGATCACACACATCTGAATTCTGCTTTCAGATCTACCACTTAATCTCTCTGTGCCTCAGTTTCCTCTAAAAAGACCATGGAACGTGGTTGTGCATGTTAATAATGGTAGCAAATATTAATCATACTGTAGATAAGGCGTTTTGTGCAGCATGCATCACACAGAAAGGACTGGGAAACAGGGTCTGTGAAGAGGAATGACACGTGAATGGTGCTCTCGTTGTTCTGAGATACAATATTTGTTCTGAGATAAAATACCATTTATGTAAAAAATATGCATGCCAAATAACAAAAGAGGTTTTTAGCAGAAAGATCTACAGAGAGACGCACAGAAAACGCAAATGAATGGTGTTCTGGGGAGAGAGAACAGGGAGATGATAAAGGGTAACAAACAAACTGATAAAGGGTAACAAACAAACTGAAGAATAGGGGGTGCTCCAGGCTCCCGGTAAGAATAGCAGCCAGGGCGGGGTGCAGTGGCTCACACCTGTAAGGGCCAGGCCTGGTGGTTCACACGTGCAATCCCAGCACTTTGGGAGGCCGAGGCAGGCAGATCATCTTAGGTCAAAAGTTCAAGACCAGCCTGGCCAACATAGTGAAACCTGGTCTCTACCAAAAACATAGAAATACAAAAATACAAAAACTAGCCGGGCGTGGTGGCACACACCTGTAGTCCCAGCTACTCAGGAGGCTGAGGTTGCAGTGAGCCAAGATCGAGCCATTGCCCTCTAGTCTGGGCAACAGAATAAGACTCCAGCTCAAAAAAAAAAAAAAAAGTGAATTAAAGTATGTATTAAGTATAAGTTTTGGGGGTTTGTTTTGTTTTGTTTTGTTTTGTTTTGTTTTGTGAGATAGGATCTCACTCTGTCACCCAGGCAGGAGTGCAGTGGCATGATTGTGGCTCACTGCAGTCTCAAATTCCTGGGCTCAAGCGATCATCCTGCCTCAGCCTCCTGAGTAGCTGGGACTATAGGTGTGCACCACCACACCCTACTCATTTTTAAAGTTTTTGTGAAGATGGGATCTTGCTATGCTGCCCAGGCTGGTCTGGAACTCCTGGCCTCAAGAGATCCTCAGTCTCCTAATGTGCTGAGATGACAGGTGTGAGCCACCTTGCCTGGCCTAATATATAAAGCACATGTTCAGTATAAAAGCCAAGGATTTGACAATGTTAGAAGAACCTTCTCCAATAGGTGGGAAGTGGTGGGGATGGGATCTTTGACCTGGAGGGGAGTAGTCTTCATGAGCCTAAACCTGCATTTCTGGTTTCTTTCAGGGTGGCAGCCCACAAAGGGTGTCCCTGTCCCTCACGGGGTCATGGCCTTCATGTTGCTCGCCCGGCGCCTGGCCTGCAGCTTCCAGCACAGCTACCGCCTGCTGGTGCCTGGTAAGCCCTGGGGGTCTTGACAAGAACTGATCCTAATGGAAGACACCATGCAGACTAGGGATTCCTGGGCTGGAAGAGCCCTTAAGGATAAAGGGACCAGCCAGTGAGTGTTTCTGGTACTGTCCCACTGTATTAATCTGTTCTCATGCTGCTAATAAAGACATACGCAAGACTGGGTAATTTATAAAGAAAAAGAGGTTTAATGGTCTCACAGTTTCACCTGACTGGGTAGGCCTCACAATCATGGCGGAAGGTGAGGAGGAGCAAAGGCACGTCTTACATGGCAGCAGGCAAGAGAGCCTGTGCAGGGGAACTGCTCTTTATAAAATCATCAGATCTTGTGAGTCTTATTCAATTGACTGTCATGACAGCAGCATGGAAAAGACCCACCCCCATGATTCAGTTACCTCCTGCTGGATCCCTCTCACGACATGTGGGAATTATGGGAGCTACAATTCCAGATGAGACTTGAGCGAGGACACAGCCAGACCATATCACCCACTATCCATAAAACTGTCACCATCACCACCTCCTTTCCCTCTCCCATCTCTGCCATGCATATGATCCTGTCCCAGGTGCCTCAGTGGGATGGGACTGGATCCACCCTGGAGCTACTCTGCCTGCAGGTAGGTGATGGCCTCCACAGCCAGATGGTCCCAGGCCATCTCTGCAGGGACCACTGGGGAAAACACACATCTGGGGTTGCTGCTAAGGAACAAGAAAGCGGTAAACATCTCTGAAATTGACCTAAAGGCCAACTGTGCTTCAAGGTCACTGGATCACTGGACAGGAGACACCATCTTAGGAATGTCTCACCCCCACTCCACCCCATACCCATGGCCACCTGCACTGGCTTCTTCTTCCTTCTGTTTGACCTCTTTGAGATCCTCCTCCCTCCCAATAGTCCCATGAGGAAGGCTCAAGTGAATCCCATCTTACAGGTAAGAGAACTAAGGCTCAGAGAAGCAAAGCCATTTGCCCAAAGTTGCACAGCCACTTGCATGCACCTCTGTCTGGCTCCAGTGCTGAGTATTCCTCCATGTGCCTCTGTGTGGCTCTGGGAGATAGTCCCAGCAACAGCCTCCCTTCAGATGCCCCCAGATTGGCCTCCCACAGAGATATAAACTGCCTGGCTCGGGCCTGGCCATGACATAGGTTCACAAAGACCAATGAACCTCCAGTCTGTTCCCAGCTCTCTCAGAGCCCCTGTGCTTGTCATCACGGTGTCCCTTGTTGTCAGGTGCTGGGGAAAAGGCTGACGCATGACCTGCTTATCTGGCACAGGATGGGAGTTAATGGAAGACCATGCTCCATGTCCAGTGAAGCACCAGAATGTGGCTAGACTTGCTGGTTCTAGCCACAGCCTTTTCCCCGTTTACTGATTGTATCTCAAGTAGAACATGCTCTATACCTTCAAAGGAAATGCCAGACCACCACAGCTATAAATCACCTGCTTCATGCTTCTCCCTTCTCACCCCCCACATCCCTGAGCACATGCTTCTTTGTTGAAACACTCAATCAGTAGTGTGTGGGGGTCTCCAGTGCTCGGGGCCTTTGCATCCTCCTACTCACTTGGCCCCCTGGGAGCCCACCTTTATGCACTCTTCCTCTTATCTCTTAATTTCTTTGTCTCTGCTGACCCTCATTACTTTCTAGGTTGTGCCTGGGCTGGATCCCAACAGTCAGGCCTTGCTGCCTTCTGCAGACAAACTGCTAGCCGTGTCCTTGGTCTGCATGTTGAATGCTGGTGTAAACGTGCTGGGTGTGTGTGCCCCTCCCCAGGGAGTATTAGCTGCCACACCCACAGCGTTTTCATGCTTCTCCATGGCGTCTCCACCCATCAGGTCACTGTGAAGCGATTAAACGTGATGATAGCTAACGATCTGAGATGACGTTCCCAATGGCATCATTTTATGCCACCCCCCAAAATTAATCATCTTATGTCAATAAACAGGATGCAGGGAGTGAGAGATGACATCAAAATCATTATCACTGGGTAGAAAATTAAATTTGCTTTTTTCCATGTTGCTTGGTGGTGTCTTCCTCAGTGAGCATGTTATCATAAAATAAGCAGGGTAGAGATTTGCAGGGGCAGATACTTTTTTTTTTTTTTTTGAGACGGAGTTTCGCTCTTGTTACCCAGGCTGGAGTGCAATGGCGCGATCTCGGCTCACCGCAACCTCCGCCTCCTGGGTTCAGACAATTCTCCTGCCTCAGCCTCCTGAGTAGCTGGGATTACAGGCACGCACCACCATGCCCAGCTGATTTTTTGTATTTTTAGTAGAGACGGGGTTTCACCATGTTGACCAGGATGGTCTCGATCTCTTGACCTCGTGATCCACCCGCCTCGGCCTCCCAAAGTGCTGGGATTACAGGCATGAGCCACCGTGCCCGGCCTTTTTTTTTTTTTTTTTTTTTTTTTTTTTTTTTTTTTTTAAACGGAAAAGCAGAGCAAACAACTCCAGCTGGTCTTGACCTTCATTCCAGCCAGGCTCACGCACAGAGCTTTCGCCATTTGAGAACATGGCATTCATTTATTACTCTCAGTCTGTTTGCTGGCTGCTGTATAGTTTGGAGCTAATAATGGACTCTGGCTTGGCATCACCGTTGAGAGCTGTGAGCCCTAGAGGGCTGGGCTGGATGGACCATTCGTCCGCTACATTCAGTCTTGTATGTCAATAGCACACTCTTGCTTTCTGGATGTTATTTTATTCATGAATGAAAATGCTTGATCCTTCAGTATTAATTCAAACTGGGTATTTTTTTGCATCTTTATGATCATTTGTCTTTGAGAGAAGTGTGTTGTTTTGCTGCAAATGTTTCATTCAAAGGTTAGCACTAGATGAAATCAAAGATGGCCTCAGCTCCATTCACAGCTTCTAGGAAAGAGGTCAGATGGGCAAATTTCCTGCTAACCATTTGATAGCTGTGTGATCTTGGGCAAATTAATTAACCTCTCTGAGCCCTCAGTGTTTTATTCTATAATGTAAGATAATAACATTTACCTCATAGGAGTTTTTGAGAATTAGATGAGGTAAGCCATGTAAATTGCTTAGGATAATTCCTGGTTTGTTCACCCTAAGTGCTGAATACACACTTGAATCTGCTTGTGTGTCTTCACAGACGAGATCCAAGAAAAGCCTTACTTGTCCCTTCCATTTTTGTTCTGTTCTCTTGTGGTGCATGGTGTTATATGTCATCATTAAGAGAGTATTCATTGTAATAGTATTTATTTTCCTCTTTCGAAAAAGCCAACATTTAGATTAGAAGGAAAAGCAAACGTATTGAGATTGTAACAACCTGGGTTCCAATCCTGACTCTGCAACTCATTAGCTGTGTGACACTGAGACAGTCCTCATCTGTAAACTGTGAACAACAATACCTATCTATATTGTTGTATTTATTTGTGGATTATTTAAAGCAATAGGTGGCAGTTTGCCTAGGTAGGGCCAGCCTAGCCTTTTAGTAAAGGCTGAACATGTGTTAATTTCCCCATTTCCCCCCTTTCTGATAGCACAGTTGCAAGCAAACTTATGGAAAACATAATAGGAACTGATATAGGAACAGACCCATCTACCTTGCATCTGGTTCTCAGCGCTCCCAGTTGACCAGCTCTTGCCCTTTCTTTACCGCCTCTCCCTGCCTCCCAGCTCCTATTTCCCCATGGCCTTGACAGTCTCATTATTGCAGCTCCACTTGATCCCACACTCTCTGGTTATTTCTCTCTGGATCCATTCAGCTGCGGCTCCCCCTGTGAACTGCTCCCATTCCCAGTATCTCCACACTCCAGTTCCCAAGAAATCTGATTGCTACAATGCAATGTCAAGACGTTTTCTGGAGAAAAGAAAGGAGGACGTGTGTGTCCTCATTTAAGAACAGCTTGCTAATTTCTAATTTTTCATTTTCCCCCTTTGCTGGAAACAAAGCAAGATCTGCACCGGTGAAGACCTATTTTTATCAAAATACGCATCCCCGAAGAGCTAACTGGAATCAGTGCCGTCCAGTAATCCTCAGTTCTGGCCAAGGAAAAATAAACAGCTTAGTGTAAAAAAGTAGGACTGGGCGTGGTGGTTCACGCCTGTAATCCCAGCACTTTGGGTGGCCAAGGTGGGTGGCAAAACCCAGTTTGAATTAATACTGAAGGATCAATTCTTTGCCAAAAATGCAAACAATTAGCCAGGCATGGTGGTGCATGCCTGTGGTCCCGGCTACTCCGGGGGCTAAGGTAAGAGGATTGCTCAAAACCAGGATGCAGAGGTTGCAGAGCGGAGATCGCACCACTGCACTCCAGCCTGGGCAACAGAGTGAGAACCTGTCTCAAAAAAACAACAAAAAAAGTAACCAGGCAAAGTGGTATGTGCCTATAGTCCTAGCCATGTGGTAGGCTGAGGCAGGAGGATCCTTTGATCCCAGGAGTTCAGAGCCAGGCTGGGCAATATAGCAAGACCTCATTTCTTAAAAAAAAAAAAAAAAAAAACATATTTTTATAATTATAAAATTTAATTATAAAATTATAGTTATATCATATGTTCTATGACCTTTAACTGTCTTCTAATAGAATACTCTTTAGGAATTCCCTTTTTCAGATCAAAGAGAAGAAAATAAAGGCTTGTTTTTTCATCTTTATATAAGTGTAGTGCTGTATTTTAACTGTACTTTTGTTCAAAAGACAGCATGATGTTAAGTAATTAATTCAGAAACCTGCTTTGATAACCAAAGCAATTATGGAAAATTAAGAGTGAATTTAAATATGTTTCCAAATCTCATAGCTTTGTATAGTTCGACAGGCTATATGAGCACGTGTGTGTGTGTGTGTGTGTGTGTGTGTGTGTGTGTGTGTGTTAGAGGAGATTTTGGCACATAATTCTTCACTTCTCTGAGCTTTACAGTTTCTTGTTTAATGGAAACAGTTTTATATATGTATATATATAATATATATATAAATATATGTATAAATTTATATATATTATGTAATTTGTATGAAGTGTCCACTGATTCCCTAGTTTGGTACAATTATGGCAACCCCCATTAAGAGGAACTGACATTTCCCTAACACCGAATAGTACCAGGAAGGTGAAAGATCAACAGTAATACTAGAGGGATTTCTAGGGGTTACTGATAGGAAACCCCTACACACTTGTCTTGGAGTCGCCACACCTGTCTTTCACTCAGGGATCAGCAAGCCCTGGGCTTGAGCTACCCTTTGTGTTTCAGCAACAGGTGGTGCTAAAAAGATTTGTGGGACAGGAACCCAAACACCCTCTGTCAATTATTCATACATTATGCGGAAAATGTGAAATGGGTTTCAAACAAATGATGCATGACCATGTATTAGTCTGTCCTTGCATTGCTACGAAAAAAAAAATACCTAGGATTGGGTAATTTTTAAAGAAAAAAAGGGTTCAATTGGCTCATGGTCCTGCAAGCTGTACAGGAAACATGATGCTGGCATCTGCTCAGCTTCTGGGGAGGCCTCAGGAAACTTCCAATCATGGTGGAAGGCAAAGAGAGAGCAAGGTGTCTCACATGGTGGGAATAGGAGCAAGAGAGCAAGCGGGGAGGAGCCACACATTTATTTATTTATTTATTTTGAGACGGAGTCTCACTTTGTCACCCAGTGTGAAGTACAATGGCGCAATCTCAGCTCACTGCAACCTCTGCCTCCCAGGTTCAAGTGATTCACATGCCTCAGCCTCCCAAGTAACTGGGACTACAGGTGTGCACTACCATGCCCAGCTTTTTTTTTTTTTTTTTTTTTTTTTGAGACAGAGTTTCACCCTTGTTACCCAGGCTGGAGTGCAATGGTGCATTCTCAGCTCACCACAACCTCTGCCTCCTGGGTTCAGGCAATTCTCCTGCCTCAGCCTCCTGAGTAGCTGGGATTACAGGCACACGCCACCATGCCCAGCTAATTTTTGGTATTTTTAGTAGAGGCGGGGTTTCACCATGTTGACCAGGATGGTCTCGATCTCTTGACCTCGTGATCCGCCTGCCTCAGCCTCCCAAAGTGCTGGGATTACAGGCTTGAGCCACCGCACCCGGCCCCCGACTAATTTTTGTATTTTTGGTAGAGGTGGGATTTCACTAGTTGGCCAGACTGGTCTTGAACTTGATCCACCTGCCTCGACCTCTCAAAGTGCTGGAATTACAGGCGTGAGCCACTGCACCCAGCCAGCCACACACTTTTAAACAACCAGATCTCAGCTAGGCGCAGTGGCTCACAACTGTAATCCCAGCACTTTGGGAGGCTGAGGTGGACAGATCATTTGAGGTCAGGAGTTCAAAACCAGCCTGGCCAACATGGTGAAACCCTATCTCTACTAAAAATATAAAAATTAGCCGGGTGTGGTGGCGGGCACCTGTAATCCCAGCTACTTGGGAGGCTGAGGTGCAAGAATCACTTGACCCTGGGAGGCGGAGGTTGCAGTGAGCTGAGATCATGTCACTGTACTCCAGCCTGGGCAACAGAGTGACATTCCATCTCAAAAAAAAAAAAGTTAAAATTAAAAATAAACAACTAGATCTCACGAGAACTCACTTCCTCCACAATAGCACAGAGGGGGATGGATGGTGTTACGCCATGAGAGCCTGTCCCCATAATCCAGTCACCTCCCCAAGGCCCCACCTCCAGCATTAGGGATTACATTTCAACATGAGATTCGGGCGGGGACAGAAGTCCCAACCATGTCAGACCAAAACTTTATTTTTGGAATAAAAACCATTTATTAAATGGGACCAAATGAATTTAGAAATGTGATGATTCCTTCCTACGTAATTTTGACTGGCATAACCAGGTGTGGGTGTTCCTGGCCTCTGGTGGGGAAGGCCGGGGATAGTGCTAAGCATTCTGTAATACACAGGACAGCCCCCAACAACAGAGGATTATCCAGCCCAAAATGTTAATTTTGTCAAGCTTGAGAAACGTTGGGCTATATATATTTGGATGTAGATTACATTTTTACAAAATTTGGATAATTTTTAGAGTCTTACCTTTCCCATGCTAATACCATGGACATCTTTCCATGTTCATGAATATTCAAAATGTCAACGTCAAAACAATGGGTGCATAAGATTCCATGAAATGGTTGACTATGCCACATTCTGCTTAGCTGACTGACATTTAGGTTGTTTGTTTTTGTCTGTTTGTTGAGACAGGGTCTCACTCTGTTGCCCAGCCTGAAGTGCAGTGCTGCAATCATGGCTCACTGCAGCCTCAGCCTCCCAAGTAGCTGGAAGTAAAGCTACCACCATGCCCAGCTATTTTTTTTTTTTTTAAGAGATGGGGTTTCACCATGTTACCCAGCTGGTTGTGAACTTCTGAGCTCAAGGGATCCACCCACCTTGGCCCCCCAGAATGCTGGGATTACAGGCCTGGGCGACCACATTGGGCCCTCTTTGCTGTTCTTATAGACAATACTATGATGAATACTCTTTACCTCTGTCTTTGTACTGGTCCCATTATTTTCTTAGGTGGAATCGTAAAAAAAGATTCCTCAGTTGAAAGCAACAGAAAGCTGGCATCAAGTCAGGCATGATGGCTCACACCTGTAATCCCAGCTATTTGGGAGGTGATGGCAGGTGGATCGCTTGAGCCCCGGAGTTTGAGCCCAGGCTGGGCAACATGGCGAAACCCCATCTCTGCTAAAATTATAAAAATTAGCCAGGCATGGTGGTTGCATGCCTATAATCCCAGCTACTCAGAAGTCTAAGGCAGGAGGATCACCTGATCCTTGGGAGGCCAGTGATGGGGCCACTGCACTCCAGCCTGGGCAATGGAGAAGACCCTGTCTCAATAAAAAAATAAATAAAAAGAAAGCTGGCATCAGCTTGTACTCATGCTAGGAAAACAGGGACATACCTATTTGCCTACGACTTTGTTGACACTGGGTTTTTCCATTTGTAAAATCTGCAGGGTTCTTGTGGTGCCCCAGTTGGTCTGTCCACTGTGCCCCACAGTGTTCTGGGGTGGTCTGGCTGGGATAGGGTTAATGTCGTGGCACTAACTCTGTTAAGTACATGGGGCATGTGTCAGGGCAGAATCCTCATGATCTCTGTTGTCACCTTCTCATTGTCTTTGTTTACTGCAGCATCCAGACCCATTAGCCAAGCCGCAGCCAAAGTCGACGTTGAATTTGATTATGATGGGCCTCTGATGAAAACTGAAGTCCCAGGGCCTAGATCTCGGGTGAGTTGAGCACACCTGTGTGGGGTATTTTGGAAAAGGGAGAAAGGGGCTAAGAAGTAAGAAGACAGCTAAGCTCAGGGATGTGTATTGACTGTCAGCTGCTTTCAGAGAGTTCACCACCAGAGAGCCGAGATACTCAATTAGGCCATTTTGCCATAAGAAGCCAAAGAAGGACTGGGCACCTTGGCTCACGCCAGTGATCCCAGCACTCTGGGAGGTCGAGGCAGGTGGATCACTTGAAGTCAGGAGTTCAAGACCAGCCTGGCCAACATGGTAAAACCCTGTCCTTACTCAAAATGCAAAAATTAGCTGGGAGTGGTGGTGGGCACCTGTAGTCCCAGCTACTCCAGAGGCTGAGGCAAGAGAATTGCTTGAATCCAGGAGGCAGAAGTTGCAGTGAACCAAGATGGTGCCACTGCACTCCAACCTGGGTGACAAAGGTCCTTGCGGTGCCTGAAGTCCAGAGTCAAGGGCTACGGTACAATATACAGCCATGGATCAAGACTCTATGTCAGAAAAAAAAAAAAAAAAAAAAAAAGAGAAGCCAACAAAGGAGCCAAAAAAGAAGCATCACAGAGGAGGATGTATCAGTTGTCTGTTACCACAGTAACGCTGCATAACAAACAGCTGCAAAAACCTCAGTATCATAGAGCATGCCCATTGCTCGTGCATTTAAGATTAATTGGGAGTTGGGTAGGCAGCTTTGTTGGGCTCACTTCCATGCCTAGGGGATGGCTGGCTGTCGGTTGATCTAGGTTAGGCATGGCTTGAATCATTGCAGTGATTTGGTTCTGCTCCCTGGGTCTGTCATCCTCCGGTAGGCTAGACAGGGCTTCTCCTCATGGCAATGGCGAAGGTGTACCAAAGCAAGAGGAGAACATGCTGTAGTGTTTGTTTGTTTGTTTGTTTGTTTGTTTGTTTGTTTGTTTTTGAGACAGAGTCTCCCTCTGTCGCCAGGCAGAGGTGCGATCTCAGCTCACTGCAACATCCACCTCCCAGGTTCAAGCAATTCTCCTTCCTCAGCCTCCCAAGTAGCTGATATTACAGACATGCACCACCACACCCAGCTAATTTTTGTAATTTTAGTAGAGACGGGGTTTCATCATGTTGGCTAGATGGTCTCAATCTCTTGACCTTGTGATCCGCTTGCCTCAGCCTCCCAAAGTGCTGGGATTACAGGTGTGAGCCACTGCGCTTAGCCCATGCTATAGTTCTGTTGAGGCCTGGACTCTGCATGGGTCCGCCATCACTGCTGCCTCCTTCTGCTGGTCAAAGCAAGTTATACCTTCTCTTAAGCCCAGAATCAAGGAATGGGGTACAGTGTCCAGCCAACAGTGGAAGAACCTGGCAATGTTACGTGGCACAGTGCTCAGAGATCAAATACCCTTGAACTTGATCTTGAAATCTTTCTAATGCAAATTTATTTTTTCTTTGCATATTTTATCCATAGTGTCTTTTTTTTTTCTGTCAAAACGTACTTCTTTTGTCATTGCAACTATTTTATAAATCCAGAAATCTTTGTATTAATGTAAGTGATTATCGTTATTTTGGGTAGTGTTTTGCTAACAAAATGGGAGACACTTTAAATGCATATTTCTGTTGGGGGTACAGATTTTAATCTAGTAGTAGTAAAGTTCTTGTAATAACTTTTCATATTCTTGTCATGAATATTAACCTGTGTTTTTACGTGGACATATATAATTTTTTGACACTTCGACATAAATAAGTAATTTATGTTGAATTACTTTTGGAGTTGACATCTTTGTAATATCAAAGCAACTAGTTTCTAATTCCCTGTTTCTGTATAGAATAAAGTCCAAGTGCTTTATGGAACATTTGGATTATAATTGTAAATGGTTCTTTGATGTGCAAGTTAATATTTTCAGTTGTTTTATTTATATTCTTAATGAGACGTTAACACCTTTTTTTTCCCTAAATAACAGAGAATCTATGTTTTTAATGGCACTAGATAAACACCTTCAGTTTAAGATTTTCTTGCTAAATGTTTTAACTTATCTTTCAGGTGTCTGAGTTGCTAGCCCATCTATTGTACTGGTAATTTAACTGTGTAATGGAATTGTTTCCTGCCAACTATTTATATCAACTAATTTTTAAAGTAATATTGTTGACTAATAAACTATTAAGTTATTGGCCAAAGAGAAAAAAATGCCAAGACTTGGGAAAACATGAAAAACTTGAAGCTATTTTGGCAAAAGTGTGTACTTGCTGTAATGATTTTGTTCTTCTTGCCTGCAGGAGTTAATGAAACAGCTGAATATAATTCAGGTAAGTGAGGATGAGGTCACATTCCTTCTGTTGCTTCTTTATCACAATTGAGCTAAAAGACAGATGCTTAATCTGTTCTGACTCTTTTTTTAAAAAATGTAGTTGACTTTTGTTCTAAACGTTTTTTTCTCATTTCCTCTGTGATTTCTTCTTTGACCCATTGGTTATTTACATGGTGTTGAATCTCTATGCTTTGGTAAATTTCCCAAATTTATTTCTGTTATTGATTTCTAGTTTCATTCCATTATGGTTGGGAAACATATTTTTGTGATTTCAATCCTGTTAAATTTATTGAGCCTTTTTTTATGGCCTAGCATATGGTCTCACTTGGAGAATATTCCATATGTATTCTGTAGTCTGCTGTTGTTGGACAGAGTGTTCTATAGATGTTTGTCAGGTCTGTTTGCTTTTAGAATATTGTTCAAGCCTTCTGTTTCCTTGCTAACCTTCTGCCTAGTTGCCCTATCCATTATGGAGTGCCAGATGTTGACCTCTTCAACTATTATTATAAAACTATTTTTCCCTTTAATTCTGTTTTTGCTTTATCTATTCAGGGCTCTGTTGTTAGGTGCAAATATGTTTATAATTGTCATAACTTCTTAGTGGATTCACCCTTTATAATATTAATATTATAATATTCTCTCTTTGGTAACATTTTTATAGTCTATTTTTTCTGATACGAATATAACCCCTTCTAGCTTTCTTATGGTTGCTGTGTGCATCAGATAACTTTCTCCATCTTTTTACTTTCAGTGTATTTGTGTTCTTGAATATAAAGTGTCTCCTGTAAACTGCATGGAGTTGGTTCTTTTTATTCAGTCTGACAGTCTCTGCCTTTTGATTGGATTGTTTAATCCATTCACAGTTAATGTTAGTATTCATATAGTTGTATTTACAGCTGCCATTTATTGTTGTTGTCTACATGTCTTCTGTCTTTTTTGTTCTTTTATTCCCCTTTTAATGTTTTGGGGTTTTTTTAATTTGAGATGGAGTCTCACTTTGTCACCCCAGACTGGAGTGCAGTGCCACACAATCTCAGCTCACTGAAACCTCCGCCTTCTGGGTACAAGTGATTCTCCTGCCTCAGCTCCCCAAGTAGCTGGGATCACAGGCATGCATGCCTGGCTAATTTTAAAGATAGGGCGTTTTTACCATGTTGCTGAGCTGGTCTCAAACTCCTGACTTCAAATGATCCACCTGCCTCAGCCTCCCAAAGTACTGGGATTACAGGTTCGAGTCACCTCACCTGGCCCTCTTGTCATGTTTTATTATTTTGCACTAAGTGAGTACTTTCCAGTGTGATATTTTTGTTTCTTTGATGATTACTATATATTTTTAGTTTTCATTGAGATTGCACCAAGGTTTACCAAACAGATCTTAACAGAATCGACTTCAGATTTGTATCTCTTTTTTTGTTCTGATGTATAAACCACATACAGAAAAATTCATAAAATATAAAATCACAGTTTATTGAACTATTATAAAGCAGACCACGTGTGCACTTAGCCAAAGCAAGAAATACATTGCCAGCACCCACAGATGCCCCTATGTGTTCATAGAATGGTCATGATATGATGTACTTCAGTGATTCAAGCTTGATCCTGAAAGACCAAGAATCTAGGGAATGGCAGTGAGCCTGAGTTGGTCTCTTCTTTCTCCAAGAACGCAGAGGCTGTGCATTTTTTCTGCAATTACGAAGAGAGCCGAGGCAATTACCTTGTTGATGTTGATGGCAACCGAATGCTGGATCTTTATTCCCAAATCTCCTCTGTCCCCATAGGTAAGAGCTGGGAAATCACTCCTTGGATATCACCTCTGTTTCTCTCTCTGCTAATTGTGGCTGTCCAGGTTGTAGGATGTGGCTCCCAGCAGGCACATCCCAAGGTGTTGCCTGACACTTCACTCAAGGGTAGGAAAAAAAATAAGTAATTCATAAAGGGTATATTATTAGACATATTATATGTCCTCTCTCATCTACTCCTCCCCAAACCCTACAAGGTAAGTATGTATTAATTAACAAAGCATAGAGGGGTTTGGTAGGTTGCATAGGAATTACAGCTAGAATGCAAACCCCTCTGTGTGACCGCCGTGGCCACCATGCAGGTGTCTTAGGTTGAGTTTCCCAGAAGAGTCTGAGGTGGGGATTTCTGTTTTCCCTGGTTTTTGTTTGTTTGTTGTTTGTTGTCGTTGTTGTTGTTGTTGTTGTCGTCGTCGTCGGAGTCTTGCTCTGTGCACCAGGCTGGAGTTCAGTGGCGCAATCTCAGCTCACTGCAACCTCTACCTCCTGGATTCAAGCGATTTTCATGCCTCAGACTCCCAAGTAGCTGGGATTACAGGCATGCGCCACCATGCCCATATAATTTTTGGATTTTTAGTAGAGACGAGGTTTCACCGTGTTGGCCAGGGTAGTCTAGAACTCCTGCCCTCAAGTGATCTGCCTCTCTCAGCCTCCCACAGTGCTGGGATTACAGGTGTGAGCCACTATACCTGGCCTAATTTTTTTTATTTTTTGTAGAGATGGGGTCTCACTCTGCTGCCCAGGCTGGTCTCAAACTCCTGGACTCAAGTGATCCTCCCACCTCAGCCTCCCAAAGTGCTGGGATTATAGACGTGAGCCACTGAACCCAGACAGAGCAGGGGATTCCTGGGCAGGTTATTGATTGAGGGAGAGCTCTCAGGAGAAAGGGGAAGAAGGGAAACAGCCGGGGGCAGAGGGAAGAAGCTAAGAAGAATGAGGTCTCAGCTCGAACTATCCACAGCCTGACCCCACTTGGGGCTCTGGAGCACGCACCACACCCCAGAGTTGGTCTTGGACTGAAGCAGAGGGCCCAGCTTTTTATGCTACTGTGCCAGCTAGGCATTGCCCGTCAGCTGCCAGAGGGGAGAACTTGTGTAATCTCCTCTGCAAAGTGGCTTCCATTTGCCATGGGCAATTTTCCAGGCAAGGAGGCAGCTGGAGTTATTATCAACCAACACACACAGCAGCTGGGAAACGGTGACCTCCCCGGTGAAAGTGACCTCAGTGGGAGGCCCACAGCCTCTGCCTCCCCAGGCTCACCTCCCAGCCATATAGAGCGTGACTCGCTGTGGAAAAGGGCACACAGACAGGATTGACAGGCCTAATTTGGAAATGCAGGTAGCTGCTATTTGCAGCTTGGATGGTTAATGTTCCTTTGGCTGCTGGATTCCTGGTTGCCTTCAGTAAGTCTGTGGGCTGTGTCTGCTGAAGCCTGTCCCTTCACAGATGACGCTGGTTCTTCTGCTGCAGAGGAGCCCAGGGCATCCTCTGCTCCCCATCAGCACCTCCCACAGCGCCCTGGTCAGCAGCCTGGAGCCTTTTTCCCTGAGACCCAGCCGTGGGTGTCCACTCCTCCTCTTCTTCCCTTGCCCATTTCCTCATTACCTATTTATTTCCCATTAATATGCTATTAGACAGTAAGCGGATGACTCATTCTTTTGGGGAAGTCCGTTATTCAGGGATGCCTCAGCCACAGAAGGCATTTTGGAGACAAAGATTTATAAAACCCCATCTCCCCTTTGTGTTGGAGTAGAAGGGATGGGCTCTTGACTTGTCCTGGGTTCGAATTCTGGCTCCGCTGTATATTAGCTGTGGGATAGTGACCCAACCCCTAGGACTCCCTCAATCTGAATGTCCAGCTACCACTATGGGCGTGAAGGTCAGGAAATCAGATTAGCAGCATTTGTTTTAAAAACTAGAAGTTTGGTCCAGCACAGAGGCTCACACTGGTAATCTCAATATTTTTGGAGGCCAAGGGAAGAAGATTGCTTGAGGCCAGGAGTTGAAGACCAGTCTGGGCAATAGAGTGAGACCCAACCCCATCTCTACAAAAAAAAAGGGTTTTTTAATGCCTTTAGTCCCAGCTACTCTGAAGGCTCGGTCAGGAGGATCAGTGGAGCCCAGGAGATGGAGGCTGCAGTGGGCTATGATCATACCACTGCACTCCAGCCTAGGCAACAGTGCAAAACCCTGTTTTAATAAAAACAAAACAAAAACTAGCCCAGACACGGTGGCTCACGCCTGTAATCCTAGTGCTTTGGGAGGCCAAGGCAGGTGGATCAGGAGATTAGAAGTTCGAGACCAGCCTGGCCAACACGGTGAAACCCCATGTCTACTAAAAATACAAAAAAAATTATCCAGGCATGGTGATGCATGCCTGTAATCCCAGCTACTGGAGAGGCGGAGGCAGGAGAATTGCTTGAACCCGGGAGGCAAAGGTTGCAGTGAGCCAAGATCATGCCATTGCACTCTGGCCTGGATGACTGAGCAAGACTGTCTCAGCAAAAAAAAAAAAAAAAAAAATCTAGAAATTCTAAAAGTTCTTTCTCTGGCCACCTGTTCTCCCATGTCTGTAGTCTTTGAAAAGATTTTTTTTACGTTAATACTTACTGCGAATTTACTATACATCTGGCATATTGCTAAGTGCCTTATATGTTACCTCATTAAAGTTGGGTCTTTTAACATCACCTCCAGTTGACTGACTGGCCCAAGTCTCAAGAGTTTGCAGGGTTTGCCTGGTATACACAGGGAGTCCAAGGTTAAGCCAGGTTGTAAATAAACAACTCTCTGGCTCCCACGCTCATTTCTGTGGTAGCCGCCTTGCAGACTCCTGCCCCTGCCCTGCCCTGAAATGTGGGAGTCCCACAGTATCAAAAGCCCAAGGCAGAATTTCCCTGATCAGAGGGACCAGCTCTGCTTTCATCTCTTCTTCAGAAGCCCATAAGGCACACCCCCTCTAAGGCTTAATGAGGTTTACCTGGAACAGGTTTATCTCCAGAGGCAGAAAAGTCCCGACACAGGCAATGTTGATAAGGACCCAGAGCTTAGAGACATTTGGCCCAAAAATAGTTGGAGAAACCCGGAGTGTTCCTTTCTTGAGTAAGGCTCACTTTGCAGCCTTAGGCCCGGTGTGCGTTGGAGTAGGATCGGGGAGTGGCAGGGATGAATGTTAACAGTCTTCCCTACCGGGGCCCCTCCTTGCCTCTCCCATCCATCTTCTTGACAAAGCAGAGTGGACCCCCAAGGCGTTTCAGATCACTTTCACTGTTTTGTTCTATTGAAGAGAAAGTCTCCCCTGGGTGATGCCAGGTCTTTAACACCTGATCTCTAACTGTGGAGGAGTGCGTGCCCCGGGCTCAGAGGCTTGGGCAGGCAACAGATTGCTCCTACTGATTTCAGCCTCTGGCCACATTGATATAAACTCTCCTTTCAAAGTAAATGTATTTGGCTGGGCACAGTGGCTCACGCCTTAATCCCAACACTTTGGGAGGCCAAGACAGGAAGGTAACTTGAGCTCAGGAATGTGGGACCAGCCTGGCCAACATGGCGAAACCCTGCCTCTATAAAAACTACCAAAATTAGCCGGGCATGGTGCTGCACACCTGGAAGCCTGGCTATTCAGGAGGCTGAAAAGGGAGGATTGCTTAAGCTGGAGAGGTTGAGGCTGCAGTGAGCCGTGATCACGCCACTGCACTTCAGCCTGGGCAACAGAGTGAGACCTGGTCTCAGCAAAACACAAAAGGTTGAAGGGATGAATTCTGAGATTAGCAGGTGACTGACTGGTGAAGGGAAAGGGGAAGTCTGGAGTCCTCGGGCATGGACAGTTGTCTCCACGCTGCTGCAGGGATTGCATGTTCAAATTCTGTAGGAGTCAGCATGAACCTTGGGCTAGAAATTCGGGCTGTGACGTCAGCACACTCGTTTTGCACAAACTCCAGTTGACCATCTTGGTCCCAATAGATTTCAGCCTGTTTCTCCTTGATCTCATAAGCAGAGAGAGTTTCTGCATTTTCAGCAAGTTGATTCCTTTTTCTTTCTTTCTTTCTTTTCTTTGAGACGGATTCTCACTCTGTCACCCAGGCTGGAGGGCAGTGGTGCCATCTCAGCTCACTGCAATCTCCACCTCCCTGGTTCAAGCAATTCTCCTGCCTCAGCCTTCCAAGTCGCTGAGATTACAGGCACACACCACCACACTGGGCTAATTTTTTTCTGTTTTTAGCGGAGATGGGGTTTCACCGTGTTGGCCAGGCTGTTATTAAACTCCTGACCTCAAGTGATCCCCCCACCTTAGCCTTCCAAGGCTAAGGTGAGATTCCTTTCTTACCTGTTCTCCTGCAAACTTAAGAATTTCTGTTCCTTACTGGCTGGGGCACAGCTTCAGCTTTTTGGTAAGTTGTTTCCTTTCTTCTCTCTGCTGTCCTGTAAGCCCAAGAATGTAGTCACCGGTTTCTTTAACTCTTTGAGGCATGGTGTCAAGTCCTGGTTGGTGGCCACCATGGGTATGCTAATCCCGAGGCAGGTCTCCTAAGACTCCCTCCCTCTGGTCCTCTGGCCAGGGAGGGCCAGGCGCCACCACAAAGTGTCCTGGACCTGTGGAGCAGCATCGCCATGGACAGGGGACTCTGTGTATGCAGCAGAAGTGGGAATGGGCTTCATCCACCATCGCATGGCCACTTTCCAGGGCTTCCAGACACATGAAAGTGATGAGGCAGCTGGGCACGGTGGTTCATGCCTGTAATCCCAGCAGCTGGGAGGCTGAGGAAGGTGGATCACGAGGTCAAGAGTTCAAGACCAGCCTGGCCAAGATGGTGAAACCTCATCTCTACTAAAAATACAAAAAATTAGCCAGCATGGTGACGGGTGCCTATAAACTGAGCTACTCAGGAGGCTGAGGCAGAGAATTGCTTAAACTGGGGAGGCAGAGGTTACAGTGAGCAGAGATTGCACCACTGCACTCCAGCCTGCGTGACCGAATGAGACTATGTCTCAAAAACAAAAGTGAGGATGCATTCATCAGGGTGAGAGCTGCGATTTTTGGAAACTCAAGTCAAACAAATGAGGTCAGATGCTGAGTTCTTTTCTGAGAGAGACCCTGCCACCCTCTTGTTCTCCGACCTTATGTGTGATTGTCTCCCAGTACTGAGTAAGAGATGACCTGCAGGCAGGTGCGTTACCAGGAGACAGGAAATGGCTTGACTTCAGGCCGGGTTTGGCGGCTCACACCTATAATCCTAGCACTTTGGAAGACCGAGGCAGGTGGATCACCTGAGGACAGGAGTTCAAGACCAGCCTGGAAACATGGCAAAAACCCATCTCTATTAAAAATACAAAAAATTAGCCAGGCATGGTGGTGCACACCTGTAATCTCAGCTACTCCGGAGGCTGAGGCATGAGAATCGCTTGTACACAAGAGGCGGCGGTTGCAGTGAGCCAAGATTGTGCCACTGCACTCCAGCTTGGGCAACAAGGCAAGACTCTGTCAAAAAGAAAAGAAAAAGAAAGAAAAAATGGGGAGGAGGATGGAAGAGAGGGAGCAGGGAGGGGAAAGGAAGGGAAGGGAAGGGGAAGGAAAGAAGAGAGCGGGGAGAGGAGGAAGAGGGAGGAAGGGAGGGAGGGAGGGAGGGAGAAGGGAAGGGCTTGATTTCCTAGGGGAAGCCAACCTGCGATAGAATCATTGAGAATGTCTTTGAAGAAGCCCTGGAAGATTACAACAATCTTGCTTGAGTCTGACATGACTACAGAGTAATCATTATTAATTAACTTCAAACATTTTTATTTTAATTTTTTTCTTTTTTTATTCCTTCTTTAAAAAATAGGAGACATGCACTGCCACGAGTGTATCTATGCAACAATCTTGCATGTTCTTCACATGTACCCCAAAACCTAAAATGCAATTAAAAAAAAAATTGAAGGTTCTTATATTTCAAAAAAAAAACAAAAAAAAAAACAAAAACATAGGCGACACGTACAGAATGTGCAGGTTTGTTACATCGGTGTACGTGTGCCATGGTGGTTTGCTGCATCTATTGTCTCATTATTTTAATTTTAATAGAGTGGGGACCAGTGTCTTTCCTAAGCCTGAGCCTCTTTACAATTCCTCTCCCAAAAGCAAAGTTATTATCGGCTTCTTCTAGAGAGATACTCAGTGCCTGCGTAAGCACACACGTATCCTGCGTCTCTCCTTCTTCACTTAGCAGATATCTCAGAGATTATTCTAACAGCACAAATCAATCTCTCTCATCCTTTTCTACAGCTGATTTGTTACATTAGAAGGCTTATTTCCCTGACCCACTATTGATGGATGTTGGGTTGCTTTCAAGTCTTGAGATATGAGAGTGTCACAATTAAGATCCATGTTCATAGATCTTTATACACACTTGTAGGATAAATTCATAGAAGAGCAACAGCTGAATCTGAGTGTGCTAAGCTTTGTCGTGCAATGTCAGGCCCAGCCTGGATGGTAAATGCCATGGGACTCTGGGAATAAGCGGATGTATAAAGGCAGGACGAGGCATGAGGGTCACAGATTGCAGGTGGCATCACTACTCACTAAGTCCTTGAGCAAACATTTGTCGAATCTGACTCAGCCAACCGGCTCTGGGAAGGAAGGTGAGGATCATATCTGCAATTCAGCGCACAGGCCTATTGAACCACACTACCCGGCCCCAGGCTTGAAATTTTCTTTGACCTTGCATTTATCAACCACCCTTTTTTCTCTTTTTTTTGAAACGGAGTCTCGCTGTCTCCCAGGCTGGAGTGCAGTGATGCGATCTCAGCTCACTGCAACCTCTGCCTCCCGGGTTCAAGCAATTCTCCTGCCTCTGTCTCTAAATAGCTGGGATTACAGGCACGTGCTACCACCCCTGGCTAATTTTTACATTTTTAGTAGAGACAGGGTTTCACCATGTTGGCCAAGCTGGTCTTGAACTCCTGACCTCAAGTGATCTGCCCGACTCAGCCTCCCCAAGTGCTGGGATTACAGGCGTGAGCCACAGTGTTCAACACACTTTTCTCCCCTTATGTTTATGTAGTCCAGTAGGTCTCAAACCTGAACAAGGATCAGAATCTCCTAGAGAATTTGTTGGATTTCTGGGCTGCCCCCTGAGAGCTTCTGAGTCAAGAGTGCTAGGTGGGGCCCCAGGAATCTCTTTTTGTCAACAAAGGATAAAAGACATGTTTAAAGAGAGTTGTGGGGGCCGGGCGCGGTGGCTCACGCCTGTAATCCCAACTCTTTGGGAGGCCGAGGCAGGTGGATCACGAGGTCAAGAGATCGAGACCATCCAGGCCAACATGGTGAAACCCCGTCTCTACTAAAAATACAAAAATTAGCTGGGCTTGGTGGCACATGCCTGTAGTCCCAGCTACTAGGGAGACTGAGGCAGGAGAATTGCTTGAACCCAGGAGGCAGAGGTTGCGGTGAGCCGAGATCGCGCCATTGCACTCCAGCCTGGGTAACAAGAACGAAACTCCGTCTCAAAAAAAAAAAAAAAAAAAAAAAAAAAGAGAGTTGTGGGGGTTGGAAAGGAAGGGAGGAGGGAGAGTCGGGAGGGGCACAGGGAAGCTGCAGTGACATCTCTAACAGTACTCTCCTGCCCTCAGGTTACAGCCACCCTGCCCTGCTGAAACTCATCCAACAGCCTCAAAATGCGGTAGGTCTTGGGGTTACACAGAAAAAGGCACAATGTGTTCATGGCCATTCACAGACTTACTGGGCAGACTTTGGCAATAGTCCACTCATTCATTCATTCATTTATTCATTTCAAAAATATTTACTGAGCCCATACTATGTGCCAGATATATAGAATACCTTGGTAAACAAAAACGCAGGCAGTCAATTAACCACACACATGAATAGAGAATTGCAGCCATACTAAGTGCTACAGAGTAAGGTCGGCAGTGCTTTGTGGGCGTAAAAGAATGACACTAATAGTTAATGTTTATGGAGAGCATAATTTGTACCAAATGCTATAATCAGCACTTTACAGCTATAGTGTTGAAAAGTCTGTGAAGCAGGTACTCTTGTTATCCCCATTTTACAGATGCAGAAACTGAAGCACAGAGTGGTTAAGTATTTGCCCAAGGTCACACAGCTAGTGGAGGCACTGAGAATAAACCCACAGAAGCTGAGCTATTTGGGGATGGAGCGGGTGGGTGTCGGGGAGGCTTCCCAGGGAAATGATATTTCAGCTGAGATCAGAGGAAGGTCTGGCAGGTCATGAGTCCTGAGTCAGGAAGAGGCCTAGCAGGGATGAATGAAAACCCAATCCTGGTCCCAGCAGGGAGAAGAGGGCACCTGGGAAGGCAGCAGCATGGCTGGAGCAGAGAGAGTGAGTAGGGACCCCAGGAGGACTGGAGTAGCAGCAGGGGCACAGCGTTTTCAGATGCTGCCTAGACCAGGGGTTCTGAACGCTCGCACCATGGACATCCATAGCCAGAGAATTCTGTGTTTTGTGGGGGCCGTCCTGTATATTGAGACACTGAGCGGCATTCCTGGACTCTACCCACTAAATGCCAGGAGCACCTCTCTCCTGAGGTTGTCACAACCAGAAATGTCTGCAGACATACCCAGATGTCCCCTGGTGGACACAGTCACCCCAGGTGAGAACCCCTGCAGTAGAAGACTTCCATCTCTCTCCTGAGAGAGGTTGAAAGCCATTGCACATTTATACTAAAGTATATGGCAGGGTGTGGTGGCTCAAGCCTGTAATCCCAGCACTTTGGGCGGTTGAGGCAGGCAGAACACTTGAGGTCAGGAGTTCGAGACCAACCTGGCCAGCATGGTGAAACACCGTCTGTATTAAAAATACAAAATTAGCCAGGTATGGTGGTGCAAGCCTGTGAATCCCAGCCACTTGGGAGGCTGAGGCAGGAGAATCGCTTGAACCCAAGAGGAGGAGGTTGCAGTGAGCTGAGATGGTGCCACTGGCCTCCAGCCTGGGCAACAGAGGGAGACTCCATCTCAAAACAAACAAAACAAAAAAAGTGTAACCCATGCAGACATGCATAGAGCCTAAATGCACCACTCAATGAATATTCCTGTGTCACTCAGCATTTCACAACTTTTTTTTGTTATTGGAACATCCCCTTAAGGAGCATTTTTCGACAGTATTTTCCTAATTGTTCCCTATCCTGAAATTGTAATACATAAATGCAGTACATATGGAGTGTATCTGTGTGTTATATTTATGTCTGTGCTTTATATGGAACAGAGTAGGATTTTTTTTCACTCCTTTTGAGAATGCACGAATTGTAATGGGAAATCAGAACATGTCCCCACCCAGTTATTATTCCTTCCAGCTAAATTAAGTAGACCACTCCCCTTACTTTTAACAGACTGCTGCATTTCTCCAGTTTTGTTTATTTGTTTTTCTTGAGACAGAATCTTGCTCTGCTGCCCAGGCTGGAGTGCAGTGGTATAATCATGGCTCACTGCAACCTCAACCTCCTGGGCTCAAGCAATCCTCCCACCTCAGCCTCCTAAGTAGCTGGGACTACAGATGCCCACCACCATGTCTGGCTAATTTTTGTGGGGTTTTTTGTTTTGTTTTGTTTTGTTTTGTTTTTTTGGTAGGAGATGGGGTTTCACCATGTTGCCCAGACTGGTCTCCAACTCCTGGGCTCAAGTGATCCTCCTGCCTCCGTCTTTCAAAGTCCTGGGATTACAGGCATGAGCCACCACACCCAGTTGTATTTCTCCAGTTCTTTATCACCACGTCAGTGGAGCTTTGCAGTGTGTATCTTTATCTTCTCTGGCTTATTTCATTCAAAATTATGTCTGGGGTGATAGCTCCTGACGCATGTAATCGCAGACCATCTATCCTCACAGCTTTAGAGTGTTCCCCTCTGTGGATATCCTGCAATCTTACTGTCTGTCCATGGGTATTTGCACAGAGCTTCAGTTCAGGGCTCTTATGAAGACCGCTGCTGTGGGTGGTGGAGTGTGTCTTTTGCTGTACACGTGTGTGTATTTATGTTAGATGTGAAGCTCGGAGTGGAACCGCTGGCCAGACAGCCTCCACGCCGATCGTACCAACTCCACTCCCACAGCCGCAGAGAGTTCCAGTCATCACTGGAGGGTTTTTCTTTGACTCAGAGAGTGACGTACTTATCCACACACAACAAGGAACTTGATCCCAAAAAGAAATCTAAGAAAGGCAGGAGGAGCAAAGGCCCAATCATGGTCAGAAGCACGATCCCTAGCCCTGAAACTTTCCTCCCTTTAAATGAACAGAGTTTGAGCTAATAGGAAAGAACCACATTTCCTTCTTTCTGAATGGGTGTACCCTGCCTGGGAGGGGCCAGGGACACTCTTGCCTTTAATTCGTTGACAGGTTTGGGGCCTGCAGTAGAGGGGACAGGTGTCCTCCTGAAGGTGTCTGACGAGGCCCACTGCGGCCGTAGGCTCCCGGATGTGTTTACATCCAGAGCCTGGCTTTGTTTTGAAATGTTGTACAGATCCCAGATGCCTTGGCAGTTGGTGCTTTAAAAAGAATGTGTCAACAAACATGTCAGAACCGCCTCCGGAGGCAGAATCGTCCCCAACAACCTGTGACGTCATTACCCAGAGATTCTGGCTGGGTGTAGTGGCTCATGCCTGTAATCTTAGCACTCTGGGAGGCTGAGGCAGAAGGATCCTTGAGGCCAGGAGTTGGAGACCAGCCTGGGCAACATAGCGAGACCCTGTCTGTAGGAAAACTGTTTTTAAAAAAAAAATTAGCCAGGCGTGACGGTGCATACCTGCAGCTACTCAGGAGGCTGAGGTGGGAGGATCACTTTAGCCCAGGAAGGTAAAGCTGTAGTGAACCGTAATCTCACCGCTGCACTCTAGCCTGGGCAACAGACTGAGACCTTGCCTCTAAAACAAAACAAAACAAAAACATATTTCAAAAAACAAAGGCCCAGGGATTCTGATTTCAGGGAACAGTGCTACCCTGTCCCTGCCAGGAATTTCCCCAACTTTCCCTACCCCGCCTCACCTCTCTCTCTCACCCCTCACCTGGTTGGGGACTAGTCCTAACCGTCACATCTCCCACATGGATTTCTGTCAACGACCTCTTCCCATCGATCCCTCCCACTTCCCTTCTCACCTCCTCCAAACCATCCTCCAAACTGCACCATGCATGGAACCCTTCCCCGGTACTCACGGCCTTAGGGATGTGTCCCAATCTCCTCTACCTCAAATACCAAGCCCTTGGAGAGCTGCCTCCCCCTTTCTTCTTTAGCCTTATTGCTTGACATTTGCTCATTCATTGGTTATTGACTGAACGCTTCAGTGTGACACGCACTGTTTTCGGTGCTGGGATTTGATGGTGAATCCGCGGTCTCCATCCCAGTCTGGGCCGAGTTGTTCTGCAGAGGAACTGAGTTTGAGGCTTAATGAAATGAGCACCCTGCTGCAGTCTTAGAGAGGTGGTAGCTGACGTCCAGGGGCTAAAGGGTTTTCAGCGGGACACGCCCAGGGCAGCAGGCTGGGCGCCTTTGGCTGACATCTTGGGTCTTCCAGGTTTTTGGCTGAAGATAACTCAGGTGACAGCAATGGTATTCCACCTGTACAGGGCAGGTTCCTGCCAGCTCACCAAAGTCTTGAGAAGGGGTTTATCAACCCTTTTGCACCCTAAACCAAAACCTCAAACTCTGCCATATAGTTATTTCATGTGACTTCCTAAAAATGAAACCATGTCCCCTGGATCTAATGTCTGGGTTCCAATTATGATATATTTTTTTGAAGACAGAGTTTCACTCTTGTTGCCCAGGCTGGAGTGCAATGGCGCAATCTTGGCTTATCACAACCTCCGCCTCCTGGATTCAAGTGATTCCCCTGCTTCAGCTTCTTGAGTAGCTGAGATTACAGGTGTGCACCACCACACCCGGCTAATTTTTGTACTTTTAGTAGAGACGGGGTTTCACCGTGTTGGTCACCAGGCTGGTCTCAAAGTCCTGACCTCGTGATCTGCCCACCTCAGCCTCCCAGAGCGCTAGGACTGCACGTGTGAGCCGCTGCTCTTTTCTTCTTTCCTCCATTTTCTTTCTCCTTCCTCCTCCTTGTTCCTTCTTCTTCCTTCTTCTTCTTCTCCTCCTCCTCCTTCTTCTTTCTTCTAGCAGGGTCTCTCTGTCACCCAAGCTGGAGTGGAGCGGCTTGATCCGGGCTCACTGCAGCCTCAAACGCCTAGACTCATAAGATCCTTTCACCTCAGCCTCCTAAGTGAAGAGGATTGGAGGCGTGAGCCACAGTGCCCAACCTCCGGTTACTGTTTCTTATGTCACCAGGACCATCTCGTTCCATTGCGCACAAGTTATAAAATAATCATGAAGATCGCATGTGCACAGTCACATTGCAGCAAATGCACATAGCACAGCAGGCCTGACCAAGTAAGACACCTGCCATCCTGTGCCCTCTGGGCCTTTCTCTCTGCATGACTCTTCCTTTGAGACTGAACTCCTGCATCCTCTGTATGCCATATCGTCTCACTGGTTCCTTACAAGCACCTAGTGAACAGTCTCCAGTTTGGCAGATGAGAAACCCATAGCTCAGAGAGGTTAAGTGAGTTGCCCAAGGTTGCACAGCCACTAAAGCCAAAGTTGAGTCTCTTCTTGCTGTACCCTAAGACTGCCGAGCTGACTGCAAGGATTTAGAAACCTATCCTCATCTGATCCTGATACCCGATGTCCTAGATAACTTCTGTTCTTACTGTCACGCTCTCTTGAACGAGAACATCACCCCCACATTGTTACTAGACCCAGATAGGCTGTCAAGCTGCCAGCCAGCCCCGCTGTCCCCTTCTGGGAGCCACTTCCCTGCTGCCAGTGAGGACCAGCCTGCTTCTACCCTAATCTCAGGATGTGATTTTTTTAGGAGCCCCACTGACAGGTCAGAGCGAGAAGGAAATGCTCCTCAAAGTCCCCTCCAAGATTGGGCACAGTGGCTCACCCTTGTAATCCCAGCACCTTGGGAGGCTGAAGCAGGCAGATCACTTGAGTCCAAGAATTTGAGACCAGCCTGGGAAACAATGGTGAAACCCCATCTCTATAAAAAATACAAAAAAATTAGCTGGATATGGTGGGCATGCCTGTAGTCCCAGTTATTTGGGAGGCAGAGGTGGGAGGATTGCTTTAACCTGGGAGGTCAAGGCTGCAGTGAGCTGATATCACGCTATTGCACGCCAACAACCTGGGAGACAGAGTAAGACTCTGTTTCATAAAAAAAAAAAAAAAAAAAAAAAAAAGCCCCTTCAAGGCAAGCCAAGGTCTCTGGGCTGTGCCAAGTGTGAGCATCTTTAGGTGGAGGCTGCCTAGAGTGTCTGACAGAGCATGGCATCTGAAGTCAGCAAACCTAGATTTAAGTTGTAGTTCTGCATCTTCTTGGCTGTGTGACTTGGGGCAAGTTGCTAGAACTCTCTGGTCCTCAGTCTCCCCAACTCTATAATGAGGAGGGTTAACTTCCCTCACTATTTATCCTAGACCCCACTGAGTGATTGCAAAGCAGAGAATGCAAGATGCAAGAATCTGCCAGTTTCTAGCAGCTCAAGCCAAGTCCGAAAGCCACTGGGAGAATCACCCCTGGGGACCCCTCTACACTTGCTTCCCATCCTCTACAGTGATGCTGCTATTTGGATTTGCACTGGTGTATTACACTGATATTGCCCAAGAGTCCCCAAATCCCAGTATAATCCTCCCATTTTTATTTTCTTTATTATTATTATTTTTGAGACCGCCTCACTTCACTGTGTTACTCAGGCTAGGGTGCATTGGCACAATCACGGCTCATGCAGCCTCGACCTCCCGGGGCTCAAGCTATCCTCCCAGCTCAGCCTCCCTAGTAGCTGAGACTATAGACCCGTGCCACCGCACCTGGCTAAAGTTTTTGTATTTCTTGTAGAGATGGGGCCTCACCTGGTTTCCCAGACTGCCTTATCCTTTTCCCAGTGGAGAAAGGTTTGGTTTGTTTCCATTTTTTGGCAACTGAGTTTAAAAGCTCCAGATCCTTCCACCTCGATCTCCCAAAATGCTGAGATTACAGGCATGAGCTGCTGCGCGCAGCCATTTTTATAACTGGAATATTTTATTTTAGAATAATTTTAGATGTACTGACAAGCTGGAAAGACAGTTCACATCCAGCTTTGCCTAGCTCCCTTGAACGTTAACATCTTACCTCACCAGGTACATTTGTCAAAACAATTTGTACAAATTAGCATCGATACCTGACACATCACAGACTTTATTTGTATTTCTTCAGTTTTTCCACTTACGTCCTTTTTTCTGTTGTTCTAGGATCCAATCCAGGATGCCACATTGCATTTAGTACAATCCCTTTTTTTTTTTTTCAGACAGAGTCTTGCTCTGTCACCCACACTGGAGTGCAGTGGTACGATTTCAGCTCAGTGAAACCTCCATCTCCCAAGTTCAAGCAATTCTCCTACCTCAGCCTCCTGAGTAGCTGAGGTTACAGGCACGTGCCACCACACCTGGCTGTTTTTTGTTTGTTTGTTTTTGTTTTGTATTTTTAGTAGAGATGGGGTTTCACCATATTGGTAAGGCTGGTTTCGAACTCCTGACCTCAAGTTCTCTGCCCACCTTAGCCTACCAAAGTGTTGGGCTTTGAGGCGTGAGCCACCACGCCTGACCACAATCCCTTTTTATAACCCAAATCCACTTCCTTGTTAATCCACTGTTTATCCCTAGTGTAGACTCCTCCGAGTCTTTGCAGTCTCCGCTGTGGCCTGAGGGCAACCCCCCTGCAACCTCCACCTCTGTTTCTTGAAGAGCTGAACTATTCTGCATTCACTGGCTTTAACACATTTGCCACTAAATCTAACACAGCTGTATCCTCCACATTGATAGCTTGTTCTGATCAGTAAAGGGTGACAAGGTTATTTTAAGGATAAGTAGACAGGGCGAGGTAGCTTGTGCCTGTAATCCCAGCACCTTGCGGGGCCAAGATGGGAGGATCACTTAAGCTCAGGAGTTTAAGACCAGCCTGGGCAACATGGTGAGACCTCATTTCTACAAAAAAAAAAAAAAAAAAAAAAAAAAAAATCTGGGCAAGGTGGTGCACGCCTGTAATCTCAGCTACTCAGGAGGCTGAGGCACCTAGAACCATGCCTTTGTTTCAGATCCAGGAGGTGAAGGGTTTTCTTCAAGAACGCATCTGCAGGAGTGTGTCCTGTCCCTTGGTCAGGGGTAGTTTTAAGATATTTTTGGCCAAGGTTTTAAGGTTAGTGCACACTACAATCTGCACTTGTCAGTCAGTCACAGTGGCAAGATGACATGGTGGCGTGCGCCTGTAATGCCAGCGCTTTGGGAGGAGGATTGCTTGAGTCCAGGAGTTCAAGACCAGCCTGGGCATGATGACAAGAGTCCATCTCTAACCAAATATGTATATATATATACTGGAATTTGGTGGCATGAGCTCCCTCTGGCTGCATTTTTGCTCTGCAGCCACAGGGCAAGGCTGGCCTGCCTCTTACACAAACACTTCATCTCAGTCACCACACTCATTTCCTGAGCGACCCCCCTACTGCTTAGAAATTTTAGAGCTGCCATTGCCTCATAATGCTTTTTTTCTTCTTTATTTTTTAAAAATTAGGGCACCATTTGTATGCAGTAAAATCCCGCCTTCTTAGTACACAGTTCTGCAGGTTTGGACAAATGCATAGGCATTAGTCACCATCAAAATCCAGACACATTTACACACCCCTGTCCACAGCCACATGATTCACAGTGGCCAACAGTTAGAAGCAACCTCAGTGTCCATCAACGGATGAATGAACACAGTGTGGTCTGTTAATACAGTGGAATAGTATTCAGCCTTAAAAAGGAAGGAAATTCTGGCCAGGCACAGTGGCTCACGCCTGTAATCCCAGCACTGTAGGAGACCAAGGCAGGTGGATCACTTGAAGTCAGGAGTTCAAGACCAGCCTGGCCAACATGGTGAAACTCTGTCTCTAATACAAATACAAAAATTAGCTGGGCATGGTGGCCTGCGCCTGTAGTCCCAGCTACTCGGGAGGCTGAGGCACGAGAGTCACTTGAATCCAGGAAGCAGAGGTTGCAGTGAACTGAGAATATGCCACTGCCCTCCAGCCCGGGTGACAGAACGAGACCCTATCTCAATAAAAAGTGGGGGGGGTGTAGGGAGTTGGGGAGGGAGGGAGGGAGGGAGGAAGGAACTGCCGAACTTCTTTTCAAAGCGGCTGTACCATTTTACCTTCTCACCAGCTGGGAACAAGGATTCTAGTTGCTCTACATCCATGATAGTACTTGTTATTGTCCATTTTTGGGTTTTAGCCTTTTTTTTTTTTTTTTTTTTTTTTTTGAGGCTGAGTTTCTCTCTTGCTGCCCAGGCTGGAGTGTAATGGTGCAGTCTCGGCTCACCGCAACCTCCGCCTCCCGGGTTCAAGCGATTCTCCTGCCTCAGCCTCCTGAGTAGCTGGGATTACAGGCACCCACTACCAGGCCCAGCTAATTTTTGTATTCTTAGTAGAGATAAGGTTTCACCTTGTTGGCCAGGCTGGTCTCAAACTCCTGGCCTCAAGCAATCCACCCACCTCGGCCTCCCAAAATACTGGGATTACAGGTGTGAGGCACTGCGCCTGGCCTGTTTTCCAGTCATTCTGATGGTTAAATATATAAAGAAAGAGTTTCACAGGAAGTTGCAGAAACCAGTACAAAGAGTCCCAAGTACCCTTAGCTCAGTTTTCCCCAGCGGCAGTAGCATCCTATATAACAACAGTGCAATATTGCAACCAGGAAATTGACCCTTTTATAAAACATCCACAGCAATCCTTGTGGATTTCTCTAAAAGGTTAAGGAAACCTGCCATGCCCCACACTGACAGAACATCACTGTCTGCAACCCCCCTGGGAGGCTTTTTGAACACAGGGGCTAGGAAGTGCTGCTTGTGGGCAGGGAGCTGGGTCAGGCCCCCAGAAGTCACTGTTTGTCTCTTGGCCATTTGCAGAGCACATTCGTCAACAGACCCGCACTAGGAATCCTGCCTCCGGAGAACTTTGTGGAGAAGCTCCGGGAGTCCTTGCTCTCAGTGAGTTCTGGAGTGGCAGTCCCACGGTCTTCAGACGCGGTAGTGGCAGAGAAAGGGAAGAATGGAGATGCAAACCATGAAGAATAAGGCGTTGTACGGAAATCCTTCTCTGCACCCATTCTTCCCTGCAGAGTATTTTCAATTTCTCTTTTAAAGAACAGAGGGATTCTTTGTGCAGGACAAAGGGAGCTGGGAAACGAATATGTACCGCAGATAGGAGTTTTGCATATGTCCTTCGGCCCTGCCCCTGCTGCTCAGTTTTAGTTGTTACCAACAATTAAAGTCATTGGGAACCTCAGCATCCCGTCTGGAACACGTAGGTGTCTTAGGCGGCGTCAGGTGCGTCAGGAGGGACACAGTGAGCTTTGCCACCCTTCTTTTCTCTCCACCAGCCTCAAGGCCTCCCTGGGCTTCTCCTCCACTCCTGGAAAGGCCTGAGTCCATCCTCCCAGTCCAGCGGCTTCCAGGACAGCCCTGGTTCCCTCCGTCCCCAGCATGGCCCTGTGAAGATTCAGCCCCGGCCAGGGGAAGCAGCAGTGCAGAAGTCACGATGAGCCTGGGCTCACGGCTGTTTCCCTCCCTGCAGGTGGCTCCCAAAGGGATGTCCCAGCTCATCACCATGGCCTGCGGCTCCTGCTCCAATGAAAACGCCTTCAAGACCATCTTCATGTGGTACCGGGTGAGCTTTGGGGTACACAGCCACAGACACACAGACACACACACACACACAGCCTCCCCAGCACCCAGCCACACGCTCACCCCTTGTCTGACTGTTCATTCCAGTGCACTGGAGTATTAGATGTCTGTACCAGGGTTAAAATCCAGGGAGGGCCACTGCTGGATGGCACTTTCCAGACAGCCCAGTGGAGCATGGTGCAAAGGGCTGAGGCTTCAGCATCAAAATTATGCAGTGGGGCTGAGCGCAATGGCTCACATCTGTAATCCCAGCACTTTGAGAGGCAAAGGCAGACGGATCACTTGAGCCCAAAAGCTTGAGACCAGCCTGAGCAACATGATGAAACCCCATCTCTACTTTAAAAAGTTCATAAATTAGGCCAGGTGTGGTGGCTCATGCCTGTAATCCCAGCACTTTGGAAGGCTGAGGCAGGCGGATCACAAGGTCAGGAGATCGAGACCATCCTGGCTAACATAGTGAAACACCGTCTCTACTAAGAATATAAAAAATTAGCCAGGCATGGTGGCATGCGCCTGTAGTCCCATCTACTTGGGAGGCTGAGGCAGGAAAAGTCTAATACCCTGAATCTACAAAGAATTAAAACAGATTTACAAGAAAAAAACAAACAAACCCATCCAAAAATGGGCAAAGGATATGAACAGACACTTTTCAAAAGAAGACATATATGAGGCCAACAAACATATGAAAAAATGCTCATCATCACTGGTCATTAGAGTAATGCAAATTAAAACCACACTGAGATGCCACCTCACGCCAGTTAGAATGGCGATCATTAAAAAATCTAGAGACAACAGATGCTGGAGAGGATGCGGAGAAATAGGAACACTTTTACACTGTTGGTGGGAGTGTAAATTAGTTCAGTCGTTGTGGAAGACAGTGTGGCGATTCCTCAAGGATCTAGAAAGAGAAATCCCATTTGACCCAGCAATCCCATTACTGGGTATATAGCCAAAGGATTATAAATCATTCTATTATAAAGACACACACACACATATGTTCACTGCGGCACTGTTTACAATAACAAAGACCTGGAACCAACCCAAATACCCATCGACGATAGACTGGACAAGGAAAATGTGGCACATATACACCGTGGAATACTATGCAGCCATCAAAAATGGTGAGTTTGAGTCCTTTGCAGGGACATGGATGAACCTGGAAACCATCATTCTCAGCAAACTGACACAAGAACAGAAAATCAAACACCTCATGTTCTCACTCATAGGTGGGTGTTGAACAATGAGAACACATGGACACAGGGAGGGGAGCATCACACATGGGTCTGTTGGGGGGGTGCCAAGGGAAGGACAGCCAGGTGGGTAGGGAGGTGGAAAGGGATAACATGAAGAGAAATGCCAGATGTAGGTGACGGCGGGGTGGAGGCAGCAAACCACATTGCCATGTGTGTACCCATGTAACAATCCTGCATGATCTACATGTACCCCAGAGCCTAAAGTACAATTTAAAAAAAGAAACAACTATGCAGTGTGACTACTCTATTTTATTTTATTTAAATATTTAAATTTAATTTTATTTAAATATTTTAAATTGCAGAGTCAGAGTCCCACTTTGTCACCCAGCCTGGTCTCAAGCTCTGGGTCTCCAGCAATCCCCCTGTCTTCGCCACCCAAAGTACTAGGATTACAGATTTGAGCCAGCACACCTGGCCTCCGTTCTTCCTGGCAAAACATATACGGTCTCAGCAGATCTTAATCCAACAGATTTTCATCATTGCTGATGGTGCTTAATGCATTCTGTGTGTTTGTTTCTTTTGTTGCAAGCACGGTTAATAGCCTCGTGTTTCAGTACAGACCTGTAACAATTAATACCTGAGATCATCTCCTGAAAAAGCACTTTCTACTTGTCTGGACTGAATATCGGTTTGGTTGGAAAGTTGAAGCCCCAACTACGCTAGAGCTTCTCTGAAATTATGTTCTGTTCTATTTTTTTTAGAGCAAGGAAAGAGGGCAGACAGGCTTCTCCCAGGAGGAACTGGAGACATGCATGATTAACCAGGTGAGTGCAGCTGGGTTTGCACCGCGTGTATCTGGGGTTGCTGCACAGCACCCCTCGGGCTGTTGCCGGCTGGCTGGCACTGTCCTTCTCAATGAGGAAGGGCCAGGCTGGGCACAGTGGTTCATGCCTGTAATCCCAGCACTTTGGGAGGCCAAGGAGGGTGGATCACCTGAGGTCAGGAGTTTGAGACCAGCCTGGCCAACATGGTGACACCCCATCTCTACCAAAAAGACAAAAATTAGCCCGGATTGCTGGTGCACACATGTAATCCCAGCTACTCTGGAGGCTGAGGTAGGAGAATCGCTTGAAACCGGGAGGTGGAGGTTGCAGTGAGCCGAGATCACACCACTACACTCAAATCTGGGCAACAAAGTGAGAGTCTTCTCAAAACAAATGAAAACAAAAAGCCAGCTGCTGTGTCCCATGCCTGTAATCCCAGCACTTTAGGAGGCCACGGTGGAAGGATCATGAGGTCAGGAGTTCCAGACCAGCTTGGCCAACATGGTGAAACCCCATCTCTACTAAAAATACAAAAATTATCCAGGTGTGGTGACAAGGGCCTGTAATCCCAGCCACTCGGGAGGCTGAGGCAAGAGAATCGCATGAACCCGGGAGGCAAAAGTTGCAGTGAGCCAAATCACACCATTACACTCCAGCCTGGGCGAAAGAGCGAGACTCCATCTCAAAACAACAACAACAGAAAGGAGGGGCTCCCCAGGCGTTCCCAGTTTCCAGTGTGTTCCCTGGGTATCAAGGCTGATGGAGGCCAGGCACGGTGGCTCACACCTGTAATCCCAGCACTTTGGGGGGCCACAGTAGGTGGACCACTTGAGGTCAGGAGTTTGAGATCAGCCAGGCCAATGTGGTGAAACCCAGTCTCTACTAAAAATATAAAAATTAGCCGGGCGTGATGGCCCAGCCCTGTGGTCCTAGCTACTTGGGAGGCTGAGGCAGGAGAATCACTTGAACCCAGGAGCCAGAGGTTACAGTGAGCAGAGATTGAGCCGCTGTACTCCAGCTTGGATGACAGAATGAGACCCTGTTTAAAAAAAAAAAAAAGGCCAAGTGAAGATCTCCCTGACCAGGCTTCACCAGTTTCTTAGGACAACTTCCTGAATTTGACAGGTGTCCAAAGGCCATTAACGTAGTCTCTAGAATAATCCAAATTGTCAGCAGGAATGTATACTCATGAATATTCACCCCACTGGTGTTTATAGTAATAACAACCAGAAAAGACTAGAAATCACCCGTACTAGGGGAAAGATTAATTAGATGTAGGGATTCAAAGTGGAACCACAGAGGCCACTGCTGGCTATCAGAGGTGGCTAGGGGCCGCAGGGAAAACCAGGCAGGTGGGATTCCAAGCTCCCTACCCAGCTTCAAGCAGAACAGACCTGGCCTCCTCTGTATTATGTATGAGATCCCATTAAGATTTAGACAGAAGCGTCTGCTGCTTTAAATATATATATATATACTGTTTTATGATCATCTACAAACAAAAAACAAGGCCGGGCATAGTGGCTTATGCCTGTAGTCCCAGCACTTTGGAAGGCCGAGGCAGGAGGATTGCTCGAGCCCAGGAGTTCGAGACCAGCCTGGGCAGCAAAGTGAGACCCTGACTCAAAAAGGTTTTTTTAATTTAAAAAAAAAATAGGAGCCACTGAACTTAATTACCCTCTGCTAACATTCCAATATTCTGCAGCAAAAATAGTTATGTAGGGTTTCTCTTGGTCTGGACGTGTTTGCTATATTTTGGAAAAGTAGAATGTAAATCATATGGTCACCGTGCTTTCAAACAGGTAAATAAATATATAGGAAAATACTAGATGGAATCCTGCCAAAATGTTTATAATGGCTTGCCTCTGGGTGGTGAGACAGGGTTGTTGTAGTTTTTAAATGCTTTCTTTTTTTTTTTTTTTTTTTTTTTTTTTTTTTGAGACAGAGTCTTGCTCTGTCGCCAGGCACCAGGCTGGAGTACAGCATCGTGATCTCGACTCACTGCAGCCTCCGCCTCCCGGGTTCAAGCAGTTCTCCTGCCTCAACCTCCCAAGTAGCTGGGACTACAGGCATGCTCCACCATGCCCAGCTAATTTTTGTATTTTTTTTTTAGTAGAGACGGGGTTTCACCACGTTGCCCAGGATGGTCTCAATCTCTTGACCTCGTGATCCACCCACCTTGGCCTCCCAAAGTGCTGGGATTACAGGTGTGAGCCACCACGCCCAGCCGTAAATGCTTTCTTAATATATATTTTTTCCTAACTATACCTCTTGCTAGAAAATGTAGCTCTACCTTTCTCCATATTCAAATAAACTTATATTTAAAAAAGTTCTTTTTTTTTCCTTGCCCTTTTTTATGGACCTTATCCTATCTCTCTTTTTCTCTCTGTCTCTTTCTCTCTCTCTCTTTCTGTCTCTCTCTCTCTCTCTCTCTCTCTCTCTTTTTCCTGAGACAGGGTCTCACTCTGTTCCCCAGGCTGGAGTACTGTGGTGCAGTCATGGCTTAATGAAGCTTCAACCTCCAAGGTTCAAGCGATCCTCCTGCCTCAGCCTCCTGCATACCTGAGGCTACAGGCACATGCCACCACACCCGGCTAATTTTTTTTTTTTTTTTTTTTGTAGAGGCAGAGTCTAGCTATGTTGGCCAGGCTGGTTTCGAACTTTTGAGCTCAAGTGAGCCTCCTGCCTCAGCTTCCCAGCGTGTTGAGATTAGAGGTGTGAGCCACCATGCCCAGCCTCCTACCGCTTTCTCTAACTCTGTTTTGCTTACTTGCTATCTGTGGGCATCGTAGACCATTGACATTTTTGGATCTCATTCTTTATCATTTGTGGCTGAATCCAAATATGCAAAATGATGTGTATATATTAATTACATATACAATCAGCAGACAAACCAAAAAATGAGAAGAAGCCAGGTGCTGTGGCTCATGCCTGTGATCCCAGCACTTTGGGAGGCCAAGGTGGGTGGATCACCTGAGGTCAGGAGTTCAAGAGCAGCCTGACCAACATGGCGAAACCCTGTCTCTACTAAAAATTTTAAAATTAGGCCAGGTGCAGTGGCTCAAGCCTGTAATCCCAGCACTTTGGGAGGCCGAGGCGGGTGGATCACGAGGTCAAGAGATCGAGACCATCCTGGTCAACATGGTGAAACCCCGTCTCTACTAAAGGTGCAAAAAATTAGCTGGGCATGGTGGCGCGTGCCTGTAATCCCAGCTACTCCAGAGGCTGAGGCAGGAGAATTGCCTGAACCCAGGAGGTGGAGGTTGCGGTGAGCCGAGATTGCGCCATTGCACTCCAGCCTGGGTAACAAGAGCGAAACTCCGTCTCAAAAAAAAAAAAAAAAAAAAAATTTAAAAATTAGCCAGGCGTGGTGGTGGGCACCTGTAATCCCCGCTACTCAGGAGGCTGAGGTAGGAGAATCACTTGAATCAAGGATAGGAGAGGTTGCAGTGGGCCAAGATCGTACCACTGTGCTCCAGTCACCTCAAAAAAAAAAAAAAGAAAATGATAAGATGGTTTCTGGAATTTGTAGGAGGAGGTCTTAGGGTTGTACCCAGAGGTCTCAGGGAACTGGTGCTCAGCCAGCCTGATAAAATGCCAACCTCCCAGAGACTCGGGGTTCCCCGCAGTTGCCTCTGAGGCACCTCCAGCAGTTCTGCCTGAGTCAGCTGGAAACATGTTTGGATTTCCTTGCTGAGCAAAGAGTCAGAAAACAATGTGCGGAGTGGCAGCTGGGCCATTTGCTTGGGACTGGGAAGGGACAGGGCATCCGTGTACCCCTCCTGAATCGGAGGTGCAGCTGCCATGGGCACGCGCCCAGTGGGCCCCTCCCCTTGCCTGCTTTCTAGCACCGCAGACCTCTTCCAAAGGCCTGGAGCATTTCCTGCAGGGTGCCCAGCTCAGCCCCTTGCCTCAGGTTACCCTGGGAAGCAGATGTGCACCCATCAACACCTGACGGGCTGAGACCTGCAGAGGCCTGAGTAGTAGGAAGCCAGGAGGTGGGGAGGAAGTGGAAGGCCTGTAGAACAGGGCCTGAAAACCCAGGAGTCCCCAGCAGCTGGAGGAAGCTGGGCAGTGGGTGCTGCTTGGCCACCTATGGATGCCACAGAAGGAAAATGGGTCCAAACGGTGCAGTCTTGGTGAGAAGTCAAAAGTTCAGGTATTTATATGAAATTTCTTGATTTTAAATTTTGTGACTTGTTTTTGAGACAGTCTCACTCTTGTTGACCAGGCAGAGGTGCGGTAACTCGGCTCACCGCAACCTCGGCCTCCTGGGTTCAAGCAATTCTCCTGCCTCAGCCTCCCAAGTAGCTGGAATTACAGGCATGTGCCACCACATCCAGCTAATTTTTGTGTTTTTAGTAGAGACAGGGTTTCACCATGTTGGCCAGGCTGGTCTTGATCTCTTGTCCTTGTGATCCAGCCTGAAATTTCTTCATTTTAACTTTTGTAACTTTTTTTTGAGACAGAGTCAGGCTGAGTGCAGTGGCACAAACTCGGCTCACTGCAATCTCCGCTTCCCGGTTTCAAGCGATTCTGCCTCAGCCTCCCGAGTAACTGGGATTACAGGCATGTGCCACCATGCCTGGCTAATTTTTATATTTTTAGTAGAGGTGGGGTTTCACCATGTTGGCCAGGCTGATCTCAGACGCCTGACCTCAGGTGATCTGCCCGCCACAGCCTCTCAAAGTGCTGGGATTACAGGCGTAAGCCAACATGCCCGGCCTAAATTTTGCAACTTTAAAAAAAAAAAAAAAAAAGTATGTATGCAAAACAAAACGTGTGTCTTTGATATAGACCCAATGGTCCCATGTGTAACTTCTGCCTGAGAAGGATTCCTCGTTCTCCTGATAGATTTCTGTGTCCCTCTGGGCTTGCAGGGGCAACGATACAGTTCCCCCATCCTCACCGTGACTAATGACTGATATGTCTTGGTTCTAGGCCCCCGGCTGCCCCGACTACAGCATCCTCTCCTTCATGGGCGCGTTCCACGGGAGGACCATGGGTAAGGAGGGACCAGTGTGTTCCCAAGGTGGCATTTAGCGTAATAATAACGGCAGCTATTGCAGGGGCTGACTTTGGCAGTTTACACATATTGTCCCACCAATTCCACACAGTCCCCTGCAGAGTGGGGATTATTATTCCTGCTTTGCAGATGTGCAGGTCAGGGTTCAAGAAGAGGAAGAATTTCCAAGACTATTCAGTGACAGAGCTGGGATTTGAACTCTTGACTCCATCTTCAAAGTCTGGGCTGCATCTGTGATTAATCGCAATGCAGACACGTACCCATGCACGCATGCCAATTAAGGGTGCGCACGTTCCCCTTCAGCTTCAGGATGAGAACTGGGGTTCAGTATCAAAACATCTCATGTACACCCCAAGTATTTACACCTACTGTACACTCAGAAAAATGAAAAATTAAGTGATAAAAAGAACCAGGCAACAGGCCTCCCTGCCCGTTGACAGCCTCAAGCTGAAATGCCCATCATCTCCTTTGCAAAGATAAGAAGCGTTCCCCAAGCCAAGCGTCTGCTTTTCTGTTTTGCTGAACTCAGGTTGCTTAGCAACCACACACTCCAAAGCCATTCACAAGATCGACATCCCTTCCTTTGACTGGCCCATCGCACCGTTCCCACGGCTGAGATACCCTCTGGAGGAGTTTGAGAAAGAGAATCAACAGGAGGAGGCCCGCTGTCTGGAAGAGGTAATGCTTCTACCCTCGAGTCCTCCTTAAACATGAGTCCCATTGCTCTCGCCGCCCTAAGATGTGGTCCAGGAAAAGAGAAAGAGATGAAGAGTTTATCTGGGGATCCGTGTAGTGCTCCCCCAGAGAGACGTAGGGAAACAGAGGCCTTGCATCCCAAATCTTCCGTATTGGGAGAGGTCGTGAGACCGTGTGTTTGTCACAGCACCCATCACTCAACTCTGATACCAATTTCTGTATCACTTAAGTTTCTCGGGAAACAAGCATCAGTGACTCTAAAATAAGAGAAAATAGATTTGTTGAAAGAATATGGGGTCAGGAGTTTGAGTCCAGCCTGGTCAACATGGTGAAACCCATCTCTACTAAAAATACAAAAATTAGTTTGGCATGGTAACGCACACCTGTCATCCCAGCTACTCTGTTGGCTGAGGCACAAGAATCACATGAACCCAGGAGGCGAAGGTTGCAATGAGCTGACCTATTAAGCTACTGCACTCCAGCCTGGGCAACAGAGTGAGATTCTATTTCAAAAATATGTATGTATATATACAAACAATAATACAGTCTTGCTGATCTTTTTTTTTTTTTTTTTTTTTTTTTTGAGACGGAGTTTCGCTCTTGTTACCCAGGCTGGAGTGCAATGTGATCTCGGCTCACCGCAACCTCCGCCTCCCGGGTTCAGGCAATTCTCCTGCCTCAGCCTCCTGAGTAGCTGGGATTACAGGCACGCACCACCATGCCCAGCTAAATTTTTGGATTTTTTTTTTTTTTTTTTTTTTTTTTTGAGATGGAGTTTCGCTCTTGTTACCCAGGCTGGAGTGCAATGGCGCGATCTCGGCTCACCGCAACCTCCGCCTCCTGGGTTCAGGCAATTCTCCTGCCTCAGCCTCCTGAGTAGCTGGGATTACAGGCACACGCCACCATGCCCAGCTGATTTTTTGTATGTTTAGTAGAGACGGGGTTTCACCATGTTGACCAGGATGGTCTCGATCTCTCGACCTCGTGATCCACCCGCCTCGGCCTCCCAAAGTGCTAGGATTACAGGCTTGAGCCACCGCGCCCGGCAATTTTTGGATTTTTTAGTAGAGACAGGGTTTCACCATGTTGACCAGGATGATCTCGATCTCTTGACCTTGTGATCCATCCGCCTCGGCCTCCCAAAGTGCTGGGATTACAGGCTTGAGCCACCGCGCCCGGCCCAGTCTTGCTGATCTTAATAGCAGCCACCACTTTCTGTGTGACAGACACTGTTCTATATTTTCTCTTTGTGTGTGTGAGTGTGTGTGTGTGAATGTTCTCACCTTTATTTCTCTCAATATACCCGTGTTATACCTATTTCCCACACAACAAGGTTAAGTGACAGGTGCATGTTCTGTGTAAAACAGGCAGAACCGTGGCTGAAACATCTAGCCCAGCAACCAACTCATTGTGCTGCATTTTCTCATTCAGTCCTCTCCGTGACCCTGGAAGGTGCAGTCTGTCAGTATGCCCATAGGACACATCAGGAAAGTGAGGCTTCTGAAGGCAAAATAACTTGCCCCAGGTTATTAGTGTGTATCCATCGAGGTGCTAGCACCAATCTCAAGTAGGATACATTCCCATGCACACATGAGGCTTCCAACAGAGGCCTCACTGGTCTTAGGAGATATATACAAACACATTTCCAATAACATTGCATGGGGCTCACGGAACCCTAGATTCTCACCCACGATACTGGTTACGAGCCTCTGCCAGCGGTGGTCACTTTCTCCTTTGGGATCCAGGTGGAGGATCTGATTGTGAAATATCGGAAAAAGAAGAAGACAGTGGCCGGGATCATTGTGGAGCCCATCCAGTCCGAGGGTGGAGACAACCACGCGTCTGATGACTTCTTTCGGAAGCTAAGAGACATCGCCAGGAAGGTCAGTGGACGGAGTCGAGGTCGGATGGAGCCGCGGGGCTTTCTGGGTTGAGTTCCCAGAGTAAAGGGCTAGCAGCATCTCTGCTTTGGAGTCCCTGTCAACCTCCAGACTTGCAGAGGCTCTCTCAGCATCGTGGGTGGAGAAGTTGGGGTTAGGGAAGGATGGGAGAGTCTTCCCTAAAACATATTTTTTATTTGAGACAGAGTCTCACTCTGTTGCCCAGACTGGCGTGCAGTGGCACAATCTCGGCTCACTGCAACCTCCACCTCCCAGGTTCAAGCGATTCTCCTGCCTCAGCCTCCCGAGTAGCTGGGACTACAGAGGTGCCACCACACCCAGCTAATTTGTGTATTTCTAGCAGTGACGGAGTTCCACCATGTTGGCTGGGCTATTTTAGAACTCCTGACATCAGGTGATCCGCCCACCTCAGCCTCCCAAAATGCTGGGATTACAGGCATGAGTAACACACCCGGCCTTAAAATATTTTTTTAAAATCTTTATTAATATGTAATAGTTGTACATGTTTATGGGGTCATGAGATATTTTGATAAAAGCATGCAATGCATCATGATCAAATCTGGGTAATTGGATATCCATCACCTCAAACATTTATCATCTCTTTGTATTGGGAACATTCTAAATCCACTCCTAGTTATTTTGAAATATACAATGGATGATTAACTATAATCACCCTATTGTGCTACTAGACAGTAGATCTTAGTTCTTCTATCTAACTGTACTTTTGTATCCGTTAACCAAGCCCTATTTATCTCCACCTCCCCATTAGCCTTACAGGCTCTGATACCATTCATTCTACTCTTTCTTTATAAGGGCAATGTTTTTAGTTCCCACACCAGTGAGAACGTGCAACATTTGTCTTTCAATGTCTGGCTTATGTCATTTAACATAATGACCTGTAGTTCCATCCACAGCATTGCTAATGACATAATTTCAATCTTTTTAGGCTGAGCAGTATTCCCTTGTGAATATGTACCACATTCTCTTTTTCTTTTTTTCTTTTTTTTTTTTTCTTTTTTTTGAGACAGTTTCACTCTGTTGCCCAGGCTGGAGTGCAGTGGCGCAATCTTGGCTCACGGCAACCTCTGCCTCCTGGGTCCAACCGATTCTCCTGCCTCAGCCTCTTGAGTAGCTGATTACAGGTGCATACCACGACACTCAGCTAATTTTTGTATTTTTAATAGAGATGGGGTTTCGCCTTGTTGGCCAGGCTGGTCTCACACTCCCGCCCTCAGGTGATCTGCCCGCCTCAGCCTCCCAAAATGCTGGAATAAAAGCATGAGCGACTGTGCCTGGCCAATAGTGTATCTTTACCATATTTACTTTATCCATTCACGGGCAGTTAGATTGATTCTGTATCTTGGCTATTGTGAACAGTATTGCAATAAACACGGAAGTCCAGGTATCTCTTTGACATACTGATTTCCTTTCTTTACATTGTGTGTTTGTTTTCATGTGTTGTGCCTATATAACTGGCAATCAAACCGATAAGTTCATATATAAAAGTTGTAAGACGTGAGTTGACTTAACACAGACGCTGAGTTAGAAATAGCCCTGGTGATAAGCAGAACACAGCAGCTGAAGTCTGGGAAGCACATTCAAGGCCTCGCTGTTGGACACAGCTCCTTCTGACGGGGTTGAGACCTGAGACTGAAGCCAGATGACATACTTTTCTGTGTTGGTGCAGGGAGTATTTGATGTTCTGGGTTTTTTTTTTGTTCCAGCTCAGCAGTTTTAGGAAACATTCAGATACAGCTCTGGTAGGAACCGCTCAGCTGAAGTGTTTTGATTAGTTTCGTTGTACACAGCTCAAACACGTGGGGCTGGTTCGCTGTTCAGAAAACAAGCATGATGTGTGTGGACCTGGGGTTTGGCAGTTGGTTGGCTGCGGGGGGTTATGAGTTTCTGGCCTCCCACTGGTACTGATTTCTCCCTCCTCTCTCTCCTCTGGCCAGCATGGCTGTGCCTTCTTGGTGGACGAGGTCCAGACTGGAGGAGGCTGCACGGGCAAGTTCTGGGCCCATGAGCACTGGGGCTTGGATGACCCAGCAGACGTGATGACCTTCAGCAAGAAGATGATGACCGGGGGCTTCTTCCACAAGGAGGAGTTCAGGCCCAATGCTGTGAGTCGCAGCCAGCCTTCCTCTGTATCCAGGGCAAAGAGGGGAGGGTCCCCATCTCCTGTCTGTTCCTTTCTAACCATCAAGGGACTGGGTGGGCACCTCCTGGGTCGCGGGTTTTCTAAGACCCAGTTCCTATCAATGCAGTTAGCTGTGGTGTGCCCTCCCAGCTCTCTCCGCAAGGCCGACTCTGGAACGGTCCACTGTCAGCCTTCTCGTGATTTCTCTCTGCATGCACACACAAGAATATCATTAACAGCTGCTGCTGCAGACTGAGCATTTGCTGTGTGCCTAGTTCTAAGTATTTCTCCTACTTTTAATCCTCCAAACAATCTAACCAAGTAGGTGTTATTTTTATCCTGATTTTACTAATGAGGATAAAATTTTACTAATGAGGCACTGAGAGGTTAAGTAACTTGTCCAAGGTCACACAGCCTGTTAAGTGACAAAAGCCAGGATTCCAACCCAGAGCCCATGCTCTAATCCACTACCCTGTGTAATGCCATGTGTATACACCGATTCACACACACACACATACACACACACACACACACTCACAGACATACAGCCATCAGGGGCCAACGTCCTTTCACCATTCCTACATGTAGTTTATACCCTCACAGTGCCTCATGGTCCAAAGTGGCTTCTGGTGCTCCAGCCATCACATCTCAATTCTAGGCAGTGGGAAAGAAAAAGAAGGGAAGGACAGAGTGGACCCTTCTTGTCTTCCGCATCCTTCCTAGAAGTCTCACATAACACATCTATTTCCAGTACTCGACCAAGACCCAGTCACATGGCCACTTCTGGCCATAAGGGAGGCTGGGAAGGGTGTTTTCGTTGGCTGCATGGCTACCCTGAATTGTTCATGGAGGGGTAAAGTGGGTGACCTTTGAGGGTCACTGCCGGCAATCCAGTCCCAACTCTACCTGTAAGCCACGTTGGCCTTAGACAAATTGCTTAGCCTCCCAGAACCTCAGCTTCCTCCTCTACAAAATGAGGGTTATTATAGGAGTTAAGGAACCAGCTGCCTTGGTTTCCTGGGACTGAGGGGTGTCCCAGGGCATGGGACGATTTGGTCTCCCCATAGCAGTTCCTTCCTGCAGGGCTGCTGTTCGAAGAATTCAGTGCGATTGGATGCGTTCTCCTAGCCTCTGGTAGCTGCTTACTAGGTTAGTTTCTCTCCTCTTCAAGAGAGGAGGAGGTGTGTCTGGGGGACGTGACCCCTACAGGGTGTGCGCATGTGTGAGCCCTTCCGACACCGACACCGCTTCCTCATTCCAGCCTTACCGGATCTTCAACACCTGGCTGGGGGACCCGTCCAAGAACCTGCTGCTGGCCGAGGTCATCAACGTCATCAAGCGGGAGGACCTGCTAAATAACGCAGCCCATGCTGGGAAGGCCCTGCTCACAGGGCTGCTGGACCTCCAGGTACCACTGCCTTGCCCTGCCCTGCCCCAGCCGCACCCCCTACGGCTCCCCACAGCCTCCAGGACAGCACTGGAGCTCGTCAGCACGGTGTTGCACCTGCTGGTCCAGCAATTTGGAACGAGCCGTGCTGTTTCTAGCCTCCGGGGCTTTGCACATGCTGTGTCCTCTGCAGGGAATGCCTCCCCATCCCTCCATCCCATTCCAACCCCTGTTCCTGAACTCTTGGTTTTGATTTTTTTAATATTGAGACACGGTCTAGCTATGTTAGCCAGGCTGGTCTTAAACTCCGGGCCTCAAGCGATCCTCCCACCTCAGCCTCCCAAAGTACTGGGCAGCACCTGCTGGCCGTGGGTAGCTTATCTAGCTAGCTAGCTAGCTCTCTGTCTATCTGAGACCTATCTATCTATTTGTTTATTTATTTGAGACCAAGTCTTGCTTTGTCATCTAGGCTGGAGTGCAGTGGTGAAATCTCAGCTCATTGCAACCGCTGCCTCCTGGGTTCAAGGGATTCTCCAGCCTCAGCCTCCTGAGTAGCTGGGACTACAGGCATGTGCCGTCACACCCTGCTCATTTTGTATGTTGAGTAGAGACAGGGTTTTACCATGTTGGCCAGGCTGGTCTCGAACTCCTGAACTCAGGTGATCCACTTGTCTCAGCCTCCCAAAGTGCTGGGATTACAAGCATGGGCCACCGCGCCTGGCCCAGGTCATCTTTTGACACCAAATTCAGACATGCCTCCTTTAAGAGGCCCGCAAGCACTTCCTCTCTCACCCTCTCTGGTGTGTTCATTATTCCCTCCTCTGTGCCACCCGTTACATACTTACCACTCCGCAGCACTGCTGTCCACTGCTAGGACTGGATTACTTTCTGTCCTCAAGGTTTCATCATGGGCCAAAATGGCTCCTGAAGCTCCAGCCATTGCACCTCAATTCCAGGCAATAGGAAGGAAAAAGAAGGGAGGGACAGAGTGGCCCCCTTCTTGTCGTTAAGCAGCCTTCCCAGAAATCTCACATAACACTGGACTAACAGCTGGTCACATGGTCACTCCTAACCATAAGGAGGAGGTGTGTGAATGTGTGTGTGTGTGTGTGTGTGTGTAGCTCACAGATCTGAAGGGGTGTTTAAATGGAAGAGACTTTATTCTGAACCTCCCCAGGGCCACACTGTGGTGGAAGAGGGAGGGGTGTGTTCAAACTGCCAGCTCTCCAGTAATCGACAAGTGCAAGGAATGTGCTAGACTGAGTGCTAGAAGGACTTCTGAGCCTCAGTTTCCTCAACTGTGTAGACTAAAGTGGGCCCTTCTTCACTGACAGGGGATTGAGGAGTGTGCCCACTGCCTGGCACAAGGGCTTATGCCTATAATCCCAGGAGTTAGGGAGGCAGAAGCAGGAGGATTGCTTCAGCCTGACTGAGTTTGAGACCAGCCTGGGCAGCATAGTGAGATCCCATCCTCCACAAAAAGAAAGAAATTGTGCATGTAAGTGTCTAGCACAGTTCCTGGTTCTGTCACCACCAGAAGAGGATCGTGTCTCTAGTTTCTACCAAGAAGCTGCTGTGAAATAAGACTTGCTCTCCCAACTCAGCCCCCAGTACCCTAAAATTATCTGAGGTTTTCCAAGTGCTTCACATGGACAGCAGAGAGTAAGGTGAAATCAAGGTCCTCCAGACCAGACGCCTGCATTTGTCTCCTTGGCTGCTATAAAAAAATCACTACAAACTGCATGGCTTAAAACAAGAATTTATTCTCTCACAGTTTGAAGGCCAAGGTCTATAATCAAGGTTTCAGCAGGGTTAGCTCCTTCTGGAGGCTCTGCGGGAGAGTGTGTTCCACGCCTCTCTCCGCCTTCTGCTGGCTGCCGGGAATCCCTCACGTTCCTTGACCTATGGATGCTTCCCTCTGCTTCCAGCATCACTTGTCATTCTCTCCACTATGTCTGTGTCTCTCTGTCCAAATTGTCTTCTTCTTATAAAGATACCAGTCATTGAGCCGGGCACAGTGGCTCACACCTGTAATCCCAGCGCTTGGGGAGGCTGAGGCAGGTGGATCACTTGAGGTCACGAGTTCAAGACCAGCCTAGCCAACATCATCAAACCCCGTCTCTACTAAAAATACAAAAAAATTAGCCAGGCATGCTGGCGGGTGCCTGTAATCCCAGTTACTCAGGAGGATGAGGCACAAGAATGTCTTTGAGCCCGGGAGGTGGAGGTTGCAGTGAGCCGAGATTGTGCCACTGCACTCACTTCCGCCTGGGTGACAGAGCGAGACTCCATCTCAAAAAAATAAAAATTGAAAAAATACCAGTCATTGGATTAGGGGCCACTCTAATGCAGGAAGATCTCATTTTAACCTAATTATTTCTGTAAAGACTCTATTTCCAGATTAGGTCCTATTCATAGGTTCCAGGTAAACATGAATTTAGGAGGCAGTATTGTGGATTTTTTGTGTACTTACATGCACAGTTTTTTTTGTTTCTCTTTGTGGAGGAAAAAAATCCACAAATACAATCAATCCAGTATAGCTCCCAGTCTCAAAGCCCTGAGGGAGGACAGGCATTTCTTCTAGAAGAACCACCACCTTTCTAGAAGCGCTGACAATGGAGATGGCTAACATCTTTGGAGCACCCACCAAGGGCCCAGCCCTGGGCTTAGGCCTCAACGTGTGAAGCTTATCTTGCTAAAGTCTCACCACCGCCCACTGGGGTCAGCAACATTTATATCCTTCAGTTTATAGCAGGGTAAATAGCGGCACTTAAGTGAGTCACCCGAGGTTATGTAGTGAGAAAGAGACAGCTGGACTTTGCTGGTGGTGCTAGTGGTGTTCTTTTTCCCTCCAGACAAGACAGATGTGCACAGCTGGGCTTTGAACCCCGGCCCAGATGTCACCAGAGCTCTTAACCCCCTGGAGGCCCTGCCAGTCCATGCAGAGGCCACGGCTGGACCATGGGAGGCCTTTGATGAAGCCCAGCTGGTACACAGTGATGGGCTTTGATGCTGGCTTTGTCTCCCCTGCTGCAGGCCCGGTACCCCCAATTCATCAGCAGGGTGAGAGGACGAGGCACCTTTTGCTCCTTCGATACTCCTGATGAATCCATACGGAATAAGCTCATTTTAATTGCCAGAAACAAAGGTAAGGGGCCAGGAGCTGATGCTGAGTTTCATCTGCGTCCAGTATTTCCTGCTGTAGCTGCAAAAACGTTGCTAGGTACTCAGCAATATTTTGGGTAGGGGTAGGTGGGGCACAGGTCTAAAAATAGCCTGAATGCTCTTTTGCCAAAGAAGAGCACATGACGCATGGGATTTCTTTACCCATTTATTTACTCAACAAATGTTCACTAAGAAGGCGAGTTGTAAGCGGACACTGGAGACAGTTACAGTGATGATGAAGACCGTTAGAGCCCCTTCCTTCAGGAAGCTTGCAGTCTAGCAGGAAGGCGTGACATTACGCATGGCATTTCACAAACAATCCATTGCAATTTTAAGTCCTGGGAAGGAGGAAATGGGGCTAAGAGAGCAAATAGCTGCAGCAACTGGTGAGGCTAGGAAATCAGGGAAGGCTTCCTTGAGGAAGTAGTATTTTACCCTTAGTCTCCATGAACAGGAATTGGCTGAGTGAAGAAGGTAAAGAGGAGCATTCTGGGCAGAGGGAAGGATGCATGCGATGGCCTGAGGAAGGATGCAGCTTACGGAGGTGGTAAAAGAGAAAGAAGGGAGCATAATGGTGAACGGATGGGAGGGGACAAAGCTGGGGGAGGAACGGCCAGGCCCAGGTCACATGGGCCTGCAGATCAAGTTTAGTACTCCGGACTTCAGGCTGGGCACGGTGGCTCACACCTGTAATCCCAGCATTTTGGGCGGTCAGGGTGGACACATCACGAGGTCAGGAGCTCAAGACCAGTCTGGCCAACATAGTGAAACCCACCTCTACTAAAATTACAAAAAAATTAGCCAGGTGTGGTTGTGAGCACCTGTAATCCCAGCTACTGGGGAGGCTAAGGCAGAAGAATCGTGTGAACCCAGGAGGCGGAGGTTGCAGTGAGCCGAGATCACACCATTGCACTCCAGCCTGGTGACAGAGCAAGACTCCGTCTCAAAAAAAAGTACTCCAGACTTCCTCCTAGGAGCTGTGGGAAGCCACTGAGGATGTGTGTGGCAGGGGTAAGGAGAGATGCTGTGGTGAGATCAGAGCGCCTGCTCTATGTCAAGCATAGTGCCAGGTCTTCCTCTTGTGCCATCTCATAGAATCCTTGCAGCAGCCTCAGAAGGCCAGGGATAATCAGCCTCCATTTTTAAAATGAGAAACATGGTCTCAAAGGCATAAACAGGCCAAGTGCAGTGGCTCACACTGTAATTCCAACAGGTGGGCGGATCACCTGCCTAGGTGGGCAGATCACCTGAAGTCAGGAGTTCGAGACCAGCCTGGCCAACATGGCAAAACCCTGTTTCTACTAAAAATATAAAAATTAGCTAGGCATGGTGGTGGGTGCCTGTAATCCCAGCTACTGAGGAGGCTGAGGCAGGAGAATGGCTTGAACCCGGGAGGCAGAGGTTGCAGTGAGCCAAGATTGCACCACTGCACTCCAGCCTGGGAGACAGAGTGAGACTCCATCTTAAAAAAAAAAAAAAAAAAAAAAAAAAAAGGCATAAACAACCTTGACAAGGAAAGGACACCAGCTGTCGCTGGTGAAGTCACCCTTTAAAATAAGCAGGGCCTGTCCTTCCTCAGTGATAGCTCAGCAGCTCGCACGTGCTTCCGGCTCAGCCTGTGGTTTTGTAACTTATCTGCTTACCTATTTTCTTTCTCTACCTCTCCATGACTTTCTGGAAGGCAAGGACTTTTTATCTCAGGATTTCTCTATCACCAGACCTAGCTGAGGGGCAGCAAAGCAGGCACTCCAAGGAGAGAGGGAGAGAGGAACGGGAAAAGGGAGGGCGGAGGGCAGGAGAGGAAGAAGAGAATGCTGGATGAGATATATGAAAGGAGAGAGAAAGGAAATGAAGGCCGGATGGGGGGGTGGTAGGAAGGACAGATGGAAGCCTGGGCTTCCGTGATGGATGATGATAGATGGATGGATGGGCATCACCAATGGGTATCCCTTTCCTTCCAGCTCTCCCAGCACGAGACTTTGAGAAACCACGCTCCTAACCTGCCTCCTGCCTCTTCTTGTAGGTGTGATGTTGGGGGGCTGCGGCGACAAATCCATTCGTTTCCGTCCCACGTTGGTCTTCAGGGATCACCACGCTCACCTATTCCTCAATATTTTCAGTGACATCTTGGCAGACTTCAAGTAAAGAAGCCATTTCCACTACAGTGAGAAAGCCCCGATCCCAACAGTTGTCAAATTGATTAGTTTGCCTAATTCATGTTTTCACTTAAAAGTATCAGAGGTGAATGGACCGCAAAGGGTGATTTGTGGGGAGGGAACATTTTTGGTGATCTAGGGGGAGGGGAGGGAAGGGAAGGGCTGGTATTGATTTTCCTCCCTGCAGAGCCAAGGGTGCATGTTGGTTTAAGCCCAGAAATCCTGCTTGAGCCCTGGACTCGTCTTGGGAAGGGCCGTGGGAGGTCCTGGATATAGTTCCGCCCAACCTTGACCAACCCCAGCAATTTTTCTGAAAGCCAGTCAAGGGTGTTGCATTTGCTCCCTGGACTGGCGGCTGGGCCTCCTGGGTGCCAGTCCATTTCAAGTGCCATATTCTGTGATGACGGATGCTAGCAAACATGCCCCCACCTCCTCTCCCAGCCCCCAGAGCTCTGAGCACACCCCACACATGGTGCAGGGAGGGACTGGGCGGATCTGAGGAAGGCTGTAAAGCAGGGACAGGACTCAGCTCAGAGATAGGGGAGGGGTTCTCGCGCCCCCTAAGGACGAGAATCACTCCTCAGTGCACCTGGGGATTCCCCTAAACTGTGAATTTTGCCCTGGACAGGGCTTTGCCCCTGGAGGATCCCCAGGTGGCATCACCCATGGTTCTTACTTGGCATCTTCCATCGCCCAAACGCTCTCCTCCCTGTTAAATGTCAACCTAGACCTGGACCTGGTGGGAGGAAACTTTAGCCTGAGTGTCCACAGGGACACACGTGAGCCCCAGCGTTAGAAGCACAAGCCCGTCACCCCGGGAGGGGAAGCCCAGGGTCTGTGGCAGCAGAACCACTTCATCGTGTTGCCCAGGGCACTTTGGGGTCCGACTTTTGGCCCCCCGCCCTGAGAGGTGCTTCCTCTCTCTTTTGCTCATCCACCTTCACTCCACTTCTGAGTAAATCCCCAGGAACAGCTAGGCTGTTCCACTAGGGTGAATCATTGCTGGACTGGATTTCTTCTTGAGGGAAGCACCATGAATCAGAGGTGCCAGAGCTCCACGTATGGAAAAGTGGCGGGTTGGTTCAACGTGGTTTCCTTGTACTTGATCCTCCTGAAATTAGAGCTTTTCCTGAGATGACTGAGTATGGAGATTACCAGGCGGATTATCCCGAAATGCTTAACAGGGCTATCGCTGAGGGTGTAGTATCTCTGCTGGAGGTGAGACACTCGGAGAACTGATTTGACCTCAAACGCTCCTAAAAGAGGAGTTGATAGCTTGACAGCAATGAAGTATTATTTGGTGGGGAGACTGAGGAAGCCTGGGTTGTTTTATCTGTCCAAAATGAAGCCTCTTCATTTCCTGGTGCCTTGGTTGACTATTTTAGAAGCCAGGCATATCAAGATTCCTGATTCAGCACTTTGCTCTTTTAATAACAAATCGTCCAAAGATCTCAAAGTAGGGGGGTTTTTTTTAGCTTCCGCTCTTACACAGACTTGGTCATCGACCTATTTTTGTTGAGGAACGAAAGGCAATGACAAGTTTAATATATATAAATTCGTGAGTTCTAGTTCATTCCGCATTCCCACAGTCAGGGCTAATCCGTCGCTCTTCATCAGGAGTTCGGCCATGTTTAAGGTCACCTGTGCTCCCACTCTCTACAGAGTTTTACTCATTTTTATATTCATTTATTTATCATTCATTCGTTCATTCATCTAACTTTCATTAAATACCTGCAGCATCTCAGGCCCTGTGCTGAGCATCAGGAATACAAAGATAAGATAAGACATTGTCCCTGCCCCCAGGGGCTCACATCCCACTGGAAACAGGTGGCATGTGCTATGACAGAGGTGTAAGAGCCTCAGGAAATCGGAGCGGGTACCACAATTCACCTAAGGGTCAGAGGAGGTTTCAAGGAAAAAGTGGCATTGGAGCAGTGTTTTGCAGAATGAGCAAGAGTTCACCAAGCAGACAAGGCAAGGAAGGGTGTTGAAGAGAGGGAAAAGCATATGCAAAGGCGTATCAGTTCATGACATCACATCTTTCACTGGGGAGCCAGATTCCCCAGGCAGCATCCCAAGGTTCAATAAGGCCTTATTTAACAAGCAAGCAGAATGCAAACCAAACCATTATTCCTCTGTTGGCTTCAGTTGGCTTTCTCCTGAAAACTTTAGCATGGGGTGCAAATATTCAGTATGGCTCTCGGAGTCCAGAGGGTTTTAAGCAGGGCACAACCAAAAAATTGGCTCTCTTCGGTAGAGAGAGGGGCTCCAGTATTTCATTCTCTCCCCATGGGGCATTGACAGAGAAAGGGAATCGTTTTATCTGGAAAGTCATTTCCAGATTTAGTATTCACTCCTTACCAAGGGAAGTTACTTCTTGTAAAAAATTTTAAGCCATTTATTAACAAGTTCTTGTTGATTCAGGGCATAATGAGTTCCTGAGACATCCTCCTTTGGGGTGGCGGGTTTATTTCCAGGAAAAGAATTTCAAGGAAAAGAATTCTCAGCAAAGCTCAAGATTATAGAAACTCAGTAGAGGCTGGTAAAAAACATGGGGAGCCTGGAGGGCAGGCTCCCTCTCTGCCGTCTAGGGCAGAGGCCAGGAAGAAGTACTTCTGTGGCCAGTGGTCTGGAAGTGAATCCATCATACATTAGTGCCGTAGAGTTTAGTAACTGTCCAGCAAGTGTCGTCACTTTTACAGAAAACAAGGTCCACTAATAGCAAGTCTTAGCACATCCTCACTTCTATTATAAATGGGTGTTTTTTAAATAATTTTTACTGATGCTCAGTAACCATGCAAAATTGTGCATAGCATTAATGTATCTATATTCCTATACCTGTCTATATCTATATATCAGCTCATGGTAGAAAACCATAGCTAAGGAGCATTGCAGACTTATGCATACAAAGTGATCCTGTTTACAAGTAATCTGGTGACAGTGCCAATAAATGAGAAAAAAAGAAATTAACATGTCATGATGTAACTGATGACCATATTCACAATTCCATAAATTAAATGTTTCCTGTGTTAATCAGTATTCTTAAATAAAATTTATAATTGAAACATCAGAGTGAATGTGGACTTTTTTAGTGGAAATGGTTTCATTAAATATTTATGTGACAAGTACTTATCAAACGCCTGTTATATACCTACCTCTTAGGGATGTCTTGGGGAACACTCTACGTGCATAACTCTGCCTTGGGATTGGGAAGTACTGTGAGGCCATTCATGTCATTAAGTAAATTAAGGACATGCTATGTGACAAGGACATGGGGTGGACAAGGTGTGGTCCCTACTTGCAGCTTGCAGCCTCTTCTTCTTTTTTTTTTTTTTTTTTTTTTTTTGAGGCCGGGGACAGAGTTTCACTCTTGTTGCCCAGGTTGGAGTATAATGGCACAACCGAAGCTCACTGCAACCTCCACCTCCCAGGTTCAAGCAATTCTCTTGCCTCAGCCTCCTGAGCTCAGGGGATGCACCTGCCTCAGCCTCCCAAAGTGATCGGATTACAGGCACCTGGCCACCACGCTGGCTAACTTTTTGTATTGTTAGTAGAGACGGGGTTTCGCCATGTTGGCCAGGCTGGTCTGGAGCTCCTGAGCTCAGATGATTCACCCGCCTCGGCCTCCCAAAGTGCTGGGATTACAGGCGTGAGCCACAGGGCCCAGCCTGTTTTCTATATTCTGTCCTTCCTCTGGGGAGGCAGTGGAAGGACCATCTCTGCTGCTTTCTAGATGGGTGATGGGGGTAAGTCTCTCCAGTTCTCTGAGCCTTATTCTGCAAAATAAGGATGAATATAGGATTGCTATCTAACATTTATTGAGTGCTTGCCTGGACTGAGCACTATTTCAAGTGCTTTTCATGTAGTAAGTCATTTAATCCTCCCAGCAATCCTGGGTAGGTGGTGTTATTATCTTCACTTCACAGATGAAGAAACTGAGGCAGAGAAAGAGGGTACACAGCTGGGAACTGGCAGGGCTGAATTCAAGCAAGCAAGAAGTTTTGCTTCAGAAGCTGCGTGCTTCACCCAAACACTCCACCACCTCTCTGGGGTTCTCCAACTCAAACTGCTGCTGGCAGATTAAACGAAATTATGTAAGAATTTCCTGGCACACAGTAGGTGTTTAATACATGCTAGTGTCTCTTACTGCTTCTTCTCCATGAATAACTGAATGTGTCTCATAAATAGTTCTGAATGGCAATATTATATTTGTGTAGAGTTAACTTCCCACTGGTAAATATTAAATCTACTTCCCAGCACAGGTACAAGCCCAACTTAATCTAGGTGTATATTTCAACTGTTAATCAGTAAAAGGAATGTTTTTGTCCCTAGAGTTGGTATAAACATGGCTAGATGGTATCGGCCTTGCCTGATGGACTCCAACCAGCCAACCTTTTACAGCTGAATGGTGCAGGATCAAAACAAGGCCATTAAGAGTTGGACTCTGCCTGGAGTTCAGAGGGACCCTGTTGCTTTCCATTTAAGTCTTTAAGTCATAAAGCAGTAATATGAAGCAAGCTCCCAACTCAAGTTATTTGGGCAATTCATCCAGGCTGTCCTCTGTAAGCTGCTCAGCCCAGCAGATCTGTTTTGGGGAGTGTATTGAACATGGTTATGTAATGATGAGGTGGGGGATGCCGTAGACATCTGGCCTTACGACAAGGTAAGTCTCATTTTTAGTAACCGGCATAGGAAGGAGGACAATAGCTACCACTGGGTTGTGTGCTTCCACGTGCACAATGGGATCATCATCCCCAGGTCCCAGATTGTGCAGACCTCATGTGTAGATGGTTGCCGTATGAAAACTGACATGTGGCCAGGTGCAGTGGCTCACACCTGTAATCCCAGCATTTTGGGAGGCCGGGGTGAAGGGGAGAGGATCACTTGAGGCCAGGAGTTCAAGACCAGCCTGGCCAACATGGTGAAACCCTGTCCCTACTAAAAAATACAAAAATTAGCTGAGTGTGGTGGCGGGCATCTGTAATCCCAGCTATTCAGGAGGCTAAGGCAGGGAATCACTTGAACCCAGGAGGCAGAGGTTGCGGTGAGCCCAGATTGCACCACTGCACTCCAGCTTGGACGACAGAACAAGGCTCTGTCTAAAAAAAAAAAAAAAACAAAAAAAAAAACAGCCTGGGTACAGTGGCTCACGCCTGTAATCGCAGTACTTTGGGAGGCTAAGGAGGGCAGATTAAGAGGTCAGGAGTTTGAGACCAGCATGGCCAACGTGATGAAACCGTGTCTCTACTAAAACTACAAAAATTAGACGGATGTGGTGGCAGGCACCTGTAATCCCAGCTACTAAGGAAGCTGAGGCAAGAGAATGGCTTGAACCTGGGAGGCGGAGGTTGCAGTGAGCTGAGATTGCACCATTGCACTGCAGCCTGGATGACAGAGCAAGACTCCATTATGGAAAAAAGAAAGAAAACTGACATGCTACAGACCACCCAAGCATCTAAATTATTTACATAATTAGTCTCTTTGAACTCCAGGCATGGCAGGGAGAGGGGGGCAAAATCCAGACAGGAAGAAAAGCCACTCAACAAGAGACAAACATGGTTAAATCACCAGTTGCTTTAACCGAGTTTTCAACAACTTCATGCTTCCTTCTATCTACTCAGCTTCTGAGTCCAGAATTGGAAGTCATGGTTGAGAAGCTTTTCTTTGCCTAAAAAGCTGGTGGGAGGGGGAGGGAACAAAAGAAGAGACTATTTATTATTGCATTTTTATTTGTTAGAATGAATGACGTGCTTATTATGAACTTTTCAAACAACATTAGGTTGCCATTTTGAAAGTGGAGTACTTACTGTCCCATCTGCCCCTCTCAGCCCAGTGCTCTCCCAGCACTGCTCGCGATTTACAATGCATGTTTTATTTATTTACGAGATGGAGTCTTACTCTGTTGCCCAGGCTGGAGTGCAACGTCGTGATCTCTGCTTACTGCAACCTCTGCCTCCTGGGTTCAAACAATTATCCTGCCTTAGCCTCCCAAGTACGTGGGATTACAGGTGCCTACCACCATGCCCAGCTCCTTTTTGTATTTTTAGTAGAGATGGGGTTTCACTATGTTGACCAGGCTGGTCTCGACTCCTGACCTCAAGTGATCCACCTACCTCAGCCTTCCAAAGTGCTGGGATTACAGGAGTGAGCCAATGCACCTGGCCAACATGTATTTTTTTAAAAACACAAATAAGATCACACAGAACTACACTATTCTGTGACTTGCTTTTTTTTTTTTTTTCCTACCTACCTCATGGTCTTTTCCATAGATGTAGTTCAATCTCATTCTTTTTAAAGGTTCCATGTATACCGCAATATGGATCTACCAACATTTACTTAACCATGTGGCCCAGTAATAGAAACTTAGATTATTCCCAGTTTTTACTTTTCTTCTTTTATTTTTTTAAGATAGGTTCTCACTCTATCACCCAGGCTAGAGAGCAGTGGCACAATAATGGCTCTGCAGCCTTGAACTTCTGGGCTGAAACAATCCTCCTGCCTCAGCCTCTCAAGTAGCTAGGACTACAGGCTTGCGCCACTGTACCCAGCTAACTTTTTAATTTTTCCTTTTTAGATATGCGGTCTTACTATGTTGACCAGGCTGGTTACGAACTGCTGGCCTCAAGCAATCCTTCCACCTCGGCTTCCCAAAATGCTGGGATTTACAGGTATGAGCTATCATGCCCGGCCTAGTTTTTGTGATGCTAGCAATATTTCAGTGAACATCCTTATATGTACACTTTAGTATTTCTGTTAGATTATTGCTATATTCTGAATGTGTCACCCCAAAAGTCCTATGTTGAAACCTAATTTCCAATGTGATGATATCTGAAGGTGGGAACTTTGGGAAATGATTAGGTCGCAAGGGTGGATCCCTCATGAATGGGGTTAGTGCCCTATAAAAGGGATTTCAGAGAGCACCCTCACCTCCTTTGCCATGTGAGACCACAGCAAGAATAAGCCTGTCTATGAACCAGAAAACAGGCCCTTCTAGACTATGAACTCACTGGCGCATTGATCTTGGACTTCCCAGCCTCCAGAACTATGAAAAATAAATGGGGCTTGAGCCATCCAGCCTGTGGCTACGGCAGCCTGAATGAACTAAGACAATTATGTTTAGAATTGTTGTTAAAGGCGGAACTGCCAATATATTCACCACCCAAATCTAAATGCAAGTCCCATTTTCTAAGAAGCGGCTTTGCCATCTATTCCATGGCTTTGGGTGATTCTCAAAACTTGGGGTGCCTTAGAATTACCTGGGAAGCCTAAACAGACACCCAGTTTCTACCAGATTCAACAAGGATTGGGCACTTGTCTTTTTGTTTTTTCAGACAGGATCCCGATCTGTCACCCGCGGTGCAATTTCAGCTCACTGCAATCTCTGCCCCTCGGGCTCAAGTGATCCTCTCACCTCAGCCTCCAGAGTAGGTGGGACTACAGGCATGTGCCCTACACTTAGCTAATTTTTTGCACTTTTAGTAGAGATGGGGTTTCACCATGTTGCCCAGGCCGATCTCAAACTTCTAGTCTCAAGCGATCTGCCCGCCTTGGCCTGTGTTAGGATTACAGGCGTGAGCCATTGTGCCTGGATTTTTACTGCTTATGTTGTTGACTTTAGATGTTTGGGGGCAGCTCTCAGGTACTACCCTAACTGGTATGTGACAGAAGCCCTAACACATTTCTTGTCCTCTGGTGGAGATGTATGATTTTAGCTCAGGGATAAGCGGTTGGAACAATGCATTTGCTCTGTGTGCCCTCTGCTGGTACTGCGTGAGCAGACCACACATTGAATGCCTGCACAGGTGAGAATCTGGCATCTCACCTCCCAAGGCAAGCCCTTGTCGACTTAACAGCATGGTGAGACTTCAGGGGCAGCCACGGTCAATCCTGGCTGCATATTCGAATCACCCAGGGAACCGTGAAAATGGAGACGCCTAGTCATGAGCTTTGACAATGGGGTTTTAAAAACACTCTCCAGGAGATTCTACAAATAAACCAGTGTTAAGAACCTATTTTTTAGGCAGAAAATTGGCCCAGGAACACAAAGTCCACAGAAGCACGTATCACTCTGGTGTCTTCTGTTCTAGTTGTTTATTTCAGAAATTCCCAGCCTGCCTAAATCTCAGAATTGGCTTCAAGTGGGTCAAAAAGACAAATCCTGGGGACCTACCGCAGACATAATCAGAATATCCCAGGGTGGGACTCACTCAGGTCATTTCTCACAACTAGCCCAACAAAAAGAGAATATCTGTTTTCAATAAGGTTAAGGTGAAGTCACTGAATTCTTAAGACATTTTTTAGCCACAGGCTGTATGTCTTCCTGGGGAAAGGATTCAGTCACTGAAGGAACTGACAGGCAGGTGAAGGTGAAGTCGAGAAGGAATGAAGAGCCATGTGTAACTGCTGTGTACGCGTCTCTTCCATATAATTCACTGTACTTGACCATAAATAGTACAACCTGTTATACAGGGAAGACACTCAAGGGAAGGCAGTTAGTTCTCTCTGCAGGTATCCAGGGAGAAAGCTTTCCAGGCAAACGAACTGTCAATGCAAAGACTTCGAGGCTGGATCATCCTTGATTACTAGAGAACAGCAAGGGCAGCGTGACCCGGGAAAATGATCTCCACAGAGTTGGGGATGAGGGAGGAAAGGGGAGGTTGGATTAGGCCATCAACCTTCACAGCAGAATGAGGTGACTGTATTTTTAAGAATCACTTTGACTGCTGTAAAAACAGACTAGAGTAAGGCAAGGATGCAAGCCCAGGATAGAAGCATCGAAGTGAAAGGCCGGGTGCAGTGGCTGATACCTGTAACCCCAGCACTTTGAGAGGTCAAGGCAGGCGGATCACCTGAGGTCGGGAAGTTTGAGACCAACCTGACCAACATGGAGAAATCCTGTCTCTACTCAAAATACAAAACTAGCCAGGCGTGGTGGCGCATGCCTGTAATCCCAGCTACTTGGGAGGCTGAGGCAGGAGAATTGCTTGAACCCTGGAGGCAGAGGTTGCGGTAAGCCAAGATTGTGCCATTGCACTCCAGCCTGGGCAACAACAACAAAACTCCTTTTCAAAATAACAAAAAAGATCTATTTGTTAGGTATATCTTGCTATGGTTAAGAAAAATGAAAGGCTACACCATAAAATATTGTTACTGACTTTTGAGTGGCAAAATCCTAAGGGTCACGCATTCCTTCCACTTTACTGTTACAAATTGTGTAACGAACACGTTATTAATTATGCAGAGCAGTGTATATAATTGGCTTTAGTTTATAAAATAGTGTACCAGCAGACGGTCCATCTGGCTTTATTACACTGCAGGGCCATCCAAAGCAAGAGTCTCTAGAACTCTGGTTGGGGTCTCGTGCTCACCTGGATGACATCTCTGCTTGCTGATGTGTAGTTAACAGTCCCTTCTGGCAGTCCTTTCTGCCGCTGGACATGGGAGGGGGCACAGCACAGAGTTCTGGAAGTCCCTACTGACTGCTCAAAGCCTTTCTCCATGCTGAAACTTCTATACAAAGCTCAGTATCTGCTCTGGGCTGTTGAGTCTGCAACAATTTTGATAGTTATTGTTTATTCCCACACCCATCCCATGAAACAAGCAGGACTTTCCATTTTATAGATGGAGACTCAAAGAGGCTCAATAACCTGCCCCAGGACAAGTAACAGAACTGAGACTTCTGGCTCCAAATCCTACACTCCCCCACCACACCTCTCTGCCTTCCCATTTCACAGCAATGGACTGTCTGGGTGAGCTTGGCATATGTTCCTTTAATAACTGGCTCCTAACAGAAACTTGTGGCCATTATCTGACTGAATGTCACACACAAGTGCTATGAAAACTTGCACTTAGCTGGGTGCAGTGGCTTACACCTGTAATCCCAGCACTTTGGGAGGCCAAGGCAGGCGGATCACGAGGTCAGGAGTTTGAGACCAGCCTGGCCAACATGATGAAACCCCATCTCTACTAAAAATAGCCAGGTGTGGTGGCGAACACCTGTAGTCCCAGCTACTCGGGAGGCTGAGTTGGGAGAAGCGCTTGAACCTGGAAGGCGGAGACTGCAGCAAGCCAAGATCACACCACTGCACTCCAGCCTGGGGGAAAGAGCAAACTCCATCTCAAAAAATGAAAAGAAAAAAAAAAAAAAAAAAAGAACTTGCATTTAGAGCCTTTTTCCTAAACCTGGACACCAAATCTCACCTTGTAAATTTCTACATCATAAAACACATGTTCCCAGGGGTCCAGGCAAAGTCTCCAAGTACTCAATCCCCTTTCTTCAACCTTGCGCACACCCTCGGCCTTCCTGTCAGTCTAGGCAACCCAGGGTTACCCAGAGGTCCAGCTCACTTGAATGTCTGCAGCGCCCCAAACACCTGTGTGAAACACTCTTTGTCCAGGATGCGTCCGTAGCGCAGGGTGAGGTAGAAGGTCTGTTTCCCACTGTACTGCTGGATACGAATGAACAGCTCCTCAGGCCTGTCCTTGGTTTCCGTCAGGGGTATCACATCTTCCATGGGACAGTATGTGTCCTGCCGCCAGCCCCAGAAGTTCAGGTGGGCCACCCGCAGTATGGTGCCAGACTCGTTCAGATACAGGATGCCAACCAGTCTCCGAAGGAAATAGCTCATCCAGCAGAGCATGGCCAGAGCAAAGCATGATATCCCATTCATGATGCAAAGGGACTTGAGAGTCAGGAGGCCCTGGGAGTACCAGTAATAGCCTGGTGGCAAAGCTATCACTGTCAGGGCAGTCTGTGCCAACTTCAGTCGAGACAGGTACCCGAAGGCTCTGATGGCATCAAAACGGTAAAACATTTGGAATTTCTCCGTCTCTGCGTCTGGTGGTTTCTCCTTTGAGATGGGTGACGTGCTCCCTAGCCACCTCTTAGGATCCTCCTGCCCACTGCAGCACCACCACAGCCCATGGAGAGGCCGTCCCCATGCAGTTTTTCCGGGAAACCTAGGCACAGCTCGGAGAAGCGCAGCCTGAAAGGGAGATAGTAGACCATTTCTCTCATGGAACTCAACCACGTTAATCACACGGTGAACATCTACAAAGCATCTCACTCCAAGGCTTTCGCCAATCCTGCAAGGTCACCATTATTGCCAGAGAAGGGAAGGGTAAAGCCAGATGGTATCTCATGTGAGCAACACAACAGTTACCTAAGATAGTATCCCTGTTTCCACTTTACCACTAGAGAAACTAAGCCCAGAGAGGGTAAGATATTTACCCAAAACACACAGTCAGTGAGTGCAGCAGAGTCCGACTCTCAAACCGGGCCTCCTTTCACCAGGCAATTCCAAATAAATACAGGAAAGGAGGTACAGCCTTCATTAATTCAAAACATATCTAGGCAGGACCAACTCTGGGCTGGACAATGGATCCACAAAGGGTTGTGAACATTTCCCGAAGCAGGAAACTAAATAACCAATGTCTTAGTGGGGAACTCGAGAAACAAATCTGTGAGATATTTATCCCAATAACTTTCCAATTCTATTTGATTTATACGTTATCTTGGGTGTTAGAGGAAACAGCTGCTTTCTTAGCCTAGTCTGGGGAAGCGGAAATAGCAGAGGAGGAGGAGGAGTGAGGCAGGGAGGCCCCAACACATAGCACAAGGATATTATTAGCTGAATAGGGAGGCAGTAAAAGTTCTGGTTCCGGTTCTGGCTCCAACAGTCACTACCTGTGGATTTTTGAGCAAATTACTTCCTTCACACCCCTGAGCTTCCGTTTCTTCACCTTTCAAATTGGGGACTCAGAACACAGTGACCGAGAAGATGGTTTTGGAGCCCTCAACTTAGTACCTGATGCACTGTGAGACCTTGGCCAGTTTTGGCGAGTACTACTGCTGCTCACGTGACGCAAGGAGGTCAGAGAAAGCCGGGGCATGGCGAACTGTAACCCACACTGGAGCCTCCTACTAGGAATTCTCCGAGTCCGAAAGTCGGGCGTCTTGCCTGCCTGCCCCAGCCCTGACCCTGATCCCCTAAAAACATCACCCCCACAAGGCTCGTCACCCGCCTCCTTACCATTGTCCTACCACCTGCAGCCGGAAGTAAATGCCACCGGCCCCCGGAACCTCTAAGAGGGCATGCTCGAATGTACAAGGCGGGCGTGGCCGCATTGCACTCTGGGAGTTGCAGTCCAGGAATCGTGGCTGGCGCTAGTCCCAGGCATTGTGGGAACAGAGTCTCCTCTTCCCGACGTTCCCTGCAGCTCGGGAGCCGAACCCGGAAGTTCCGGGTCGAGCTCCTGATGCCAACGAGTCTCGTAAGGTGCGGCTGGAAACTGGGGACATGGCAGCGCCCGGCCCAGCGCTCTGCCTCTTTGACGTGGATGGGACCCTCACCGCTCCGCGGCAGGTGAGTGGCGCCCGGCGGGCTGGTAGCAGCCGACCCGGAGCCCGTACTGTTCCCAGTTGAAGTTATTTACCACCCAGGGTGGGCGCCAAGGGGTAGCTGAGGACCGCAGAAGTGTTCACGGGTGCTGATCAGTATTCTGGGTGTCTTGGAGAAATGAGATTGAAGCCCTGACCAGCTCTTCAAGAGCCCTTGGTGCTTGGAGAGATGAGACGGGGCTGAAGAACTCTTAAGAGCAAGAAACTTGTGCTGGGTTGGAAAATGCAATTTGGACTCAACGCTGGTTCTCGGGACTGGTGGACCAGGATTTGTACCCGAGATCAAGCCCCCTTATCAGCTATGTGACATTCTCAGTCCAGTAACCAATGAGTTGTGCCGTGAATAATATTTTTAGAAGGTTTCCAGGTCAAACAGACCTAGTGTAGATGTCATCACCACTTGACAGCTGTGTGACCTTGAGCAAGTCATTAACTTCTCTTAACCTCAGCATCTACAGCTTTTTTTTTTTTTTTTTTTTTTTTTTGAGACAGTTTCGTTATTGTCCCCCAGGCTGGAGTGCAATGGAGCGATCTTGGCTCACTGCACCCTCCGCCCGCCAGGTTCAAGCAATTCTCCTGCCTCAACCTCCGAAGTAGCTGGGATTACACGCACCTGCCACCAAGCACGGGTCTTGCCTCAGCCTCCCAAGTAGCTGGGATTACAGGCACCTGCCACCACACCATGCTAATTTTTATGTTTTTAGTAGAGACACGGTTTCGCCATGTTGGCCACACTGATCTCAAATTCCTGACCTCAGGTGATCCACTCGCCTCAGCCTCCCAAAGGGCTGGGATTACAGGCATGAGCCACCATGCCTGACCTCATCTTCAGCTTTGAATGGGGATATTTCCCCCTGTGCCATATGGCGTCTGTGAGGTTCAGATGAGATTGCATAAATTCTTGAAATTATGCACATAACACACTAGGCCTCAATAAACAGCCACCTCCACCACGCCCATCTCCAGCCCCTGCAGTGGACTCGGGAGATGGAGGACCCCTAGGTTATTAAAGGCTGCCTGCTGAGACCCTCTTTAGGGCCTTGGAAATTTGCTTTCCACTTCCAGATATTGCTGCTACAGGCATAGATAAGTTTCAGTTACAATCAGCCTTGAGATGAGGCTCTTTGTCCCCTTTGAGAAATTGGTCACTGCACACCAGCCATTTGAACTTGAGACTGGACCCCCGTGGCCCCACTGTCCTCACCTTCTACCCTCATCCGTTGTAGTTTTTCGCTTGTGGTAACAGTGGTGTGCCCCAGAAGTCCACGTCAAATGCCTGTGACCTTAGACCTACCAATTGCACTTCTCAGCCACAGGTTTGATCCACCTAGTGCTGACGCTCAACTCCCAAGTTTCTCAAAGGCTTTTACTGACTCTGAGATTCAGCAGTCACACACGTGTGGGTTGTTAAAATCACATAGTGCCGGTCGGGCATGGTGGCTCACTCCTGTAGTCTCAGCACTTTGGATGGCTGAGGTGGGTAGATTGCCCGAGCTCAGGAGTTCATAACCACCCTAGGCAACAAGGTGAAACCCGGTTTCTACTAAAAAAAAAAAAAAAAAAAATTACAAAAAATTAGGTGTGGCTGCGTGTGCCTGTAGTCCCAGCTACTTGGGAGGATGAGGCAAGAGAATTGCTTGAACCTAGGAGGTGGAGGTTGCAGTGAACCGAGATCATGCCTCTGTACTCCAGGCTGGGAAACTGAGGGAGACTCCGTCTCAAAAAAAAAAAAAAAAAAAACCTATAATGGTCTAAAACTGCAGCCCTAATTCATTTTTTGTAAAGGGTCATATAGCGTATCCTTTTGTCTTTGCGGACCATATGATCTATAGTAACCACTCAGCTTTAGTGCACAACCAGCCATAAACCCTATAAAAACCAATCTGGCCAACATGGCGAAACAGAAATTAGCCGGGCGTGGCGGCAGGTGCCTGTAATCCCAGCTACTTCAGAGGCTGAGGCGGGAGCAATAAAATTTTATTTATTTATTACAAAAACCAACAGCTGCCCAATTGGGTCTGTGGGCCTTCCTGGTCTAGGATTTACATTGCCAACTCTTTTTCATGGTATCACTGGACCCTCTCAGCCTTCCTCCATCTTTCTTCCCAGGTGGGATAGTTGTTATTACTATTGTAAACATAAGGAAACAGACCCAGTGAAGACCTAACCTCCTTGGTTTTACACAGCCGACCTTGTACAAGTCCCTGGGCCTCAGGACATTGGTTCTTGTCAAGTTTGCCATTTTGGGTCTGTGCTAAGGTGTGGAAGCTGTTCTAGTCAGTGGGTATGCCATTCAGGAAAGTGCTTCTGACTTTCGGATTTTTCACAGTTCTAACTTTTTTTTTGAAAGGTAGTCTAGTCTGTTGCCCAGGCTAGAGTGCAGTGGCACAATCTTGGCTCACTGCAACCTCTGCCTCCCGGGTTCCAGTGATCCTCCGGCCTCAGCCTCCCAAGTAGCTGGGACTACAGGTGAGGGCCGCCATGCCCATCTAATTTTTGTATTTTTAGTGGAGACAGGTTTCACCATGTTGGCCAGGCTGGTCTCTGTTTCCTAAGCCCAGCCGATCTGTCCACCTTGGCCTCCCAAAGTGCTGAGATTACAGACATGAGCCACTGCGTTCTGAGTCTTAAAGACTCCTCCTAGATTTTGTCCAGTAGGTCCAGATTCCACTGTGAGAGGTAGAAAAGATTGCACTCTATTACAAACCTGTCTGTACAATTTTATTTTAATCAAATTCATGTATTACTCTTAAAAAAAAATTAAACTCATTGGACTCCAAGTGTTTTTATACTGAGATTGAATTAAATGGTCTTTTGTATTTTCTAAATTTCTAGTAACTTTTTAAAAGAGATAGCCGGGTGCCATAGCTGATGCCTGTAATATTTTGGGAGGCCGAGGTCAGGAGTTTGAGACTAGCCTGGCCACATGGTGAACCCCGGTCTCCACTAAAAATACAAAAAAATTAGCCAAGTGTGGTGTTGGGCACCTGTAATGCCCCCTACTTGGGAGGCTGAGGCAGGAGAATTGCTTGAACTGGGGAGGTGGAGGTTGTAGTGAGCTGAGACCACCCACTGCATTCTAGCCTGGGTGATAGAAAAAAAAGACATTGAGTGTAAATGTACCACTAAGATTGCTCAAGTACTGAGTTATAAGACTTGAAAAAATATCCAGGGGAGGGTCAGCGAGGTGTGGGGAAGTGGACGGATAACACGGGGAGAAATGCCAGATAGAGGTGGTGGGGGGAATGGAGGCGGCAAACCGCGTCGCCGTGTACGTACCTAAGCGACAGTGCTGCATGATCTGCACATGTACCCCAGAACCTAAAGTACGGTTTAAAAAAAAAAATTGTGAAGTGTCTTAATGTAGGGCTATTTTTTCATCTTAGTTTACAACTTTTAAAAAATTACCACACAGTCTGGAATTTACTGTAAGATTATAGCATTAACATCACTCTTTCTAGATAGGAGCTTTGCTTTTAGAAGAAACTAAAAATTCTAGTCATCTTACTCTTTTACATTTTTTGTTTTGGGCAATAAATCACTTCTGAGTTTCCGCTTTAATCTCATTATGTTATTTGTTTTAAAATCAACACCTTGGGCCAGGCACTGTGGCTCATGTCTGTAATCCCAGCACTTTGGGAGGCCGAGGCAGACAGATCAGGAGGTCAGGAAATAGAGACCATCCTGGCCAACATGGTGAAACCCTGTCTCTATTAAAATGCAAAAGAAATTAGCCAGGCGTGGCGGCACATGCGTGTAGTCCCAGCAACCCTGGAGGCTGAGGCAGAGGAATTGCTTGAACCTGGGAGGCGGGGGTTACCTTGAGCTGAGATCATGGCACTGTACTCAAGCCTGGTAACAGAGCAAGACTCCGTCTCAAAAAAAAAAAAAAAAAAAAAAAAAAAAAAAAAAAAATTGAAATTCGTAAATGGTGTATAGTGTAGCATTTACAAGGAAGGATGAGGTAGATCTGTTGGCAGAAAAGATCACCACAACAGAGTGCTAAGAAAGCAAGTCACTGCACAGTACACAGAATGATTCCATTTATGTTTCAAAAATAAGACCTAGTTCTATACGTGCCCATAGATGGGTATTATAAATGCATAGAAAAATAACTGGGACATTGCAGAACAGCTCCTAATCTATTACCTTATTTTGTGAAAAATAACACAAGTTTATTCTGGTAAAAATGCCTCCAAATTACAACTGAAGTATTTGAACTGTGTACATTGCTGCTAACTGAATTGGCATGTATGAAAATAAGGCTTGTAGGCCTGGCTCATGCTTGTAATCCCAGCACTTTGGGAGGCCAAGGTTGGCAGATCTCCTGAACCCAGGAGTTCCAGACCGGCCTGGGCAACATGGCAAAACTTCATCTCTACAAAAAATTTAAAAAGTAGCCAGGTATGGTGGCACATACCTGTGGTCCCAGCTACTCAGGAGACTGAGGTAGGAGGATCACCGGAGCCCAGGGAGGTCGAGGCTGCAGTGAGCTATGACCTTACCACTGCACGCCGGCTTGGGTGGCAAGTGAGACCGTATACCAAAAAAAAATTTCTGTAATTTTTAAATAAAAAAATGCAACTTGTGTAATTGTGTTACCCTTAGAGTTTTAGTCACCTGATTTTGTGGCTAATGACTGTTATATTTTCCTTCTCAAAATTTAGAAAATTACCAAAGAAATGGATGACTTCTTGCAAAAATTGAGGCAGAAGATCAAAATCGGAGTGGTAGGCGGGTCGGACTTTGAGAAAGTACAGGAGCAACTAGGAAATGATGGTAAGTGATAGGTTGATGATTGTCTCTGCTAAAACATTAACTTCTTATGAGGATATTGTGGCTGAATATCATAGGCTGCCCTGAATTCTTGTTCCCATATGACAGACTTTCTGCTTCCTTGTTTGGGAAACATTTTCATTTTTTATTTTTATTTTTTTTATTTTTGGAAACATTTTCCTCAGCTTTTAATCCAGTAAATTTCAAGAGTTATTGATGGAGAACTGGGTACTCGGATGTGTGAGTAGATTCACCTAGGAAGGTCAGCTGCTGTGTCTTTGCACATGGTAATCTCTCTGCCTGGAATAATTCTTTTTTTTTTTTTTTTGAGACGGAGTTTCGCTCTTGGTACCCAGGCTGGAGTGCAATGGCGCGATCTCGGCTCACCGCATCCTCCTTCTCCTGGGTTCAGGCAATCCTCCTGCCTCAGCCTCCTGAGTAACTGGGATTACAGGCACTCGCCACCATGCCCTGCTAATTTTTTGTATTTTTAGTAGAGACGGGGTTTCACCATGTTGACGAGGATGGTCTCGATCACTTGACCTCGTGATCCACCCCGCCTCGGCCTCCCGAAGTGCTGGGATTACAGGCTTGAGCCACCATGCCCGGCCTGGAATAATTCTTACTTGTACCCATTCACTGCCCTTCTAGCCCTCGTCCGGCCGGTCTTCATATTGTCCCTCTGACAGCCTCTCTTACCTCCCCACCACTGGAACAGAATTTTCAGCACAGGACCCTAGAAAACTGGAGAAGCTAATTGACCCCTTTACTGGAGATTCTGACTTGATAAGTCAATGGGGCCTGGGAATCCTATCTTAGCAAGTACCTCTGAGAGATTCTAGTGCACAACCCTGCTAATGTAGCATTCTGTAATGATTGCAAACTATCTGATGATATGTTATGAAGAGCAGGAGTATGGATTATTTATCTCCATAGCCCCAGGACCTCTTGGCCTATAAGAAATTGTAAGTGGGTCAGGCATGGTGGCTCATGCCTGTAATCCCAACGCTTTGGGAGGCCAAGGCGGGCGGATCACGAGGTCAGGAGATTGAGATCATCTTTACTAACATGGTGAAACTCCGTCTCTACTAAAAATACAAAAAATTAGCCAAGTGTTGTGGCATGAGCCTGTAATCCCAGCTACTCAGGAGGCTGAGGCTGGAGAATCGCGTGAACCCAGGAGGCGGAGGTTGCAGTGAGTCAAGATTGCACCACCACTGCACTCCAGCCTGGGTGACGAAGCGAGATTCCATCTCTAAAAAGAACAAAAAAAAGTAAGTGCAGAGATGGATGAATTGATTGTTCTTTTATCCCACATTGTCCCCAGAGTTCTCACATCTTGGAACCAGCTCCTCTAGAGCAAGATTTCTCAACCTCCGCACTATTGATATTTTGGACCAGTTAGGGCTGTCCTGTGCTTTGTAGGGTATGTAGCAACATCCCGGGCCTTTACCCACTACATGCCCGCGCAGCATACACACATGCACACATACAGCTATGACAACCAAAAATGTCTCCAGACATTGCCAAATGACCTCCTGGTAAAATCACCCCCATTTGAGAACTGCTATTGTAAATACACCCTTTTTTTTTTTGGAGACAGAGTTTTGTTCTTGTTGCCGAGGCTGGAGTTCAATGGCACAGTCTCAGCTCACTGCAACCTCTGCCTCCCAGGTTCAAGCAATTCTCCTGTTTCAGCCTCCCGAGTAATGGATTACAGGCATATGCCACATGCCCAGCTAATTTTGTATTTTTAATACAGACGGGGTTTCTCCATGTTGGTCAGGCTGGTCTCAAACTCCTGACCTCAGATGATCCACCCACCTCAGCCTTCCAAAGTGCTGAGATTACAGGTGGGAGCCACTGCGCCTGGCCTGTAAATATGATCTCTTAGAGTCCAAATCTGTGTAGACTGTATTTACTGGATCACCATTACTAGAAGACTTAGCTCTGCAATCCCTTTGAAACTCTGTTACACTTCTACTTCATTTCCCCTGTAGGTCTCCTACTTAGAAATGCTGTAAACCATGTACTGGGGATCATGAAGCCCTAAGAATCCTGTCCCCTGCTCAGGATCACTCCTTCTACTTCTAGTTTTCTATTTAACTACTTGTTCAGGGAAGTTTTGTCAGCGTAACATAGTGTCTGCACCTTTCAGAGACATGCAACAACAGAATCAAAACATTCACAAACTAAGAGATGGTTGAAGGCCCACCTTTATCAGAATCACCTGGGAAACTTATTGAAATACGAGTGTGGGGACCCCACCCAACACATGGGGGATCTGCATTTTAACAGGTACCTAAAGTTTGAGAATCCCTTCATTCAGGTTGACAGCATGGATAGTTTCCAATCCAGACTGATTATAAGAATCACCAAAGAGATTTTTTTAAGACAGAGTCTTGCTCTCTGGCCCAGGCTGGAGTGCAGTGGTGTGATCTGGGCTCACTGTAACCTCTGCCTCCTGGGTTCGAGTGATTCTTGTGCTTCAGCCTCCCAAGTAGTTGGGACTGCAGGCGCCTGCCACCACGCCTGGCTAATCTTTGTATTTTTAGTAGACGTGGGGTTTCACCATGTTGGGCAGGCTGATGTCAAACTCCTGACCTCGGCCTCCCAAAGTGCTGGTATAATGGGCGTGAGTCACTGCACCTGGCCACCAAAGCGTTTTTTGTTTGTGACAGAGTCATGGACTATCGCCTGGGCTGGAGTGCAATGCTGTGACCTCGACTCACTGCAATCTCTGCTGCCCGGTTTCCAGTGATTCTCCCACCTCAGCCTCCAGAGTAGCTGGTATTAGAGGCGCCCACCACCACACCCAGCTAATTTTTGTATTTTTAGTAGAGACAGGATTTCACTATGTTGGCCATGCTGGTCTCAAACTCCTGACCTCATGATCTGCCCACCTCAGCCTCCGAAAGTACTGAGATTACAAGCATGAGCCACTGCACCCAGCCCAAATAGCTTTTTAAAAATATATGTAGCCTGTCCCTTGGTGATTCTGATTCAGGGAGCCGGAGAGCAGAGCTTGGAAATTGCATTTTCACTCACTGCCCTGGTTGCTGCTGTTGAACAGGGTCATGTTCAACATGATTCTTAGGGCTTCATGACCCATGAGGCTTGATGTCAGCATCATGGACCAGCATCTTCCTCTACAGATGAGCAGGCTGAAGTCAGGGACACATGACAATCTGTCACCAAGTCTCTTATCTCCTGTCCAGTTATAATTGAATTGTGTACCAAAAAGCCATTTAAAAAATAATAAGGAACGTTTTTCCATACTCTTCTCTGTTTGTTTTGATGAGATAGTCTTTCACAGTCCTTATTAGAGTTGAGCAGTTTTGTTGGTAGTCATTGTTAATCAAGGAGTCGAAACACAGGTTTTGATTCATTGCATTCTAAGTGTTTTTGTTGTTTTGGTTGTAGTGCTTGAAAAATACGATTATGTGTTTCCAGAAAATGGCTTGGTAGCATACAAAGATGGGAAACTCTTGTGTAAACAGGTAGGTACTTGAGTTACTATGTTATATTAAGTGTATTCTAAAAGGGCATTTCACATTGAATGCCTCTGGGGAGATGAGGAATGGGCTCACTCTGTATTCTGTTTTGTTCAGAATGTTGAACTATGTGACTATTACATATTCTAAATTGATAAGTAAATTTTTATACTTTTAAAATCTAATATGTCTTTCTTTTTTTGTTTTGTTTTTGAGACGGAGTCTCGCTCTGTTGCCCAGGCTGGAGCTGGAGTGCAGTGGCACAATTTTATCTCACTGCATCCCCTGCCTCCCTGGTTCAAGCAGTTCTTGTGCCTCGGCCTCCCCAGAAGCTGGGATTACAGGCACATGCCACTATGCCCAACTAATTTTTGTATTTTTAGTAGTGTCTGGGTTTTACCATGTTGGCCAGGCTGATCTCTAATTCCTGACCTCAAGTAATCCATTCACCTCGAGCTTCCAAAGTGCTAGGATTACAGGCATGAGCCACCGTGCCCAGCCTTTTCTTTCTTTTTAAAGGATGGGGTCTTGCTGTGTTACCCAAGCTGGAGTACAGTGGTACAATCCTAGTAGGCTAGAACTCCTGGGCGTAGGTGATCTTCCTGCCTCAGTCTCCCAAGTAGCAGGGACTAAAGGCACGTGCCACCTTGCCTGGCTTTAAATCTATTAATAACATTTCTATGATGATAAAACTAGAGCAGGCTGCCTCTAAGAATTTTTTTTTTTTTTCTTTTTTGTGACAGTGTCACTCTGTTGCCTAGGCTGGAGTGCAGTGGCTCAATCTTGGCTCTCTGTAACCTCTGCCTCCTGGGTTCAAACGATTCTTCTGCCTCAGCCTCCCTAGTGGCTGGGATTACAGGCATCCACTGGCACGCCCAGCTCATTTTTGTATCTTTAATAGAGACGGGGTTTCACCATTTGGCCAGATTGGTCTCGAAGTCCTAACTCAAGTGATCCACCCGCCTTAGCCTCCCAAAGCGCTGGGATTACAGTTGTGAGCTGCCACGCTTGGCCACTATAAGCATTTTTAAGAGATGGTGTGTAGCTCTTAGTAGTAGTAAGATCATTCTGTTCAGACATAAGAGAATGCCTAAGTGGAACAAATACATTTCCTAACAATATCCGGAGATATTTTAATTGAATGAAAGTGGCAGCAGTAAGCTCTTTGGGCCTTACAGGAAGCATTTGAACAATAATGAATAAAAAATCTTGGGTAATGAAGCGGAAAATGCTTTTGACTAAAGCCTATCTGGCTTGCCTAATGTTTTTGACCAGAGAAATAAGAGAAGGAATTAAATAGGCAGTGGGGCATGTCACCATCACTGCTACATCAGCCTAGTGATTTTCAACAATAGTGACTGAAGAGCCTGGGTTTGTTATAAAGCTGTTTTGAAAATGCTCCTGCTGAATGAAATAACTCAAGTATTTTCTTTGTCTAGAATATTCAAAGTCACCTGGGTGAGGCCCTAATCCAAGATTTAATCAACTACTGTCTGAGCTACATTGCAAAAATTAAACTCCCAAAGAAGAGGTGGGTTTGCTTTTAACCAAGAGGTATCGCTGGAATATAGCGTAGTGTCATATGGTGGGTTAATGTGGACGTTCTCCAAATAGGATTCTAAGAATCACCTAGAGTTTTAAAAACAAAATCTGATATTTAGCCCACCCCTTGGCAATTCTGATTCAGAAAGCCTGAGAGCCGAGCTTGGAAATCCACGTTTTCTCTGGCTGCTCCGGTGCTACTGGTTCACAGCAGGGTTTAGTGGCCACCATGGGCCAGCTAATTTAAATCCAAAGCCCAGCAGTTAGTAAGGAATAATTGGAAACAGTCCACAAAGCCAACAGTATAAGAATGATTGCATAAATGATGGCTTGTCCACATGACGGAAATTTATACAGCCATTGAAGACCGTATGCTTTCAAAGGCTGTCAGCAAGAGGAAACAGCAGTGAAAACAGCATGTGTACAAAAAGCAACAGAAACTAGATCTGGATGTCTCAGACAGGAAGCCTTTGGGCCAGATCCATGTAAAACACAAATCTGGTTGGCCTGTAATGTTAAAGAAAATCTGGATGAATTGCCATCATGTAAAAGTTGAATTTTACATTTGTTTTATTATTTATTTTTGAGACAGAATCTCACTTTATGACCCAGGCTGGAGTGCAATGGCAGGATTCTGGCTCACTGCAGTCTCCACCAGGTTTAAGCAATCCTTCTGCCTCAGCCTCCTGAGTAGCTGGGATTACAGATGCATACCACTGTGCCCAGCGAAGTTTGTTTTGTATTTTTAGTAGAGACAGGGTTTCATCATGTTGGCCAGGCTAGTCTCAAACTCCTGACTTCAAGTGATCCACCCATCTCAGCTTCCCAAAGTGCAGGGATTACAGGTGTGAGCCACTGTGCCCGGCCCTATTTTATGTTTTAGACATCTGGGTTTCTGGCTTCTGTTGGCAAATTTAAGACCTGGCTACTCTGGGTCCCCATTACCCCCTGGCAGCTGTCACCTGAACAGCTGCCACCTGACCCATGGACATGGGTCCAGTCTTTCACAGACGGCTTCCCTAATTTTCTGACTCCATAGGCTTGCTTTCTTTTTTGAGGGGGGCGAGGAGAGAGAGAGACAGGATCTTGCCCTGTTGCTCAGGCTGGAGTGCAGTGGCATGATCATAGCTTACTGCAGCCTCAACCTCCTTGGCTCAGCTGATCCTCCCACCTCAGCCTACTGAGTAGGTGAGACTACAGGCTCATGCCACCACACCTGGCTAACTTTATAGAGACAGGGTCTTGCCATGTTGCCCAGACTTGCCTCAAACTCCTGGCCTCAAGCCATCCTCCCACCTCAGTCTCCCAAATGTTGGGATTACAGTCATTAGCCACTGCCCCTGGCTTCCATCAGTGTTTGATTTGGGGACCTATCTTCTGCCGTGGGTGCTATTATTACCTCAATTCCATTTTTAAAATAATAGTAATAATAATAATGAACATAATGCCCGCAGTAAAAAGACTGGCAGGAAATAGACCCAAATGCTAACAGTGGCTGTTTCTTGATGGTGAGGTTACAGATGATTTCTTTGAAATACTTCTCATTTTTCCCCCTAGTTTTCAACGCTGATTACGTAACACCTTAATCATCAGGGTCGGAAACATGTTTTAAGTGGCAATTCAATTTCAGGGCAGTCTGTACTTCAGAGGCTGCTTTACACTATTAGGATTCATATTCATAACCCGAGTGCCTCCTGCTCAGCACCTCCAGCCAGAGTGCAGGAACGTCCCTTAGCCCAAGAGGAGGCCTGCATGAGACGGGCTGGACCTGTACTTGGTGATTGTTGCAGCTGGGTGGTGGGTACATGAGGACTCGTCCTATGCTGTTTACTTTTGTGTGTGTTAGAAATTTTCCATGGCAAAAAGATAAAATATGCAAATACCCCGGTTCAGTTCCATTTTTACTTTGGGCCGAGCACTAAGGGAGGATTCAAAAAAAAAAAAAAGGTATAATCCTGTCTTCAAAGAGTGTATCATCTAGTGAGAAAGAGGAATGTGGAGAGCCGTAATTCCAGAATAGAAAAGACCTGGTGAATCCAGGAGGCACAACTGAGACCCCCCTTGACCCACATCTTTACACATTTTCCTGACAACACTAACCACAAGGCCCATGTTGGCCAGGCAGATGCATTAAGACTCAGAGAGCCCCCAGGTCTTCTGGGTGGAACTGAATGCTTGGTAAACCACCTTCATCCTTCTTTCTTTCTTTTTTTTTTTTTTTTTTTTTTTGAGATGGACTCTCACTCACTCGCCCATGCTGGAGTGCAGTGGCACGAGCTCTGTTCACTGCAACTTCCACCCCTGAGGTTCAAACGATTCTCCTGCTTCAGCCTCCCTATTAGCTGGAATTGCAGGCACTGGCCATGATGCCTGGCTAATTTTTGTATTTTTAGTAGAGTTAGGGTCTCTCCACCTTGGCCAGGTTGGTCTCAAACTCCTGGCCTCAAGTAATAGCCCTACCTTGACCTCCCAAAGTGCTGGGATTACAGGTGTGAGCTCCCACGCGCAGCCAGGGAAGGCTTTCTAAACTGTATCATCTCTCTGTGCCTTGGAAATGAGAAGAATATGTCCTTGAGTGGGGGGAAATGAATTGAGCTCTTTTTCTGATCATTAGGGCCCATAGCCCTAGGGTCACCCAGGGCGTGGTCACCAGTCCTCTAGTTCCTTAGTGCACATGCGGAAGTGGTAGAGGACAGGCTGGGCCTCTGCCATCTCTAGGACGACCTGGACATGGGATTGAGAGAGATTTTTAGACTTGCAATTTTTGTTACATCATTTGCCTCTTTCGCTGCAGTTTGAGCACAGCTGGGGAGAGGATCCCGCTGATTGAGATTCTGCTGTTTTTGCTTTGATATGTATTCATTGCTTCCCAATTTACAAAGTACTTTTACATAACTGGCACATGTGATTTTCACAAGGCCTTTTGGAGGTAACCAGAGCGAGTGCCGTCAGCCTTTCTGTAAGTGAGTAAGGGACAGCTTGGAGAGGTGCCCAGAGCCACACAGCCTCCTAAGAGGCCACACTGACATGGAATCAGGTCCTCAGCCCTGCCTGTGGCATGTGGCCTTTCAGATGGCCAGTGCCTGGAGATCAAGTCTGTGAGATTAAAATAGTAGAAAAAAATCAGGGGAAATATTTCCTAGGGTTCCCAGGCATCAGCGTTTAGAATTAGAAGACATTTTTCACTGCATAGTTTGTCAGAGAATGCTTAAATTTCATCTGTCAGAATGATACCTAGCTTACAAGTTATATGAACTTTTAAGAAACTGGGTGGTGGGGTTTTGTTTGTTTGTTTTGGTTGTGGGGTGTTTGTTTTTGAGACAGAGTCTCTGTCGCCCAGGCTGGAGTGCAGTGGTGCAGTTTAAGCTCACTGCAACCTCCGACTCCCAGGTTCAAGCAATCCTCCTGCCTCAGCCTCTCAAGTAGCTGGGACTACAGGCATGCACCACCATGTCTGGCTATTTTTTGTATTTTTGGTTGAGACAGGGTTTCATCATGTTGGCCACGCTGGTTCCTCAAGGAATCTGCCCACCTCAGCCTCCCAAAGTGCTAGGATTACAGGCTTGAGCCAGACTCAAATTGGAAACAGTGAGGAAAAAAACTTTGTTTTTTGAGACAGGAGTCTCCCTCTGTTGGCCAGGCTGTAGTGCCGTGATGCGATCTTGGCCCACTGCAACCTCCATCGCCCAGGCTGAAACGATACTCCTGCCTCAGTCTCCCAAGTAGCTGGAATTACAGGCATGCGCCACTGTGCCCAGCTAATTTTTGTATTTTTTGTAGAAACGGAGTTTCACCATGTTGCCCAGGCTGATCTCAAACTCTTGAGCTCAAAGCATCCACCTGCCTTGGCCTCCCCAAACTGCTGAGGTCGCAGGTGTGAGCCACCGCATGCAGCCAAAAGAACATCTTTAGACATCTTCATTTGAAGTGTCTAAACTAAGGGTCTCATTTTCTGTGATGAAGTCAAACGTTTAGGAGCTGTCTGCCACTGGGCAAATTGAATTTCCTTAGTTATTACTGAGGCTCGTTGGACAATTCTTAGAACTTTTTTCTGTGTAGCTATGCTTAGTACTGTCAGTCTATTCAGAAGGTCAGTAGCAAAATAAGTATCTGGTACATGTATTTTCAAACTCCTCAGGGAGCTGACTGCTGTTGCCAGTGCTGGAATTCATTTTCATAGCTCTTTATTAACCATAAAATTATCTGCCCGGTAGCAGCACAGTCCAACAGAAATAGAAAGTGAGCTGTATATGATTTTCAATTTTCTGTAGCCACATTGTGAACAAAAAGGGGTGAAATGAATTTTAATAATATATTTTGTTTAGCCCAATAAATCTAAAACATAACCTCTTTTCTTTTTTGAGACAGGTTCTCACTCTGTCATTCACTCTGGAGTGCAGTGACTTGATCTCAGCTCACTGCAACTTTTGCCTCGAAGGCTAATGCAGTCCTGTGTCAGCCCCCCGAGTAGCCGGGACTGTAGGCACGCATCACCATGCCCAGCTAATTTTGTATTTTTTGTAGAGACAACGTTTCACCATGTTGTCCAGCCTCAAAACGTAACCATTTTAACACAAAGTCAATATACAACATGACTGACGTGATTGCATTCATTTTTCATAGTAAGTCTTTCAAATCTAATCTCAATTTCAGATTAGCCACGTTTTAGGTCTAAATAGTCGCAGTGGTTCATGGCTACCGTATCGCACAGCACAGAGCTGAGAAACATTGACCCCACCAGCCTCTGCTTTTTAGAATTTCCCGAGATTTTAGGCTATTTATGATGTTGCCTGGAATAATGTGTTTTGGGGAACCTCTGTCACCTTTTCATTCCCAGGGGTACTTTCATTGAATTCCGAAATGGGATGTTAAATGTGTCCCCTATTGGAAGAAGCTGCAGCCAAGAAGAACGCATTGAGTTCTACGAACTTGATAAAGTAAGTCTTTCTGAAATATCTTTGGTGAATGGCTGGGTTTATGAAAATAAGACAAGACATGGCCCGATGTGGTGGTTCATGCCTGTAATCCCAAGACTTTGGGAGTCCAAAGCAGGAGGATCACTTGAGCCCAGGAGTTCAAGACCAGCCTCGGCAACATAGTGAGACCTCATCTCTACAAATAATAATAATAATAATAAAATAGCTGAGCCTGGTGGCTTGCATCTGTGGTCCCAGCTATTTGGCTGAGGTGAGAGGATCACTTGAGCCTGGGAGGTTGAAGGTGCTGTGAGCTGTGATCATGCCCCTGCACTCCAGACTGGGTGACAGAGTGAGACCCCATCTCAAAAACTAAACTAAATGAGTAAGTAAATAAGATAGTCACCTTGTGGCCGGTAGTTTAAAGTATGCTTTCTAAACTGCAATACAAGAGATGGTATCGTTTTGTTTTTCCCAGAAAGAAAATATAAGACAAAAGTTTGTAGCAGATCTACAGAAAGAGTTCGCGGGAAAAGGCCTCACATTTTCCATAGGTATTGTATATATTGTCTGTGTTCTAGACTTGGATACCCATTTCCCAGAATGTGTTGTGGGCCAGTAAGCTATTGATAATGGAGTATGCACAGTTTTAGGTGGGTGGGAAGATTACATGAGCAGTCCAACCTGTAGACAAAAACCAGCCACTCTCTTCTGCCATAATAGGACTTGCCTAGTCAGGAAACAGCTTCCAGACTGTTGGCTTTGGTCTAAATTCTTACCCAACAGGATTCTTCCTACCTGCACTTCTCTGGTCAAAAGAGGAGCACTTTGATTACTAGAGTAGGAATTTCAGTCAGATGCAGTGGTTCACACCTGTAATCCCAGCACTTTGGCAGGCTGAGGTGGGTGGATCACCTGAGGTCAGGAGTTTGAGGCCACCCTGGTGAAACCTCATCTCCACTAAAAATAAAAAAATTAGCATGGTGGTGTGCACCTGCAGTCCCAGCTTAGCTAATAAGGAGGCTGAGGCAGGAGAATTGTTTGAACCTGGGAGGCAGAGGTTGCAGTGAACTGAGATCGGGCCGCTGCACTCCAGCCTGGCGACAGAGCGAGACTCCGTCTCAAAAAAAAAAAGAAACTTCCCACACCTTTGGGCAGAAGAAAAGCACAGTAGTGAACTCTGTAAGAGAGACATGGAATTGAACCCCTTAGGTAAACTAGACTGATGTTTTGGAATCATGTAACGTTTCAACAGCAAGGATGTTTGAACAGCAAGGAACCGTAGGAGCCACTTGGGTTCCTTTTATAGATCAAGAAACTGAGGCCCAGAAAGGAGAAGAGACTTGTCCAAGTTCACAAAACTGTTGTTTACACAGCCCATGTGTGAACATTTCTGGTGTCTAATGCAGAGTTCTTCCTGTAACATGGATGTCTCGGGCTTGTCTTCTGTTAGAATATGCCTGTCAAGCCGGGCGCGGTGGCTCAAGCCTGTAATCCCAGCACTTTGGGAGGCCGAGGCGGGTGGATCACGAGGTCGAGAGATCGAGACCATCCTGGTCAACAAGGTGAAACCCCGTCTCTACTAAAAATACAAAAAGTTAGCTGGGCATGGTGGTGCGTGCCTGTAATCCCAGCTACTTAGGAGGCTGAGGCAGGAGAATTGCCTGAGCCCAGGAGGCGGAGGTTGCGGTGAGCCGAGATCGCGCCATTGCACTCCAGCCTGGGTAACGAGAGCGAAACTCCGTCTCAAAAAAAAAAAAAAAAAAAAAAAAAAAAAAAAAGAATATGCCTGTCAAATGCTTCACACACCAGTGTCTCTTGTCAGTGCAAATGAGTCATTGCTCAAAGCCTCCTCCTTTTACTAGCTTTCATAAAGGTAGAGGTTGTAGGAACACTGGAATGGCAAAGGGATTATATTTAACAGATGAGTGGGTGGGCTGTTCTCGTGAACTGGGAGATGGACATCTTTCTGACAAAGCTTTGAAAGGGTTTTTGTTTCCCATGACAGCTGCCTATAAATCACCTTCAGTGAAGATTTTCATTTTTCCTGCAAAATAGGCCACATGCAGCCTGCTTCCAGGCATTTACCACTGAGCGTGTGTTAGAGCTTGAGATAAGCACAGCAGAGTGAGGCTGCTATCAGATTTTTCATAAGCATGCTTCATTTAAACCACATGCTTGACAGGGCGCTTAAATGCAAATGCATTTCTCCCTTGGAGTTGGCACCCTGTGTCTCAATTTTAGACCGAGGTGAAATAATGCTGGAAAAAAACATAATGTAGAATGAATTTCTAGAGCCTGTCCATGAAGTAGTCCAAGTGGCAAACTAGGGTACTCAAAATCGCCTTGGCAATCCACTGACTGACAAAGAGTAAACTGTTTCTTTCAGTGCCGTATCATTAGCCTCTCTTTCACCTTCTGCTTTTGTGTCCCTCATCCCCACCCGGCAGGAGGCCAGATCAGCTTTGATGTCTTTCCTGATGGATGGGACAAGAGATACTGCCTGCGACATGTGGAAAATGACGGTTATAGGACCATTCATTTCTTTGGAGACAAAACCATGCCAGTACGTAGGGAACTGTTTGTGCAGCTTCGTTGTTCTATTTGGGCTTGACGGGGAAAATTGACAAATGGGCTGTTTTTCCCACACCCACACTTGACCCACTGGCCCTGCTCAAAGTGAGCAGTGGCTTCCGTCCTGGAGTTGGGGGGCATTGAGCCTCCTTTCCCTCTGAGCTCAGACCTGCGACACCTCCATGGAGGCGACGGTCACACTGTGTGTTAGTTGATCCTTTTCAGTTTGGCTTTGGAGTTAAACGTTGGCCACCCGATGTGCCTTCTAGATCACAAGTCCCCAGTGCCGCCGTCAAGCCCTCTGCGTTTCAAAGCTCTCGCTGCTTCCGTCTTAGTTTTCTACTGTATTTGTGCCCCTGAAGCATTCATTTGAAGTTGAACATGGAGGGCCATGAACTATGGGAGGACAGGGAATGATCTCAGGAGCCTGAAACTCAGGAGAGGGCATTAGCGACAGTGAAAAGGCTGAGTGAGTCCCAGACGTCACACACAGTGGGTACTTGGAGCTGCCCCCAAGGGATGTCAGAAATCCCAAGTCCAGGACCAAATCTAAACTGGAAATGGGAGAGCAGAGCCCAGTGTTAAAGGCCGGGGCCAGCAGGAGAAATACATAGAAGAAATGTCCCCAGGCGTCCTCTCCCTGGGACAAGGTGGATCCCCAGCAGGTCAGAGAGGCATTGCTGCCATCAAGGGCCCAGCAGCAGTTGCTCACCACCCACCCAGCTTAGGGCCAGCTCCTTTTTTTTTTTTTTTTTTTTTTTTTTGAGACGGTGTCTCACTCTGTCACCCAGGCTGGAGTGTGCAGTGTTGTAATCTTGGCTCACTGCAACCTCTGCCTCCCAGGTTTAAGCAATTCTTGTGCCTCAGCCTCCTGAGTAGATTATTACAGGCATGCGCCACCACACCTGGCTAACTTTTGTGGTTTTGGTGGAGATGGCGTTTTACCATGTTGGCCAGACTGATCTCAAACTCCTGGGCTCAAGCCATCTACCTGTTTCAGCCTCTCGATGTTCTAGGGTGACAGGCATGAGCAACCGCGCCAGGCCCCATCACCTTTTCAGTTCCTCTCATTGTCTGGGCCTCTCTGCTTCCCTCCCACAGGCAGCCTGGGAGTGTGCATTACCTTGCCATCAGCAGGCCCCTTTCAGGCTCTCTTGCCGTCCTGCACCCAGCAGGTGCATCTTAAATGCTGCGTATTCAGAGTTTTTCATCCCTCTGATCTCTGGTCCACTCCAAAATCCCTGCTGCTCTGCTAAGATCTGCCCATGCAAAGTGTGCCTTTCGGCAGGGTCCCCATGCCACAGTCTTCCAGCATGAGGGGTCCTTGAGGATAGTAGAAGCTTGTTTCTTGCTTTCAGAATGATAAAACTGGAACTCATAAAGGGCAGGGGATTTGCACAAGGTCACATAGCTAATGACAGAGCCGGTGGCACCAAAAGTCGACCTGTTCTTTGTATGTGTTAAATGGCTTTATTGAAGTGAAATTGATAAAAGCTGCACATTTTTGACATTCAGTTTCATGAGTTTAATCATTGTGCCCCTTTGGTTTTGGGGGTGGTTTGAGATTTTTTTTGTTGCTATTGTTATAAGAACACTTAACATGAGATATTCCCTCTTAGCAATTTTCTAAGTGCACAATACGGTATTGTGAACTATAGGCACTTCTGTTTGTCCAGCAGAGCTGTCGAACTTACACATCTTACATAACTGAAACTTTACGCCCATTCAACAACTGCTCTCCATCTCCCTCTTCCACCACCCGGTCCCTGGCAACCACCATCGTTTGCTCTGCTTCTATGACTTTAGCACTTTTAGGTATCTGATACAAGTGGAATCATGCAGTATTCATCCTTCCGTGAGTGGCTTATTTCACTCAATATGTCTTCTCGGTTTACCCATGCTATCGCAAATGGCAAGATTGCCTTCTTTTTTAAGGCTGAATAATGTTGCATTGTAGAATATACTACATTTTCTCTTTTTTTTTTTTTTTTTTTTCTTGAGGGAGTCTCACTGTGTCACCCAGGTGGGAGTGCAGTGGTGCGATCTTGGCTCACTGCAACTTCTGCCTCCTTGGTTCAAGCTATTCTTCTACATGAGCCTTCTGAGTAGCTGACAGGTGCCCACCACCGCACCCAGCTAATTTTTTATTGTTAATAGAGACTGGGCCATGCCTGGCCAGCCTGTCCTCAAACTCATGACCTCAAGTGATCTGCCCACCTCGACCTCCCAAAGTGCTAGGATCATAGGCATGAGCTACCACACTCAGCCAGGATGACTATTTTTTAATTTTATTTATTTATTTGAGATGGATTTCACTCTTGTTGCCCAGGCTGGAGTGCAATGGCGTGATCTCGGCTCACTGCATCCTCTGCCTCCTGGGTTCAAGCAATTCTCCTGCCGCAGCCTCCCAAGTAGCTGGGATTACAGGCACATGCCACCACACCCAGCTAATGTGTGTGTGTATTTTTATATTTTTAGTAGAGATGGGGTTTCTATATGTGGGTCAGGTTGGTCTTGAACTCCCAACCTCAGGTGATCAACCTACCTCAACCTCCCAAAGTGCTAGGATTACAGGCATGAGCCACTGCGCCCAGCCCAGGATGGCTATTTTTTAAAAAATGTTGGCAAGGGTCTAGAGAAATTAGAACTCTTGTGCAGTATTGTGGGAAATGTTAAATGTCATAGCCATGGTGGAAAACTATGTAGTCATTCCTCAAATTAAAAATAGCACTGCCATGTGATCGGCGGTCCCACTTGCAGAGAGATATCCAAAATAACTGAAACTAGGTTCTCAAAGAGATACCTGCTCTTGAAAAAAAATAAAGACAGGGTCTTGCTGTGTTGCCCAGGCTGTGCTCGAACTCCTGAATTCAAGCAGTCGTCCGGCATCAGCCTCCCAAGTAGCTGTGATTACAGGCATGCACTACCACAACCAGTGATACCTGCTGTTTAAATGAGTGTGCCTTCCACTATAATAAGCTCTCTCTCAGTGGGGCAGGAAGATCTTGTAAATCCCAATGAACTGGGTACTTTGAATATGTGTAGTATTCAAGTATTTTCTTGCAGACAGTTAGAAATGGTTTTATAACGACATCCTTTTGTTGAATGGCTTTTGATGCAGAAATGCTTTCAATGCAGGCTTTGAAAAAGATCACTATCTGACTTCATGTCTTTAAAAAAATTAAGCTAATGAAATGACACCCCATATCTAAGGAATGCCCAGAAGCTTCCTCAGTCCTTCTCTAGTTTGGTACCATTTCTTACAGACAGAGAGGAGAGCTGTTGAGACACACTACAGCAGATTGTTCTGTAATGATGACATTGTTGCTTCATGTAAATAGCCATCTAGAGGCCTCAGTAGGGACTTTGCAGAATGGAACGCAGTTCTTGGATAATCAGAAAATGACTTCTTTTGGGAATTCATTTGGGAAAGGGAGAGTTTTCTATTCTGTTTAACCATTGCATTACCATGCTTAGATTCTATTTTTAAAATCTTACCTACTTTTAAAAAATGAATATTTAATGGAAGGCTTTTTCCCGATTGTAAATTAAATTGTGCATTCTTTATAGAAAATCTGTGAAGAAGAAAAGGAAGGTCACCTGTAATAATCCAACAACATCCCAGCCTCTCTAGCTGTGTGATCCCAAAAGTGGGATCCTTACCTGTTATTTTTGTTTTAGTTTTCTTTCTCTTAGCATATTTTATTTTTCTCATGTTAGTGACTATTCTTTGCAGAGAAGATTTTTAATGGCTGTATAAGATTCTATCATTAGGCATAGTTTATCCACGCCCCTTATAGAGACACACTGGGTGGTTTAAGAGTTTTTGCTTTTAAAACTAATGCTGTGGTGAACATTCTCGCACAATTCTTTGCCCCCTTCTCTGATCCTTTTCGTCAGCGGTTTTCTAGAAATGGAAATTAGCAGTCCAACCATCTAAACCTTCAAACATATCAGTTCTTGAAATGCTAGGCACAGAGCAATCCAAATACTAGCCTTAGACTTTTCATTTTCAGTGATAGAAAGCTGGGCTTTTTCCTTTCCTAATGAAGCTTACTGCTTTTGTTGGCTTGCAGGGAAATGGCCCTGAGCTGAGAGCTGTCAGTAAAACAAGCCATTTCTTAGCCAGGCCCTGAGGCTTAGCAGCCTGCCAGCAGCCCCTTCCGGCAGCACAGGCTCGAGGAGGCAGGGTCTGGTGTTACATAAAGGATGCCCTCTGCTTGGAGCAACTCAGGAGAGCAGAGTGAAGAAAAGAGGTGTTGGCCATTGCTTTTCAAAATACCATCTTCAGAAACCCTGTCATTCTTCCCATGAGCCACAAAAGCCAGCATTTCTTAAAACCTGGCTCTGAGTTGAACATGGAGGCCCTGGGCCTGGCATGGAGTACCTTGGTTTGCTGTAGAGAGAGATGGCAAAGGCAGAGAGGACAGCACCACACATGGTTCCACATGGCTTTCTGCAGGAATCACACCGGTTGGATCACCCTTCAGTCACCCTGAATTCGCAGGCAAGAGAGCCTCTACTTATCCATGCTTTCCGTGAAAGTCATCTTGCCTTTAAGACAGTTGCAGCATGAATACTTTGAAACACTTCATAAACATTAGCAGCTGGGTTCGTTTTTGACTGAGCGTTTCCATTTTGGGTAATTTGGCTATCAGTGCACTCAAGTAAGTGTGAAAGATTCAAGCAGAGGTTTTGGGTTTGGGGACAGCCCCCGCTGCTCCTCAGGAGGCTGGCCCCAGAACAGTGGTCTGTCTCAGCCGTGGGATGCCACGTAGCTGTAAAAACAGTCCATGTGAACCCATCTGTAGGGCTTTTTGTTAGGCAAACAAAGCAAAGTGCCGGACAATATTAGTAATGTGCTACATTTTTGTCTGAAGAGGGGAAAAGAATTTATCTTAGCTTATAAATGCATAAAAGGAATCTGAAAGGATGAAAATTATAGGGGTTACTATAGGGATGGGGACAAGGACCGGAAAGATAATTGCCACCTAGATCT